>NW_027175647.1:0-1200000 GCF_028021215.1 Eschrichtius robustus
TAGCGGCAAAACGTCGACAATGATGCCCTTGGCCAAAAAGGGCGTATGCGTTTTTTCCTGAATATATTCAGGAAAAAACGCATACGCCCTTTTTGGCCAACCAAGCAACCTGGAAAGGCAAATCAGCGCTACAAAGAAGTCTCGCTTCACATCGGTCAAAAGGGCCATGCTGCAAAAAGTGTCAAAACCAGAAATGCAGGACAGGCCATGGAGAAATGGCAGCCTTGCTACGCTGATGGGCGGGATGTAAGTTGCCAACAGCCACTCTGGAGAAGTGTACGGTGTGTCCTGAAACATCGAAAAAACACAGCTTAGGGAGCATAGGGCACGTCCACTCATGGGCGTATAAATTGGGAAAACTAAAAATCAGCAAGACACAGGCACCCCAAAGTTTAGGGCTGCTCTGTTGACAAGAACCTCCACTTCATGACACCTTAAATATCCCAGGAAAGAGAAAAATGGATAAAGAAGTTGTGGTCCTTATGTACAATGCAATATCACTCAGACATGAAATCAATGTCATAAGGCTAGTAGAAGCAAGATGAGTGGACTTAGGTACGACGATTCTAAGTGAAATAAGTCACACAGAAAAAGACACTTATCATAAGCTATCACTTATAGAGGGAATGTAAAAACCGCTACACTTGAACTGAATTACAGAACAGAACAGAATCACACGTTTAGAAAACACACTATGGCTGCTTAACGGGAAAGGTGAGGTGGGGTGATGCATAAAACAAGGGTTTCAAATTCGCTCAGATACCGTTCCATACACCCAATATGTAATAGACAAGACCTACTCCTTGCTCAGTGAACTGGACTCAACACCCACTATTCACCGCACAAGAATATATGTGACTAGTAACAATCTTAAAACCTATGTATTGATATCTGTCTGGAAGTGAGTCAAGTGGGTGTAAATCCGCATAAACACAGCCGTGAAAAGCAGCTAAACCCCATTATAAAAATAAATTACTTTTAAAAACCCGTAAAACAAAGACAGTGAAAGAGAGAGAAATTCTTACAAAATTCGTTCAGAGGCTGTGATGCAACCTGGATTGACCATATCTAGACCAACAGCTGGATGAGACATAAGGGTGGACACTCTTGGGGCTGAGAGGTTGGGTGAGCAAACGCAGACCCTTTAAAGTAATACTGCGTGATACCCATCCCATGGGTCCCAAGTCTCCAGGTTCAAGGGCATCTTCCTACATCGAAAACATGCATGAGAAACTCAGAAGATGGTACACCGTGTGATTTTGAAAGGTTTCTAAAACACACCCCATTTCTCATCTCCTTGTGCTCGGGGTCGCCTTTCCAGCTACTTTACTAGCAATCAACTTACTTGGAGAATCAGCACCTTTAACCTCCTGTTCCCTACAGGTTGCAATTTGTCCTGAGGATGAACGGGAAGAGGGGCAACCAATGAGAGACTAGATCTAGGTGTTGGGACAGGCACAGGTCACTCTATTTTCCCATCAGGAAGAAGAATTAACCACAGGCTCAGCCTGCCGCCCAGAAGCAGAATAGGGCCTGAGGCAATCCCGCGCTTTTGCGGCCAGCTCCCAAAAAAGCGAGTTGAAAAATGGAGCTCAGGGGACACTGCAATTCACAAACCCGCAGAGTTATAAATGATAACTCTCATCCACAGATATATTGAGGGAAGGCAACGAAGAGGATTTGAAAGCAAGGCAGAATTGCAGGAAACAGATTTCAGGAGGTAGATTCGAATCGCCTGTAAAGCACATGAAAAGCGGCAAAACGTCGACAATGATGCCCTTGGCCAAAAAGGGCGTATGTGTTTTTTCCTGAATATATTCAGGAAAAAACGCATACGCCCTTTTTGGCCAACCAAGCAACCTGGAAAGGCAAATCAGCGCTACAAAGAAGTCTCGCTTCCCATCGGTCAAAAGGGCCATGCTGCAAAAAGTGTCAAAACCAGAAATGCAGGACAGGCCATGGAGAAATGGCAGCCTTGCTACGCTGATGGGCGGGATGTAAGTTGCCAACAGCCACTCTGGAGAAGTGTACGGTGTGTCCTGAAATATCGAAAAAACACAGCTTAGGGAGCATAGGGCACGTCCACTCATGGGCGTATAAATTGGGAAAACTAAAAATCAGCAAGACACAGGCACCCCAAAGTTTAGGGCTGCTCTGTTGACAAGAACCTCCACTTCATGACACCTTAAATATCCCAGGAAAGAGAAAAATGGATAAAGAAGTTGTGGTCCTTATGTACAATGGAATATCACTCAGACATGAAATCAATGTCATAAGGCTAGTAGAAGCAAGATGAGTGGACTTAGGTACGACGATTCTAAGTGAAATAAGTCACACAGAAAAAGACACTTATCATAAGCTATCACTTATAGAGGGAATGTAAAAACCGCTACACTTGAACTGAATTACAGAACAGAACAGAATCACACGTTTAGAAAACACACTATGGCTGCTTAACGGGAAAGGTGAGGTGGGGTGATGCATAAAACAAGGGGTTCAAATTCGCTCAGATACCGTTCCATACACCCAATATGTAATAGAAAAGACCTACTCCTTGCTCAGTGAACTGGACTCAACACCCCCTATTCACCGCACAAGAATATATGTGACTAGTAAAAATCTTAAAACCTATGTATTGATATCTGTCTGGAAGTGAGTCAAGTGGGTGTAAAGCCGCATAAACACAGCCGTGAAAAGCAGCTAAACCCCATTATAAAAATAAATTACTTTTAAAAACCCGTAAAACAAAGACAGTGAAAGAGAGAGAAATTCTTACAAAATTCGTTCAGGGGCTGTGATGCAATCTGGATTGACCATATCTAGACCCACAGCTGGATGAGACATAAGGGTGGACACTCTTGGGGCTGAGAGGTTGGGTGAGGTTGGGTGAGCAAACGCAGACCCTTTAAAGTAATACTGCATGGTACCCATTCCCATGGGTCCCAAATCTCCAGGTTCAAGGGCATCTTCCTACATCGAAAACTTGCATGAGGAACCCAGAAGAAGGTACACCGTGTGATTTTGAAAGGTTTCTAAAACGCACCTCATTTCTCATCTCCTTGTGCTCGGGTTCGCCATTCCAGCCACTTCACTAGCAATCTCCCTACTTGGAGAATCAGCACCTTTAACCTCCTGTTCTGTACAGGTTGCAATTTGTCCTGAGGATGAACGGGAAGAGGGGAAACCAATGAGAGACTAGATCTAGGTGTTGGGACAGGCACAGGTCACTCTATTTTCCCATCAGGAAGAAGAATTAACCACAGGCTCAGCCTGCCGCCGGGAACCAGAATAGGGCCTGCGGCAATCCCGTGCTTTTGCGGCCAGCTCCCAAACAAGACAGTTGAAAAATGGAGCTCAGGGGGACTGCCATTCACAAACCTGCTGAGTTATAAATGATAACTCTCGTCCACAAATATATTGAGGGAAGGCAACGAAGAGGATTTGAAAGCAAGGCAGAATTGCAGGAAACAGGTTTCAGGAGGTAGATTCGAATCGCCTTTAAAGCACATGAAAAGCGGCAAAACGTCGACAATGATGCCCTTGGCCAAAAAAGCGCGTATGCGTTTTTTCCTGAATATATTCAGGAAAAAACGCATACGCCCTTTTTGGCCAACCAAGCAACCTGGAAAGGCAAATCAGTGCTACAAAGAAGTCTCGCTTCCCATCGGTCAAAAGGGTCATGCTGCAAAAAGTGTCAAAACCAGAAATGCAGGACAGGCCATGGAGAAATGGCAGCCTTGCTACGCTGATGGGCGGGATGTTAATTGCCAACAGCCACTCTGGAGAAGTGTACGGTGTGTCCTGAAACATCGAAAAAACACAGCTTAGGGAGCATAGGGCACGTCCACTCATGGGCGTATAAATTGGGAAAACTAAAAATGAGCAAGACACAGGCACCCCAAAGTTTAGGGCTGCTCTGTTGACAAGAACCTCCACTTCATGACACCTTAAATATCCCAGGAAAGAGAAAAATGGATAAAGAAGTTGTGGTCCTTATGTACAATGCAATATCACTCAGACATGAAATCAATGTCATAAGGCTAGTAGAAGCAAGATGAGTGGACTTAGGTACGACGATTCTAAGTGAAATAAGTCACACAGAAAAAGACACTTATCATAAGCTATCACTTATAGAGGGAATGTAAAAACCGCTACACTTGAACTGAATTACAGAACAGAACAGAATCACACGTTTAGAAAACACACTATGGCTGCTTAACGGAAAGGTGAGGTGGGGTGATGCATAAAACAAGGGTTTCAAATTCGCTCAGATACCGTTCCATACACCCAATATGTAATAGACAAGACCTACTCCTTGCTCAGTGAACTGGACTCAACACCCACTATTCACCGCACAAGAATATATGTGACTAGTAACAATCTTAAAACGTATGTATTGATATCTGTCTGGAAGTGAGTCAAGTGGGTGTAAATCCGCATAAACACAGCCGTGAAAAGCAGCTAAACCCCATTATAAAAATAAATTACTTTTTAAAAACCCGTAAAACAAAGACAGTGAAAGAGAGAGAAATTCTTACAAAATTCGTTCAGAGGCTGTGATGCAACCTGGATTGACCATATCTAGACCAACAGCTGGATGAGACATAAGGGTGGGACACTCTTGGGGCTGAGAGGTTGGGTGAGCAAACGCAGACCCTTTAAAGTAATACTGCGTGATACCCATCCCATGGGTCCCAAGTCTCCAGGTTCAAGGGCATCTCCTACATCGAAAACATGCATGAGAAACTCAGAAGATGGTACACCGTGTGATTTTGAAAGGTTTCTAAAACACACCCCATTTCTCATCTCCTTGTGCTCGGGGTCGCCTTTCCAGCTACTTTACTAGCAATCAACTTACTTGGAGAATCAGCACCTTTAACCTCCTGTTCCCTACAGGTTGCAATTTGTCCTGAGGATGAACGGGAAGAGGGGCAACCAATGAGAGACTAGATCTAGGTGTTGGGACAGGCACAGGTCACTCTATTTTCCCATCAGGAAGAAGAATTAACCACAGGCTCAGCCTGCCGCCCAGAAGCAGAATAGGGCCTGAGGCAATCCCGCGCTTTTGCGGCCAGCTCCCAAAAAAGCGAGTTGAAAAATGGAGCTCAGGGACACTGCAATTCACAAACCCGCAGAGTTATAAATGATAACTCTCATCCACAGATATATTGAGGGAAGGCAACGAAGAGGATTTGAAAGCAAGGCAGAATTGCAGGAAACAGATTTCAGGAGGTAGATTCGAATCGCCTGTAAAGCACATGAAAAGCGGCAAAACGTCGACAATGATGCCCTTGGCCAAAAAGGGCGTATGTGTTTTTTCCTGAATATATTCAGGAAAAAACGCATACGCCCTTTTTGGCCAACCAAGCAACCTGGAAAGGCAAATCAGTGCTACAAAGAAGTCTCGCTTCCCATCGGTCAAAAGGGCCATGCTGCAAAAAGTGTCAAAACCAGAAATGCAGGACAGGCCATGGAGAAATGGCAGCCTTGCTACGCTGATGGGCGGGATGTTAATTGCCAACAGCCACTCTGGAGAAGTGTACGGTGTGTCCTGAAACATCGAAAAAAACACAGCTTAGGGAGCATAGGGCACGTCCACTCATGGGCGTATAAATTGGGAAAACTAAAAATCAGCAAGACACAGGCACCCCAAAGTTTAGGGCTGCTCTGTTGACAAGAACCTCCACTTCATGACACCTTAAATATCCCAGGAAAGAGAAAAATGGATAAAGAAGTTGTGGTCCTTATGTACAATGGAATATCACTCAGACATGAAATCAATGTCATAAGGCTAGTAGAAGCAAGATGAGTGGACTTAGGTACGACGATTCTAAGTGAAATAAGTCACACAGAAAAAGACACTTATCATAAGCTATCACTTATACAGGGAATGAATGTAAAAACCGCTACACTTGAACTGAATTACAAAACAGAACAGAGTCACACGTTTAGAAAACACACTATGGCTGCTTAACGGGAAAGGTGAGGTGGGGTGATGCATAAAACAAGGGGTTCAAATTTGCTCAGATACCGTTCCATACACCCAATATGTAATAGACAAGACCTACTCCTTGCTCCTCCGTGAACTGGACTCAACACCCCCTATTCACCGCACAAGAATATATGTGACTAGTAAGAATCTTAAAACCTATGTATTGATATCTGTCTGGAAGTGAGTCAAGTGGGTGTAAAGCCGCATAAACACAGCCGTGAAAAGCAGCTAAACCCCATTATAAAAATAAATTACTTTTAAAAACCCGTAAAACAAAGACAGTGAAAGAGAGAGAAATTCTTACAAAATTCGTTCAGGGGCTGTGATGCCACCTGGATTGACCATATCTAGACCCACAGCTGGATGAGACATAAGGGTGGACACTCTTGGGGCTGAGAGGTTGGGTGAGCAAACGCAGACCCTTTAAAGTAATACTGCGTGATACCCATCCCATGGGTCCCAAATCTCCAGGTTCAAGGGCATCTTCCTACATCGAAAACATGCATGAGAAACTCAGAAGATGGTACACCGTGTGATTTTGAAAGGTTTCTAAAACACACCCCATTTCTCATCTCATTGTGCTCGGGTTCGCCTTTCCAGCTACTTTACTAGCAATCAACTTACTTGGAGAATCAGCACCTTTAACCTCCTGTTCCCTACAGGTTGCAATTGGTCCTGAGGATGAACGGGAAGAGGGGCAACCAATGAGAGACTAGATCTATGTGTTGGGACAGGCACAGGTCACTCTATTTTCCCATCAGGAAGAAGAATTAACCACAGGCTCAGCCTGCCGCCCAGAAGCAGAATAGGGCCTGAGGCAATCCCGCGCTTTTGCGGCCAGCTCCCAAAAAAGACAGTTGAAAAATGGAGCTCAGGGACACTGCAATTCACAAACCCGCAGAGTTATAAATGATAACTCTCATCCACAGATATATTGAGGGAAGGCAACGAAGAGGATTTGAAAGCAAGGCAGAATTGCAGGAAACAGATTTCAGGAGGTAGATTCGAATCGCCTGTAAAGCACATGAAAAGCGGCAAAACGTCGACAATGATGCCCTTGGCCAAAAAGGGCGTATGCGTTTTTTCCTGAATATATTCAGGAAAAAACGCATACGCCCTTTTTGGCCAACCAAGCAACCTGGAAAGGCAAATCAGCGCTACAAAGAAGTCTCGCTTCACATCGGTCAAAAGGGCCATGCTGCAAAAAGTGTCAAAACCAGAAATGCAGGACAGGCCATGGAGAAATGGCAGCCTTGCTACGCTGATGGGCGGGATGTAAGTTGCCAACAGCCACTCTGGAGAAGTGTACGGTGTGTCCTGAAACATCGAAAAAACACAGCTTAGGGAGCATAGGGCACGTCCACTCATGGGCGTATAAATTGGGAAAACTAAAAATCAGCAAGACACAGGCACCCCAAAGTTTAGGGCTGCTCTGTTGACAAGAACCTCCACTTCATGACACCTTAAATATCCCAGGAAAGAGAAAAATGGATAAAGAAGTTGTGGTCCTTATGTACAATGCAATATCACTCAGACATGAAATCAATGTCATAAGGCTAGTAGAAGCAAGATGAGTGGACTTAGGTACGACGATTCTAAGTGAAATAAGTCACACAGAAAAAGACACTTATCATAAGCTATCACTTATAGAGGGAATGTAAAAACCGCTACACTTGAACTGAATTACAGAACAGAACAGAATCACACGTTTAGAAAACACACTATGGCTGCTTAACGGGAAAGGTGAGGTGGGGTGATGCATAAAACAAGGGTTTCAAATTCGCTCAGATACCGTTCCATACACCCAATATGTAATAGACAAGACCTACTCCTTGCTCAGTGAACTGGACTCAACACCCACTATTCACCGCACAAGAATATATGTGACTAGTAACAATCTTAAAACCTATGTATTGATATCTGTCTGGAAGTGAGTCAAGTGGGTGTAAATCCGCATAAACACAGCCGTGAAAAGCAGCTAAACCCCATTATAAAAATAAATTACTTTTAAAAACCCGTAAAACAAAGACAGTGAAAGAGAGAGAAATTCTTACAAAATTCGTTCAGAGGCTGTGATGCAACCTGGATTGACCATATCTAGACCAACAGCTGGATGAGACATAAGGGTGGACACTCTTGGGGCTGAGAGGTTGGGTGAGCAAACGCAGACCCTTTAAAGTAATACTGCGTGATACCCATCCCATGGGTCCCAAGTCTCCAGGTTCAAGGGCATCTTCCTACATCGAAAACATGCATGAGAAACTCAGAAGATGGTACACCGTGTGATTTTGAAAGGTTTCTAAAACACACCCCATTTCTCATCTCCTTGTGCTCGGGGTCGCCTTTCCAGCTACTTTACTAGCAATCAACTTACTTGGAGAATCAGCACCTTTAACCTCCTGTTCCCTACAGGTTGCAATTTGTCCTGAGGATGAACGGGAAGAGGGGCAACCAATGAGAGACTAGATCTAGGTGTTGGGACAGGCACAGGTCACTCTATTTTCCCATCAGGAAGAAGAATTAACCACAGGCTCAGCCTGCCGCCCAGAAGCAGAATAGGGCCTGAGGCAATCCCGCGCTTTTGCGGCCAGCTCCCAAAAAAGCGAGTTGAAAAATGGAGCTCAGGGACACTGCAATTCACAAACCCGCAGAGTTATAAATGATAACTCTCATCCACAGATATATTGAGGGAAGGCAACGAAGAGGATTTGAAAGCAAGGCAGAATTGCAGGAAACAGATTTCAGGAGGTAGATTCGAATCGCCTGTAAAGCACATGAAAAGCGGCAAAACGTCGACAATGATGCCCTTGGCCAAAAAGGGCGTATGTGTTTTTTCCTGAATATATTCAGGAAAAAACGCATACGCCCTTTTTGGCCAACCAAGCAACCTGGAAAGGCAAATCAGCGCTACAAAGAAGTCTCGCTTCCCATCGGTCAAAAGGGCCATGCTGCAAAAAGTGTCAAAACCAGAAATGCAGGACAGGCCATGGAGAAATGGCAGCCTTGCTACGCTGATGGGCGGGATGTAAGTTGCCAACAGCCACTCTGGAGAAGTGTACGGTGTGTCCTGAAATATCGAAAAAACACAGCTTAGGGAGCATAGGGCACGTCCACTCATGGGCGTATAAATTGGGAAAACTAAAAATCAGCAAGACACAGGCACCCCAAAGTTTAGGGCTGCTCTGTTGACAAGAACCTCCACTTCATGACACCTTAAATATCCCAGGAAAGAGAAAAATGGATAAAGAAGTTGTGGTCCTTATGTACAATGGAATATCACTCAGACATGAAATCAATGTCATAAGGCTAGTAGAAGCAAGATGAGTGGACTTAGGTACGACGATTCTAAGTGAAATAAGTCACACAGAAAAAGACACTTATCATAAGCTATCACTTATAGAGGGAATGTAAAAACCGCTACACTTGAACTGAATTACAGAACAGAACAGAATCACACGTTTAGAAAACACACTATGGCTGCTTAACGGGAAAGGTGAGGTGGGGTGATGCATAAAACAAGGGGTTCAAATTCGCTCAGATACCGTTCCATACACCCAATATGTAATAGAAAAGACCTACTCCTTGCTCAGTGAACTGGACTCAACACCCCCTATTCACCGCACAAGAATATATGTGACTAGTAAAAATCTTAAAACCTATGTATTGATATCTGTCTGGAAGTGAGTCAAGTGGGTGTAAAGCCGCATAAACACAGCCGTGAAAAGCAGCTAAACCCCATTATAAAAATAAATTACTTTTAAAAACCCGTAAAACAAAGACAGTGAAAGAGAGAGAAATTCTTACAAAATTCGTTCAGGGGCTGTGATGCAATCTGGATTGACCATATCTAGACCCACAGCTGGATGAGACATAAGGGTGGACACTCTTGGGGCTGAGAGGTTGGGTGAGGTTGGGTGAGCAAACGCAGACCCTTTAAAGTAATACTGCATGGTACCCATCCCATGGGTCCCAAATCTCCAGGTTCAAGGGCATCTTCCTACATCGAAAACTTGCATGAGGAACCCAGAAGAAGGTACACCGTGTGATTTTGAAAGGTTTCTAAAACGCACCTCATTTCTCATCTCCTTGTGCTCGGGTTCGCCATTCCAGCCACTTCACTAGCAATCTCCCTACTTGGAGAATCAGCACCTTTAACCTCCTGTTCTGTACAGGTTGCAATTTGTCCTGAGGATGAACGGGAAGAGGGGAAACCAATGAGAGACTAGATCTAGGTGTTGGGACAGGCACAGGTCACTCTATTTTCCCATCAGGAAGAAGAATTAACCACAGGCTCAGCCTGCCGCCGGGAACCAGAATAGGGCCTGCGGCAATCCCGTGCTTTTGCGGCCAGCTCCCAAACAAGACAGTTGAAAAATGGAGCTCAGGGGGACTGCCATTCACAAACCTGCTGAGTTATAAATGATAACTCTCGTCCACAAATATATTGAGGGAAGGCAACGAAGAGGATTTGAAAGCAAGGCAGAATTGCAGGAAACAGGTTTCAGGAGGTAGATTCGAATCGCCTTTAAAGCACATGAAAAGCGGCAAAACGTCGACAATGATGCCCTTGGCCAAAAAGCGCGTATGCGTTTTTTCCTGAATATATTCAGGAAAAAACGCATACGCCCTTTTTGGCCAACCAAGCAACCTGGAAAGGCAAATCAGTGCTACAAAGAAGTCTCGCTTCCCATCGGTCAAAAGGGTCATGCTGCAAAAATTGTCAAAACCAGAAATGCAGGACAGGCCATGGAGAAATGGCAGCCTTGCTACGCTGATGGGCGGGATGTTAATTGCCAACAGCCACTCTGGAGAAGTGTACGGTGTGTCCTGAAACATCGAAAAAACACAGCTTAGGGAGCATAGGGCACGTCCACTCATGGGCGTATAAATTGGGAAAACTAAAAATGAGCAAGACACAGGCACCCCAAAGTTTAGGGCTGCTCTGTTGACAAGAACCTCCACTTCATGACACCTTAAATATCCCAGGAAAGAGAAAAATGGATAAAGAAGTTGTGGTCCTTATGTACAATGCAATATCACTCAGACATGAAATCAATGTCATAAGGCTAGTAGAAGCAAGATGAGTGGACTTAGGTACGACGATTCTAAGTGAAATAAGTCACACAGAAAAAGACACTTATCATAAGCTATCACTTATAGAGGGAATGTAAAAACCGCTACACTTGAACTGAATTACAGAACAGAACAGAATCACACGTTTAGAAAACACACTATGGCTGCTTAACGGGAAAGGTGAGGTGGGGTGATGCATAAAACAAGGGTTTCAAATTCGCTCAGATACCGTTCCATACACCCAATATGTAATAGACAAGACCTACTCCTTGCTCAGTGAACTGGACTCAACACCCACTATTCACCGCACAAGAATATATGTGACTAGTAACAATCTTAAAACGTATGTATTGATATCTGTCTGGAAGTGAGTCAAGTGGGTGTAAATCCGCATAAACACAGCCGTGAAAAGCAGCTAAACCCCATTATAAAAATAAATTACTTTTAAAAACCCGTAAAACAAAGACAGTGAAAGAGAGAGAAATTCTTACAAAATTCGTTCAGAGGCTGTGATGCAACCTGGATTGACCATATCTAGACCAACAGCTGGATGAGACATAAGGGTGGACACTCTTGGGGCTGAGAGGTTGGGTGAGCAAACGCAGACCCTTTAAAGTAATACTGCGTGATACCCATCCCATGGGTCCCAAGTCTCCAGGTTCAAGGGCATCTTCCTACATCGAAAACATGCATGAGAAACTCAGAAGATGGTACACCGTGTGATTTTGAAAGGTTTCTAAAACACACCCCATTTCTCATCTCCTTGTGCTCGGGGTCGCCTTTCCAGCTACTTTACTAGCAATCAACTTACTTGGAGAATCAGCACCTTTAACCTCCTGTTCCCTACAGGTTGCAATTTGTCCTGAGGATGAACGGGAAGAGGGGCAACCAATGAGAGACTAGATCTAGGTGTTGGGACAGGCACAGGTCACTCTATTTTCCCATCAGGAAGAAGAATTAACCACAGGCTCAGCCTGCCGCCCAGAAGCAGAATAGGGCCTGAGGCAATCCCGCGCTTTTGCGGCCAGCTCCCAAAAAAGCGAGTTGAAAAATGGAGCTCAGGGACACTGCAATTCACAAACCCGCAGAGTTATAAATGATAACTCTCATCCACAGATATATTGAGGGAAGGCAACGAAGAGGATTTGAAAGCAAGGCAGAATTGCAGGAAACAGATTTCAGGAGGTAGATTCGAATCGCCTGTAAAGCACATGAAAAGCGGCAAAACGTCGACAATGATGCCCTTGGCCAAAAAGGGCGTATGTGTTTTTTCCTGAATATATTCAGGAAAAAACGCATACGCCCTTTTTGGCCAACCAAGCAACCTGGAAAGGCAAATCAGTGCTACAAAGAAGTCTCGCTTCCCATCGGTCAAAAGGGCCATGCTGCAAAAAGTGTCAAAACCAGAAATGCAGGACAGGCCATGGAGAAATGGCAGCCTTGCTACGCTGATGGGCGGGATGTTAATTGCCAACAGCCACTCTGGAGAAGTGTACGGTGTGTCCTGAAACATCGAAAAAACACAGCTTAGGGAGCATAGGGCACGTCCACTCATGGGCGTATAAATTGGGAAAACTAAAAATCAGCAAGACACAGGCACCCCAAAGTTTAGGGCTGCTCTGTTGACAAGAACCTCCACTTCATGACACCTTAAATATCCCAGGAAAGAGAAAAATGGATAAAGAAGTTGTGGTCCTTATGTACAATGGAATATCACTCAGACATGAAATCAATGTCATAAGGCTAGTAGAAGCAAGATGAGTGGACTTAGGTACGACGATTCTAAGTGAAATAAGTCACACAGAAAAAGACACTTATCATAAGCTATCACTTATACAGGGAATGTAAAAACCGCTACACTTGAACTGAATTACAAAACAGAACAGAGTCACACGTTTAGAAAACACACTATGGCTGCTTAACGGGAAAGGTGAGGTGGGGTGATGCATAAAACAAGGGGTTCAAATTTGCTCAGATACCGTTCCATACACCCAATATGTAATAGACAAGACCTACTCCTTGCTCCGTGAACTGGACTCAACACCCCCTATTCACCGCACAAGAATATATGTGACTAGTAAGAATCTTAAAACCTATGTATTGATATCTGTCTGGAAGTGAGTCAAGTGGGTGTAAAGCCGCATAAACACAGCCGTGAAAAGCAGCTAAACCCCATTATAAAAATAAATTACTTTTAAAAACCCGTAAAACAAAGACAGTGAAAGAGAGAGAAATTCTTACAAAATTCGTTCAGGGGCTGTGATGCCACCTGGATTGACCATATCTAGACCCACAGCTGGATGAGACATAAGGGTGGACACTCTTGGGGCTGAGAGGTTGGGTGAGCAAACGCAGACCCTTTAAAGTAATACTGCGTGATACCCATCCCATGGGTCCCAAATCTCCAGGTTCAAGGGCATCTTCCTACATCGAAAACATGCATGAGAAACTCAGAAGATGGTACACCGTGTGATTTTGAAAGGTTTCTAAAACACACCCCATTTCTCATCTCATTGTGCTCGGGTTCGCCTTTCCAGCTACTTTACTAGCAATCAACTTACTTGGAGAATCAGCACCTTTAACCTCCTGTTCCCTACAGGTTGCAATTGGTCCTGAGGATGAACGGGAAGAGGGGCAACCAATGAGAGACTAGATCTATGTGTTGGGACAGGCACAGGTCACTCTATTTTCCCATCAGGAAGAAGAATTAACCACAGGCTCAGCCTGCCGCCCAGAAGCAGAATAGGGCCTGAGGCAATCCCGCGCTTTTGCGGCCAGCTCCCAAAAAAGACAGTTGAAAAATGGAGCTCAGGGACACTGCAATTCACAAACCCGCAGAGTTATAAATGATAACTCTCATCCACAGATATATTGAGGGAAGGCAACGAAGAGGATTTGAAAGCAAGGCAGAATTGCAGGAAACAGATTTCAGGAGGTAGATTCGAATCGCCTGTAAAGCACATGAAAAGCGGCAAAACGTCGACAATGATGCCCTTGGCCAAAAAGGGCGTATGCGTTTTTTCCTGAATATATTCAGGAAAAAACGCATACGCCCTTTTTGGCCAACCAAGCAACCTGGAAAGGCAAATCAGCGCTACAAAGAAGTCTCGCTTCACATCGGTCAAAAGGGCCATGCTGCAAAAAGTGTCAAAACCAGAAATGCAGGACAGGCCATGGAGAAATGGCAGCCTTGCTACGCTGATGGGCGGGATGTAAGTTGCCAACAGCCACTCTGGAGAAGTGTACGGTGTGTCCTGAAACATCGAAAAAACACAGCTTAGGGAGCATAGGGCACGTCCACTCATGGGCGTATAAATTGGGAAAACTAAAAATCAGCAAGACACAGGCACCCCAAAGTTTAGGGCTGCTCTGTTGACAAGAACCTCCACTTCATGACACCTTAAATATCCCAGGAAAGAGAAAAATGGATAAAGAAGTTGTGGTCCTTATGTACAATGCAATATCACTCAGACATGAAATCAATGTCATAAGGCTAGTAGAAGCAAGATGAGTGGACTTAGGTACGACGATTCTAAGTGAAATAAGTCACACAGAAAAAGACACTTATCATAAGCTATCACTTATAGAGGGAATGTAAAAACCGCTACACTTGAACTGAATTACAGAACAGAACAGAATCACACGTTTAGAAAACACACTATGGCTGCTTAACGGGAAAGGTGAGGTGGGGTGATGCATAAAACAAGGGTTTCAAATTCGCTCAGATACCGTTCCATACACCCAATATGTAATAGACAAGACCTACTCCTTGCTCAGTGAACTGGACTCAACACCCACTATTCACCGCACAAGAATATATGTGACTAGTAACAATCTTAAAACCTATGTATTGATATCTGTCTGGAAGTGAGTCAAGTGGGTGTAAATCCGCATAAACACAGCCGTGAAAAGCAGCTAAACCCCATTATAAAAATAAATTACTTTTAAAAACCCGTAAAACAAAGACAGTGAAAGAGAGAGAAATTCTTACAAAATTCGTTCAGAGGCTGTGATGCAACCTGGATTGACCATATCTAGACCAACAGCTGGATGAGACATAAGGGTGGACACTCTTGGGGCTGAGAGGTTGGGTGAGCAAACGCAGACCCTTTAAAGTAATACTGCGTGATACCCATCCCATGGGTCCCAAGTCTCCAGGTTCAAGGGCATCTTCCTACATCGAAAACATGCATGAGAAACTCAGAAGATGGTACACCGTGTGATTTTGAAAGGTTTCTAAAACACACCCCATTTCTCATCTCCTTGTGCTCGGGGTCGCCTTTCCAGCTACTTTACTAGCAATCAACTTACTTGGAGAATCAGCACCTTTAACCTCCTGTTCCCTACAGGTTGCAATTTGTCCTGAGGATGAACGGGAAGAGGGGCAACCAATGAGAGACTAGATCTAGGTGTTGGGACAGGCACAGGTCACTCTATTTTCCCATCAGGAAGAAGAATTAACCACAGGCTCAGCCTGCCGCCCAGAAGCAGAATAGGGCCTGAGGCAATCCCGCGCTTTTGCGGCCAGCTCCCAAAAAAGCGAGTTGAAAAATGGAGCTCAGGGACACTGCAATTCACAAACCCGCAGAGTTATAAATGATAACTCTCATCCACAGATATATTGAGGGAAGGCAACGAAGAGGATTTGAAAGCAAGGCAGAATTGCAGGAAACAGATTTCAGGAGGTAGATTCGAATCGCCTGTAAAGCACATGAAAAGCGGCAAAACGTCGACAATGATGCCCTTGGCCAAAAAGGGCGTATGTGTTTTTTCCTGAATATATTCAGGAAAAAACGCATACGCCCTTTTTGGCCAACCAAGCAACCTGGAAAGGCAAATCAGCGCTACAAAGAAGTCTCGCTTCCCATCGGTCAAAAGGGCCATGCTGCAAAAAGTGTCAAAACCAGAAATGCAGGACAGGCCATGGAGAAATGGCAGCCTTGCTACGCTGATGGGCGGGATGTAAGTTGCCAACAGCCACTCTGGAGAAGTGTACGGTGTGTCCTGAAATATCGAAAAAACACAGCTTAGGGAGCATAGGGCACGTCCACTCATGGGCGTATAAATTGGGAAAACTAAAAATCAGCAAGACACAGGCACCCCAAAGTTTAGGGCTGCTCTGTTGACAAGAACCTCCACTTCATGACACCTTAAATATCCCAGGAAAGAGAAAAATGGATAAAGAAGTTGTGGTCCTTATGTACAATGCAATATCACTCAGACATGAAATCAATGTCATAAGGCTAGTAGAAGCAAGATGAGTGGACTTAGGTACGACGATTCTAAGTGAAATAAGTCACACAGAAAAAGACACTTATCATAAGCTATCACTTATAGAGGGAATGTAAAAACCGCTACACTTGAACTGAATTACAGAACAGAACAGAATCACACGTTTAGAAAACACACTATGGCTGCTTAACGGGAAAGGTGAGGTGGGGTGATGCATAAAACAAGGGGTTCAAATTCGCTCAGATACCGTTCCATACACCCAATATGTAATAGAAAAGACCTACTCCTTGCTCAGTGAACTGGACTCAACACCCCCTATTCACCGCACAAGAATATATGTGACTAGTAAAAATCTTAAAACCTATGTATTGATATCTGTCTGGAAGTGAGTCAAGTGGGTGTAAAGCCGCATAAACACAGCCGTGAAAAGCAGCTAAACCCCATTATAAAAATAAATTACTTTTAAAAACCCGTAAAACAAAGACAGTGAAAGAGAGAGAAATTCTTACAAAATTCGTTCAGGGGCTGTGATGCAATCTGGATTGACCATATCTAGACCCACAGCTGGATGAGACATAAGGGTGGACACTCTTGGGGCTGAGAGGTTGGGTGAGGTTGGGTGAGCAAACGCAGACCCTTTAAAGTAATACTGCATGGTACCCATCCCATGGGTCCCAAATCTCCAGGTTCAAGGGCATCTTCCTACATCGAAAACTTGCATGAGGAACCCAGAAGAAGGTACACCGTGTGATTTTGAAAGGTTTCTAAAACGCACCTCATTTCTCATCTCCTTGTGCTCGGGTTCGCCATTCCAGCCACTTCACTAGCAATCTCCCTACTTGGAGAATCAGCACCTTTAACCTCCTGTTCTGTACAGGTTGCAATTTGTCCTGAGGATGAACGGGAAGAGGGGAAACCAATGAGAGACTAGATCTAGGTGTTGGGACAGGCACAGGTCACTCTATTTTCCCATCAGGAAGAAGAATTAACCACAGGCTCAGCCTGCCGCCGGGAACCAGAATAGGGCCTGCGGCAATCCCGTGCTTTTGCGGCCAGCTCCCAAACAAGACAGTTGAAAAATGGAGCTCAGGGGGACTGCCATTCACAAACCTGCTGAGTTATAAATGATAACTCTCGTCCACAAATATATTGAGGGAAGGCAACGAAGAGGATTTGAAAGCAAGGCAGAATTGCAGGAAACAGGTTTCAGGAGGTAGATTCGAATCGCCTTTAAAGCACATGAAAAGCGGCAAAACGTCGACAATGATGCCCTTGGCCAAAAAGCGCGTATGCGTTTTTTCCTGAATATATTCAGGAAAAAACGCATACGCCCTTTTTGGCCAACCAAGCAACCTGGAAAGGCAAATCAGTGCTACAAAGAAGTCTCGCTTCCCATCGGTCAAAAGGGTCATGCTGCAAAAAGTGTCAAAACCAGAAATGCAGGACAGGCCATGGAGAAATGGCAGCCTTGCTACGCTGATGGGCGGGATGTTAATTGCCAACAGCCACTCTGGAGAAGTGTACGGTGTGTCCTGAAACATCGAAAAAACACAGCTTAGGGAGCATAGGGCACGTCCACTCATGGGCGTATAAATTGGGAAAACTAAAAATGAGCAAGACACAGGCACCCCAAAGTTTAGGGCTGCTCTGTTGACAAGAACCTCCACTTCATGACACCTTAAATATCCCAGGAAAGAGAAAAATGGATAAAGAAGTTGTGGTCCTTATGTACAATGCAATATCACTCAGACATGAAATCAATGTCATAAGGCTAGTAGAAGCAAGATGAGTGGACTTAGGTACGACGATTCTAAGTGAAATAAGTCACACAGAAAAAGACACTTATCATAAGCTATCACTTATAGAGGGAATGTAAAAACCGCTACACTTGAACTGAATTACAGAACAGAACAGAATCACACGTTTAGAAAACACACTATGGCTGCTTAACGGGAAAGGTGAGGTGGGGTGATGCATAAAACAAGGGGTTCAAATTCGCTCAGATACCGTTCCATACACCCAATATGTAATAGAGAAGACCTACTCCTTGCTCAGTGAACTGGACTCAACACCCCCTAATCACCGCACAAGAATATATGTGACTAGTAACAATCTTAAAACCTATGTATTGATATCTGTCTGGAAGTGAGTCAAGTGGGTGTAAATCCGCATAAACACAGCCGTGAAAAGCAGCTAAACCCCATTATAAAAATAAATTACTTTTAAAAACCCGTAAAACAAAGACAGTGAAAGAGAGAGAAATTCTTACAAAATTCGTTCAGAGGCTGTGATGCAACCTGGATTGACCATATCTACACGCACAGCTGGATGAGACATAAGGGTGGACAGTCTTGGGGCTGAAAGGTTGGGTTAGGTTGGGTGAGCAAACGCAGACCCTTTAAAGTAATACTGCGTGGTACCCATCCCATGGGTCCCAAATCTCCAGGTTCAAGGGCATCTTCCTACATCGAAAACATGCATGAGAAACTCAGAAGATGGTACACCGTGTGATTTTGAAAGGTTTCTAAAACACACCCCATTTCTCATCTCCTTGTGCTCGGGGTCGCCTTTCCAGCTACTTTACTAGCAATCAACTTACTTGGAGAATCAGCACCTTTAACCTCCTGTTCCCTACAGGCTGCAATTTGTCCTGAGGATGAACGGGAAGAGGGGCAACCAATGAGAGACTAGATCTAGCTGTTGGGACAGGCACAGGTCACTCTATTTTCCCATCAGGAAAAAGAATTAACCACTGGCTCAGCCTGCTGCCAGGAACCAGAATAGGGCCTGAGGCAATCCCGTGCTTTTGCGGCCAGCTCTCAAAAAAGACAGTTGAAAAATGGAGCTCAGGGACACTGCAATTCACAAACGCGCAGAGTTATAAGTGATAACTCTCATCCACAGATATATTGAGGGAAGTCAACGAAGAGGATTTGAAAGCAAGGCAGAATTGCAGGAAACAGATTTCAGGAGGTAGATTCGAATCGCCTTTAAGGCACATGAAAAGCGGCAAAACGTCGACAATGATGCCCTTGGCCAAAAAGGGCGTATGCGTTTTTTCCTGAATATATTCAGGAAAAAACGCATACGCCCTTTTTGGCCAACCAAGCAACCTGGAAAGGCAAATCAGCGCTACAAAGAAGTCTCGCTTCCCATGGGTCAAAAGGGCCATGCTGCAAAAAGTGTCAAAACCAGAAATGCAGGACAGGCCATGGAGAAATGGCAGCCTTGCTACGCTGATGGGCGGGATGTAAATTGCCAACAGCCACTCTGGAGAAGTGTACGGTGTGTCCTGAAACATCGAAAAAACACAGCTTAGTGAGCATAGGGCACGTCCACTCATGGGCGTATAAATTGGGAAAACTAAAAATCAGCAAGACACAGGCACCCCAAAGTTTGGGGCTGCTCTGTTGACAAGAACCTCCACTTCATGACACCTTAAATATCCCAGGAATGAGAAAAATGGATAAAAAAGTTGTGGTCCTTATGTACAATGGAATATCACTCAGACATGAAATCAATGTCATAAGGCTAGTAGAAGCAAGATGAGTGGACTTAGGTACGACGATTCTAAGTGAAATAAGTCACACAGAAAAAGACACTTATCATAAGCTATCACTTATAGAGGGAATGTAAAAACCGCTACACTTGAACTGAATTACAAAACAGAACAGAGTCACACGTTTAGAAAACACACTATGGCTGCTTAACGGGAAAGGTGAGGTGGGGTGATGCATAAAACAAGGGGTTCAAATTTGCTCAGATACCGTTCCATACACCCAATATGTAATAGACAAGACCTACTCCTTGCTCCGTGAACTGGACTCAACACCCCCTATTCACCGCACAAGAATATATGTGACTAGTAACAATCTTAAAACCTATGTATTGATATCTGTCTGGAAGTGAGTCAAGTGGGTGTAAATCCGCATAAACACAGCCGTGAAAAGCAGCTAAACCCCATTATAAAAATAAATTACTTTTAAAAATCCGTAAAACAAAGACAGTGAAAGAGAGAGAAATTCTTACAAAATTCGTTCAGGGGCTGTGATGCCACCTGGATTGACCATATCTAGACCCACAGCTGGATGAGACATGAGGGTGGACACTCTTGGGGCTGAGAGGTTGGGTGAGCAAACGCAGACCCTTTAAAGTAATACTGCGTGATACCCATCCCATGGGTCCCAAATCTCCAGGTTCAAGGGCATCTTCCTACATCGAAAACATGCATGAGAAACTCAGAAGATGGTACACCGTGTGATTTTGAAAGGTTTCTAAAACACACCCCATTTCTCATCTCCTTGTGCTCGGGGTCGCCTTTCCAGCTACTTTACTAGCAATCAACTTACTTGGAGAATCAGCACCTTTAACCTCCTGTTCCCTACAGGTTGCAATTTGTCCTGAGGATGAACGGCAAGAGGGGCAACCAATGAGAGACTAGATCTAGGTGTTGGGACAGGCACAGGTCACTCTATTTTCCCATCAGGAAGAAGAATTAACCACAGGCTCAGCCTGCCGCCCAGAAGCAGAATAGGGCCTGAGGCAATCCCGCGCTTTTGCGGCCAGCTCCCAAAAAAGCGAGTTGAAAAATGGAGCTCAGGGACACTGCAATTCACAAACCCGCAGAGTTATAAATGATAACTCTCATCCACAGATATATTGAGGGAAGGCAACGAAGAGGATTTGAAAGCAAGGCAGAATTGCAGGAAACAGATTTCAGGAGGTAGATTCGAATCGCCTGTAAAGCACATGAAAAGCGGCAAAACGTCGACAATGATGCCCTTGGCCAAAAAGGGCGTATGCGTTTTTTCCTGAATATATTCAGGAAAAAACGCATACGCCCTTTTTGGCCAACCAAGCAACCTGGAAAGGCAAATCAGCGCTACAAAGAAGTCTCGCTTCCCATCGGTCAAAAGGGCCATGCTGCAAAAAGTGTCAAAACCAGAAATGCAGGACAGGCCATGGAGAAATGGCAGCCTTGCTACGCTGATGGGCGGGATGTAAGTTGCCAACAGCCACTCTGGAGAAGTGTACGGTGTGTCCTGAAACATCGAAAAAACACAGCTTAGGGAGCATAGGGCACGTCCACTCATGGGCGTATAAATTGGGAAAACTAAAAATCAGCAAGACACAGGCACCCCAAAGTTTAGGGCTGCTCTGTTGACAAGAACCTCCACTTCATGACACCTTAAATATCCCAGGAAAGAGAAAAATGGATAAAGAAGTTGTGGTCCTTATGTACAATGGAATATCACTCAGACATGAAATCAATGTCATAAGGCTAGTAGAAGCAAGATGAGTGGACTTAGGTACGACGATTCTAAGTGAAATAAGTCACACAGAAAAAGACACTTATCATAAGCTATCACTTATAGAGGGAATGTAAAAACCGCTACACTTGAACTGAATTACAGAACAGAAGAGAATCACACGTTTAGAAAACATACTATGGCTGCTTAACGGGAAAGGTGAGGTGGGGTGATGCATAAAACAAGGGGTTCAAATTCGCTCAGATACCGTTCCATACACCCAATGTGTAATAGAAAAGACCTACTCCTTGCTCAGTGAACTGGACTCAACACCCCCTATTCACCGCACAAGAATATATGTGACTAGTAACAATCTTAAAACCTATGTATTGATATCTGTCTGGAAGTGAGTCAAGTGGGTGTAAAGCCGCATAAACACAGCCGTGAAAAGCAGCTAAACCCCATTATAAAAATAAATTACTTTTAAAAACCCGTAAAACAAAGACAGTGAAAGAGAGAGAAATTCTTACAAAATTCGTTCAGGGGCTGTGATGCCACCTGGATTGACCATATCTAGACCCACAGCTGGATGAGACATAAGGGTGGACACTCTTGGGGCTGAGAGGTTGGGTGAGCAAACGCAGACCCTTTAAAGTAATACTGCGTGATACCCATCCCATGGGTCCCAAGTCTCCAGGTTCAAGGGCATCTTCCTACATCGAAAACATGCATGAGAAACTCAGAAGATGGTACACCGTGTGATTTTGAAAGGTTTCTAAAACACACCCCATTTCTCATCTCCTTGTGCTCGGGGTCGCCTTTCCAGCTACTTTACTAGCAATCAACTTACTTGGAGAATCAGCACCTTTAACCTCCTGTTCCCTACAGGTTGCAATTTGTCCTGAGGATGAACGGGAAGAGGGGCAACCAATGAGAGACTAGATCTAGGTGTTGGGACAGGCACAGGTCACTCTATTTTCCCATCAGGAAGAAGAATTAACCACAGGCTCAGCCTGCCGCCCAGAAGCAGAATAGGGCCTGAGGCAATCCCGCGCTTTTGCGGCCAGCTCCCAAAAAAGCGAGTTGAAAAATGGAGCTCAGGGACACTGCAATTCACAAACCCGCAGAGTTATAAATGATAACTCTCATCCACAGATATATTGAGGGAAGGCAACGAAGAGGATTTGAAAGCAAGGCAGAATTGCAGGAAACAGATTTCAGGAGGTAGATTCGAATCGCCTGTAAAGCACATGAAAAGCGGCAAAACGTCGACAATGATGCCCTTGGCCAAAAAGGGCGTATGTGTTTTTTCCTGAATATATTCAGGAAAAAACGCATACGCCCTTTTTGGCCAACCAAGCAACCTGGAAAGGCAAATCAGCGCTACAAAGAAGTCTCGCTTCCCATCGGTCAAAAGGGCCATGCTGCAAAAAGTGTCAAAACCAGAAATGCAGGACAGGCCATGGAGAAATGGCAGCCTTGCTACGCTGATGGGCGGGATGTAAGTTGCCAACAGCCACTCTGGAGAAGTGTACGGTGTGTCCTGAAATATCGAAAAAACACAGCTTAGGGAGCATAGGGCACGTCCACTCATGGGCGTATAAATTGGGAAAACTAAAAATCAGCAAGACACAGGCACCCCAAAGTTTAGGGCTGCTCTGTTGACAAGAACCTCCACTTCATGACACCTTAAATATCCCAGGAAAGAGAAAAATGGATAAAGAAGTTGTGGTCCTTATGTACAATGGAATATCACTCAGACATGAAATCAATGTCATAAGGCTAGTAGAAGCAAGATGAGTGGACTTAGGTACGACGATTCTAAGTGAAATAAGTCACACAGAAAAAGACACTTATCATAAGCTATCACTTATAGAGGGAATGTAAAAACCGCTACACTTGAACTGAATTACAGAACAGAACAGAATCACACGTTTAGAAAACACACTATGGCTGCTTAACGGGAAAGGTGAGGTGGGGTGATGCATAAAACAAGGGGTTCAAATTCGCTCAGATACCGTTCCATACACCCAATATGTAATAGAAAAGACCTACTCCTTGCTCAGTGAACTGGACTCAACACCCCCTATTCACCGCACAAGAATATATGTGACTAGTAAAAATCTTAAAACCTATGTATTGATATCTGTCTGGAAGTGAGTCAAGTGGGTGTAAAGCCGCATAAACACAGCCGTGAAAAGCAGCTAAACCCCATTATAAAAATAAATTACTTTTAAAAACCCGTAAAACAAAGACAGTGAAAGAGAGAGAAATTCTTACAAAATTCGTTCAGGGGCTGTGATGCAATCTGGATTGACCATATCTAGACCCACAGCTGGATGAGACATAAGGGTGGACACTCTTGGGGCTGAGAGGTTGGGTGAGGTTGGGTGAGCAAACGCAGACCCTTTAAAGTAATACTGCATGGTACCCATCCCATGGGTCCCAAATCTCCAGGTTCAAGGGCATCTTCCTACATCGAAAACTTGCATGAGGAACCCAGAAGAAGGTACACCGTGTGATTTTGAAAGGTTTCTAAAACGCACCTCATTTCTCATCTCCTTGTGCTCGGGTTCGCCATTCCAGCCACTTCACTAGCAATCTCCCTACTTGGAGAATCAGCACCTTTAACCTCCTGTTCTGTACAGGTTGCAATTTGTCCTGAGGATGAACGGGAAGAGGGGAAACCAATGAGAGACTAGATCTAGGTGTTGGGACAGGCACAGGTCACTCTATTTTCCCATCAGGAAGAAGAATTAACCACAGGCTCAGCCTGCCGCCGGGAACCAGAATAGGGCCTGCGGCAATCCCGTGCTTTTGCGGCCAGCTCCCAAACAAGACAGTTGAAAAATGGAGCTCAGGGGGACTGCCATTCACAAACCTGCTGAGTTATAAATGATAACTCTCGTCCACAAATATATTGAGGGAAGGCAACGAAGAGGATTTGAAAGCAAGGCAGAATTGCAGGAAACAGGTTTCAGGAGGTAGATTCGAATCGCCTTTAAAGCACATGAAAAGCGGCAAAACGTCGACAATGATGCCCTTGGCCAAAAAGCGCGTATGCGTTTTTTCCTGAATATATTCAGGAAAAAACGCATACGCCCTTTTTGGCCAACCAAGCAACCTGGAAAGGCAAATCAGTGCTACAAAGAAGTCTCGCTTCCCATCGGTCAAAAGGGTCATGCTGCAAAAAGTGTCAAAACCAGAAATGCAGGACAGGCCATGGAGAAATGGCAGCCTTGCTACGCTGATGGGCGGGATGTTAATTGCCAACAGCCACTCTGGAGAAGTGTACGGTGTGTCCTGAAACATCGAAAAAACACAGCTTAGGGAGCATAGGGCACGTCCACTCATGGGCGTATAAATTGGGAAAACTAAAAATGAGCAAGACACAGGCACCCCAAAGTTTAGGGCTGCTCTGTTGACAAGAACCTCCACTTCATGACACCTTAAATATCCCAGGAAAGAGAAAAATGGATAAAGAAGTTGTGGTCCTTATGTACAATGCAATATCACTCAGACATGAAATCAATGTCATAAGGCTAGTAGAAGCAAGATGAGTGGACTTAGGTACGACGATTCTAAGTGAAATAAGTCACACAGAAAAAGACACTTATCATAAGCTATCACTTATAGAGGGAATGTAAAAACCGCTACACTTGAACTGAATTACAGAACAGAACAGAATCACACGTTTAGAAAACACACTATGGCTGCTTAACGGGAAAGGTGAGGTGGGGTGATGCATAAAACAAGGGGTTCAAATTCGCTCAGATACCGTTCCATACACCCAATATGTAATAGAGAAGACCTACTCCTTGCTCAGTGAACTGGACTCAACACCCCCTAATCACCGCACAAGAATATATGTGACTAGTAACAATCTTAAAACCTATGTATTGATATCTGTCTGGAAGTGAGTCAAGTGGGTGTAAATCCGCATAAACACAGCCGTGAAAAGCAGCTAAACCCCATTATAAAAATAAATTACTTTTAAAAACCCGTAAAACAAAGACAGTGAAAGAGAGAGAAATTCTTACAAAATTCGTTCAGAGGCTGTGATGCAACCTGGATTGACCATATCTACACGCACAGCTGGATGAGACATAAGGGTGGACAGTCTTGGGGCTGAAAGGTTGGGTTAGGTTGGGTGAGCAAACGCAGACCCTTTAAAGTAATACTGCGTGGTACCCATCCCATGGGTCCCAAATCTCCAGGTTCAAGGGCATCTTCCTACATCGAAAACATGCATGAGAAACTCAGAAGATGGTACACCGTGTGATTTTGAAAGGTTTCTAAAACACACCCCATTTCTCATCTCCTTGTGCTCGGGGTCGCCTTTCCAGCTACTTTACTAGCAATCAACTTACTTGGAGAATCAGCACCTTTAACCTCCTGTTCCCTACAGGCTGCAATTTGTCCTGAGGATGAACGGGAAGAGGGGCAACCAATGAGAGACTAGATCTAGCTGTTGGGACAGGCACAGGTCACTCTATTTTCCCATCAGGAAAAAGAATTAACCACTGGCTCAGCCTGCTGCCAGGAACCAGAATAGGGCCTGAGGCAATCCCGTGCTTTTGCGGCCAGCTCTCAAAAAAGACAGTTGAAAAATGGAGCTCAGGGACACTGCAATTCACAAACGCGCAGAGTTATAAGTGATAACTCTCATCCACAGATATATTGAGGGAAGTCAACGAAGAGGATTTGAAAGCAAGGCAGAATTGCAGGAAACAGATTTCAGGAGGTAGATTCGAATCGCCTTTAAGGCACATGAAAAGCGGCAAAACGTCGACAATGATGCCCTTGGCCAAAAAGGGCGTATGCGTTTTTTCCTGAATATATTCAGGAAAAAACGCATACGCCCTTTTTGGCCAACCAAGCAACCTGGAAAGGCAAATCAGCGCTACAAAGAAGTCTCGCTTCCCATGGGTCAAAAGGGCCATGCTGCAAAAAGTGTCAAAACCAGAAATGCAGGACAGGCCATGGAGAAATGGCAGCCTTGCTACGCTGATGGGCGGGATGTAAATTGCCAACAGCCACTCTGGAGAAGTGTACGGTGTGTCCTGAAACATCGAAAAAACACAGCTTAGTGAGCATAGGGCACGTCCACTCATGGGCGTATAAATTGGGAAAACTAAAAATCAGCAAGACACAGGCACCCCAAAGTTTGGGGCTGCTCTGTTGACAAGAACCTCCACTTCATGACACCTTAAATATCCCAGGAATGAGAAAAATGGATAAAAAAGTTGTGGTCCTTATGTACAATGGAATATCACTCAGACATGAAATCAATGTCATAAGGCTAGTAGAAGCAAGATGAGTGGACTTAGGTACGACGATTCTAAGTGAAATAAGTCACACAGAAAAAGACACTTATCATAAGCTATCACTTATAGAGGGAATGTAAAAACCGCTACACTTGAACTGAATTACAAAACAGAACAGAGTCACACGTTTAGAAAACACACTATGGCTGCTTAACGGGAAAGGTGAGGTGGGGTGATGCATAAAACAAGGGGTTCAAATTTGCTCAGATACCGTTCCATACACCCAATATGTAATAGACAAGACCTACTCCTTGCTCCGTGAACTGGACTCAACACCCCCTATTCACCGCACAAGAATATATGTGACTAGTAACAATCTTAAAACCTATGTATTGATATCTGTCTGGAAGTGAGTCAAGTGGGTGTAAATCCGCATAAACACAGCCGTGAAAAGCAGCTAAACCCCATTATAAAAATAAATTACTTTTAAAAATCCGTAAAACAAAGACAGTGAAAGAGAGAGAAATTCTTACAAAATTCGTTCAGGGGCTGTGATGCCACCTGGATTGACCATATCTAGACCCACAGCTGGATGAGACATGAGGGTGGACACTCTTGGGGCTGAGAGGTTGGGTGAGCAAACGCAGACCCTTTAAAGTAATACTGCGTGATACCCATCCCATGGGTCCCAAATCTCCAGGTTCAAGGGCATCTTCCTACATCGAAAACATGCATGAGAAACTCAGAAGATGGTACACCGTGTGATTTTGAAAGGTTTCTAAAACACACCCCATTTCTCATCTCCTTGTGCTCGGGGTCGCCTTTCCAGCTACTTTACTAGCAATCAACTTACTTGGAGAATCAGCACCTTTAACCTCCTGTTCCCTACAGGTTGCAATTTGTCCTGAGGATGAACGGCAAGAGGGGCAACCAATGAGAGACTAGATCTAGGTGTTGGGACAGGCACAGGTCACTCTATTTTCCCATCAGGAAGAAGAATTAACCACAGGCTCAGCCTGCCGCCCAGAAGCAGAATAGGGCCTGAGGCAATCCCGCGCTTTTGCGGCCAGCTCCCAAAAAAGCGAGTTGAAAAATGGAGCTCAGGGACACTGCAATTCACAAACCCGCAGAGTTATAAATGATAACTCTCATCCACAGATATATTGAGGGAAGGCAACGAAGAGGATTTGAAAGCAAGGCAGAATTGCAGGAAACAGATTTCAGGAGGTAGATTCGAATCGCCTGTAAAGCACATGAAAAGCGGCAAAACGTCGACAATGATGCCCTTGGCCAAAAAGGGCGTATGCGTTTTTTCCTGAATATATTCAGGAAAAAACGCATACGCCCTTTTTGGCCAACCAAGCAACCTGGAAAGGCAAATCAGCGCTACAAAGAAGTCTCGCTTCCCATCGGTCAAAAGGGCCATGCTGCAAAAAGTGTCAAAACCAGAAATGCAGGACAGGCCATGGAGAAATGGCAGCCTTGCTACGCTGATGGGCGGGATGTAAGTTGCCAACAGCCACTCTGGAGAAGTGTACGGTGTGTCCTGAAACATCGAAAAAACACAGCTTAGGGAGCATAGGGCACGTCCACTCATGGGCGTATAAATTGGGAAAACTAAAAATCAGCAAGACACAGGCACCCCAAAGTTTAGGGCTGCTCTGTTGACAAGAACCTCCACTTCATGACACCTTAAATATCCCAGGAAAGAGAAAAATGGATAAAGAAGTTGTGGTCCTTATGTACAATGGAATATCACTCAGACATGAAATCAATGTCATAAGGCTAGTAGAAGCAAGATGAGTGGACTTAGGTACGACGATTCTAAGTGAAATAAGTCACACAGAAAAAGACACTTATCATAAGCTATCACTTATAGAGGGAATGTAAAAACCGCTACACTTGAACTGAATTACAGAACAGAAGAGAATCACACGTTTAGAAAACATACTATGGCTGCTTAACGGGAAAGGTGAGGTGGGGTGATGCATAAAACAAGGGGTTCAAATTCGCTCAGATACCGTTCCATACACCCAATGTGTAATAGAAAAGACCTACTCCTTGCTCAGTGAACTGGACTCAACACCCCCTATTCACCGCACAAGAATATATGTGACTAGTAACAATCTTAAAACCTATGTATTGATATCTGTCTGGAAGTGAGTCAAGTGGGTGTAAAGCCGCATAAACACAGCCGTGAAAAGCAGCTAAACCCCATTATAAAAATAAATTACTTTTAAAAACCCGTAAAACAAAGACAGTGAAAGAGAGAGAAATTCTTACAAAATTCGTTCAGGGGCTGTGATGCCACCTGGATTGACCATATCTAGACCCACAGCTGGATGAGACATAAGGGTGGACACTCTTGGGGCTGAGAGGTTGGGTGAGCAAACGCAGACCCTTTAAAGTAATACTGCGTGATACCCATCCCATGGGTCCCAAATCTCCAGGTTCAAGGGCATCTTCCTACATCGAAAACATGCATGAGAAACTCAGAAGATGGTACACCGTGTGATTTTGAAAGGTTTCTAAAACACACCCCATTTCTCATCTCATTGTGCTCGGGTTCGCCTTTCCAGCTACTTTACTAGCAATCAACTTACTTGGAGAATCAGCACCTTTAACCTCCTGTTCCCTACAGGTTGCAATTGGTCCTGAGGATGAACGGGAAGAGGGGCAACCAATGAGAGACTAGATCTATGTGTTGGGACAGGCACAGGTCACTCTATTTTCCCATCAGGAAGAAGAATTAACCACAGGCTCAGCCTGCCGCCCAGAAGCAGAATAGGGCCTGAGGCAATCCCGCGCTTTTGCGGCCAGCTCCCAAAAAAGACAGTTGAAAAATGGAGCTCAGGGACACTGCAATTCACAAACCCGCAGAGTTATAAATGATAACTCTCATCCACAGATATATTGAGGGAAGGCAACGAAGAGGATTTGAAAGCAAGGCAGAATTGCAGGAAACAGATTTCAGGAGGTAGATTCGAATCGCCTGTAAAGCACATGAAAAGCGGCAAAACGTCGACAATGATGCCCTTGGCCAAAAAGGGCGTATGCGTTTTTTCCTGAATATATTCAGGAAAAAACGCATACGCCCTTTTTGGCCAACCAAGCAACCTGGAAAGGCAAATCAGCGCTACAAAGAAGTCTCGCTTCACATCGGTCAAAAGGGCCATGCTGCAAAAAGTGTCAAAACCAGAAATGCAGGACAGGCCATGGAGAAATGGCAGCCTTGCTACGCTGATGGGCGGGATGTAAGTTGCCAACAGCCACTCTGGAGAAGTGTACGGTGTGTCCTGAAACATCGAAAAAACACAGCTTAGGGAGCATAGGGCACGTCCACTCATGGGCGTATAAATTGGGAAAACTAAAAATCAGCAAGACACAGGCACCCCAAAGTTTAGGGCTGCTCTGTTGACAAGAACCTCCACTTCATGACACCTTAAATATCCCAGGAAAGAGAAAAATGGAAAAAGAAGTTGTGGTCCTTATGTACAATGCAATATCACTCAGACATGAAATCAATGTCATAAGGCTAGTAGAAGCAAGATGAGTGGACTTAGGTACGACGATTCTAAGTGAAATAAGTCACACAGAAAAAGACACTTATCATAAGCTATCACTTATAGAGGGAATGTAAAAACCGCTACACTTGAACTGAATTACAGAACAGAACAGAATCACACGTTTAGAAAACACACTATGGCTGCTTAACGGGAAAGGTGAGGTGGGGTGATGCATAAAACAAGGGTTTCAAATTCGCTCAGATACCGTTCCATACACCCAATATGTAATAGACAAGACCTACTCCTTGCTCAGTGAACTGGACTCAACACCCACTATTCACCGCACAAGAATATATGTGACTAGTAACAATCTTAAAACCTATGTATTGATATCTGTCTGGAAGTGAGTCAAGTGGGTGTAAATCCGCATAAACACAGCCGTGAAAAGCAGCTAAACCCCATTATAAAACTAAATTACTTTTAAAAACCCGTAAAACAAAGACAGTGAAAGAGAGAGAAATTCTTACAAAATTCGTTCAGAGGCTGTGATGCAACCTGGATTGACCATATCTAGACCCACAGCTGGATAAGACATAAGGGTGGACACTCTTGGGGCTGAGAGGTTGGGTGAGCAAACGCAGACCCTTTAAAGTAATACTGCGTGATACCCATCCCATGGGTCCCAAATCTCCAGGTTCAAGGGCATCTTCCTACATCGAAAACATGCATGAGAAACTCAGAAGATGGTACACCGTGTGATTTTGAAAGGTTTCTAAAACACACCCCATTTCTCATCTCCTTGTGCTCGGGGTCGCCTTTCCAGCTACTTTACTAGCAATCAACTTACTTGGAGAATCAGCACCTTTAACCTCCTGTTCCCTACAGGTTGCAATTTGTCCTGAGGATGAACGGGAAGAGGGGCAACCAATGAGAGACTAGATCTAGGTGTTGGGACAGGCACAGGTCACTCTATTTTCCCATCAGGAAGAAGAATTAACCACAGGCTCAGCCTGCCGCCCAGAAGCAGAATAGGGCCTGAGGCAATCCCGCGCTTTTGCGGCCAGCTCCCAAAAAAGCGAGTTGAAAAATGGAGCTCAGGGACACTGCAATTCACAAACCCGCAGAGTTATAAATGATAACTCTCATCCACAGATATATTGAGGGAAGGCAACGAAGAGGATTTGAAAGCAAGGCAGAATTGCAGGAAACAGATTTCAGGAGGTAGATTCGAATCGCCTGTAAAGCACATGAAAAGCGGCAAAACGTCGACAATGATGCCCTTGGCCAAAAAGGGCGTATGCGTTTTTTCCTGAATATATTCAGGAAAAAACGCATACGCCCTTTTTGGCCAACCAAGCAACCTGGAAAGGCAAATCAGCGCTACAAAGAAGTCTCGCTTCCCATCGGTCAAAAGGGCCATGCTGCAAAAAGTGTCAAAACCAGAAATGCAGGACAGGCCATGGAGAAATGGCAGCCTTGCTACGCTGATGGGCGGGATGTAAGTTGCCAACAGCCACTCTGGAGAAGTGTACGGTGTGTCCTGAAACATCGAAAAAACACAGCTTAGGGAGCATAGGGCACGTCCACTCATGGGCGTATAAATTGGGAAAACTAAAAATCAGCAAGACACAGGCACCCCAAAGTTTAGGGCTGCTCTGTTGACAAGAACCTCCACTTCATGACACCTTAAATATCCCAGGAAAGAGAAAAATGGATAAAGAAGTTGTGGTCCTTATGTACAATGGAATATCACTCAGACATGAAATCAATGTCATAAGGCTAGTAGAAGCAAGATGAGTGGACTTAGGTACGACGATTCTAAGTGAAATAAGTCACACAGAAAAAGACACTTATCATAAGCTATCACTTATAGAGGGAATGTAAAAACCGCTACACTTGAACTGAATTACAGAACAGAACAGAATCACACGTTTAGAAAACACACTATGGCTGCTTAACGGGAAAGGTGAGGTGGGGTGATGCATAAAACAAGGGGTTCAAATTCGCTCAGATACCGTTCCATACACCCAATATGTAATAGAAAAGACCTACTCCTTGCTCAGTGAACTGGACTCAACACCCCCTATTCACCGCACAAGAATATATGTGACTAGTAACAATCTTAAAACCTATGTATTGATATCTGTCTGGAAGTGAGTCAAGTGGGTGTAAAGCCGCATAAACACAGCCGTGAAAAGCAGCTAAACCCCATTATAAAAATAAATTACTTTTAAAAACCCGTAAAACAAAGACAGTGAAAGAGAGAGAAATTCTTACAAAATTCGTTCAGGGGCTGTGATGCAATCTGGATTGACCATATCTAGACCCACAGCTGGATGAGACATAAGGGTGGACACTCTTGGGGCTGAGAGGTTGGGTGAGGTAGGGTGAGCAAACGCAGACCCTTTAAAGTAATACTGCATGGTACCCATCCCATGGGTCCCAAATCTCCAGGTTCAAGGGCATCTTCCTACATAGAAAACTTGCATGAGGAACCCAGAAGAAGGTACACCGTGTGATTTTGAAAGGTTTCTAAAACGCACCTCATTTCTCATCTCCTTGTGCTCGGGTTCGCCATTCCAGCCACTTCACTAGCAATCTCCCTACTTGGAGAATCAGCACCTTTAACCTCCTGTTCTCTACAGGTTGCAATTTGTCCTGAGGATGAACAGGAAGAGGGGAAACCAATGAGAGACTAGATCTAGGTGTTGGGACAGGCACAGGTCACTCTATTTTCCCATCAGGAAGAAGAATTAACCACAGGCTCAGCCTGCCGCCGGGAACCAGAATAGGGCCTGCGGCAATCCCGTGCTTTTGCGGCCAGCTCCCAAACAAGGCAGTTGAAAAATGGAGCTCAGGGGGACTGCCATTCACAAACCTGCTGAGTTATAAATGATAACTCTCGTCCACAAATATATTGAGGGAAGGCAACGAAGAGGATTTGAAAGCAAGGCAGAATTGCAGGAAACAGGTTTCAGGAGGTAGATTCGAATCGCCTTTAAAGCACATGAAAAGCGGCAAAACGTCGACAATGATGCCCTTGGCCAAAAAGCGCGTATGCGTTTTTTCCTGAATATATTCAGGAAAAAACGCATACGCCCTTTTTGGCCAACCAAGCAACCTGGAAAGGCAAATCAGTGCTACAAAGAAGTCTCGCTTCCCATCGGTCAAAAGGGTCATGCTGCAAAAAGTGTCAAAACCAGAAATGCAGGACAGGCCATGGAGAAATGGCAGCCTTGCTACGCTGATGGGCGGGATGTTAATTGCCAACAGCCACTCTGGAGAAGTGTACGGTGTGTCCTGAAACATCGAAAAAACACAGCTTAGGGAGCATAGGGCACGTCCACTCATGGGCGTATAAATTGGGAAAACTAAAAATGAGCAAGACACAGGCACCCCAAAGTTTAGGGCTGCTCTGTTGACAAGAACCTCCACTTCATGACACCTTAAATATCCCAGGAAAGAGAAAAATGGATAAAGAAGTTGTGGTCCTTATGTACAATGCAATATCACTCAGACATGAAATCAATGTCATAAGGCTAGTAGAAGCAAGATGAGTGGACTTAGGTACGACGATTCTAAGTGAAATAAGTCACACAGAAAAAGACACTTATCATAAGCTATCACTTATAGAGGGAATGTAAAAACCGCTACACTTGAACTGAATTACAGAACAGAACAGAATCACACGTTTAGAAAACACACTATGGCTGCTTAACGGGAAAGGTGAGGTGGGGTGATGCATAAAACAAGGGTTTCAAATTCGCTCAGATACCGTTCCATACACCCAATATGTAATAGACAAGACCTACTCCTTGCTCAGTGAACTGGACTCAACACCCCCTAATCACCGCACAAGAATATATGTGACTAGTAACAATCTTAAAACCTATGTATTGATATCTGTCTGGAAGTGAGTCAAGTGGGTGTAAATCCGCATAAACACAGCCGTGAAAAGCAGCTAAACCCCATTATAAAAATAAATTACTTTTAAAAACCCGTAAAACAAAGACAGTGAAAGAGAGAGAAATTCTTACAAAATTCGTTCAGAGGCTGTGATGCAACCTGGATTGACCATATCTACACGCACAGCTGGATGAGACATAAGGGTGGACAGTCTTGGGGCTGAAAGGTTGGGTTAGGTTGGGTGAGCAAACGCAGACCCTTTAAAGTAATACTGCGTGGTACCCATCCCATGGGTCCCAAATCTCCAGGTTCAAGGGCATCTTCCTACATCGAAAACATGCATGAGAAACTCAGAAGATGGTACACCGTGTGATTTTGAAAGGTTTCTAAAACACACCCCATTTCTCATCTCCTTGTGCTCGGGGTCGCCTTTCCAGCTACTTTACTAGCAATCAACTTACTTGGAGAATCAGCACCTTTAACCTCCTGTTCCCTACAGGTTGCAATTTGTCCTGAGGATGAACGGGAAGAGGGGCAACCAATGAGAGACTAGATCTAGCTGTTGGGACAGGCACAGGTCACTCTATTTCCCATCAGGAAGAAGAATTAACCACTGGCTCAGCCTGCTGCCAGGAACCAGAATAGGGCCTGAGGCAATCCCGTGCTTTTGCGGCCAGCTCTCAAAAAAGACAGTTGAAAAATGGAGCTCAGGGACACTGCAATTCACAAACGCGCAGAGTTATAAGTGATAACTCTCATCCACAGATATATTGAGGGAAGTCAACGAAGAGGATTTGAAAGCAAGGCAGAATTGCAGGAAACAGATTTCAGGAGGTAGATTCGAATCGCCTTTAAGGCACATGAAAAGCGGCAAAACGTCGACAATGATGCCCTTGGCCAAAAAGGGCGTATGCGTTTTTTCCTGAATATATTCAGGAAAAAACGCATACGCCCTTTTTGGCCAACCAAGCAACCTGGAAAGGCAAATCAGCGCTACAAAGAAGTCTCGCTTCCCATGGGTCAAAAGGGCCATGCTGCAAAAAGTGTCAAAACCAGAAATGCAGGACAGGCCATGGAGAAATGGCAGCCTTGCTACGCTGATGGGCGGGATGTAAATTGCCAACAGCCACTCTGGAGAAGTGTACGGTGTGTCCTGAAACATCGAAAAAACACAGCTTAGTGAGCATAGGGCACGTCCACTCATGGGCGTATAAATTGGGAAAACTAAAAATCAGCAAGACACAGGCACCCCAAAGTTTGGGGCTGCTCTGTTGACAAGAACCTCCACTTCATGACACCTTAAATATCCCAGGAAAGAGAAAAATGGATAAAAAAGTTGTGGTCCTTATGTACAATGGAATATCACTCAGACATGAAATCAATGTCATAAGGCTAGTAGAAGCAAGATGAGTGGACTTAGGTACGACGATTCTAAGTGAAATAAGTCACACAGAAAAAGACACTTATCATAAGCTATCACTTATAGAGGGAATGTAAAAACCGCTACACTTGAACTGAATTACAAAACAGAACAGAGTCACACGTTTAGAAAACACACTATGGCTGCTTAACGGGAAAGGTGAGGTGGGGTGATGCATAAAACAAGGGGTTCAAATTTGCTCAGATACCGTTCCATACACCCAATATGTAATAGACAAGACCTACTCCTTGCTCCGTGAACTGGACTCAACACCCCCTATTCACCGCACAAGAATATATGTGACTAGTAACAATCTTAAAACCTATGTATTGATATCTGTCTGGAAGTGAGTCAAGTGGGTGTAAATCCGCATAAACACAGCCGTGAAAAGCAGCTAAACCCCATTATAAAAATAAATTACTTTTAAAAATCCGTAAAACAAAGACAGTGAAAGAGAGAGAAATTCTTACAAAATTCGTTCAGGGGCTGTGATGCCACCTGGATTGACCATATCTAGACCCACAGCTGGATGAGACATAAGGGTGGACACTCTTGGGGCTGAGAGGTTGGGTGAGCAAACGCAGACCCTTTAAAGTAATACTGCGTGATACCCATCCCATGGGTCCCAAATCTCCAGGTTCAAGGGCATCTTCCTACATCGAAAACATGCATGACAAACTCAGAAGACGGTACACCGTGTGATTTTGAAAGGTTTCTAAAACACACCCCATTTCTCATCTCCTTGTGCTCGGGGTCGCCTTTCCAGCTACTTTACTAGCAATCAACTTACTTGGAGAATCAGCACCTTTAACCTCCTGTTCCCTACAGGTTGCAATTTGTCCTGAGGATGAACGGGAAGAGGGGCAACCAATGAGAGACTAGATCTAGGTGTTGGGACAGGCACAGGTCACTCTATTTTCCCATCAGGAAGAAGAATTAACCACAGGCTCAGCCTGCCGCCCAGAAGCAGAATAGGGCCTGAGGCAATCCCGCGCTTTTGCGGCCAGCTCCCAAAAAAGCGAGTTGAAAAATGGAGCTCAGGGACACTGCAATTCACAAACCCGCAGAGTTATAAATGATAACTCTCATCCACAGATATATTGAGGGAAGGCAACGAAGAGGATTTGAAAGCAAGGCAGAATTGCAGGAAACAGATTTCAGGAGGTAGATTCGAATCGCCTGTAAAGCACATAAAAAGCGGCAAAACGTCGACAATGATGCCCTTGGCCAAAAAGGGCGTATGCGTTTTTTCCTGAATATATTCAGGAAAAAACGCATACGCCCTTTTTGGCCAACCAAGCAACCTGGAAAGGCAAATCAGCGCTACAAAGAAGTCTCGCTTCCCATCGGTCAAAAGGGCCATGCTGCAAAAAGTGTCAAAACCAGAAATGCAGGACAGGCCATGGAGAAATGGCAGCCTTGCTACGCTGATGGGCGGGATGTAAGTTGCCAACAGCCACTCTGGAGAAGTGTACGGTGTGTCCTGAAACATCGAAAAAACACAGCTTAGGGAGCATAGGGCACGTCCACTCATGGGCGTATAAATTGGGAAAACTAAAAATCAGCAAGACACAGGCACCCCAAAGTTTAGGGCTGCTCTGTTGACAAGAACCTCCACTTCATAACACCTTAAATATCCCAGGAAAGAGAAAAATGGATAAAGAAGTTGTGGTCCTTATGTACAATGGAATATCACTCAGACATGAAATCAATGTCATAAGGCTAGTAGAAGCAAGATGAGTGGACTTAGGTACGACGATTCTAAGTGAAATAAGTCACACAGAAAAAGACACTTATCATAAGCTATCACTTATAGAGGGAATGTAAAAACCGCTACACTTGAACTGAATTACAGAACAGAAGAGAATCACACGTTTAGAAAACATACTATGGCTGCTTAACGGGAAAGGTGAGGTGGGGTGATGCATAAAACAAGGGGTTCAAATTCGCTCAGATACAGTTCCATACACCCAATGTGTAATAGAAAAGACCTACTCCTTGCTCAGTGAACTGGACTCAACACCCCCTATTCACCGCACAAGAATATATGTGACTAGTAACAATCTTAAAACCTATGTATTGATATCTGTCTGGAAGTGAGTCAAGTGGGTGTAAAGCCGCATAAACACAGCCGTGAAAAGCAGCTAAACCCCATTATAAAAATAAATTACTTTTAAAAACCCGTAAAACAAAGACAGTGAAAGAGAGAGAAATTCTTACAAAATTCGTTCAGGGGCTGTGATGCAACCTGGATTGACCATATCTAGACCCACAGCTGGATGAGACATAAGGGTGGACACTCTTGGGGCTGAGAGGTTGGGTGAGGTTGGGTGAGCAAACGCAGACCCTTTAAAGTAATACTGCATGGTACCCATCCCATGGGTCCCAAATCTCCAGGTTCAAGGGCATCTTCCTACATCGAAAACTTGCATGAGGAACCCAGAAGAAGGTACACCGTGTGATTTTGAAAGGTTTCTAAAACGCACCTCATTTCTCATCTCCTTGTGCTCGGGTTCGCCATTCCAGCTATTTCACTAGCAATCTCCCTACTTGGAGAATCAGCACCTTTAACCTCCTGTTCTGTACAGGTTGCAATTTGTCCTGAGGATGAACGGGAAGAGGGGAAAACAATGAGAGAATAGATCTAGGTGTTGGGACAGGCACAGGTCACTCTATTTTCCCATCAGGAAGAAGAATTAACCACAGGCTCAGCCTGCCGCCGGGAACCAGAATAGGGCCTGAGGCAATCCCGTGCTTTTGCGGCCAGCTCCCAAAAAAGACAGTTGAAAAATGGAGCTCAGGGGGACTGCCATTCACAAACCTGCTGAGTTATAAATGATAACTCTCGTCCACAAATATATTGAGGGAAGGCAACGAAGAGGATTTGAAAGCAAGGCAGAATTGCAGGAAACAGGTTTCAGGAGGTAGATTCGAATCGCCTTTAAAGCACATGAAAAGCGGCAAAACGTCGACAATGATGCCCTTGGCCAAAAAGGGCGTATGCGTTTTTTCCTGAATATATTCAGGAAAAAACGCATACGCCCTTTTTGGCCAACCAAGCAACCTGGAAAGGCAAATCAGTGCTACAAAGAAGTCTCGCTTCCCATCGGTCAAAAGGGTCATGCTGCAAAAAGTGTCAAAACCAGAAATGCAGGACAGGCCATGGAGAAATGGCAGCCTTGCTACGCTGATGGGCGGGATGTTAATTGCCAACAGCCACTCTGGAGAAGTGTACGGTGTGTCCTGAAACATCGAAAAAACACAGCTTAGTGAGCATAGGGCACGTCCACTCATGGGCGTATAAATTGGGAAAACTAAAAATCAGCAAGACACAGGCACCCCAAAGTTTAGGGCTGCTCTGTTGACAAGAACTCCCACTTCATGACACCTTAAATATCCCAGGAAAGAGAAAAATGGATAAAGAAGTTGTGGTCCTTATGTACAATGCAATATCACTCAGACATGAAATCAATGTCATAAGGCTAGTAGAAGCAAGATGAGTGGACTTAGGTACGACGATTCTAAGTGAAATAAGTCACACAGAAAAAGACACTTATCATAAGCTGTCACTTATAGAGGGAATGTAAAAACCGCTACACTTGAACTGAATTACAGAACAGAACAGAATCACACGTTTAGAAAACACACTATGGCTGCTTAACGGGAAAGGTGAGGTGGGGTGATGCATAAAACAAGGGTTTCAAATTCGCTCAGATACCATTCCATACACCCAATATGTAATAGACAAGACCTACTCCTTGCTCAGTGAACTGGACTCAACACCCCCTAATCACCGCCCAAGAATATATGTGACTAGTAAAAATCTTAAAACCTATGTATTGATATCTGTCTGGAAGTGAGTCAAGTGGGTGTAAATCCGCATAAACACAGCCGTGAAAAGCAGCTAAACCCCATTATAAAAATAAATTACTTTTAAAAACCCGTAAAACAAAGACAGTGAAAGAGAGAGAAATTCTTACAAAATTCGTTCAGAGGCTGTGATGCAACCTAGATTGACCATATCTACACGCACAGCTGGATGAGACATAAGGGTGGACAGTCTTGGGGCTGAAAGGTTGGGTTAGGTTGGGTGAGCAAACGCAGACCCTTTAAAGTAATACTGCGTGGTACCCATCCCATGGGTCCCAAGTCTCCAGGTTCAAGGGCATCTTCCTACATCGAAAACATGCATGAGAAACTCAGAAGATGGTACACCGTGTGATTTTGAAAGGTTTCTAAAACGCACCTCATTTCTCATCTCCTTGTGCTCGGGTTCGCCATTCCAGCTACTTTACTAGCAATCTCCCTACTTGGAGAATCAGCACCTTTAACCTCCTGTTCCCTACAGGTTGCAATTTGTCCTGAGGATGAACGGGAAGAGGGGCAACCAATGAGAGACTAGATCTAGCTGTTGGGACAGGCACAGGTCACTCTATTTTCCCATCAGGAAGAAGAATTAACCACAGGCTCAGCCTGCTGCCAGGAACCAGAATAGGGCCTGAGGCAATCCCGTGCTTTTGCGGCCAGCTCTCAAAAAAGACAGTTGAAAAATGGAGCTCAGGGACACTGCAATTCACAAACCCGCAGAGTTATAAGTGATAACTCTCATCCACAGATATATTGAGGGAAGTCAACGAAGAGGATTTGAAAGCAAGGCAGAATTGCAGGAAACAGATTTCAGGAGGTAGATTCGAATCGCCTTTAAGGCACATGAAAAGCGGCAAAACGTCGACAATGATGCCCTTGGCCAAAAAGGGCGTATGCGTTTTTTCCTGAATATATTCAGGAAAAAACGCATACGCCCTTTTTGGCCAACCAAGCAACCTGGAAAGGCAAATTAGCGCTACAAAGAACTCTCGCTTCCCATGGGTCAAAAGGGCCATGCTGCAAAAAGTGTCAAAACCAGAAATGCAGGACAGGCCATGGAGAAATGGCAGCCTTGCTACGCTGATGGGCGGGATGTAAATTGCCAACAGCCACTCTGGAGAAGTGTACGGTGTGTCCTGAAACATCGAAAAAAGACAGCTTAGTGAGCATAGGGCACGTCCACTCATGGGCGTATAAATTGGGAAAACTAAAAATCAGCAAGACACAGGCACCCCAAAGTTTGGGGCTGCTCTGTTGACAAGAACCTCCACTTCATGACACCTTAAATATCCCAGGAAAGAGAAAAATGGATAAAAAAGTTGTGGTCCTTATGTACAATGGAATATCACTCAGACATGAAATCAATGTCATAAGGCTAGTAGAAGCAAGATGAGTGGACTTAGGTACGACGATTCTAAGTGAAATAAGTCACACAGAAAAAGACACTTATCATAAGCTATCACTTATAGAGGGAATGTAAAAACCGCTACACTTGAACTGAATTACAAAACAGAACAGAGTCACACGTTTAGAAAACACACTATGGCTGCTTAACGGGAAAGGTGAGGTGGGGTGATGCATAAAACAAGGGGTTCAAATTTGCTCAGATACCGTTCCATACACCCAATATGTAATAGACAAGACCTACTCCTTGCTCCGTGAACTGGACTCAACACCCCCTATTCACCGCACAAGAATATATGTGACTAGTAACAATCTTAAAACCTATGTATTGATATCTGTCTGGAAGTGAGTCAAGTGGGTGTAAATCCGCATAAACACAGCCGTGAAAAGCAGCTAAACCCCATTATAAAAATAAATTACTTTTAAAAATCCGTAAAACAAAGACAGTGAAAGAGAGAGAAATTCTTAAAAAATTCGTTCAGGGGCTGTGATGCCACCTGGATTGACCATATCTAGACCCACAGCTGGATGAGACATAAGGGTGGACACTCTTGGGGCTGAGAGGTTGGGTGAGCAAACGCAGACCCTTTAAAGTAATACTGCGTGATACCCATCCCATGGGTCCCAAATCTCCAGGTTCAAGGGCATCTTCCTACATCGAAAACATGCATGAGAAACTCAGAAGATGGTACACCGTGTGATTTTGAAAGGTTTCTAAAACACACCCCATTTCTCATCTCCTTGTGATCGGGGTCGCCTTTCCAGCTACTTTACTAGCAATCAACTTACTTGGAGAATCAGCACCTTTAACCTCCTGTTCCCTACAGGTTGCAATTTGTCCTGAGGATGAACGGGAAGAGGGGCAACCAATGAGAGACTAGATCTAGCTGTTGGGACAGGCACAGGTCACTCTATTTTCCCATCAGGAAGAAGAATTAACCACAGGCTCAGCCTGCTGCCAGGAACCAGAATAGGGCCTGAGGCAATCCCGTGCTTTTGCGGCCAGCTCTCAAAAAAGACAGTTGAAAAATGGAGCTCAGGGACACTGCAATTCACAAACCCGCAGAGTTATAAGTGATAACTCTCATCCACAGATATATTGAGGGAAGTCAACGAAGAGGATTTGAAAGCAAGGCAGAATTGCAGGAAACAGATTTCAGGAGGTAGATTCGAATCGCCTTTAAGGCACATGAAAAGCGGCAAAACGTCGACAATGATGCCCTTGGCCAAGAAGGGCGTATGCGTTTTTTCCTGAATATATTCAGGAAAAAACGCATACGCCCTTTTTGGCCAACCAAGCAACCTGGAAAGGCAAATCAGCGCTACAAAGAAGTCTCGCTTCCCATGGGTCAAAAGGGCCATGCTGCAAAAAGTGTCAAAACCAGAAATGCAGGACAGGCCATGGAGAAATGGCAGCCTTGCTACGCTGATGGGCGGGATGTAAATTGCCAACAGGCACTCTGGAGAAGTGTACGGTGTGTCCTGAAACATCGAAAAAACACAGCTTAGTGAGCATAGGGCACGTCCACTCATGGGCGTATAAATTGGGAAAACTAAAAATCAGCAAGACACAGGCACCCCAAAGTTTGGGGCTGCTCTGTTGACAAGAACCTCCACTTCATGACACCTTAAATATCCCAGGAAAGAGAAAAATGGATAAAAAAGTTGTGGTCCTTATGTACAGTGGAATATCACTCAGACATGAAATCAATGTCATAAGGCTAGTAGAAGCAAGATGAGTGGACTTAGGTACGACGATTCTAAGTGAAATAAGTCACACAGAAAAAGACACTTATCATAAGCTATCACTTATAGAGGGAATGTAAAAACCGCTACACTTGAACTGAATTACAAAACAGAACAGAGTCACACGTTTAGAAAACACACTATGGCTGCTTAACGGGAAAGGTGAGGTGGGGTGATGCATAAAACAAGGGGTTCAAATTTGCTCAGATACCGTTCCATACACCCAATATGTAATAGACAAGACCTACTCCTTGCTCCGTCAACTGGACTCAACACCCCCTATTCACCGCACAAGAATATATGTGACTAGTAACAATCTTAAAACCTATGTATTGATATCTGTCTGGAAGTGAGTCAAGTGGGTGTAAATCCGCATAAACACAGCCGTGAAAAGCAGCTAAACCCCATTATAAAAATAAATTACTTTTAAAAATCCGTAAAACAAAGACAGTGAAAGAGAGAGAAATTCTTACAAAATTCGTTCAGGGGCTGTGATGCCACCTGGATTGACCATATCTAGACCCACAGCTGGATGAGACATAAGGGTGGACACTCTTGGGGCTGAGAGGTTGGGTGAGCAAACGCAGACCCTTTAAAGTAATACTGCGTGATACCCATCTCATGGGTCCCAAATCTCCAGGTTCAAGGGCATCTTCCTACATCGAAAACATGCATGAGAAACTCAGAAGATGGTACACCGTGTGATTTTGAAAGGTTTCTAAAACACACCCCATTTCTCATCTCCTTGTGCTCGGGGTCGCCTTTCCAGCTACTTTACTAGCAATCAACTTACTTGGAGAATCAGCACCTTTAACCTCCTGTTCCCTACAGGTTGCAATTTGTCCTGAGGATGAACGGGAAGAGGGGCAACCAATGAGAGACTAGATCTAGGTGTTGGGACAGGCACAGGTCACTCTATTTTCCCATCAGGAAGAAGAATTAACCACAGGCTCAGCCTGCCGCCCAGAAGCAGAATAGGGCCTGAGGCAATCCCGCGCTTTTGCGGCCAGCTCCCAAAAAAGCGAGTTGAAAAATGGAGCTCAGGGACACTGCAATTCACAAACCTGCAGAGTTATAAATGATAACTCTCATCCACAGATATATTGAGGGAAGGCAACGAAGAGGATTTGAAAGCAAGGCAGAATTGCAGGAAACAGATTTCAGGAGGTAGATTCGAATCGCCTGTAAAGCACATGAAAAGCGGCAAAACGTCGACAATGATGCCCTTGGCCAAAAAGGGCGTATGCGTTTTTTCCTGAATATATTCAGGAAAAAACGCATACGCCCTTTTTGGCCAACCAAGCAACCTGGAAAGGCAAATCAGCGCTACAAAGAAGTCTCGCTTCCCATCGGTCAAAAGGGCCATGCTGCAAAAAGTGTCAAAACCAGAAATGCAGGACAGGCCATGGAGAAATGGCAGCCTTGCTACGCTGATGGGCGGGATGTAAGTTGCCAACAGCCACTCTGGAGAAGTGTACGGTGTGTCCTGAAACATCGAAAAAACACAGCTTAGGGAGCATAGGGCACGCTCACTCATGGGCGTATAAATTGGGAAAAGTAAAAATCAGCAAGACACAGGCACCCCAAAGTTTAGGGCTGCTCTGTTGACAAGAACCTCCACTTCATGACACCTTAAATATCCCAGGAAAGAGAAAAATGGATAAAGAAGTTGTGGTCCTTATGTACAATGGAATATCACTCAGACATGAAATCAATGTCATAAGGCTAGTAGAAGCAAGATGAGTGGACTTAGTTACGACGATTCTAAGTGAAATAAGTCACACAGAAAAAGACACTTATCATAAGCTATCACTTATAGAGGGAATATAAAAACCGCTACACTTGAACTGAATTACAGAACAGAACAGAATCACACGTATAGAAAACATACTATGGCTGCTTAACGGGAAAGGTGAGGTGGGGTGATGCATAAAACAAGGGGTTCAAATTCGCTCAGATACCGTTCCATACACCCAATATGTAATAGAAAAGACCTACTCCTTGCTCAGTGAACTGGACTCAACACCCCCTATTCACCGCACAAGAATATATGTGACTAGTAACAATCTTAAAACCTATGTATTGATATCTGTCTGGAAGTGAGTCAAGTGGGTGTAAATCCGCATAAACACAGCCGTGAAAAGCAGCTAAACCCCATTATAAAAATAAATTACTTTTAAAAACCCGTAAAACAAAGACAGTGAAAGAGAGAAAAATTCTTACAAAATTCGTTCAGGGGCTGTGATGCAACCTGGATTGACCATATCTAGACCCACAGCTGGATGAGACATAAGGGTGGACACTCTTGGGGCTGAGAGGTTGGGTGAGGTTGGGTGAGCAAACGCAGACCCTTTAAAGTAATACTGCATGGTACCCATCCCATGGGTCCCAAATCTCCAGGTTCAAGGGCATCTTCCTACATCGAAAACTTGCATGAGGAACCCAGAAGAAGGTACACCGTGTGATTTTGAAAGGTTTCTAAAACGCACCTCATTTCTCATCTCCTTGTGCTCGGGTTCGCCATTCCAGCTACTTCACTAGCAATCTCCCTACTTGGAGAATCAGCACCTTTAACCTCCTGTTCTGTACAGGTTGCAATTTGTCCTGAGGATGAACGGGAAGAGGGGAAAACAATGAGAGAATAGATCTAGGTGTTGGGACAGGCACAGGTCACTCTATTTTCCCATCAGGAAGAAGAATTAACCACAGGCTCAGCCTGCCGCCGGGAACCAGAATAGGGCCTGAGGCAATCCCGTGCTTTTGCGGCCAGCTCCAAAAAAGACAGTTGAAAAATGGAGCTCAGGGGGACTGCCATTCACAAACCTGCTGAGTTATAAATGATAACTCTCGTCCACAAATATATTGAGGGAAGGCAACGAAGAGGATTTGAAAGCAAGGCAGAATTGCAGGAAACAGGTTTCAGGAGGTAGATTCGAATCGCCTTTAAAGCACATGAAAAGCGGCAAAACGTCGACAATGATGCCCTTGGCCAAAAAGGGCGTATGCGTTTTTTCCTGAATATATTCAGGAAAAAACGCATACGCCCTTTTTGGCCAACCAAGCAACCTGGAAAGGCAAATCAGTGCTACAAAGAAGTCTCGCTTCCCATCGGTCAAAAGGGTCATGCTGCAAAAAGTGTCAAAACCAGAAATGCAGGACAGGCCATGGAGAAATGGCAGCCTTGCTACGCTGATGGGCGGGATGTTAATTGCCAACAGCCACTCTGGAGAAGTGTACGGTGTGTCCTGAAACATCGAAAAAACACAGCTTAGAGAGCATAGGGCACGTCCACTCATGGGCGTATAAATTGGGAAAACTAAAAATCAGCAAGACACAGGCACCCCAAAGTTTAGGGCTGCTCTGTTGACAAGAACTCCCACTTCATGACACCTTAAATATCCCAGGAAAGAGAAAAATGGATAAAGAAGTTGTGGTCCTTATGTACAATGCAATATCACTCAGACATGAAATCAATGTCATAAGGCTAGTAGAAGCAAGATGAGTGGACTTAGGTACGACGATTCTAAGTGAAATAAGTCACACAGAAAAAGACACTTATCATAAGCTATCACTTATAGAGGGAATGTAAAAACCGCTACACTTGAACTGAATTACAGAACAGAACAGAATCACACGTTTAGAAAACACACTATGGCTGCTTAACGGGAAAGGTGAGGTGGGGTGATGCATAAAACAAGGGTTTCAAATTCGCTCAGATACCATTCCATACACCCAATATGTAATAGACAAGACCTACTCCTTGCTCAGTGAACTGGACTCAACACCCCCTAATCACCGCACAAGAATATATGTGACTAGTAACAATCTTAAAACCTATGTATTGATATCTGTCTGGAAGTGAGTCAAGTGGGTGTAAATCCGCATAAACACAGCCGTGAAAAGCAGCTAAACCCCATTATAAAAATAAATTACTTTTAAAAACCCGTAAAACAAAGACAGTGAAAGAGAGAGAAATTCTTACAAAATTCGTTCAGAGGCTGTGATGCAACCTGGATTGACCATATCTACACGCACAGCTGGATGAGACATAAGGGTGGACAGTCTTGGGGCTGAAAGGTTGGGTTAGGTTGGGTGAGCAAACGCAGACCATTTAAAGTAATACTGCGTGGTACCCATCCCATGGGTCCCAAGTCTCCAGGTTCAAGGGCATCTTCCTACATCGAAAACATGCATGAGAAACTCAGAAGATGGTACACCGTGTGATTTTGAAAGGTTTCTAAAACGCACCTCATTTCTCATCTCCTTGTGCTCGGGTTCGCCATTCCAGCTACTTTACTAGCAATCTCCCTACTTGGAGAATCAGCACCTTTAACCTCCTGTTCCCTACAGGTTGCAATTTGTCCTGAGGATGAACGGGAAGAGGGGCAACCAATGAGAGACTAGATCTAGCTGTTGGGACAGGCACAGGTCACTCTATTTTCCCATCAGGAAGAAGAATTAACCACAGGCTCAGCCTGCTGCCAGGAACCAGAATAGGACCTGAGGCAATCCCGTGCTTTTGCGGCCAGCTCTCAAAAAAGACAGTTGAAAAATGGAGCTCAGGGACACTGCAATTCACAAACCCGCAGAGTTATAAGTGATAACTCTCATCCACAGATATATTGAGGGAAGTCAACGAAGAGGATTTGAAAGCAAGGCAGAATTGCAGGAAACAGATTTCAGGAGGTAGATTCGAATCGCCTTTAAGGCACATGAAAAGCGGCAAAACGTCGACAATGATGCCCTTGGCCAAAAAGGGCGTATGCGTTTTTTCCTGAATATATTCAGGAAAAAACGCATACGCCCTTTTTGGCCAACCAAGCAACCTGGAAAGGCAAATCAGCGCTACAAAGAACTCTCGCTTCCCATGGGTCAAAAGGGCCATGCTGCAAAAAGTGTCAAAACCAGAAATGCAGGACAGGCCATGGAGAAATGGCAGCCTTGCTACGCTGATGGGCGGGATGTAAATTGCCAACAGCCACTCTGGAGAAGTGTACGGTGTGTCCTGAAACATCGAAAAAACACAGCTTAGTGAGCATAGGGCACGTCCACTCATGGGCGTATAAATTGGGAAAACTAAAAATCAGCAAGAGACAGGCACCCCAAAGTTTGGGGCTGCTCTGTTGACAAGAACCTCCACTTCATGACACCTTAAATATCCCAGGAAAGAGAAAAATGGATAAAAAAGTTGTGGTCCTTATGTACAATGGAATATCACTCAGACATGAAATCAATGTCATAAGGCTAGTAGAAGCAAGATGAGTGGACTTAGGTACGACGATTCTAAGTGAAATAAGTCACACAGAAAAAGACACTTATCATAAGCTATCACTTATAGAGGGAATGTAAAAACCGCTACACTTGAACTGAATTACAAAACAGAACAGAGTCACACGTTTAGAAAACACACTATGGCTGCTTAACGGGAAAGGTGAGGTGGGGTGATGCATAAAACAAGGGGTTCAAATTTGCTCAGATACCGTTCCATACACCCAATATGTAATAGACAAGACCTACTCCTTGCTCAGTTAACTGGACTCAACACCCCCTATTCACCGCACAAGAATATATGTGACTAGTAACAATCTTAAAACCTATGTATTGATATCTGTCTGGAAGTGAGTCAAGTGGGTGTAAATCCGCATAAACACAGCCGTGAAAAGCAGCTAAACCCCATTATAAAAATAAATTACTTTTAAAAATCCGTAAAACAAAGACAGTGAAAGAGAGAGAAATTCTTAAAAAATTCGTTCAGGGGCTGTGATGCCACCTGGATTGACCATATCTAGACCCACAGCTGGATGAGACATAAGGGTGGACACTCTTGGGGCTGAGAGGTTGGGTGAGCAAACGCAGACCCTTTAAAGTAATACTGCGTGATACCCATCCCATGGGTCCCAAATCTCCAGGTTCAAGGGCATCTTCCTACATCGAAAACATGCATGACAAACTCAGAAGATGGTACACCGTGTGATTTTGAAAGGTTTCTAAAACACACCCCATTTCTCATCTCCTTGTGCTCGGGTTCGCCTTTCCAGCTACTTTACTAGCAATCAACTTACTTGGAGAATCAGCACCTTTAACCTCCTGTTCCCTACAGGTTGCAATTTGTCCTGAGGATGAACGGGAAGAGGGGCAACCAATGAGAGACTAGATCTAGCTGTTGGGACAGGCACAGGTCACTCTATTTTCCCATCAGGAAGAAGAATTAATCACAGGCTCAGCCTTCCGCCCAGAAGCACAATAGGGCCTGAGGCAATCCCGCGCTTTTGCGGCCAGCTCCCAAAAAAGCGAGTTGAAAAATGGAGCTCAGGGACACTGCAATTCACAAACCCGCAGAGTTATAAATGATAACTCTCATCCACAGATATATTGAGGGAAGGCAACGAAGAGGATTTGAAAGCAAGGCAGAATTGCAGGAAACAGATTTCAGGAGGTAGATTCGAATCGCCTGTAAAGCACATGAAAAGCGGCAAAACGTCGACAATGATGCCCTTGGCCAAGAAGGGCGTATGCGTTTTTTCCTAAATATATTCAGGAAAAAACGCATACGCACTTTTTGGCCAACCAAGCAACCTGGAAAGGCAAATCAGCGCTACAAAGAAGTCTCGCTTCCCATCGGTCAAAAGGGCCATGCTGCAAAAAGTGTCAAAACCAGAAATGCAGGACAGGCCATGGAGAAATGGCAGCCTTGCTACGCTGATGGGCGGGAGGTAAGTTGCCAACAGCCACTCTGGAGAAGTGTACGGTGTGTCCTGAAACATCGAAAAAACACAGCTTAGGGAGCATAGGGCACGTCCACTCATGGGCGTATAAATTGGGAAAACTAAAAATCAGCAAGACACAGGCACCCCAAAGTTTAGGGCTGCTCTATTGACAAGAACCTCCACTTCATGACACCTTAAATATCCCAGGAAAGAGAAAAATGGATAAAGAAGTTGTGGTCCTTATGTACAATGCAATATCACTCAGACATGAAATCAATGTCATAAGGCTAGTAGAAGCAAGATGAGTGGACTTAGGTACGACGATTCTAAGTGAAATAAGTCACACAGAAAAAGACACTTATCATAAGCTATCACTTATAGAGGGAATGTAAAAACCGCTACACTTGAACTGAATTACAGAACAGAACAGAATCACACGTTTAGAAAACACACTATGGCTGTTTAACGGGAAAGGTGAGGTGGGGTGATGCATAAAACAAGGGTTTCAAATTCGCTCAGATACCGTTCCATACACCCAATATGTAATAGACAAGACCTACTCCTTGCTCAGTGAACTGGACTCAACACCCCCTATTCACCGCACAAGAATATATGTGACTAGTAACAATCTTAAAACCTATGTATTGATATCTGTCTGGAAGTGAGTCAAGTGGGTGTAAATCCGCATAAACACAGCCGTGAAAAGCAGCTAAACCCCATTATAAAAATAAATTACTTTTAAAACCCGTAAAACAAAGACAGTGAAAGAGAGAGAAATTCTTACAAAATTCGTTCAGGGGCTGTGATGCAACCTGGATTGACCATATCTACACGCACAGCTGGATGAGACATAAGGGTGGACAGTCTTGGGGCTGAAAGGTTGGGTTAGGTTGGGTGAGCAAACGCAGACCCTTTAAAGTAGTACTGCGTGGTACCCATTCCATGGGTCCCTAGTCTCCAGGTTCAAGGGCATCTTCCTACATCGAAAACATGCATGAGAAACTCAGAAGATGGTACACCGTGTGATTTTGAAAGGTTTCTAAAACGCACCTCATTTCTCATCTCCTTGTGCTCGGGTTTGCCATTCCAGCTACTTTACTAGCAATCTCCCTACTTGGAGAATCAGCACCTTTAACCTCCTGTTCCCTACAGGTTGCAATTTGTCCTGAGGATGAACGGGACGAGGGGGAACCAAAGAGAGACTAGATCTAGCTGTTGGGACAGGCACAGGTCACTCTATTTTCCCATCAGGAAGAAGAATTAACCACAGGCTCAGCCTGCTGCCAGGAACCAGAATAGGGCCTGAGGCAATCCCGTGCTTTTGCGGCCAGCTCTCAAAAAAGACAGTTGAAAAATGGAGCTCAGGGACACTGCAATTCACAAACGCGCAGAGTTATAAGTGATAACTCTCATCCACAGATATATTGAGGGAAGTCAACGAAGAGGATTTGAAAGCAAGGCAGAATTGCAGGAAACAGATTTCAGGAGGTAGATTCGAATCGCCTTTAAGGCACATGAAAAGCGGCAAAACGTCGACAATGATGCCCTTGGCCAAAAAGGGCGTATGCGTTTTTTCCTGAATATATTCAGGAAAAAACGCATACGCCCTTTTTGGCCAACCAAGCAACCTGGAAAGGCAAATCAGCGCTACAAAGAAGTCTCGCTTCCTATGGGTCAAAAGGGCCATGCTGCAAAAAGTGTCAAAACCAGAAATGCAGGACAGGCCATGGAGAAATGGCAGCCTTGCTACGCTGATGGGCGGGATGTAAATTGCCAACAGCCACTCTGGAGAAGTGTACGGTGTGTCCTGAAACATCGAAAAAACACAGCTTAGTGAGCATAGGGCACGTCCACTCATGGGCGTATAAATTGGGAAAACTAAAAATCAGCAAGACACAGGCACCACAAAGTTTGGGGCTGCTCTGTTGACAAGAACCTCCACTTCATGACACCTTAAATATCCCAGGAAAGAGAAAAATGGATAAAAAAGTTGTGGTCCTTATGTACAATGGAATATCACTCAGACATGAAATCAATGTCATAAGGCTCGTAGATGCAAGATGAGTGGACTTAGGTACGACGATTCTAAGTGAAATAAGTCACACAGAAAAAGACACTTATCATAAGCTATCACTTATAGAGGGAATGTAAAAACCGCTACACTTGAACTGAATTACAAAACAGAACAGAGTCACACGTTTAGAAAACACACTATGGCTGCTTAACGGGAAAGGTGAGGTGGGGTGATGCATAAAACAAGGGGTTCAAATTTGCTCAGATACCGTTCCATACACCCAATATGTAATAGACAAGACCTACTCCTTGCTCCGTGAAATGGACTCAACACCCCCTATTCACCGCACAAGAATATATGTGACTAGTAACAATCTTAAAACCTATGTATTGATATCTGTCTGGAAGTGAGTCAAGTGGGTGTAAATCCGCATAAACACAGCCGTGAAAAGCAGCTAAACCCCATTATAAAAATAAATTACTTTTAAAAACCCGTAAAACAAAGACAGTGAAAGAGAGAGAAATTCTTACAAAATTCGTTCAGGGGCTGTGATGCCACCTGGATTGACCATATCTAGACCCACAGCTGGATGAGACATAAGGGTGGACACTCTTGGGGCTGAGAGGTTGGTTGAGCAAACGCAGACCCTTTAAAGTAATACTGCGTGATACCCATCCCATGGGTCCCAAATCTCCAGGTTCAAGGGCATCTTCCTACATCGAAAACATGCATGAGAAACTCAGATGATGGTACACCGTGTGATTTTGAAAGGTTTCTAAAACGCACCTCATTTCTCATCTCCTTGTGCTTGGGTTCGCCATTCCAGCTACTTTACTAGCAATCTCCCTACTTGGAGAATCAGCACCTTTAACCTCCTGTTCCCTACAGGTTGCAATTTGTCCTGAGGATGAACGGGAAGAGGGGCAACCAATGAGAGACTAGATCTAGCTGTTGGGACAGGCACAGGTCACTCTATTTTCCCATCAGGAAGAAGAATTAACCACAGGCTCAGCCTGCTGCCAGGAACCAGAATAGGGCCTGAGGCAATCCCGTGCTTTTGCGGCCAGCTCTCAAAAAAGACAGTTGAAAAATGGAGCTCAGGGACACTGCAATTCACAAACGCGCAGAGTTATAAGTGATAACTCTCATCCACAGATATATTGAGGGAAGTCAACGAAGAGGATTTGAAAGCAAGGCAGAATTGCAGGAAACAGATTTCAGGAGGTAGATTCGAATCGCCTTTAAGCCACATGAAAAGCGGCAAAACGTCGACAATGATGCCCTTGGCCAAAAAGGGCGTATGCGTTTTTTCCTGAATATATTCAGGAAAAAACGCATACGCCCTTTTTGGCCAACCAAGCAACCTGGAAAGGCAAATCAGCGCTACAAAGAAGTCTCGCTTCCTATGGGTCAAAAGGGCCATGCTGCAAAAAGTGTCAAAACCAGAAATGCAGGACAGGCCATGGAGAAATGGCAGCCTTGCTACGCTGATGGGCGGGATGTAAATTGCCAACAGCCACTCTGGAGAAGTGTACGGTGTGTCCTGAAACATCGAAAAAACACAGCTTAGTGAGCATAGGGCACGTCCACTCATGGGCGTATAAATTGGGAAAACTAAAAATCAGCAAGACACAGGCACCCCAAAGTTTGGGGCTGCTCTGTTGACAAGAACCTCCACTTCATGACACCTTAAATATCCCAGGAAAGAGAAAAATGGATAAAAAAGTTGTGGTCCTTATGTACAATGGAATATCACTCAGACATGAAATCAATGTCATAAGGCTCGTAGAAGCAAGATGAGTGGACTTAGGTACGACGATTCTAAGTGAAATAAGTCACACAGAAAAAGACACTTATCATAAGCTATCACTTATAGAGGGAATGTAAAAACCGCTACACTTGAACTGAATTACAGAACAGAACAGAATCACACGTATAGAAAACATACTATGGCTGCTTAACGGGAAAGGTGAGGTGGGGTGATGCATAAAACAAGGGGTTCAAATTCGCTCAGATACCGTTCCATACACCCAATATGTAATAGAAAAGACCTACTCCTTGCTCAGTGAACTGGACTCAACACCCCCTATTCACCGCACAAGAATATATGTGACTAGTAACAATCTTAAAACCTATGTATTGATATCTGTCTGGAAGTGAGTCAAGTGGGTGTAAATCCGCATAAACACAGCCGTGAAAAGCAGCTAAACCCCATTATAAAAATAAATTACTTTTAAAAACCCGTAAAACAAAGACAGTGAAAGAGAGAGAAATTCTTACAAAATTCGTTCAGGGGCTGTGATGCAACCTGGATTGACCATATCTAGACCCACAGCTGGATGAGACATAAGGGTGGACACTCTTGGGGCTGAGAGGTTGGGTGAGGTTGGGTGAGCAAACGCAGACCCTTTAAAGTAATACTGCATGGTACCCATCCCATGGGTCCCAAATCTCCAGGTTCAAGGGCATCTTCCTACATCGAAAACTTGCATGAGGAACCCAGAAGAAGGTACACCGTGTGATTTTGAAAGGTTTCTAAAACGCACCTCATTTCTCATCTCCTTGTGCTCGGGTTCGCCATTCCAGCTACTTCACTAGCAATCTCCCTACTTGGAAAATCAGCACCTTTAACCTCCTGTTCTGTACAGGTTGCAATTTGTCCTGAGGATGAACGGGAAGAGGGGAAAACAATGAGAGAATAGATCTAGGTGTTGGGACAGGCACAGGTCACTCTATTTTCCCATCAGGAAGAAGAATTAACCACAGGCTCAGCCTGCCGCCGGGAACCAGAATAGGGCCTGAGGCAATCCCGTGCTTTTGCGGCCAGCTCCCAAAAAAGCGAGTTGAAAAATGGAGCTCAGGGACACTGCAATTCACAAACCCGCAGAGTTATAAATGATAACTCTCATCCACAGATATATTGAGGGAAGGCAACGAAGAGGATTTGAAAGCAAGGCAGAATTGCAGGAAACAGATTTCAGGAGGTAGATTCGAATCGCCTGTAAAGCACATGAAAAGCGGCAAAACGTCGACAATGATGCCCTTGGCCAAGAAGGGCGTATGCGTTTTTTCCTGAATATATTCAGGAAAAAACGCATACGCCCTTTTTGGCCAACCAAGCAACCTGGAAAGGCAAATCAGCGCTACAAAGAAGTCTCGCTTCCCATCGGTCAAAAGGGCCATGCTGCAAAAAGTGTCAAAACCAGAAATGCAGGACAGGCCATGGAGAAATGGCAGCCTTGCTATGCTGATGGGCGGGATGTAAGTTGCCAACAGCCACTCTGGAGAAGTGTACGGTGTGTCCTGAAACATCGAAAAAACACAGCTTAGTGAGCATAGGGCACGTCCACTCATGGGCGTATAAATTGGGAAAACTAAAAATCAGCAAGACACAGGCACCCCAAAGTTTAGGGCTGCTCTGTTGACAAGAACCTCCACTTCATGACACCTTAAATATCCCAGGAAAGAGAAAAATGGATAAAGAAGTTGTGGTCCTTATGTACAATGGAATATCACTCAGACATGAAATCAATGTCATAAGGCTAGTAGAAGCAAGATGAGTGGACTTAGGTACGACGATTCTAAGTGAAATAAGTCACACAGAAAAAGACACTTATCATAAGCTATCACTTATAGAGGGAATGTAAAAACCGCTACACATGAACTGAATTACAGAACAGAACAGAATCACACGTTTAGAAAACACACTATGGCTGCTTAACGGGAAAGGTGATGTGGGGTGATGCATAAAACAAGGGGTTCAAATTCGCTCAGATACCGTTCCATACACCCAATATGTAATAGACAAGACCTACTCCTTGCTCAGTGAACTGGACTCAACACCCCCTATTCACCGCACAAGAATATATGTGACTAGTAACAATCTTAAAACCTATGTATTGATATCTGTCTGGAAGTGAGTCAAGTGGGTGTAAAGCCGCATAAACACAGCCGTGAAAAGCAGCTAAACCCCATTATAAAAATAAATTACTTTTAAAAACCCGTAAAACAAAGACAGTGAAAGAGAGAGAAATTCTTACAAAATTCGTTCAGGGGCTGTGATGCAACCTGGATTGACCATATCTACACGCACAGCTGGATGAGACATAAGGGTGGACAGTCTTGGGGTTGAAAGTCTGGGTTAGGTTGGGTGAGCAAACGCAGACCCTTTAAAGAAATACTGCGTGGTACCCATCCCATGGGTCCCAAGTCTCCAGGTTCAAGGGCATCTTCCTACATCGAAAACATGCATGAGAAACTCAGAAGATGGTACACCGTGTGATTTTGAAAGGTTTCTAAAACGCACCTCATTTCTCATCTCCTTGTGCTCGGGTTCGCCATTCCAGCTACTTTACTAGCAATCTCCCTACTTGGAGAATCAGCACCTTTAACCTCCTGTTCCCTACAGGTTGCAATTTGTCCTGAGGATGAACGGGAAGAGGGGCAACCAATGAGAGACTAGATCTAGCTGTTGGGACAGGCACAGGTCACTCTATTTTCCCATCAGGAAGAAGAATTAACCACAGGCTCAGCCTGCTGCCAGGAACCAGAATAGGGCCTGAGGCAATCCCGTGCTTTTGCGGCCAGCTCTCAAAAAAGACAGTTGAAAAATGGAGCTCAGGGACACTGCAATTCACAAACGCGCAGAGTTATAAGTGATAACTCTCATCCACAGATATATTGAGGGAAGTCAACGAAGAGGATTTGAAAGCAAGGCAGAATTGCAGGAAACAGATTTCAGGAGGTAGATTCGAATCGCCTTTAAGGCACATGAAAAGCGGCAAAACGTCGACAATGATGCCCTTGGCCAAAAAGGGCGTATGCGTTTTTTCCTGAATATATTCAGGAAAAAACGCATACGCCCTTTTTGGCCAACCAAGCAACCTGGAAAGGCAAATCAGCGCTACAAAGAAGTCTCGCTTCCTATGGGTCAAAAGGGCCATGCTGCAAAAAGTGTCAAAACCAGAAATGCAGGACAGGCCATGGAGAAATGGCAGCCTTGCTACGCTGATGGGCGGGATGTAAATTGCCAACAGCCACTCTGGAGAAGTGTACGGTGTGTCCTGAAACATCGAAAAAACACAGCTTAGTGAGCATAGGGCACGTCCACTCATGGGCGTATAAATTGGGAAAACTAAAAATCAGCAAGACACAGGCACCCCAAAGTTTGGGGCTGCTCTGTTGACAAGAACCTCCACTTCATGACACCTTAAATATCCCAGGAAAGAGAAAAATGGATAAAAAAGTTGTGGTCCTTATGTACAATGGAATATCACTCAGACATGAAATCAATGTCATAAGGCTCGTAGAAGCAAGATGAGTGGACTTAGGTACGACGATTCTAAGTGAAATAAGTCACACAGAAAAAGACACTTATCATAAGCTATCACTTATAGAGGGAATGTAAAAACCGCTACACTTGAACTGAATTACAAAACAGAACAGAGTCACACGTTTAGAAAACACACTATGGCTGCTTAACGGGAAAGGTGAGGTGGGGTGATGCATAAAACAAGGGGTTCAAATTTGCTCAGATACCGTTCCATACACCCAATATGTAATAGACAAGACCTACTCCTTGCTCCGTGAAATGGACTCAACACCCCCTATTCACCGCACAAGAATATATGTGACTAGTAACAATCTTAAAACCTATGTATTGATATCTGTCTGGAAGTGAGTCAAGTGGGTGTAAATCCGCATAAACACAGCCGTGAAAAGCAGCTAAACCCCATTATAAAAATAAATTACTTTTAAAAACCCGTAAAACAAAGACAGTGAAAGAGAGAGAAATTCTTACAAAATTCGTTCAGGGGCTGTGATGCCACCTGGATTGACCATATCTAGACCCACAGCTGGATGAGACATAAGGGTGGACACTCTTGGGGCTGAGAGGTTGGGTGAGCAAACGCAGACCCTTTAAAGTAATACTGCGTGATACCCATCCCATGGGTCCCAAATCTCCAGGTTCAAGGGCATCTTCCTACATCGAAAACATGCATGAGAAACTCAGAAGATGGTACACCGTGTGATTTTGAAAGGTTTCTAAAACGCACCTCATTTCTCATCTCCTTGTGCTCGGGTTCGCCATTCCAGCTACTTTACTAGCAATCTCCCTACTTGGAGAATCAGCACCTTTAACCTCCTGTTCCCTACAGGTTGCAATTTGTCCTGAGGATGAACGGGAAGAGGGGCAACCAATGAGAGACTAGATCTAGCTGTTGGGACAGGCACAGGTCACTCTATTTTCCCATCAGGAAGAAGAATTAACCACAGGCTCAGCCTGCTGCCAGGAACCAGAATAGGGCCTGAGGCAATCCCGTGCTTTTGCGGCCAGCTCTCAAAAAAGACAGTTGAAAAATGGAGCTCAGGGACACTGCAATTCACAAACGCGCAGAGTTATAAGTGATAACTCTCATCCACAGATATATTGAGGGAAGTCAACGAAGAGGATTTGAAAGCAAGGCAGAATTGCAGGAAACAGATTTCAGGAGGTAGATTCGAATCGCCTGTAAAGCACATGAAAAGCGGCAAAACGTCGACAATGATGCCCTTGGCCAAGAAGGGCGTATGCGTTTTTTCCTGAATATATTCAGGAAAAAACGCATACGCCCTTTTTGGCCAACCAAGCAACCTGGAAAGGCAAATCAGCGCTACAAAGAAGTCTCGCTTCCCATCGGTCAAAAGGGCCATGCTGCAAAAAGTGTCAAAACCAGAAATGCAGGACAGGCCATGGAGAAATGGCAGCCTTGCTATGCTGATGGGCGGGATGTAAGTTGCCAACAGCCACTATGGAGAAGTGTACGGTGTGTCCTGAAACATCGAAAAAACACAGCTTAGTGAGCATAGGGCACGTCCACTCATGGGCGTATAAATTGGGAAAACTAAAAATCAGCAAGACACAGGCACCCCAAAGTTTAGGGCTGCTCTGTTGACAAGAACCTCCACTTCATGACACCTTAAATATCCCAGGAAAGAGAAAAATGGATAAAGAAGTTGTGGTCCTTATGTACAATGGAATATCACTCAGACATGAAATCAATGTCATAAGGCTAGTAGAAGCAAGATGAGTGGACTTAGGTACGACGATTCTAAGTGAAATAAGTCACACAGAAAAAGACACTTATCATAAGCTATCACTTATAGAGGGAATGTAAAAACCGCTACACTTGAACTGAATTACAGAACAGAACAGAATCACACGTTTAGAAAACACACTATGGCTGCTTAACGGGAAAGGTGATGTGGGGTGATGCATAAAACAAGGGGTTCAAATTCGCTCAGATACCGTTCCATACACCCAATATGTAATAGACAAGACCTACTCCTTGCTCAGTGAACTGGACTCATCACCCCCTATTCACCGCACAAGAATATATGTGACTAGTAACAATCTTAAAACCTATGTATTGATATCTGTCTGGAAGTGAGTCAAGTGGGTGTAAAGCCGCATAAACACAGCCGTGAAAAGCAGCTAAACCCCATTATAAAAATAAATTACTTTTAAAAACCCGTAAAACAAAGACAGTGAAAGAGAGAGAAATTCTTACAAAATTCGTTCAGGGGCTGTGATGCAACCTGGATTGACCATATCTACACGCACAGCTGGATGAGACATAAGGGTGGACAGTCTTGGGGCTGAAAGGCTGGGTTAGGTTGGGTGAGCAAACGCAGACCCTTTAAAGAAATACTGCGTGGTACCCATCCCATGGGTCCCAAGTCTCCAGGTTCAAGGGCATCTTCCTACATCGAAAACATGCATGAGAAACTCAGAAGATGGTACACCGTGTGATTTTGAAAGGTTTCTAAAACGCACCTCATTTCTCATCTCCTTGTGCTCGGGTTCACCATTCCAGCTACTTTACTAGCAATCTCCCTACTTGGAGAATCAGCACCTTTAACCTCCTGTTCCCTACAGGTTGCAATTTGTCCTGAGGATGAACGGGAAGAGGGGCAACCAATGAGAGACTAGATCTAGCTGTTGGGACAGGCACAGGTCACTCTATTTTCCCATCAGGAAGAAGAATTAACCACAGGCTCAGCCTGCTGCCAGGAACCAGAATAGGGCCTGAGGCAATCCCGTGCTTTAGCGGCCAGCTCTCAAAAAAGACAGTTGAAAAATGGAGCTGAGGGACACTGCAATTCACAAACCCGCAGAGTTATAAGTGATAACTCTCATCCACAGATATATTGAGGGAAGTCAACGAAGAGGATTTGAAAGCAAGGCAGAATTGCAGGAAACAGATTTCAGGAGGTAGATTCGAATCGCATTTAAGGCACATGAAAAGCGGCAAAACGTCGACAATGATGCCCTTGGCCAAAAAGGGCGTATGCGTTTTTTCCTGAATATATTCAGGAAAAAACGCATACGCCCTTTTTGGCCAACCAAGCAACCTGGAAAGGCAAATCAGCGCTACAAAGAAGTCTCGCTTCCTATGGGTCAAAAGGGCCATGCTGCAAAAAGTGTCAAAACCAGAAATGCAGGACAGGCCATGGAGAAATGGCAGCCTTGCTACGCTGATGGGCGGGATGTAAATTGCCAACAGCCACTCTGGAGAAGTGTACGGTGTGTCCTGAAACATCGAAAAAACACAGCTTAGTGAGCATAGGGCACGTCCACTCATGGGCGTATAAATTGGGAAAACTAAAAATCAGCAAGACACAGGCACCCCAAAGTTTGGGGCTGCTCTGTTGACAAGAACCTCCACTTCATGACACCTTAAATATCCCAGGAAAGAGAAAAATGGATAAAAAAGTTGTGGTCCTTATGTACAATGGAATATCACTCAGACATGAAATCAATGTCATAAGGCTAGTAGAAGCAAGATGAGTGGACTTAGGTACGACGATTCTAAGTGAAATAAGTCACACAGAAAAAGACACTTATCATAAGCTATCACTTATAGAGGGAATGTAAAAACCGCTACACTTGAACTGAATTACAAAACAGAACAGAGTCACACGTTTAGAAAACACACTATGGCTGCTTAACGGGAAAGGTGAGGTGGGGTGATGCATAAAACAAGGGGTTCAAATTTGCTCAGATACCGTTCCATACACCCAATATGTAATAGACAAGACCTACTCCTTGCTCCGTGAACTGGACTCAACACCCCCATTCACCGCACAAGAATATATGTGACTAGTAACAATCTTAAAACCTATGTATTGATATCTGTCTGGAAGTGAGTCAAGTGGGTGTAAATCTGCATAAACACAGCCGTGAAAAGCAGCTAAACCCCATTATAAAAATAAATTACTTTTAAAAACCCGTAAAACAAAGACAGTGAAAGAGAGAGAAATTCTTACAAAATTCGTTCAGGGGCTGTGATGCCACCTGGATTGACCATATCTAGACCCACAGCTGGATGAGACATAAGGGTGGACACTCTTGGGGCTGAGAGGTTGGGTGAGCAAACGCAGACCCTTTAAAGTAATACTGCGTGATACCCATCCCATGGGTCCCAAATCTCCAGGTTCAAGGGCATCTTCCTACATCGAAAACATGCATGAGAAACTCAGAAGATGGTACACCGTGTGATTTTGAAAGGTTTCTAAAACACACCCCATTTCTCATCTCCTTGTGCTCGGGTTCGCCTTTCCAGCTACTTTACGAGCAATCAACTTACTTGGAGAATCAGCACATTTAACCTCCTGTTCCCTACAGGTTGCAATTTGTCCTGAGGATGAACGGGAAGAGGGGCAACCAATGAGAGACTAGATCTAGGTGTTGGGACAGGCACAGGTCACTCTATTTTCCCATCAGGAAGAAGAATTAATCACAGGCTCAGCCTGCCGCCCAGAAGCACAATAGGGCCTGAGGCAATCCCGCGCTTTTGCGGCCAGCTCCCAAAAAAGCGAGTTGAAAAATGGAGCTCAGGGACACTGCAATTCACAAACCCGCAGAGTTATAAATGATAACTCTCATCCACAGATATATTGAGGGAAGGCAACGAAGAGGATTTGAAAGCAAGGCAGAATTGCAGGAAACAGATTTCAGGAGGTAGATTCGAATCGCCTGTAAAGCACATGTAAAGCGGCAAAACGTCGACAATGATGCCCTTGGCCAAGAAGGGCGTATGCGTTTTTTCCTGAATATATTCAGGAAAAAACGCATACGCCCTTTTTGGCCAACCAAGCAACCTGGAAAGGCAAATCAGCGCTACAAAGAAGTCTCGCTTCCCATCGGTCAAAAGCTCCATGCTGCAAAAAGTGTCAAAACCAGAAATGCAGGACAGGCCATGGAGAAATGGCAGCCTTGCTACGCTGATGGGCGGGATGTTAATTGCCAACAGCCACTCTGGAGAAGTGTACGGTGTGTCCTGAAACATCGAAAAAACACAGCTTAGTGAGCATAGGGCACGTCCACTCATGGGCGTATAAATTGGGAAAACTAAAAATCAGCAAGACACAGGCACCCCAAAGTTTGGGGCTGCTCTGTTGACAAGAACCTCCACTTCATGACACCTTAAATATCCCAGGAAAGAGAAAAATGGATAAAAAAGTTGTGGTCCTTATGTACAATGGAATATCACTCAGACATGAAATCAATGTCATAAGGCTCGTAGAAGCAAGATGAGTGGACTTAGGTACGACGATTCTAAGTGAAATAAGTCACACAGAAAAAGACACTTATCATAAGCTATCACTTATAGAGGGAATGTAAAAACCGCTACACTTGAACTGAATTACAAAACAGAACAGAGTCACACGTTTAGAAAACACACTATGGCTGCTTAACGGGAAAGGTGAGGTGGGGTGATGCATAAAACAAGGGGTTCAAATTTGCTCAGATACCGTTCCATACACCCAATATGTAATAGACAAGACCTACTCCTTGCTCCGTGAACTGGACTCAACACCCCCTATTCACCGCACAAGAATATATGTGACTAGTAACAATCTTAAAACCTATGTATTGATATCTGTCTGGAAGTGAGTCAAGTGGGTGTAAATCCGCATAAACACAGCCGTGAAAAGCAGCTAAACCCCATTATAAAAATAAATTACTTTTAAAAATCCGTAAAACAAAGACAGTGAAAGAGAGAGAAATTCTTACAAAATTCGTTCAGGGGCTGTGATGCCACCTGGATTGACCATATCTAGACCCACAGCTGGATGAGACATAAGGGTGGACACTCTTGGGGCTGAGAGGTTGGGTGAGCAAACGCAGACCCTTTAAAGTAATACTGCGTGATACCCATCCCATGGGTCCCAAATCTCCAGGTTCAAGGGCATCTTCCTACATCGAAAACATGCATGAGAAACTCAGAAGATGGTACACCGTGTGATTTTGAAAGGTTTCTAAAACACACCCCATTTCTCATCTCCTTGTGCTCGGGGTCGCCATTCCAGCTACTTTACTAGCAATCAACTTACTTGGAGAATCAGCACCTTTAACCTCCTGTTCCCTACAGGTTGCAATTTGTCCTGAGGATGAACGGGAAGAGGGGCAACCAATGAGAGACTAGATCTAGGTGTTGGGACAGGCACAGGTCACTCTATTTTCCCATCAGGAAGAAGAATTAACCACAGGCTCAGCCTGCCGCCCAGAAGCAGAATAGGGCCTGAGGCAATCCCGCGCTTTTGCGGCCAGCTCCCAAAAAAGCGAGTTGAAAAATGGAGCTCAGGGACACTGCAATTCACAAACCCGCAGAGTTATAAATGTTAACTCTCATCCACAGATATATTGAGGGAAGGCAACGAAGAGGATTTGAAAGCAAGGCAGAATTGCAGGAAACAGATTTCAGGAGGTAGATTCGAATCGCCTGTAAAGCACATGAAAAGCGGCAAAACGTCGACAATGATGCCCTTGGCCAAAAAGGGCGTATGCGTTTTTTCCTGAATATATTCAGGAAAAAACGCATACGCCCTTTTTGGCCAACCAAGCAACCTGGAAAGGCAAATCAGCGCTACAAAGAAGTCTCGCTTCCTATGGGTCAAAAGGGCCATGCTGCAAAAAGTGTCAAAACCAGAAATGCAGGACAGGCCATGGAGAAATGGCAGCCTTGCTACGCTGATGGGCGGGATGTAAATTGCCAACAGCCACTCTGGAGAAGTGTACGGTGTATCCTGAAACATCGAAAAAACACAGCTTAGTGAGCATAGGGCACGTCCACTCATGGGCGTATAAATTGGGAAAACTAAAAATCAGCAAGACACAGGCACCCCAAAGTTTGGGGCTGCTCTGTTGACAAGAACCTCCACTTCATGACACCTTAAATATCCCAGGAAAGAGAAAAATGGATAAAAAAGTTGTGGTCCTTATGTACAATGGAATATCACTCAGACATGAAATCAATGTCATAAGGCTCGTAGAAGCAAGATGAGTGGACTTAGGTACGACGATTCTAAGTGAAATAAGTCACACAGAAAAAGACACTTATCATAAGCTATCACTTATAGAGGGAATGTAAAAACCGCTACACTTGAACTGAATTACAAAACAGAACAGAGTCACACGTTTAGAAAACACACTATGGCTGCTTAACGGGAAAGGTGAGGTGGGGTGATGCATAAAACAAGGGTTTCAAATTTGCTCAGATACCGTTCCATACACCCAATATGTAATAGACAAGACCTACTCCTTGCTCCGTGAAATGGACTCAACACCCCCTATTCACCGCACAAGAATATATGTGACTAGTAAGAATCTTAAAACCTATGTATTGATATCTGTCTGGAAGTGAGTCAAGTGGGTGTAAATCCGCATAAACACAGCCGTGAAAAGCAGCTAAACCCCATTATAAAAATAAATTACTTTTAAAAACCCGTAAAACAAAGACAGTGAAAGAGAGAGAAATTCTTACAAAATTCGTTCAGGGGCTGTGATGCCACCTGGATTGACCATATCTAGACCCACAGCTGGATGAGACATAAGGGTGGACACTCTTGGGGCTGAGAGGTTGGGTGAGCAAACGCAGACCCTTTAAAGTAATACTGCGTGATACCCATCCCATGGGTCCCAAATCTCCAGGTTCAAGGGCATCTTCCTACATCGAAAACATGCATGAGAAACTCAGAAGATGGTACACCGTGTGATTTTGAAAGGTTTCTAAAACACACCCCATTTCTCATCTCCTTGTGCTCGGGGTCGCCTTTCCAGCTACTTTACTAGCAATCAACTTACTTGGAGAATCAGCACCTTTAACCTCCTGTTCCCTACAGGTTGCAATTTGTCCTGAGGATGAACGGGAAGAGGGGCAACCAATGAGAGACTAGATCTAGGTGTTGGGACAGGCACAGGTCACTCTATTTTCCCATCAGGAAGAAGAATTAATCACAGGCTCAGCCTGCCGCCCAGAAGCACAATAGGGCCTGAGGCAATCCCGCGCTTTTGCGGCCAGCTCCAAAAAAAGCGAGTTGAAAAATGGAGCTCAGGGACACTGCAATTCACAAACCCGCAGAGTTATAAATGATAACTCTCATCCACAGATATATTGAGGGAAGGCAACGAAGAGGATTTGAAAGCAAGGCAGAATTGCAGGAAACAGATTTCAGGAGGTAGATTCGAATCGCCTGTAAAGCACATGAAAAGCGGCAAAACGTCGACAATGATGCCCTTGGCCAAAAAGGGCGTATGCGTTTTTTCCTGAATATATTCAGGAAAAAACGCATACGCCCTTTTTGGCCAACCAAGCAACCTGGAAAGGCAAATCAGCGCTACAAAGAAGTCTCGCTTCCCATCGGTCAAAAGGGCCATGCTGCAAAAAGTGTCAAAACCAGAAATGCAGGACAGGCCATGGAGAAATGGCAGCCTTGCTATGCTGATGGGCGGGATGTAAGTTGCCAACAGCCACTCTGGAGAAGTGTACGGTGTGTCCTGAAACATCGAAAAAACACAGCTTAGTGAGCATAGGGCACGTCCACTCATGGGCGTATAAATTGGGAAAACTAAAAATCAGCAAGACACAGGCACCCCAAAGTTTAGGGCTGCTCTGTTGACAAGAACCTCCACTTCATGACACCTTAAATATCCCAGGAAAGAGAAAAATGGATAAAGAAGTTGTGGTCCTTATGTACAATGGAATATCACTCAGACATGAAATCAATGTCATAAGGCTCGTAGAAGCAAGATGAGTGGACTTAGGTACGACGATTCTAAGTGAAATAAGTCACACAGAAAAAGACACTTATCATAAGCTATCACTTATAGAGGGAATGTAAAAACCGCTACACTTGAACTGAATTACAAAACAGAACAGAGTCACACGTTTAGAAAACACACTATGGCTGCTTAACGGGAAAGGTGAGGTGGGGTGATGCATAAAACAAGGGGTTCAAATTTGCTCAGATACCGTTCCATACACCCAATATGTAATAGACAAGACCTACTCCTTGCTCCGTGAACTGGACTCAACACCCCCTATTCACCGCACAAGAATATATGTGACTAGTAACAATCTTAAAACCTATGTATTGATATCTGTCTGGAAGTGAGTCAAGTGGGTGTAAATCCGCATAAACACAGCCGTGAAAAGCAGCTAAACCCCATTATAAAAATAAATTACTTTTAAAAATCCGTAAAACAAAGACAGTGAAAGAGAGAGAAATTCTTACAAAATTCGTTCAGGGGCTGTGATGCCACCTGGATTGACCATATCTAGACCCACAGCTGGATGAGACATAAGGGTGGACACTCTTGGGGCTGAGAGGTTGGGTGAGCAAACGCAGACCCTTTAAAGTAATACTGCGTGATACCCATCCCATGGGTCCCAAATCTCCAGGTTCAAGGGCATCTTCCTACATCGAAAACATGCATGAGAAACTCAGAAGATGGTACACCGTGTGATTTTGAAAGGTTTCTAAAACACACCCCATTTCTCATCTCCTTGTGCTCGGGGTCGCCTTTCCAGCTACTTTACTAGCAATCAACTTACTTGGAGAATCAGCACCTTTAACCTCCTGTTCCCTACAGGTTGCAATTTGTCCTGAGGATGAACGGGAAGAGGGGCAACCAATGAGAGAATAGATCTAGGTGTTGGGACAGGCACAGGTCACTCTATTTTCCCATCAGGAAGAAGAATTAACCACAGGCTCAGCCTGCCGCCCAGAAGCAGAATAGGGCCTGAGGCAATCCCGCGCTTTTGCGGCCAGCTCCCAAAAAAGCGAGTTGAAAAATGGAGCTCAGGGACACTGCAATTCACAAACCCGCAGAGTTATAAATGTTAACTCTCATCCACAGATATATTGAGGGAAGGCAACGAAGAGGATTTGAAAGCAAGGCAGAATTGCAGGAAACAGATTTCAGGAGGTAGATTCGAATCGCCTGTAAAGCACATGAAAAGCGCAAAACGTCGACAATGATGCCCTTGGCCAAAAAGGGCGTATGCGTTTTTTCCTGAATATATTCAGGAAAAAACGCATACGCCCTTTTTGGCCAACCAAGCAACCTGGAAAGGCAAATCAGCGCTACAAAGAAGTCTCGCTTCCTATGGGTCAAAAGGGCCATGCTGCAAAAAGTGTCAAAACCAGAAATGCAGGACAGGCCATGGAGAAATGGCAGCCTTGCTACGCTGATGGGCGGGATGTAAATTGCCAACAGCCACTCTGGAGAAGTGTACGGTGTATCCTGAAACATCGAAAAAACACAGCTTAGTGAGCATAGGGCACGTCCACTCATGGGCGTATAAATTGGGAAAACTAAAAATCAGCAAGACACAGGCACCCCAAAGTTTGGGGCTGCTCTGTTGACAAGAACCTCCACTTCATGACACCTTAAATATCCCAGGAAAGAGAAAAATGGATAAAAAAGTTGTGGTCCTTATGTACAATGGAATATCACTCAGACATGAAATCAATGTCATAAGGCTCGTAGAAGCAATATGAGTGGACTTAGGTACGACGATTCTAAGTGAAATAAGTCACACAGAAAAAGACACTTATCATAAGCTATCACTTATAGAGGGAATGTAAAAACCGCTACACTTGAACTGAATTACAAAACAGAACAGAGTCACACGTTTAGAAAACACACTATGGCTGCTTAACGGGAAAGGTGAGGTGGGGTGATGCATAAAACAAGGGGTTCAAATTTGCTCAGATACCGTTCCATACACCCAATATGTAATAGACAAGACCTACTCCTTGCTCCGTGAAATGGACTCAACACCCCCTATTCACCGCACAAGAATATATGTGACTAGTAACAATCTTAAAACCTATGTATTGATATCTGTCTGGAAGTGAGTCAAGTGGGTGTAAATCCGCATAAACACAGCCGTGAAAAGCAGCTAAACCCCATTATAAAAATAAATTACTTTTAAAAACCCGTAAAACAAAGACAGTGAAAGAGAGAGAAATTCTTACAAAATTCGTTCAGGGGCTGTGATGCCACCTGGATTGACCATATCTAGACCCACAGCTGGATGAGACATAAGGGTGGACACTCTTGGGGCTGAGAGGTTGGGTGAGCAAACGCAGACCCTTTAAAGTAATACTGCGTGATACCCATCCCATGGGTCCCAAATCTCCAGGTTCAAGGGCATCTTCCTACATCGAAAACATGCATGAGAAACTCAGAAGATGGTACACCGTGTGATTTTGAAAGGTTTCTAAAACACACCCCATTTCTCATCTCCTTGTGCTCGGGGTCGCCTTTCCAGCTACTTTACTAGCAATCAACTTACTTGGAGAATCAGCACCTTTAACCTCCTGTTCCCTACAGGTTGCAATTTGTCCTGAGGATGAACGGGAAGAGGGGCAACCAATGAGAGACTAGATCTAGGTGTTGGGACAGGCACAGGTCACTCTATTTTCCCATCAGGAAGAAGAATTAATCACAGGCTCAGCCTGCCGCCCAGAAGCACAATAGGGCCTGAGGCAATCCCGCGCTTTTGCGGCCAGCTCCAAAAAAAGCGAGTTGAAAAATGGAGCTCAGGGACACTGCAATTCACAAACCCGCAGAGTTATAAATGATAACTCTCATCCACAGATATATTGAGGGAAGGCAACGAAGAGGATTTGAAAGCAAGGCAGAATTGCAGGAAACAGATTTCAGGAGGTAGATTCGAATCGCCTGTAAAGCACATGAAAAGCGGCAAAACGTCGACAATGATGCCCTTGGCCAAGAAGGGCGTATGCGTTTTTTCCTGAATATATTCAGGAAAAAACGCATACGCCCTTTTTGGCCAACCAAGCAACCTGGAAAGGCAAATCAGCGCTACAAAGAAGTCTCGCTTCCCATCGGTCAAAAGGGCCATGCTGCAAAAAGTGTCAAAACCAGAAATGCAGGACAGGCCATGGAGAAATGGCAGCCTTGCTATGCTGATGGGCGGGATGTAAGTTGCCAACAGCCACTCTGGAGAAGTGTACGGTGTGTCCTGAAACATCGAAAAAACACAGCTTAGTGAGCATAGGGCACGTCCACTCATGGGCGTATAAATTGGGAAAACTAAAAATCAGCAAGACACAGGCACCCCAAAGTTTAGGGCTGCTCTGTTGACAAGAACCTCCACTTCATGACACCTTAAATATCCCAGGAAAGAGAAAAATGGATAAAGAAGTTGTGGTCCTTATGTACAATGGAATATCACTCAGACATGAAATCAATGTCATAAGGCTAGTAGAAGCAAGATGAGTGGACTTAGGTACGACGATTCTAAGTGAAATAAGTCACACAGAAAAAGACACTTATCATAAGCTATCACTTATAGAGGGAATGTAAAAACCGCTACACTTGAACTGAATTACAGAACAGAACAGAATCACACGTTTAGAAAACACACTATGGCTGCTTAACGGGAAAGGTGATGTGGGGTGATGCATAAAACAAGGGGTTCAAATTCGCTCAGATACCGTTCCATACACCCAATATGTAATAGACAAGACCTACTCCTTGCTCAGTGAACTGGACTCAACACCCCCTATTCACCGCACAAGAATATATGTGACTAGTAACAATCTTAAAACCTATGTATTGATATCTGTCTGGAAGTGATTCAAGTGGGTGTAAAGCCGCATAAACACAGCCGTGAAAAGCAGCTAAACCCCATTATAAAAATAAATTACTTTTAAAAACCCGTAAAACAAAGACAGTGAAAGAGAGAGAAATTCTTACAAAATTCGTTCAGGGGCTGTGATGCAACCTGAATTGACCATATCTACACGCACAGCTGGATGAGACATAAGGGTGGACAGTCTTGGGGCTGAAAGGTTGGGTTAGGTTGGGTGAGCAAACGCAGACCCTTTAAAGTAGTACTGCGTGGTACCCATTCCATGGGTCCCTAGTCTCCAGGTTCAAGGGCATCTTCCTACATCGAAAACATGCATGAGAAACTCAGAAGATGGTACACCGTGTGATTTTGAAAGGTTTCTAAAACACACCTCATTTCTCATCTCCTTGTGCTCGGGTTCGCCATTCCAGCTACTTTACTAGCAATCTCCCTACTTGGAGAATCAGCACCTTTAACCTCCTGTTCCCTACAGATTGCAATTTGTCCTGAGGATGAACGGGAAGAGGGGCAACCAATGAGAGACTAGATCTAGCTGTTGGGACAGGCACAGGTCACTCTATTTTCCCATCAGGAAGAAGAATTAACCACAGGCTCAGCCTGCTGCCAGGAACCAGAATAGGGCCTGAGGCAATCCCGTGCTTTTGCGGCCAGCTCTCAAAAAAGACAGTTGAAAAATGGAGCTCAGGGACACTGCAATTCACAAACCCGCAGAGTTATAAGTGATAACTCTCATCCACAGATATACTGAGGGAAGTCAACGAAGAGGATTTGAAAGCAAGGCAGAATTGCAGGAAACAGATTTCAGGAGGTAGATTCGAATCGCCTTTAAGGCACATGAAAAGCGGCAAAACGTCGACAATGATGCCCTTGGCCAAAAAGGGCGTATGCGTTTTTTCCTGAATATATTCAGGAAAAAACGCATACGCCCTTTTTGGCCAACCAAGCAACCTGGAAAGGCAAATCAGCGCTACAAAGAAGTCTCGCTTCCTATGGGTCAAAAGGGCCATGCTGCAAAAAGTGTCAAAACCAGAAATGCAGGACAGGCCATGGAGAAATGGCAGCCTTGCTACGCTGATGGGCGGGATGTAAATTGCCAACAGCCACTCTGGAGAAGTGTACGGTGTGTCCTGAAACATCGAAAAAACACAGCTTAGTGAGCATAGGGCACGTCCACTCATGGGCGTATAAATTGGGAAAACTAAAGATCAGCAAGACACAGGCACCCCAAAGTTTGGGGCTGCTCTGTTGACAAGAACCTCCACTTCATGACACCTTAAATATCCCAGGAAAGAGAAAAATGGATAAAAAAGTTGTGGTCCTTATGTACAATGGAATATCACTCAGACATGAAATCAATGTCATAAGGCTCGTAGAAGCAAGATGAGTGGACTTAGGTACGACGATTCTAAGTGAAATAAGTCACACAGAAAAAGACACTTATCATAAGCTATCACTTATAGAGGGAATGTAAAAACCGCTACACTTGAACTGAATTACAAAACAGAACAGAGTCACACGTTTAGAAAACACACTATGGCTGCTTAACGGGAAAGGTGAGGTGGGGTGATGCATAAAACAAGGGGTTCAAATTTGCTCAGATACCGTTCCATACACCCAATATGTAATAGACAAGACCTACTCCTTGCTCCGTGAACTGGACTCAACACCCCCTATTCACCGCACAAGAATATATGTGACTAGTAACAATCTTAAAACCTATGTATTGATATCTGTCTGGAAGTGAGTCAAGTGGGTGTAAATCCGCATAAACAGAGCCATGAAAAGCAGCTAAACCACATTATAAAAATAAATTACTTTTAAAAACCCGTAAAACAAAGACAGGGAAAGAGAGATACATTCTTACAAAATTCGTTCAGAGGCTGTGATGCCACCTGGATTGACCATATCTAGACCCACAGCTGGATGAGACATAAGGGTGGACACTCTTGGGGCTGAGAGGTTGGGTGAGCAAACGCAGACCCTTTAAAGTAATACTGCGTGATACCCATCCCATGGGTCCCAAATCTCCAGGTTCAAGGGCATCTTCCTACATCGAAAACATGCATGAGAAACTCAGAAGATGGTACACCGTGTGATTTTGAAAGGTTTCTAAAACACACCCCATTTCTCATCTCCTTGTGCTCGGGTTCGCCTTTCCAGCTACTTTACTAGCAATCAACTTACTTGGAGAATCAGCACCTTTAACCTCCTGTTCCCTACAGGTTGCAATTTGTCCTGAGGATGAACGGGAAGAGGGGCAACCAATGAGAGACTAGATCTAGGTGTTGGGACAGGCACAGGTCACTCTATTTTCCCATCAGGAAGAAGAATTAATCACAGGCTCAGCCTGCCGCCCAGAAGCACAATAGGGCCTGAGGCAATCCCGCGCTTTTGCGGCCAGCTCCCAAAAAAGCGAGTTGAAAAATGGAGCTCAGGGACACTGCAATTCACAAACCCGCAGAGTTATAAATGATAACTCTCATCCACAGATATATTGAGGGAAGGCAACGAAGAGGATTTGAAAGCAAGGCAGAATTGCAGGAAACAGATTTCAGGAGGTAGATTCGAATCGCCTCTAAAGCACATGAAAAGCGGCAAAACGTCGACAATGATGCCCTTGGCCAAAAAGGGCGTATGCGTTTTTTCCTGAATATATTCAGGAAAAAACGCATACGCACTTTTTGGCCAACCAAGCAACCTGGAAAGGCAAATCAGCGCTACAAAGAAGTCTCGCTTCCCATGGGTCAAAAGGGCCATGCTGCAAAAAGTGTCAAAACCAGAAATGCAGGACAGGCCATGGAGAAATGGCAGCCTTGCTACGCTGATGGGCGGGATGTAAGTTGCCAACAGCCACTCTGGAGAAGTGTACGGTGTGTCCTGAAACATCGAAAAAACACAGCTTAGTGAGCATAGGGCACGTCCACTCATGGGCGTATAAATTGGGAAAACTAAAAATCAGCAAGACACAGGCACCCCAAAGTTTAGGGCTGCTCTGTTGACAAGAACCTCCACTTCATGACACCTTAAATATCCCAGGAAAGAGAAAAATGGATAAAGAAGTTGTGGTCCTTATGTACAATGGAATATCACTCAGACATGAAATCAATGTCATAAGGCTAGTAGAAGCAAGATGAGTGGACGTAGGTACGACGATTCTAAGTGAAATAAGTCACACAGAAAAAGACACTTATCATAAGCTATCACTTATAGAGGGAATGTAAAAACCGCTACACTTGAACTGAATTACAGAACAGAACAGAATCACACGTTTAGAAAACACACTATGGCTGCTTAACGGGAAAGGTGAGGTGGGGTGATGCATAAAACAAGGGGTTCAAATTCGCTCAGATACCGTTCCATACACCCAATATGTAATAGACAAGACCTACTCCTTGCTCAGTGAACTGGACTCAACACCCCCTATTCACCGCACAAGAATATATATGACTAGTAACAATCTTAAAACCTATGTATTGATATCTGTCTGGAAGTGAGTGAAGTGGGTGTAAAGCCGCATAAACACAGCCGTGAAAAGCAGCTAAACCCCATTATAAAAATAAATTACTTTTAAAAACCCGTAAAACAAAGACAGTGAAAGAGAGAGAAATTCTTACAAAATTCGTTCAGGGGCTGTGATGCAACCTGGATTGACCATATCTAGACCCACAGCTGGATGAGACAGAAGGGAGGACACTCTTGGGGCTGAGAGGTTGGGTGAGGTTGGGTGAGCAAACGGAGACCCTTTAAAGTAATACTGCATGGTACCCATCCCATGGGTCCCAAATCTCCAGGTTCAAGGGCATCTTCCTACATCGAAAACTTGCATGAGGAACCCAGAAGAAGGTACACCGTGTGATTTTGAAAGGTTTCTAAAACGCACCTCATTTCTCATCTCCTTGTGCTCGGTTTCGCCATTCCAGCTACTTTACTAGCAATCTCCCTACTTGGAGAATCAGCACCTTTAACCTCCTGTTCTGTACAGGTTGCAATTTGTCCTGAGGATGAACGGGAAGAGGGGAAACCAATGAGAGAATAGATCTAGGTGTTGGGACAGGCACAGGTCACTCTATTTTCCCATCAGGAAGAACAATTAACCACAGGCTCAGCCTGCCGCCTGGAACCAGAATAGGGCCTGAGGCAATCCCGTGCTTTTGCGGCCAGCTCCCAAAAAAGACAGTTGAAAAATGGAGCTCAGGGGGACTGCCATTCACAAACCTGCTGAGTTATAAATGATAACTCTCGTCCACAAATATATTGAGGGAAGGCAACAAAGAGGATTTGAAAGCAAGGCAGAATTGCAGGAAACAGGTTTCAGGAGGTAGATTCGAATCGCCTTTAAAGCACATGAAAAGCGGCAAAACGTCGACAATGATGCCCTTGGCCAAAAAGGGCGTATGCGTTTTTTCCTGAATATATTCAGGAAAAAACGCATACGCCCTTTTTGGCCAACCAAGCAACCTGGAAAGGCAAATCAGTGCTACAAAGAAGTCTCGCTTCCCATCGGTCAAAAGGGTCATGCTGCAAAAAGTGTCAAAACCAGAAATGCAGGACAGGCCATGGAGAAATGGCAGCCTTGCTACGCTGATGGGCGGGATGTTAATTGCCAACAGCCACTCTGGAGAAGTGTACGGTGTGTCCTGAAACATCGAAAAAACACAGCTTAGGGAGCATAGGGCACGTCCACTCATGGGCGTATAAATTGGGAAAACTAAAAATCAGCAAGACACAGGCACCCCAAAGTTTAGGGCTGCTCTGTTGATTAGAACCTCCACTTCATGACACCTTAAATATCCCAGGAAAGAGAAAAATGGATAAAGAAGTTGTGGTCCTTATGTACAATGCAATACCACACAGACATCAAATCAATGTCATAAGGCTAGTAGAAGCAAGATGAGTGGACTTAGGTACGACGATTCTAAGTGAAATAAGTCACACAGAAAAAGACACTTATCATAAGCTATCACTTATAGAGGGAATGTAAAAACCGCTACACTTGAACTGAATTACAGAACAGAACAGAATCACACGTTTAGAAAACACACTATGGCTGCTTAACGGGAAAGGTGAGGTGGGGTGATGCATAAAACAAGGGGTTCAAATTCGCTCAGATACCGTTCCATACACCCAATATGTAATAAACAAGACCTACTCCTTGCTCAGTGAACTGGAATCAACACCCCCTATTCACCGCACAAGAATATATGTGACTAGTAACAATCTTAAAACCTATGTATTGATATCTGTCTGGAAGTGAGTCAAGTGGGTGTAAATCCGCATAAACACAGCCGTGAAAAGCAGCTAAACCCCATTATAAAAATAAATTACTTTTAAAAACCCGTAAAACAAAGACAGTGAAAGAGAGAGAAATTCTTACATAATTCGTTCAGAGGCTGTGATGCAACCTGGACTGACCATATCTACACGCACAGCTGGATGAGACATAAGGGTGGACAGTCTTGGGGCTGAAAGGTTGTGTTAGGTTTGGTGAGCAAACGCAGACCCTTTAAAGTAATACTGCGTGGTACCCATCGAATGGGTCCCAAGTCTCCAGGTTCAAGGGCATCTTCCTACATCGAAAACATGCATGAGAAACTCAGAAGATGGTACACCGTGTGATTTTGAAAGGTTTCTAAAACGCACCTCATTTCTCATCTCCTTGTGCTCGGGTTCGCCATTTCAGCTACTTTACTAGCAATCTCCCTACTTGGAGAATCAGCACCTTTAACCTCCTGTTCCCTACAGGTTGCAATTTGTCCTGAGGATGAACGGGAAGAGGGGCAACCAATGAGAGACTAGATCTAGCTGTTGGGACAGGCACAGGTCACTCTATTTTCCCATCAGGAAGAAGAATTAACCACAGGCTCAGCCTGCTGCCAGGAACCAGAATAGGGCCTGAGGCAATCCCGTGCTTTTGCGGCCAGCTCTCAAAAAAGACAGTTGAAAAATGGAGCTCAGGGACACTGCAATTCACAAACCCGCAGAGTTATAAGTGATAACTCTCATCCACAGATATATTGAGGGAAGGCAACGAAGAGGATTTGAAAGCAAGGCAGAATTGCAGGAAACAGATATCAGGAGGTAGATTCGAATCGCCTTTAAGGCACATGAAAAGCGGCAAAACGTCGACAATGATGCCCTTGGCCAAAAAGGGCGTATGCGTTTTTTCCTGAATATATTCAGGAAAAAACGCATACGCCCTTTTTGGCCAACCAAGCAACCTGGAAAGGCAAATCAGCGCTACAAAGAAGTCTCGCTTCCCATGGGTCAAAAGGGCCATGCTGCAAAAAGTATCAAAACCAGAAATGCAGGACAGGCCATGGAGAAATGGCAGCCTTGCTACGCTGATGGGCGGGATGTAAATTGCCAACAGCCACTCTGGAGAAGTGTACGGTGTGTCCTGAAACAACGAAAAAACACAGCTTAGTGAGCATAGGGCACGTCCACTCATGGGCGTATAAATTGGGAAAACTAAAAATCAGCAAGACACAGGCACCCCAAAGTTTGGGGCTGCTCTGTTGACAAGAACCTCCACTTCATGACACCTTAAATATCCCAGGAAAGAGAAAAATGGATAAAAAATTTGTGGTCCTTATGTACAATGGAATATCACTCAGACATGAAATCAATGTCATAAGGCTAGTAGAAGCAAGATGAGTGGACTTAGGTACGACGATTCTAAGTGAAATAAGTCACACAGAAAAAGACACTTATCATAAGCTATCACTTATAGAGGGAATGTAAAAACCGCTACACTTGAACTGAATTACAAAACAGAACAGAGTCACACGTTTAGAAAACACACTATGGCTGCTTAACGGGAAAGGTGAGGTGGGGTGATGCATAAAACAAGGGGTCCAAATTTGCTCAGATACCGTTCCATACACCCAATATGTAATAGACAAGACCTACTCCTTGCTCCGTGAACTGGACTCAACACCCCCTATTCACCGCACAAGAATATATGTGACTAGTAACAATCTTAAAACCTATGTATTGATATCTGTCTGGAAGTGAGTCAAGTGGGTGTAAATCCGCATAAACACAGCCGTGATAAGCAGCTAAACCCCATTATAAAAATAAATTACTTTTAAAAACCCGTAAAACAAAGACAGTGAAAGAGAGAGAAATTCTTACAAAATTCGTTCAGGGGCTGTGATGCCACCTGGATTGACCATATCTAGACCCACAGCTGGATGAGACATAAGGGTGGACACTCTTGGGGCTGAGAGGTTGGGTGAGCAAACGCAGACCCTTTAAAGTAAAACTGCGTGATACCCATCCCATGGGTCCCAAATCTCCAGGTTCAAGGGCATCTTCCTACATCGAAAACATGCATGAGAAACTCAGAAGATGGTACACCGTGTGATTTTGAAAGGTTTCTAAAACACACCCCATTTCTCATCTCCTTGTGCTCGGGTTCGCCTTTCCAGCTACTTTACTAGCAATCAACTTACTTGGAGAATCAGCACATTTAACCTCCTGTTCCCTACAGGTTGCAATTTGTCCTGAGGATGAACGGGAAGAGGGGCAACCAATGAGAGACTAGATGTAGGTGTTGGGACAGGCACAGGTCACTCTATTTTCCCATCAGGAAGAAGAATTAATCACAGGCTCAGCCTGCCGCCCAGAAGCACAATAGGGCCTGAGGCAATCCCGCGCTTTTGCGGCCAGCTCCGAAAAAAGCGAGTTGAAAAATGGAGCTCAGGGACACTGCAATTAACAAACCCGCAGAGTTATAAATGATAACTCTCATCCACAGATATATTGAGGGAAGGCAACGAAGAGGATTTGAAAGCAAGGCAGAATTGCAGGAAACAGATTTCAGGAGGTAGATTCGAATCGCCTGTAAAGCACATGTAAAGCGGCAAAACGTCGACAATGATGCCCTTGGCCAAGAAGGGCGTATGCGTTTTTTCCTGAATATATTCAGGAAAAAACGCATACGCCCTTTTTGGCCAACCAAGCAACCTGGAAAGGCAAATCAGCGCTACAAAGAAGTCTCGCTTCCCATCGGTCAAAAGCTCCATGCTGCAAAAAGTGTCAAAACCAGAAATGCAGGAAAGGCCATGGAGAAATGGCAGCCTTGCTACGCTGATGGGCGGGATGTTAATTGCCAACAACCACTCTGGAGAAGTGTACGGTGTGTCCTGAAACATTGAAAAAACATAGCTTAGGGAGCATAGGGCACGTCCACTCATGGGCGTATAAATTGGGAAAACTAAAAATCAGCAAGACAAAGGCACCGCAAAGTTTAGGGCTGCTCTGTTGACAAGAACCTCCACTTCATGACACCTTAAATATCCCAGGAAAGAGAAAAATGGATAAAGAAGTTGTGGTCCTTATGTACAATGCAATATCACTCAGACATGAAATCAATGTCATAAGGCTAGTAGAAGCAAGATGAGTGGACTTAGGTACGACGATTCTAAGTGAAATAAGTCACACAGAAAAAGACAATTATCATAAGCTATCACTTATAGAGGGAATGTAAAAACCGCTACACTTGAACTGAATTACAGAACAGAACAGAATCACACGTTTAGAAAACACACTATGGCTGCTTAACGGGAAAGGTGAGGTGGGGTGATGCATAAAACAAGGGTTTCAAATTCGCTCAGATACCGTTCCATACACCCAATATGTAATAGACAAGACCTACTCCTTGCTCAGTGAACTGGACTCAACACGCCCTATTCACCGCACAAGAATATATGTGACTAGTAACAATCTTAAAACCTATGTATTGATATCTGTCTGGAAGTGAGTCAAGTGGGTGTAAATCCGCATAAACACAGCCGTGAAAAGCAGCTAAACCCCATTATAAAAATAAATTACTTTTAAAAACCCGTAAAACAAAGACAGTGAAAGAGAGAGAAATTCTTACAAAATTCGTTCAGAGGCTGTGATGCAACCTGGATTGACCATATCTACACGCACAGCAGGATGAGATATAAGGGTGGACAGTCTTGGGGCTGAAAGGTTGGGTTAGGTTGGGTGAGCAAACGCAGACCCTTTAAAGTAATACTGGGTGGTACCCATCCCATGGGTCCCAAGTCTCCAGGTTCAAGGGCATCTTCCTACATCGAAAACATGCATGAGAAACTCAGAAGATGGTACACCGTGTGATTTTGAAAGGTTTCTAAAACGCACCTCATTTCTCATCTCCTTGTGCTCGGGTTCGCCATTCCAGCTACTTTACTAGCAATCTCCCTACTTGGAGAATCAGCACCTTTAACCTCCTGTTCCCTACAGGTTGCAATTTGTCCTGAGGATGAACGGGAAGAGGGGCAACCAATGAGAGACTAGATCTAGCTGTTGGGACAGGCACAGGTCACTCTATTTTCCCATCAGGAAGAAGAATTAACCACAGGCTCAGCCTGCTGCCAGGAACCAGAATAGGGCCTGAGGCAATCCCGTGCTTTTGCGGCCAGCTCTCAAAAAAGACAGTTGAAAAATGGAGCTCAGGGACACTGCAATTCACAAACCCGCAGAGTTATAAGTGATAACTCTCATCCACAAATATATTGAGGGAAGTCAACGAAGAGGATTTGAAAGCAAGGCAGAATTGCAGGAAACAGATTTCAGGAGGTAGATTCGAATCGCCTTTAAGGCACATGAAAAGCGGCAAAACGTCGACAATGATGCCCTTGGCCAAAAAGGGCGTATGCGTTTTTTCCTGAATATATTCAGGAAAAAACGCATACGCCCTTTTTGGCCAACCAAGCAACTTGGAAAGGCAAATCAGCACTAAAAAGAAGTCTCGCTTCCCATGGGTCAAAAGGGCCATGCTGCAAAAAGTGTCAAAACCAGAAATGCAGGACAGGCCATGGAGAAATGGCAGCCTTGCTACGCTGATGGGCGGGATGTAAATTGCCAACAGCCACTCTGGAGAAATGTACGGTGTGTCCTGAAACATCGAAAAAACACAGCTTAGTGAGCATAGGGCACGTCCACTCATGGGCGTATAAATTGGGAAAACTAAAAATCAGCAAGACACAGGCACCCCAAAGTTTGGGGCTGCTCTGTTGACAAGAACCTCCACTTCATGACACCTTAAATATCCCAGGAAAGAGAAAAATGGATAAAAAAGTTGTGGTCCTTATGTACAATGGAATATCACTCAGACATGAAATCAATGTCATAAGGCTAGTAGAAGCAAGATGAGTGGACTTAGGTACGACGATTCTAAGTGAAATAAGTCACACAGAAAAAGACACTTATCATAAGCTATCACTTATAGAGGGAATGTAAAAACCGCTACACTTGAACTGAATTACAAAACAGAACAGAGTCACACGTTTAGAAAACACACTATGGCTGCTTAACGGGAAAGGTGAGGTGGGGTGATGCATAAAACAAGGGGTTCAAATTTGCTCAGATACCGTTCCATACACCCAATATGTAATAGACAAGACCTACTCCTTGCTCCGTGAAATGGACTCAACACCCCCTATTCACCGCACAAGAATATATGTGACTAGTAACAATCTTAAAACCTATGTATTGATATCTGTCTGGAAGTGAGTCAAGTGGGTGTAAATCCGCATAAACACAGCCGTGAAAAGCAGCTAAACCCCATTATAAAAATAAATTACTTTTAAAAACCCGTAAAACAAAGACAGTGAAAGAGAGAGAAATTCTTACAAAATTCGTTCAGGGGCTGTGATGCCACCTGGATTGACCATATCTAGACCCACAGCTGGATGAGACATAAGGGTGGACACTCTTGGGGCTGAGAGGTTGGGTGAGCAAACGCAGACCCTTTAAAGTAATACTGTGTGATACCCATCCCATGGGTCCCAAATCTCCAGGTTCAAGGGCATCTTCCTACATCGAAAACATGCATGAGAAACTCAGAAGATGGTACACCGTGTGATTTTGAAAGGTTTCTAAAACACACCCCATTTCTCATCTCCTTGTGCTCGGGTTCGCCTTTCCAGCTACTTTACTAGCAATCAACTTACTTGGAGAATCAGCACCTTTAACCTCCTGTTCCCTACAGGTTGCAATTTGTCCTGAGGATGAACGGGAAGAGGGGCAACCAATGAGAGACTAGATCTAGCTGTTGGGACAGGCACAGGTCACTCTATTTTCCCATCAGGAAGAAGAATTAATCACAGGCTCAGCCTGCCGCCCAGAAGCACAATAGGGCCTGAGGCAATCCCGCGCTTTTGCGGCCAGCTCCCAAAAAAGCGAGTTGAAAAATGGAGCTCAGGGACACTGCAATTCACAAACCCGCAGAGTTATAAATGATAACTCTCATCCACAGATATATTGAGGGAAGGCAACGAAGAGGATTTGAAAGCAAGGCAGAATTGCAGGAAACAGATTTCAGGAGGTAGATTCGAATCGCCTGTAAAGCACATGAAAAGCGGCAAAACGTCGAAAATGATGCCCTTGGCCAAGAAGGGCGTATGCGTTTTTTCCTGAATATATTCAGGAAAAACCGCATACGCCCTTTTTGGCCAACCAAGCAACCTGGAAAGGCAAATCAGCGCTACAAAGAAGTCTCGCTTCCCATCGGTCAAAAGGGCCATGCTGCAAAAAGTGTCAAAACCAGAAATGCAGGACAGGCCATGGAGAAATGGCAGCCTTGCTATGCTGATGGGCGGGATGTAAGTTGCCAACAGCCACTCTGGAGAAGTGTACGGTGTGTCCTGAAACATCGAAAAAACACAGCTTAGTGAGCATAGGGCACGTCCACTCATGGGCGTATAAATTGGGAAAACTAAAAATCAGCAAGACACAGGCACCCCAAAGTTTAGGGCTGCTCTGTTGACAAGAACCTCCACTTCATGACACCTTAAATATCCCAGGAAAGAGAAAAATGGATAAAGAAGTTGTGGTCCTTATGTACAATGGAATATCACTCAGACATGAAATCAATGTCATAAGGCTAGTAGAAGCAAGATGAGTGGACTTAGGTACGACGATTCTAAGTGAAATAAGTCACACAAAAAAATTGACACTTATCATAAGCTATCACTTATAGAGGGAATGTAAAAACCGCTACACTTGAACTGAATTACAGAACAGAACAGAATCACACGTTTAGAAAACACACTATGGCTGCTTAACGGGAAAGGTGAGGTGGGGTGATGCATAAAACAAGGGGTTCAAATTCGCTCAGATACCGTTCCATACACCCAATATGTAATAGACAAGACCTACTCCTTGCTCAGTTAACTGGACTCAACACCCCCTATTCACCGCACAAGAATATATGTGACTAGTAACAATCTTAAAACCTATGTATTGATATCTGTCTGGAAGTGAGTCAAGTGGGTGTAAAGCCGCATAAACACAGCCGTGAAAAGCAGCTAAACCCCATTATAAAAATAAATTACTTTTAAAAACCCGTAAAACAAAGACAGTGAAAGAGAGAGAAATTCTTACAAAATTCGTTCAGGGGCTGTGATGCAACCTGGATTGACCATATCTAGACCCACAGCTGGATGAGACAGAAGGGTGGACACTCTTGGGGCTGAGAGGTTGGGTGAGGTTGGGTGAGCAAACGCAGACCCTTTAAAGTAATACTGCATGGTACCCATCCCATGGGTCCCAAATCTCCAGGTTCAAGGGCATCTTCCTACATCGAAAACTTGCATGAGGAACCCAGAAGAAGGTACACCGTGTGATTTTGAAAGGTTTCTAAAACGCACCTCATTTCTCATCTCCTTGTGCTCGGGTTCGCCATTCCAGCTTCTTCACTAGCAATCTCCCTACTTGGAGAATCAGCACCTTTAACCTCCTGTTCTGTACAGGTTGCAATTTGTCCTGAGGATGAACGGGAAGAGGGGAAACCAATGAGAGAATAGATCTAGGTGTTGGGACAGGCACAGGTCACTCTATTTTCCCATCAGGAAGAAGAATTAACCACAGGCTCAGCCTGCCGCCGGGAACCAGAATAGGGCCTGAGGCAATCCCGTGCTTTGGCGGCTAGCTCCCAAAAAAGACAGTTGAAAAATGGAGCTCAGGGGGACTGCCATTCACAAACCTGCTGAGTTATAAATGATAACTCTCGTCCACAAATATATTGAGGGAAGGCAACAAAGAGGATTTGAAAGCAAGGCAGAATTGCAGGAAACAGGTTTCAGGAGGTAGATTCGAATCGCCATTAAAGCACATGAAAAGCGGCAAAACGTCGACAATGATGCCCTTGGCCAAAAAGGGCGTATGCGTTTTTTCCTGAATATATTCAGGAAAAAACGCATACGCCCTTTTTGGCCAACCAAGCAACCTGTAAAGGCAAATCAGTGCTACAAAGAAGTCTCGCTTCCCATCGGTCAAAAGGGTCATGCTGCAAAAAGTGTCAAAACCAGAAATGCAGGACAGGCCATGGAGAAATGGCAGCCTTGCTACGCTGATGGGCGGGATGTTAATTGCCAACAGCCACTCTGGAGAAGTGTACGGTGTGTCCTGAAACATCGAAATAACACAGTTTAGGGAGCATAGGGCACGTCCACTCATGGGCGTATAAATTGGGAAAACTAAAAATCAGCAATACACAGGCACCCCAAAGTTTAGGGCTGCTCTGTTGACAAGAACCTCCACTTCATGACACCTTAAATATCCCAGGAAAGAGAAAAATGGATAAAGAAGTTGTGGTCCTTATGTACAATGCAATATCACTCAGACATGAAATCAATGTCATAAGGCTAGTAGAAGCAAGATGAGTGGACTTAGGTACGACGATTCTAAGTGAAATAAGTCACACAGAAAAAGACACTTATCATAAGCTATCACTTATAGAGGGAATGTAAAAACCGCTACACTTGAACTGAATTACAGAACAGAACAGAATCACACGTTTAGAAAACACACTATGGCTGCTTAACGGGAAAGGTGAGGTGGGGTGATGCATAAATCAAGGGTTTCAAATTCGCTCAGATACCGTTCCATACACCCAATATGTAATAGACAAGACCTACTCCTTGCTCAGTGAACTGGACTCAACACCCCCTATTCACCGCACAAGAATATATGTGACTAGTAACAATCTTAAAACCTATGTATTGATATCTGTCTGGAAGTGAGTCAAGTGGGTGTAAATCCGCATAAACACAGCCGTGAAAAGCAGCTAAACCCCATTATAAAAATAAATTACTTTTAAAAACCCGTAAAACAAAGACAGTGAAAGAGAGAGAAATTCCTTCAAAATTCGTTCAGAGGCTGTGATGCAACCTGGATTGACCAAATCTACACGCACAGCTGGATGAGACATAAGGGTGGACAGTCTTGGGGCTGAAAGGTTGGGTTAGGTAGGGTGAGCAAACGCAGACCCTTTAAAGTAATACTGCGTGGTACCCATCCCATGGGTCCCAAGTCTCCAGGTTCAAGGTCATCTTCCTACATCGAAAACATGCATGAGAAACTCAGAAGATGGTACACCGTGTGATTTTGAAAGGTTTCTAAAACGCACCTCATTTCTCATCTCCTTGTGCTCGGGTTCGCCATTTCATCTACTTTACTAGCAATCTCCCTACTTGGAGAATCAGCACCTTTAACCTCCTGTTCCCTACAGGTTGAAATTTGTCCTGAGGATGAACGGGAAGAGGGGCAACCAATGAGAGACTAGATCTAGCTGTTGGGACAGGCACAGGTCACTCTATTTTCCCATCAGGAAGAAGAATTAACCACAGGCTCAGCCTGCTGCCAGGAACCAGAATAGGGCCTGAGGCAATCCCGTGCTTTTGCGGACAGCTCCCAAAAAAGCCAGTTGAAAAATGGAGCTCAGGGACACTGCAATTCACAAACCCGCAGAGTTATAAGTGATAACTCTCATCCACAGATATATTGAGGGAAGTCAACGAAGAGGATTTGAAAGCAAGGCAGAATTGCAGGAAACAGATTTCAGGAGGTAGATTCGAATCGCCTTTAAGGCACATGAAAAGCGGCAAAACGTCGACAATGATGCCCTTGGCCAAAAAGAGCGTATGCGTTTTTTCCTGAATATATTCAGGAAAAAACGCATACGCCCTTTTTGGCCAACCAAGCAACCTGGAAAGGCAAATCAGCGCTACAAAGAAGTCTCGCTTCCCATGGGTCAAAAGGGACATGCTGCAAAAAGTATCAAAACCAGAAATGCAGGACAGGCCATGGAGAAATGGCAGCCTTGCTACGCTGATGGGCGGGATGTAAATTGCCAACAGCCACTCTGGAGAAGTGTAGGGTGTGTCCTGAAACATCGAAAAAACACAGCTTAGTGAGCATAGGGCACGTCCACTCATGGGCGTATAAATTGGGAAAACTAAAAATCAGCAAGACACAGGCACCCCAAATTTTGGGGCTGCTCTGTTGACAAGAACCTCCACTTCATGACACCTTAAATATCCCAGGAAAGAGAAAAATGGATAAAAAATTTGTGGTCCTTATGTACAATGGAATATCACTCAGACATGAAATAAATGTCATAAGGCTAGTAGAAGCAAGATGAGTGGACTTAGGTACGACGATTCTAAGTGAAATAAGTCACACAGAAAAAGACACTTATCATAAGCTATCACTTATAGAGGGAATGTAAAAACCGCTACACTTGAACTGAATTACAAAACAGAACAGAGTCACACGTTTAGAAAACACACTATGGCTGCTTAACGGGAAAGGTGAGGTGGGGTGATGCATAAAACAAGGGGTCCAAATTTGCTCAGATACCATTCCATACACCCAATATGTAATAGACAAGACCTACTCCTTGCTCCGTGAACTGGACTCAACACCCCCTATTCACCGCACAAGAATATATGGGACTAGTAACAATCTTAAAACCTATGTATTGATATCTGTCTGGAAGTGAGTCAAGTGGGTGTAAAGCCGCATAAACACAGCCGTGAAAAGCAGCTAAACCCCATTATAAAAATAAATTACTTTTAAAAACCCGTAAAACAAAGACAGTGAAAGAGAGAGAAATTCTTACAAAATTCGTTCAGGGGCTGTGATGCCACCTGGATTGACCATATCTAGACCCACAGCTGGATGAGACATAAGGGTGGACACTCTTTGGGCTGAGAGTTTGGGTGAGCAAACGCAGACCCTTTAAAGTAAAACTGCGTGATACCCATCCCAAGGGTCCCAAATCTCCAGGTTCAAGGGCATCTTCCTACATCGAAAACATGCATGAGAAACTCAGAAGATGGTACACCGTGTGATTTTGAAAGGTTTCTAAAACACACCCCATTTCTCATCTCCTTGTGCTCGGGTTCGCCTTTCCAGCTACTTTACTAGCAATCAACTTACTTGGAGAATCAGCACCTTTAACCTCCTGTTCCCTACAGGTTGCAATTTGTCCTGAGGATGAACGGGAAGAGGGGCAACCAATGAGAGACTAGATCTAGGTGTTGGGACAGGCACAGGTCACTCTATTTTCCCATCAGGAAGAAGAATTAATCACAGGCTCAGCCTGCCGCCCAGAAGCACAATAGGGCCTGAGGCAATCCCGCGCTTTTGCGGCCAGCTCCCAAAAAAGCGAGTTGAAAAATGGAGCTCAGGGACACTGCAATTCACAAACCCGCAGAGTTATAAATGATAACTCTCATCCACAGATATATTGAGGGAAGGCAACGAAGAGGATTTGAAAGCAAGGCAGAATTGCAGGAAACAGATTTCAGGAGGTAGATTCGAATCGCCTGTAAAGCACATGTAAAGCGGCAAAACGTCGACAATGATGCCCTTGGCCAAGAAGGGCGTATGCGTTTTTTCCTGAATATATTCAGGAAAAAACGCATACGCCCTTTTTGGCCAACCAAGCAACCTGGAAAGGCAAATCAGCGCTACAAAGAAGTCTCGCTTCCCATCGGTCAAAAGCTCCATGCTGCAAAAAGTGTCAAAACCAGAAATGCAGGACAGGCCATGGAGAAATGGCAGCCTTGCTACGCTGATGGGCGGGATGTTAATTGCCAACAGCCACTCTGGAGAAGTGTACGGTGTGTCCTGAAACATCGAAAAAACACAGCTTAGGGAGCATAGGGCACGTCCACTCATGGGCGTATAAATTGGGAAAACTAAAAATCAGCAAGACACAGGCACCCCAAAGTTTAGGGCTGCTCTGTTGACAAGAACCTCCACTTCATGACACCTTAAATATCCCAGGAAAGAGAAAAATGGATAAAGAAGTTGTGGTCCTTATGTACAATGCAATATCACTCAGACATGAAATCAATGTCATAAGGCTAGTAGAAGCAAGATGAGTGGACTTAGGTACTACGATTCTAAGTGAAATAAGTCACACAGAAAAAGACACTTATCATAAGCTATCACTTATAGAGGGAATGTAAAAACCGCTACACTTGAACTGAATTACAGAACAGAACAGAATCACACGTTTAGAAAACACACTATGGCTGCTTAACGGGAAAGGTGAGGTGGGGTGATGCATAAAACAAGGGGTTCAAATTCGCTCAGATACCGTTCCATACACCCAATATGTAATAGACAAGACCTACTCCTTGCTCAGTGAACTGGACTCAACACGCCCTATTCACCGCACAAGAATATATGTGACTAGTAACAATCTTAAAACCTATGTATTGATATCTGTCTGGAAGTGAGTCAAGTGGGTGTAAATCCGCATAAACACAGCCGTGAAAAGCAGCTAAACCCCATTATAAAAATAAATTACTTTTAAAAACCCGTAAAACAAAGACAGTGAAAGAGAGAGAAATTCTTACAAAATTCGTTCAGAGGCTGTGATGCAACCTGGATTGACCATATCTACACGCACAGCTGGATGAGACATAAGGGTGGACAGTCTTGGGGCTGAAAGGTTGGGTTAGGTTGGGTGAGCAAACGCAGACCCTTTAAAGTAATACTGGGTGGTACCCATCCCATGGGTCCAAAGTCTCCAGGTTCAAGGGCATCTTCCTACATCGAAAACATGCATGAGAAACTCAGAAGATGGTACACCGTGTGATTTTGAAAGGTTTCTAAAACGCACCTCATTTCTCATCTCCTTGTGCTCGGGTTCGCCATTCCAGCTACTTTACTAGCAATCTCCCTACTTGGAGAATCAGCACCTTTAACCTCCTGTTCCCTACAGGTTGCAATTTGTCCTGAGGATGAACGGGAAGAGGGGCAACCAATGAGAGACTAGATCTAGCTGTTGGGACAGGCACAGGTCACTCTATTTTCCCATCAGGAAGAAGAATTAACCACAGGCTCAGCCTGCTGCCAGGAACCAGAATAGGGCCTGAGGCAATCCCGTGCTTTTGCGGGCAGCTCTCAAAAAAGACAGTTGAAAAATGGAGCTCAGGGACACTGCAATTCACAAACCCGCAGAGTTATAAATGATAACTCTCATCCACAAATATATTGAGGGAAGTCAACGAAGAGGATTTGAAAGCAAGGCAGAATTGCAGGAAACAGATTTCAGGAGGTAGATTCGAATCGCCTTTAAGGCACATGAAAAGTGGCAAAACGTCGACAATGATGCCCTTGGCCAAAAAGGGCGTATGCGTTTTTTCCTGAATATATTCAGGAAAAAACGCATACGCCCTTTTTGGCCAACCAAGCAACATAGAAAGGCAAATCAGCGCTAAAAAGAAGTCTCGCTTCCCATGGGTCAAAAGGGCCATGCTGCAAAAAGTGTCAAAACCAGAAATGCAGGACAGGCCATGGAGAAATGGCAGCCTTGCTACGCTGATGGGCGGGATGTAAATTGCCAACAGCCACTCTGAAGAAATGTACGGTGTGTCCTGAAACATCGAAAAAACACAGCTTAGTGAGCATAGGGCACGTCCACTCATGGGCGTATAAATTGGGAAAACTAAAATTCAGCAAGACAGAGGCACCCCAAAGTTTGGGGCTGCTCTGTTGACAAGAACCTCCAATTCATGACACCTTAAATATCCCAGGAAAGAGAAAAATGGATAAATAATTGTGGTCCTTATGTACAATGGAATATCACTCAGACATGAAATCAATGTCATAAGGCTAGTAGAAGCAATATGAGTGGATTTAGGTACGACGATTCTAAGTGAAATAAGTCACACAGAAAAAGACACTTATCATAAGCTATCACTTATAGAGGGAATGTAAAAACCGCTACACTTGAACTGAATTACAAAACAGAACAGAGTCACACGTTTAGAAAACACACTATGGCTGCTTAACGGGAAAGGTGAGGTGGGGTGATGCATAAAACAAGGGGTTCAAATTTGCTCAGATACCGTTCCATACACCCAATATGTAATAGACAAGACCTACTCCTTGCTCCGTGAAATGGACTCAACACCCCCTATTCACGGCACAAGAATATATGTGACTAGTAACAATCTTAAAACCTATGTATTGATATCTGTCTGGAAGTGAGTCAAGTGGGTGTAAATCCGCATAAACACAGCCGTGAAAAGCAGCTAAACCCCATTATAAAAATAAATTACTTTTAAAAACCCGTAAAACAAAGACAGTGAAAGAGAGAGAAATTCTTACAAAATTCGTTCAGGGGCTGTGATGCCACCTTGATTGACCATATCTAGACCCACAGCTGGATGAGACATAAGGGTGGACACTCTTGGGGCTGAGAGGTTGGGTGAGCAAACGCAGACCCTTTAAAGTAATACTGTGTGATACCCATCCCATGGGTCCCAAATCTCCAGGTTCAAGGGCATCTTCCTACATCGAAAACATGCATGAGAAACTCAGAAGATGGTACACCGTGTGATTTTGAAAGGTTTCTAAAACACACCCCATTTCTCATCTCCTTGTGCTCGGGTTCGCCATTCCAGCTACTTTACTAGCAATCAACTTACTTGTAGAATCAGCACCTTTAACCTCCTGTTCCCTACAGGTTGCAATTTGTCCTGAGGATGAACGGGAAGAGGGGCAACCAATGAGAGACTAGATCTAGGTGTTGGGACAGGCACAGGTCACTCTATTTTCCAATCAGGAAGAAGAATTAATCACAGGCTCAGCCTGCCGCCCAGAAGCACAATAGGGCCTGAGGCAATCCCGCGCTTTTGCGGCCAGCTCCCAAAAAAGCGAGTTGAAAAATGGAGCTCAGGGACACTGCAATTCACAAACCCGCAGAGTTATAAATGATAACTCTCATCCACAGATATATTGAGGGAAGGCAACGAAGAGGATTTGAAAGCAAGGCAGAATTGCAGGAAACAGATTTCAGGAGGTAGATTCGAATCGCCTGTAAAGCACATGAAAAGCGGCAAAACGTCGACAATGATGCCCTTGGCCAAGAAGGGCGTATGCGTTTTTTCCTGAATATATTCAGGAAAAAACGCATACGCCCTTTTTGGCCAACCAAGCAACCTGGAAAGGCAAATCAGCGCTACAAAGAAGTCTCGCTTCCCATCGGTCAAAAGGGCCATGCTGATAAAAGTGTCAAAACCACAAATGCAGGACAGGCCATGGAGAAATGGCAGCCTTGCTACGCTGATGGGCGGGATGAAAATTGCCAACAGCCACTCTGGAGAAGTGTACGGTGTGTCCTGAAACATCGAAAAAACACAGCTTAGGGAGCATAGGGCACGTCCACTCATGGGCGTATAAATTGGGAAAACTAAAAATCAGCAAGAGACAGGCACCCCAAAGTTTAGGGCTGCTCTGTTGACAAGAACCTCCACTTCATGACACCTTAAATATCCCAGGAAAGAGAAAAATGGATAAAGAAGTTGTGGTCCTTTTGTACAATGCAATATCACTCAGATATGAAATCAATGTTATAAGGCTAGTAGAAGCAAGATGAGTGGACTTAGGTACGACGATTCTAAGTGAAATAAGTCACACAGAAAAAGACACTTATCATAAGCTATCACTTATAGAGGGAATGTAAAAACCGCTACACTTGAACTGAATTACAGAACAGAACAGAATCACACGTTTAGAAAACACACTATGGCTGCTTAACGGGAAAGGTGAGGTGGGGTGATGCATAAAACAAGGGTTTCAAATTCGCTCAGATACCGTTCCATACACCCAATATGTAATAGACAAGACCTACTCCTTGCTCAGTGAACTGGACTCAACACCCCCTATTCACCGCACAAGAATATATGTGACTAGTAACAATCTTAAAACCTATGTATTGATATCTGTCTGGAAGTGAGTCAAGTGGGTGTAAATCCGCATAAACACAGCCGTGAAAAGCAGCTAAACCCCATTATAAAAATAAATTACTTTTAAAAACCCGTAAAACAAAGACAGTGAAAGAGAGAGAAATTCTTACAAAATTCGTTCAGAGGCTGTGATGCAACCTGGATTGACCATATCTACACGCACAGCTGGATGAGACATAAGGGTGGACAGTCTTGGGGCTGAAAGGTTGGGTTAGGTTGGGTGAGCAAACGCAGACCCTTTAAAGTAATACTGCGTGGTACCCATCCCATGGGTCCCAAGTCTCTAGGTTCAAGGGCATCTTCCTACATCGAAAACATGCATGAGAAACTCAGAAGATGGTACACCGTGTGATTTTGAAAGGTTTCTAAAACGCACCTCATTTCTCATCTCCTTGTGCTCGGGTTCGCCATTCCATCTACTTTACTAGCAATCTCCCTACTTGGAGAATCAGCACCTTTAACCTCCTGTTCCCTACAGGTTGCAATTTGTCCTGAGGATGAACGGGAAGAGGGGCAACCAATGAGAGACTAGATCTAGCTGTTGGGACAGGCACAGGTCACTCTATTTTCCCATCAGGAAGAAGAATTAACCACAGGCTCAGCCTGCTGCCAGGAACCAGAATAGGGCCTGAGGCAATCCCGTGCTTTTGCGGCCAGCTCTCAAAAAAGACAGTTGAAAAACGGAGCTCAGGGACACTGCAATTCACAAACCCGCAGAGTTATAAGTGATAACTCTCATCCACAGATATATTGACGGAAGTCAACGAAGAGGATTTGAAAGCAAGGCAGAATTGCAGGAAACAGATTTCAGGAGGTAGATTCGAATCGCCTTTAAGGCACATGAAAAGCGGCAAAACGTCGACAATGATGCCCTTAGCCAAAAAGGGCGTATGCGTTTTTTCCTGAATATATTCAGGAAAAAACGCATACGCCCTTTTTGGCCAACCAAGCAACCTGGAAAGGCAAATCAGCGCTACAAAGAAGTCTCGCTTCCCATCGGTCAAAAGGGCCATGCTGATAAAAGTGTCAAAACCACAAATGCAGGACAGGCCATGGAGAAATGGCAGCCTTGCTACGCTGATGGGCGGGATGAAAATTGCCAACAGCCACTCTGGAGAAGTGTACGGTGTGTCCTGAAACATCGAAAAAACACAGCTTAGGGAGCATAGGGCACGTCCACTCATGGGCGTATAAATTGGGAAAACTAAAAATCAGCAAGACACAGGCACCCCAAAGTTTAGGGCTGCTCTGTTGACAAGAACCTCCACTTCATGACACCTTAAATATCCCAGGAAAGAGAAAAATGGATAAAGAAGTTGTGGTCCTTTTGTACAATGCAATATCACTCAGACATGAAATCAATGTTATAAGGCTAGTAGAAGCAAGATGAGTGGACTTAGGTACGACGATTCTAAGTGAAATAAGTCACACAGAAAAAGACACTTATCATAAGCTATCACTTATAGAGGGAATGTAAAAACCGCTACACTTGAACTGAATTACAGAACAGAACAGAATCACACGTTTAGAAAACACACTATGGCTGCTTAACGGGAAAGGTGAGGTGGGGTGATGCATAAAACAAGGGTTTCAAATTCGCTCAGATACCGTTCCATACACCCAATATGTAATAGACAAGACCTACTCCTTGCTCAGTGAACTGGACTCAACACCCCCTATTCACCGCACAAGAATATATGTGACTAGTAACAATCTTAAAACCTATGTATTGATATCTGTCTGGAAGTGAGTCAAGTGGGTGTAAATCCGCATAAACACAGCCGTGAAAAGCAGCTAAACCCCATTATAAAAATAAATTACTTTTAAAAACCCGTAAAACAAAGACAGTGAAAGAGAGAGAAATTCTTACAAAATTCGTTCAGAGGCTGTGATGCAACCTGGATTGACCATATCTACACGCACAGCTGGATGAGACATAAGGGTGGACAGTCTTGGGGCTGAAAGTTTGGGTTAGGTTGGGTGAGCAAACGCAGACCCTTTAAAGTAATACTGCGTGGTACCCATCCCATGGGTCCCAAGTCTCCAGGTTCAAGGGCATCTTCCTACATCGAAAACATGCATGAGAAACTCAGAAGATGGTACACCGTGTGATTTTGAAAGGTTTCTAAAATGCACCTCATTTCTCATCTCCTTGTGCTCGGGTTCGCCATTCCATCTACTTTACTAGCAATCTCCCTACTTGGAGAATCAGCACCTTTAACCTCCTGTTCCCTACAGGTTGCAATTTGTCCTGTGGATGAACGGGAAGAGGGGCAACCAATGAGAGACTAGATCTAGCTGTTGGGACAGGCACAGGTCACTCTATTTTCCCATCAGGAAGAAGAATTAACCACAGGCTCAGCCTGCTGCCAGGAACCAGAATAGGGCCTGAGGCAATCCCGTGCTTTTGCGGCCAGCTCTCAAAAAAGACAGTTGAAAAACGGAGCTCAGGGACACTGCAATTCACAAACCCGCAGAGTTATAAGTGATAACTCTCATCCACAGATATATTGACGGAAGTCAACGAAGAGGATTTGAAAGCAAGGCAGAATTGCAGGAAACAGATTTCAGGAGGTAAATTCGAATCGCCTTTAAGGCACATGAAAAGCGGCAAAACGTCGACAATGATGCCCTTAGCCAAAAAGGGCGTATGCGTTTTTTCCTGAATATATTCAGGAAAAAACGCATACGCCCTTTTTGGCCAACCAAGCAACCTGGAAAGGCAAATCAGCGCTAAAAAGAAGTCTCGCTTCTCATGGGTCAAAAGGGCCATGCTGCAAAAAGTGTCAAAACCAGAAATGCAGGACAGGCCATGGAGAAATGGCAGCCTTGCTACGCTGTTGGGCGGGATGTAAATTGCCAACAGCCACTCTGGAGAAATGTACGGTGTGTCCTGAAACATCGAAAAAACACAGCTTAGTGAGCATAGGGCACGTCCACTCATGGGCGTATAAATTGGGAAAACTAAAAATCAGCAAGACACAGGCACCCCAAAGTTTGGGGCTGCTCTGTTGACAAGAACCTCCACTTCATGACACCTTAAATATCCCAGGAAAGAGAAAAATGGATAAAAAAGTTGTGGTCCTTATGTACAATGGAATATCACTCAGACATGAAATCAATGTCATAAGGCTAGTAGAAGCAAGATGAGTGGACTTAGGTACGACGATTCTAAGTGAAATAAGTCACACAGAAAAAGACACTTATCATAAGCTATCACTTATAGAGGGAATGTAAAAACCGCTACACTTGAACTGAATTACAGAACAGAACAGAATCACACGTTTAGAAAACACACTATGGCTGCTTAACGGGAAAGGTGAGGTGGGGTGATGCATAAAACAAGGGGTTCAAATTTGCTCAGATACCGTTCCATACACCCAATATGTAATAGACAAGACCTACTCCTTGCTCCGTGAACTGGACTCAACACCCCCTATTCACCGCACAAGAATATATGTGACTAGTAACAATCTTAAAACCTATGTATTGATATCTCTCTGGAAGTGAGTCAAGTGGGTGTAAATCCGCATAAACACAGCCGTGAAAAGCAGGTAAACCCCATTATAAAAATAAATTACTTTTAAAAACCCGTAAAACAAAGACAGTGAAAGAGAGAGAAATTCTTACAAAATTCGTTCAGAGGCTGTGATGCAACCTGGATTGACCATATCTACACGCACAGCTGGATGAGACATAAGGGTGGACAGTCTTGGGGCTGAAAGTTTGGGTTAGGTTGGGTGAGCAAACGCAGACCCTTTAAAGTAATACTGCGTGGTACCCATCCCATGGGTCCCAAGTCTCCAGGTTCAAGGGCATCTTCCTACATCGAAAACATGCATGAGAAACTCAGAAGATGGTACACCGTGTGATTTTGAAAGGTTTCTAAAATGCACCTCATTTCTCATCTCCTTGTGCTCGGGTTCGCCATTCCATCTACTTTACTAGCAATCTCCCTACTTGGAGAATCAGCACCTTTAACCTCCTGTTCCCTACAGGTTGCAATTTGTCCTGTGGATGAACGGGAAGAGGGGCAACCAATGAGAGACTAGATCTAGCTGTTGGGACAGGCACAGGTCACTCTATTTTCCCATCAGGAAGAAGAATTAACCACAGGCTCAGCCTGCTGCCAGGAACCAGAATAGGGCCTGAGGCAATCCCGTGCTTTTGCGGCCAGCTCTCAAAAAAGACAGTTGAAAAACGGAGCTCAGGGACACTGCAATTCACAAACCCGCAGAGTTATAAGTGATAACTCTCATCCACAGATATATTGACGGAAGTCAACGAAGAGGATTTGAAAGCAAGGCAGAATTGCAGGAAACAGATTTCAGGAGGTAGATTCGAATCGCCTTTAAGGCACATGAAAAGCGGCAAAACGTCGACAATGATGCCCTTAGCCAAAAAGGGCGTATGCGTTTTTTCCTGAATATATTCAGGAAAAAACGCATACGCCCTTTTTGGCCAACCAAGCAACCTGGAAAGGCAAATCAGCGCTAAAAAGAAGTCTCGCTTATCATGGGTCAAAAGGGCCATGCTGCAAAAAGTGTCAAAACCAGAAATGCAGGACAGGCCATGGAGAAATGGCAGCCTTGCTACGCTGATGGGCGGGATGTAAATTGCCAACAGCCACTCTGGAGAAATGTACGGTGTGTCCTGAAACATCGAAAAAACACAGCTTAGTGAGCATAGGGCACGTCCACTCATGGGTGTATAAATTGGGAAAACTAAAAATCAGCAAGACACAGGCACCCCAAAGTTTGGGGCTGCTCTGTTGACAAGAACCTCCACTTCATGACACCTTAAATATCCCAGGAAAGAGAAAAATGGATAAAAAAGTTGTGGTCCTTATGTACAATGGAATATCACTCAGACATGAAATCAATGTCATAAGGCTAGTAGAAGCAAGATGAGTGGACTTAGGTACGACGATTCTAAGTGAAATAAGTCACACAGAAAAAGACACTTATCATAAGCTATCACTTATAGAGGGAATGTAAAAACCGCTACACTTGAACTGAATTACAAAACAGAACAGAGTCACACGTTTAGAAAACACACTATGGCTGCTTAACGGGAAAGGTGAGGTGGGGTGATGCATAAAACAAGGGGTTCAAATTTGCTCAGATACCGTTCCATACACCCAATATGTAATAGACAAGACCTACTCCTTGCTCCGTCAACTGGACTCAACACCCCCTATTCACCGCACAAGAATATATGTGACTAGTAACAATCTTAAAACCTATGTATTGATATCTGTCTGGAAGTGAGTCAAGTGGGTGTAAATCCGCATAAACACAGCCGTGAAAAGCAGCTAAACCCCATTATAAAAATAAATTACTTTTAAAAATCCGTAAAACAAAGACAGTGAAAGAGAGAGAAATTCTTAAAAAATTCGTTCAGGGGCTGTGATGCCTCCTGGATTGACCATATCTAGACCCACAGCTGGATGAGACATAAGGGTGGACACTCTTGGGGCTGAAAGGTTGGGTTAGGTTGGGTGAGCAAATGTAGACCCTTTAAAGTAACACTGCGTGGTACCCATCCCATGGGTCCCAAGTCTCCAGGTTCAAGGGCATCTTCCTACATCGAAAACATGCATGAGAAACTCAGAAGATGGTACACCGTGTGATTTTTAAAGGTTTCTAAAACGCACCTCATTTCTCATCTCCTTGTGCTCGGTTTCGCCATTCCAGCTACTTTACTAGCAATCTCCCTACTTGGAGAATCAGCACCTTTAACCTCCTGTTCCCTACAGGTTACAATTTGTCCTGAGGATGAACGGGAAGAGGGGGAACCAATGAGAGACTAGATCTAGCTGTTGGGACAGGCACAGGTCACTCTATTTTCCCATCAGGAAGAAGAATTAACCACAGGCTCAGCCTGCCGCCCAGAAGCAGAATAGGGCCTGAGGCAATCCCGCGCTTTTGCGGCCAGCTCCCAAAAAAGCGAGTTGAAAAATGGAGCTCAGGGACACTGCAATTCACAAACCCGCAGAGTTATAAGTGATAACTCTCATCCACAGATATATTGAGGGAAGGCAACAAAGAGGATTTGAAAGCAAGGCAGAATTGCAGGAAACAGGTTTCAGGAGGTAGATTCGAATCGCCTTTAAAGCACATGAAAAGCGGCAAAACGTCGACAATGATGCCCTTGGCCAAAAAGGGCGTATGCGTTTTTTCCTGAATATATTCAGGAAAAAACGCATACGCCCTTTTTGGCCAACCAAGCAACCTGGAAAGGCAAATCAGCGCTACAAAGAAGTCTCGCTTCCCATCGGTGAAAAGGGCCATGCTGCAAAAAGTGTCAAAACCAGAAATGCAGGACAGGCCATGGAGAAATGGCAGCCTTGCTACGCTGATGGGCGGGATGTTAATTGCCAACAGCCACTCTGGAGAAGTGTACGGTGTGTCCTGAAACATCGAAAAAAGGCAGCTTAGGGAGCATAGGGCACGTCCACTCATGGGCGTATAAATTGGGAAAACTAAAAATCAGCAAGACACAGGCACCCCAACGTTTAGGGCTGCTCTGTTTACAAGAACCTCCACTTCATGACACCTTAAATATCCCAGGAAAGAGAAAAATGGATAAAGAAGTTGTGGTCCTTATGTACAATGGAATATCACTCAGCCATGAAATCAATGTCATAAGGCTAGTAGAAGCAAGATGAGTGGACTTAGGTACGACGATTCTAAGTGAAATAAGTCACACAGAAAAAGACACTTATCATAAGCTATCACTTATAGAGGGAATGTAAAAACCGCTACACTTGAACTGAATTACAAAACAGAACAGAGTCACACGTTTAGAAAACACACTATGGCTGCTTAACGGGAAAGGTGAGGTGGGGTGATGCATAAAACAAGGGTTTCAAATTCGCTCAGATACCGTTCCATACACCCAATATGTAATAGACAAGACCTACTCCTTGCTCAGTGAACTGGACTCAACACCCCCTATTCACCGCACAAGAATATATGTGACTAGTAAGAATCTTAAAACCTATGTATTGATATCTCTCTGGAAGTGAGTCAAGTGGGTGTAAAGCCGCATAAACACAGCCGTGAAAAGCAGCTAAACCCCATTATAAAACTAAATTACTTTTAAAAATCCGTAAAACAAAGACAGTGAAAGAGAGAGAAATTCTTACAAAATTCGTTCAGAGGCTGTGATGCAACCTGGATTGACCATATCTACACGCACAGCTGGATGAGACATAAGGGTGGACACTCTTGGGGCTGAAAGGTTGGGTTAGGTTGGGTGAGCAAATGCAGACCCTTTAAAGTAATACTGGGTGGTACCCATCCCATGGGTCCCAAGTCTCCAGGTTCAAGGGCATCTTCCTACATCGAAAACATGCATGAGAAACTCAGAAGATGGTACACCGTGTGATTTTGAAAGGTTTCTAAAACGCACCTCATTTCTCATCTCCTTGTGCTCGGTTTCGCCATTCCAGCTACTTTACTAGCAATCTCCCTACTTGGAGAATCAGCACCTTTAACCTCCTGTTCCCTACAGGTTACAATTTGTCCTGAGGATGAACGGGAAGAGGGGGAACCAATGAGAGACTAGATGTAGCTGTTGGGACAGGCACAGGTAACTCTATTTTCCCATCAGGAAGAAGAATTATCCACAGGCTCAGTCTGCCGCCCAGAAGCAGAATAGGGCCTGAGGCAATCCCGCGCTTTTGCGGCCAGCTCCCAAAAAAGCGAGTTGAAAAATGGAGCTCAGGGACACTGCAATTCACAAACCCGCAGAGTTATAAGTGATAACTCTCATCCACAGATATATTGAGGGAAGGCAACGAAGAGGATTTGAAAGCAAGGCAGAATTGCAGGAAACAGATTTCAGGAGGTAGATTCGAATCGCCTGTAAAGCACATGAAAAGCGGCAAAACGTCGACAATGATGCCCTTGGCCAAAAAGGGCGTATGCGTTTTTTCCTGAATATATTCAGGAAAAAACGCATACGCCCTTTTTGGCCAACCAAGCAACCTGGAAAGGCAAATCAGCGCTACAAAGAAGTCTCGCTTCCCATCGGTCAAAAGGGCCATGCTGCAAAAAGTGTCAAAACCAGAAATGCAGGACAGGCCATGGAGAAATGGCAGCCTTGCTACGCTGATGGGCGGGATGTAAGTTGCCAACAGCCACTCTGGAGAAGTGTACAGTGTGTCCTGAAACATCGAAAAAACACAGCTTAGGGAGCATAGGGCACGTCCACTCATGGGCGTATAAATTGGGAAAACTAAAAATCAGCAAGACACAGGCACCCCAAAGTTTAGGGCTGCTCTGTTGACAAGAACCTCCACTTCATGACACCTTAAATATCCCAGGAAAGAGAAAAATGGATAAAGAAGTTGTGGTCCTTATGTACAATGCAATATCACTCAGACATGAAATCAATGTCATAAGGCTAGTAGAAGCAAGATGAGTGGACTTAGGTACGACGATTCTACGTGAAATAAGTCACACAGAAAAAGACACTTATCATAAGCTATCACTTATAGAGGGAATGTAAAAACCGCTACACTTGAACTGAATTACAGAACAGAACAGAATCACACGTTTAGAAAACACACTATGGCTGTTTAACGGGAAAGGTGAGGTGGGGTGATGCATAAAACAAGGGGTTCAAATTCGCTCAGATATCGTTCCATACACCCAATATGTAATAGACAAGACCTACTCCTTGCTCAGTGAACTGGACTCAACACCCCCTATTCACCGCACAAGAATATATGTGACTAGTAACAATCTTAAAACCTATGTATTGATATCTGTCTGGAAGTGAGTCAAGTGGGTGTAAAGCCGCATAAACACAGCCGTGAAAAGCAGCTAAACCCCATTATAAAAATAAATTACTTTTAAAAATCCGTAAAACAAAGACAGTGAAAGAGAGAGAAATTCTTACAAAATTCGTTCAGAGGCTGTGATGCAACCTGGATTGACCATATCTACACGCACAGCTGGATGAGACATAAGGGTGGACACTCTTGGGGCTGAAAGGTTGGGTTAGGTTGGGTGAGCAAATGCAGACCCTTTAAAGTAATACTGGGTGGTACCCATCCCATGGGTCCCAAGTCTCCAGGTTCAAGGGCATCTTCCTACATCGAAATCATGCATGAGAAACTCAGAAGATGGTACACCGTGTGATTTTGAAAGGTTTCTAAAACGCACCTCATTTCTCATCTCCTTGTGCTCGGTTTCGCCATTCCAGCTACTTTACTAGCAATCTCCCTACTTGGAGAATCAGCACCTTTAACCTCCTGTTCCCTACAGGTTACAATTTGTCCTGAGGATGAACGGGAAGAGGGGGAACCAATGAGAGACTAGATGTAGCTGTTGGGACAGGCACAGGTAACTCTATTTTCCCATCAGGAAGAAGAATTATCCACAGGCTCAGTCTGCCGCCCAGAAGCAGAATAGGGCCTGAGGCAATCCCGCGCTTTTGCGGCCAGCTCCCAAAAAAGCGAGTTGAAAAATGGAGCTCAGGGACACTGCAATTCACAAACCCGCAGAGTTATAAGTGATAACTCTCATCCACAGATATATTGAGGGAAGGCAACGAAGAGGATTTGAAAGCAAGGCAGAATTGCAGGAAACAGATTTCAGGAGGTAGATTCGAATCGCCTGTAAAGCACATGAAAAGCGGCAAAACGTCGACAATGATGCCCTTGGCCAAAAAGGGCGTATGCGTTTTTTCCTGAATATATTCAGGAAAAAACGCATACGCCCTTTTTGGCCAACCAAGCAACCTGGAAAGGCAAATCAGCGCTACAAAGAAGTCTCGCTTCCCATCGGTCAAAAGGGCCATGCTGCAAAAAGTGTCAAAACCAGAAATGCAGGACAGGCCATGGAGAAATGGCAGCCTTGCTACGCTGATGGGCGGGATGTAAGTTGCCAACAGCCACTCTGGAGAAGTGTACAGTGTGTCCTGAAACATCGAAAAAACACAGCTTAGGGAGCATAGGGCACGTCCACTCATGGGCGTATAAATTGGGAAAACTAAAAATCAGCAAGACACAGGCACCCCAAAGTTTAGGGCTGCTCTGTTGACAAGAACCTCCACTTCATGACACCTTAAATATCCCAGGAAAGAGAAAAATGGATAAAGAAGTTGTGGTCCTTATGTACAATGCAATATCACTCAGACATGAAATCAATGTCATAAGGCTAGTAGAAGCAAGATGAGTGGACTTAGGTACGACGATTCTACGTGAAATAAGTCACACAGAAAAAGACACTTATCATAAGCTATCACTTATAGAGGGAATGTAAAAACCGCTACACTTGAACTGAATTACAGAACAGAACAGAATCACACGTTTAGAAAACACACTATGGCTGTTTAACGGGAAAGGTGAGGTGGGGTGATGCATAAAACAAGGGGTTCAAATTCGCTCAGATACCGTTCCATACACCCAATATGTAATAGACAAGACCTACTCCTTGCTCAGTGAACTGGACTCAACACCCCCTATTCACCGCACAAGAATATATGTGACTAGTAACAATCTTAAAACCTATGTATTGATATCTGTCTGGAAGTGAGTCAAGTGGGTGTAAAGCCGCATAAACACAGCCGTGAAAAGCAGCTAAACCCCATTATAAAAATAAATTACTTTTAAAAACCCGTAAAACAAAGACAGTGAAAGAGAGAGAAATTCTTACAAAATTCGTTCAGGGGTTGTGATGCAACCTGGATTGACCATATCTAGACCCACAGCTGGATGAGACATAAGGGTGGACACTCTCGGGGCTGAGAGGTTGGGTGAGGTTGGGTGAGCAAACGCAGACCCTTTAAAGTTATACTGCATGGTACCCATCCCATGGGTCCCAAATCTCCAGGTTCAAGGGCATCTTCCTACATCGAAAACTTGCATGAGGAACCCAGAAGAAGGTACACCGTGTGATTTTGAAAGGTTTCTAAAACGCACCTCATTTCTCATCTCCTTGTGCTCGGGTTCGCCATTCCAGCTACTTCACTAGCAATCTCCCTACTTGGAGAATCAGCACCTTTAACCTCCTGTTCTGTACAGGTTGCAATTTGTCCTGAGGATGAACGGGAAGAGGGGAAACCAATGAGAGAATAGATCTAGGTGTTGGGACAGGCACAGGTCACTCTATTTTCCCATCAGGAAGAAGAATTAACCACAGGCTCAGCCTGCCGCCGGGAACCAGAATAGGGCCTGAGGCAATCCCGTGCTTTTGCGGCCAGCTCCCAAAAAAGACAGTTGAAAAATGGAGCTCAGGGGGACTGCCATTCACAAACCTGCTGAGTTATAAATGATAACTCTCGTCCACAAATATATTGAGGGAAGGCAACGAAGAGGATTTGAAAGCAAGGCAGAATTGCAGGAAACAGGTTTCAGGAGGTAGATTCGAATCGCCTTTAAAGCACATGAAAAGCCGCAAAACGTCGACAATGATGCCCTTGGCCAAAAAGGGCGTATGCGTTTTTCCTGAATATATTCAGGAAAAAACGCATACGCCCTTTTTGGCCAACCAAGCAACCTGGAAAGGCAAATCAGTGCTACAAGGAAGTCTCGCTTCCCATCGGTCAAAAGGGTCATGCTGCAAAAAGTGTCAAAACCAGAAATGCAGGACAGGCCATGGAGAAATGGCAGCCTTGCTACGCTGATGGGCGGGATGTTAATTGCCAACAGCCACTCTGGAGAAGTGTACGGTGTGTCCTGAAACATCGAAAAAACACAGCTTAGGGAGCATAGGGCACGTCCACTCATGGGCGTATAAATTGGGAAAACTAAAAATCAGCAAGACACAGGCACCCCAAAGTTTAGGGCTGCTCTGTTGACAAGAACCTCCACTTCATGACACCTTAAATATCCCAGGAAAGAGAAAAATGGATAAAGAAGTTGTGGTCCTTATGTACAATGCAATATCACTCAGACATGAAATCAATGTCATAAGGCTAGTAGAAGCAAGATGAGTGGACTTAGGTACGACGATTCTAAGTGAAATAATTCACACAGAAAAAGACACTTATCATAAGCTATCACTTATAGAGGGAATGTAAAAACCGCTACACTTGAACTGAATTACAGAACAGAACAGAATCACACGTTTAGAAAACACACTATGGCTGCCTAACGGGAAAGATGAGGTGGGGTGATGCATAAAACAAGGGGTTCAAATTCGCTCAGATACCGTTCCATACACCCAATATGTAATAGACAAGACCTACTCCTTGCTCAGTGAACTGGACTCAACACCCCCTATTCACCGCACAAGAATATATGTGACTAGTAAGAATCTTAAAACCTATATATTGATATCTCTCTGGAAGTGAGTCAAGTGGGTGTAAAGCCGCATAAACAGAGCCATGAAAAGCAGTTAAACCCCATTATAAAAATAAATTACATTTAAAAACCCGTAAAACAAAGACAGTGAAAGAGAGAAATTCTTACAAAATTCGTTCAGAGGCTGTGATGCAACCTGGATTGACCATATCTACACGCACAGCTGGATGAGACATAAGGGTGGACAGTCTTGGGGCTGAAAGGTTGGGTTAGGTTGGGTGAGCAAACGCAGACCCTTTAAAGTAATACTGCGTGGTACCCATCCCATATGTCCCAAGTCTCCAGGTTCAAGGGCGTCTTCCTACATCGAAAACATGCATGAGAAACTCAGAAGATGGTACACCGTGTGATTTTGAAAGGTTTCTAAAACGCACCTCATTTCTCATCTCCTTGTGCTCGGGTTCGCCATTCCAGCTACTTTACTAGCAATCTCCCTACTTGGAGAATCAGCACCTTTAACCTCCTGTTCTGTACAGGTTGCAATTTGTCCTGAGGATGAACGGGAAGAGGGGCAACCAATGAGAGACTAGATCTAGCTGTTGGGACAGGCACAGGTCACTCTATTTTCCCATCAGGAAGAAGAATTAACCACAGGCTCAGCCTGGTGCCAGGAACCAGAATAGGGCCTGAGGCAATCCCGTGCTTTTGCGGCCAGCTCTCAAAAAAGACAGTTGAAAAATGGAGCTCAGGGACACTGCAATTCACAAACCCGCAGAGTTATAAGTGATAACTCTCATCCACAGATATATTGAGGGAAGTCAACGAAGAGGATTTGAAAGCAAGGGAGAATTGCAGGAAACAGATTTCAGGAGGTAGATTCGAATCGCCTTTAAGGCACATGAAAAGCGGCAAAACGTCGACAATGATGCCCTTGGCCAATAAGGGCGTATGCGTTTTTTCCTGAATATATTCAGGAAAAAACGCATACGCCCTTTTTGGCCAACCAAGCAACCTGGAAAGGCAAATCAGCGCTACAAAGAAGTCTCGCTTCCCATGGGTCAAAAGGGCCATGCTGCAAAAAGTGTCAAAACCAGAAATGCAGGACAGGCCATGGAGAAATGGCAGCCTTGCTACGCTGATGGGCGGGATGTAAATTGCCAACAGCCACTCTGCAGAAGTGTACGGTGTGTCCTGAAACATCGAAAAAACACAGCTTAGTGAGCATAGGGCACGTCCACTCATGGGCGTATAAATTGGGAAAACTAAAAATCATCAAGACACAGGCACCCCAAAGTTATGGGCTGCTCTGTTGACAAGAACCTCCACTTCATGACACCTTAAATATCCCAGGAAAGAGAAAAATGGATAAAAAAGTTGTGGTCCTTATGTACAATGGAATATCACTCAGACATGAAATCAATGTCATAAGGCTAGTAGAAGCAAGATGAGTGGACTTAGGTACGACGATTCTAAGTGAAATAAGTCACACAGAAAAAGACACTTATCATAAGCTATCACTTATAGAGGGAATGTAAAAACCGCTACACTTGAACTGAATTACAAAACAGAACAGAGTCACACGTTTAGAAAACACACTATGGCTGCTTAACGGGAAAGGTGAGGTGGGGTGATGCATAAAACAAGGGGTTCAAATTCGCTCAGATACCGTTCCATACACCCAATATGTAATAGACAAGACCTACTCCTTGCTCCGTGAACTGGACTCAACAACCCCTATTCACCGCACAAGAATATATGTGACTAGTAACAATCTTAAAACCTATGTATTGATATCTGTCTGGAATTGAGTCAAGTGGGTGTAAATCCGCATAAACACAGCCGTGAAAAGCAGCTAAACCCCATTATAAAAATAAATTACTTTTAAAAACCCGTAAAACAAAGACAGTGAAAGAGAGAGAAATTCTTACAAAATTCGTTCAGGGGATGTGATGCCACCTGGATTGACCATATCTAGACCCACAGCTGGATGAGACATAAGGGTGGACACTCTTGGGGCTGAGAGGTTGGGTGAGCAAACGCAGACCCTTTAAAGTAATACTGCGTGATACCCATCCCATGGGTCCCAAATCTCCAGGTTCAAGGGCATCTTCCTACATCGAAAAAATGCATGAGAAACTCAGAAGATGGTACACCGTGTGATTTTGAAAGGTTTCTAAAACACACCCCATTTCTCATCTCCTTGTGCTCGGGTTCGCCTTTCCAGCTACTTTACTAGCAATCAACTTACTTGGAGAATCAGCACCTTTAACCTCCTGTTCCCTACAGGTTGCAATTTGTCCTGAGGATGAACGGGAAGAGGGGCAACCAATGAGAGACTAGATCTAGGTGTTGGGACAGGCACTGGTCACTCTATTTTCCCATCAGGAAGAAGAATTAATCACAGGCTCAGCCTGCCGCCCAGAAGCACAATAGGGCCTGAGGCAATCCCGCGCTTTTGCGGCCAGCTCCCAAAAAAGCGAGTTGAAAAATGGAGCTCAGGGACACTGCAATTCACAAACCCGCAGAGTTATAAATGATAACTCTCATCCACAGATATATTGAGGGAAGGCAACGAAGAGGATTTGAAAGCAAGGCAGAATTGCAGGAAACAGATTTCAGGAGGTAGATTCGAATCGCCTGTAAAGCACATGAAAAGCGGCAAAACGTCGACAATGATGCCCTTGGCCAAGAAGGGCGTATGCGTTTTTTCCTGAATATATTCAGGAAAAAACGCATACGCCCTTTTTGGCCAACCAAGCAACCTGGAAAGGCAAATCAGCGCTACAAAGAAGTCTCGCTTCCCATCGGTCAAAAGGGCCATGCTGCAAAAAGTGTCAAAACCAGAAATGCAGGACAGGCCATGGAGAAATGGCAGCCTTGCTACGCTGATGAGCGGGATGTAAGTTGCCAACAGCCACTCTGGAGAAGTGTACGGTGTGTCCTGAAACATCGAAAAAACACAGCTTAGGGAGCATAGGGCACGTCCACTCATGGGCGTATAAATTGGGAAAACTAAAAATCAGCAAGACACAGGCACCCCAAAGTTTAGGGCTGCTCTGTTGACAAGAACCTCCACTTCATGACACCATAAATATCCCAGGAAAGAGAAAAATGGATAAAGAAGTTGTGGTCCTTATGTACAATGCAATATCACTCAGACATGAAATCAATGTCATAAGGATAGTAGAAGCAAGATGAGTGGACTTAGGTATGACGATTCTAAGTGAAATAAGTCACACAGAAAAAGACACTTATCATAAGCTATCACTTATAGAGGGAATGTAAAAACCGCTACACTTGAACTGAATTACAGAACAGAACAGAGTCACACGTTTAGAAAACACACTATGGCTGCTTAACGGGAAAGGTGAGGTGGGGTGATGCATAAAACAAGGGGTTCAAATTCGCTCAGATACCGTTCCATACACCCAATATGTAATAGACAAGACCTACTCCTTGCTCAGTGAACTGGACTCAACACGCCCTATTCACCGCACAAGAATATATGTGACTAGTAACAATCTTAAAACCTATGTATTGATATCTGTCTGGAAGTGAGTCAAGTGGGTGTAAATCCGCATAAACACAGCCGTGAAAAGCAGCTAAACCCCATTATAAAAATAAATTACATTTAAAAACCCGTAAAACAAAGACAGTGAAAGAGAGAGAAATTCTTACAAAATTCGTTCAGGGGCTGTGATGCTACCTGGATTGACCATATCTAGACCCACAGCTGGATGAGACATAAGGGTGGACACTCTTGGGGCTGAGAGGTTGGGTGAGGTTGGGTGAGCAAAAGCAGACCCTTTAAAGTAATACTGCATGGTACCCATCCCATGGGTCCCAAATCTCCAGGTTCAAGGGCATCTTCCTACATCGAAAACTTGCATGAGGAACCCAGAAGAAGGTACACCGTGTGATTTTGAAAGGTTTCTAAAACGCACTTCATTTCTCATCTCCTTGTGCTCGGGTTCGCCATTCCAGCTACTTCACTAGCAATCTCCCTACTTGGAGAATCAGCACCTTTAACCTCCTGTTCTGTACAGGTTGCAATTTGTCCTGAGGATGAACGGGAAGAGGGGCAACCAATGAGAGACTAGATCTAGGTGTTGGGACAGGCACAGGTCACTCTAATTTCCCATTAGGAAAAAGAATTAACCACAGGCTTAGCCTGCCGCCAGGAACCAGAATAGGGCCTGAGGCAATCCCGTGCTTTTGCGGCCAGCTCCCAAACAAGACAGTTGAAAAATGGAGCTCAGGGGCACTGCCATTCACAAACCTGCTGAGTTATAAATGATAACTCTCGTCCACAAATATATTGAGGGAAGGCAACAAAGAGGATTTGAAAGCAAGGCAGAAATGCAGGAAACAGGTTTCAGGAGGTAGATTCGAATCGCATTTAAAGCACATGAAAAGCGGCAAAACGTCGACAATGATGCCCTTGGCCAAAAAGGTCGTATGCGTTTTTTCCTGAATATATTCAGGAAAAAACGCATACGCCCTTTTTGGCCAACCAAGCAACCTGGAAAGGCAAATCAGTGCTACAAAGAAGTCTCGCTTCCCATCGGTCAAAGGGTCATGCTGCAAAAAGTGTCAAAACCAGAAATGCAGGACAGGCCATGGAGAAATGGCAGCCTTGCTACGCTGATGGGCGGGATGTTAATTGCCAACAGCCACTCTGGAGAAGTGTACGGTGTGTCCTGAAACATCGAAAAAACACAGCTTAGGGAGCATAGGGCACGTCCACTCATGGGCGTATAAATTGGGAAAACTAAAAATCAGCAAGACACAGGCACCCCAAAGTTTAGGGCTGCTCTGTTGGCAAGAACCTCCACTTCATGACAACTTAAATATCCCAGGAAAGAGAAAAATGGATAAAGAAGTCGTGGTCCTTATGTACAATGGAATATCACTCAGACATGAAATCAATGTCATAAGGCTAGTAGAAGCAAGATGAGTGGATTTAGGTATGACGATTCTAAGTGAAATAAGTCACACAGAAAAAGACACTTATCATAAGCTATCACTTATAGAGGGAATGTAAAAACCGCTACACTTGAACTGAATTACAAAACAGAACAGAGTCACACGTTTAGAAAACACACTATGGCTGCTTAACGGGAAAGGTGAGGTGGGGTGATGCATAAAACAAGGGTTTCAAATTCGCTCAGATACCGTTCCATACACCCAATATGTAATAGACAAGACCTACTCCTTGCTCAGTGAACTGGACTCAACACCCCCTATTCACCGCACAAGAATATATGTGACTAGTAAGAATCTTAAAACCTATGTATTGATATCTGTCTGGAAGTGAGTCATGTGGTTGTAAATCCGCATAAACACAGCCGTGAAAAGCAGCTAAACCCCATTATAAAAATAAATTACTTTTAAAAACCCGTAAAACAAAGACAGTGAAAGAGAGAGAAATTCTTACAAAATTCGTTCAGAGGCTGTGATGCAACCTGGATTGACCATATCTACACGCACAGCTGGATGAGACATAAGGGTGGACACTCTTGGGGCTGAAAGGTTGGGTTAGGTTGGGTGAGCAAATGCAGACCCTTCAAAGTAATACTGCGTGGTACCCATTCCATGGGTCCCAAGTCTCCAGGTTCAAGGGCATCTTCCTACATCGAAAACATGCATGAGAAACTCAGAAGATGGTACACCGTGTGATTTTGAAAGGTTTCTAAAACGCACCTCATTTCTCATCTCCTTGTGCTCGGGTTCGCCATTCCAGCTACTTTACTAGCAATCTCCCTACTTGGAGAATCAGCACCTTTAACCTCCTGTTCCCTACAGGTTGCAATTTGTCCTGAGGATGAACGGGAAGAGGGGGAACCAATGAGAGACTAGATCTAGCTTTTGGGACAGGCACAGGTCACTCTATTTTCCCATCAGGAAGAAGAATTAACCACAGGCTCAGCCTGCCGCCCAGAAGCAGAATAGGGCCTGAGGAAATCCCGCGCTTTTGCGGCCAGCTCCCAAAAAAGCGACTTGAAAAATGGAGCTCAGGGACACTGCAATTCACAAACCCGCAGAGTTATAAATGATAACTCTCATCCACAGATATATTGAGGGAAGGCAACGAAGAGGATTTGAAAGCAAGGCAGAATTGCAGGAAACAGATTTCAGGAGGTAGATTCGAATCGCCTGTAAAGCACATGAAAAGTGGCAAAACGTCGACAATGATGCCCTTGGCCAAAAAGGGCGTATGCGTTTTTTCCTGAATATATTCAGGAAAAAACGCATACGCCCTTTTTGGCCAACCAAGCAACCTGGAAAGGCAAATCATCGCTACAAAGAAGTCTCGCTTCCCATCGGTCAAAAGGGCCATGCTGCAAAAAGTGTCAAAACCAGAAATGCAGGACAGGCCATGGAGAAATGGCAGCCTTGCTACGCTGATGAGCGGGATGTAAGTTGCCAACAGCCACTCTGGAGAAGTGTACGGTGTGTCCTGAAACATCGAAAAAACACAGCTTAGGGAGCATAGGGCACGTCCACTCATGGGCGTATAAATTGGGAAAACTAAAAATCAGCAAGACACAGGCACCCCAAAGTTTAGGGCTGCTCTGTTGACAAGAACCTCTACTTCATGACACCTTAAATATCCCAGGAAAGAGAAAAATGGATAAAGAAGTTGTGGTCCTTATGTACAATGGAATATCACTCAGACATGAAATCAATGTCATAAGGCTAGTAGAAGCAAGATGAGTGGACTTAGGTACGACGATTCTAAGTGAAATAAGTCACACAGAAAAAGACACTTATCATAAGCTATCACTTATAGAGGGAATGTAAAAACCGCTACACTTGAACTGAATTACAGAATAGAACAGAATCACACGTTTAGAAAACACACTATGGCTGCTTAACGGGAAAGGTGAGGTGGGGTGATGCATAAAACAAGGGGTTCAAATTCGCTCAGATACCGTTCCATACACCCAATATGTAATAGACAAGACCTACTCCTTGCTCAGTGAACTGGACTCAACACCCCCTATTCACTGCACAAAAATATATGTGACTAGTAACAATCTTAAAACCTATGTATTGATATCTGTCTGGAAGTGAGTCAAGTGGGTGTAAAGCCGCATAAACACAGCCGTGAAAAGCAGCTAAACCCCATTATAAAAATAAATTACTTTTAAAAACCCGTAAAACAAAGACAGTGAAAGAGAGAGAAATTCTTACAAAATTCGTTCAGGGGCTGTGATGCAACCTGGATTGACCATATCTAGACCCACAGCTGGATGAGACATAAGGGTGGACACTCTTGGGGCTTAGAGGTTGGGTGAGGTTGGGTGAGCAAACGCAGACCCTTTAAAGTAATACTGCATGGTACCCATCCCATGGGTCCCAAATCTCCAGGTTCAAGGGCATCTTCCTACATCGAAAACTTGCATGAGGAACCCAGAAGAAGGTACACCGTGTGATTTTGAAAGGTTTCTAAAACGCACCTCATTTCTCATCTCCTTGTGCTCGGGTTCGCCATTCCAGCTACTTCACTAGCAATCTCCCTACTTGGAGAATCAGCACCTTTAACCTCCTGTTCTGTACAGGTTGCAATTTGTCCTGAGGATGAACGGGAAGAGCGGAAACCAATGAGAGAATAGATCTAGGTGTTGGGACAGGCACAGGTCACTCTATTTTCCCATCAGGAAGAAGAATTAACCACAGGCTCAGCCTGCCGCCGGGAACCAGAATAGGGCCTGAGGCAATCCCGTGCTTTTGCGGCCAGCTCCCAAAAAAGACAGTTGAAAAATGGAGCTCAGGGGGACTGCCATTCACAAACCTGCTGAGTTATAAATGATAACTCTCGTCCACAAATATATTGAGGGAAGGCAACGAAGAGGAATTGAAAGCAAGGCAGAATTGCAGGAAACAGGTTTCAGGAGGCAGATTCGAATCGCATTTAAAGCACATGAAAAGCGGCAAAACGTCGACAATGATGCCCTTGGCCAAAAAGGGCGTATGCGTTTTTTCCTGAATATATTCAGGAAAAAACGCATACGCCCTTTTTGGCCAACCAAGCAACCTGGAAAGGCAAATCAGTGCTACAAAGAAGTCTCGCTTCCCATCGGTCAAAAGGGTCATGCTGCAAAAAGTGTCAAAACCAGAAATGCAGGACAGGCCATGGAGAAATGGCAGCCTTGCTATGCTGATGGGCGGGATGTTAATTGCCAACAGCCACTCTGGAGAAGTGTACGGTGTGTCCTGAAACATCGAAAAAACACAGCTTAGGGAGCATAGGGCACGTCCACTCATGGGCGTATAAATTGGGAAAAGTAAAAATCAGCAAGACACAGGCACCCCAAAGTTTAGGGATGCTCTGTTGACAAGAACCTCCACTTCATGACACCTTAAATATCCCAGGAAAGAGAAAAATGGATAAAGAAGTTGTGGTCCTTATGTACAATGGAATATCACTCAGACATGAAATCAATGTCATAAGGCTAGTAGAAGCAAGATGAGTGGACTTAGGTACGACGATTCTAAGTGAAATAAGTCACACAGAAAAAGACACTTATCATAAGCTATCACTTATAGAGGGAATGTAAAAACCGCTACACTTGAACTGAATTACAAAACAGAACAGAGTCACACGTTTAGAAAACACACTATGGCTGCTTAACGGGAAAGGTGAGGTGGGGTGATGCATAAAACAAGGGTTTCAAATTCGCTCAGATACCGTTCCATACACCCAATATGTAATAGACAAGACCTACTCCTTGCTAAGTGAACTGGAATCAACACCCCCTATTCACCGCACAAGAATATATGTGACTAGTAAGAATCTTAAAACCTATGTATTGATATATGTCTGGAAGTGAGTCAAGTGGGTGTAAAGCCGCATAAACACAGCCGTGAAAAGCAGCTAAACCCCATTATAAAACTAAATTACTTTTAAAAACACGTAAAACAAAGACAGTGAAAGAGAGAGAAATTCTTACAAAATTCGTTCAGAGGCTGTGATGCAACCTGGATTGACCATATCTACACGCACAGCTGGATGAGACATAAGGGTGGACACTCTTGGGGCTGAAAGGTTGGGTTAGGTTGGGTTAGCAAACGCAGACCCTTTAAAGTAATACTGCGTGGTACCCATCGAATGGGTCCCAAGTCTCCAGGTTCAAGGGCATCTTCCTACATCGAAAACATGCATGAGAAACTCAGAAGATGGTACACCTTGTGATTTTGAAAGGTTTCTAAAACACACCCCATTTCTCATCTCCTTGTGCTCGGGTTCGCCTTTCCAGCTACTTTACTAGCAATCAACTTACTTGGAGAATCAGCACCTTTAACCTCCTTTCCCTACAGGTTGCAATTTGTCCTGAGGATGAACGGGAAGAGGGGCAACCAATGAGAGACTAGTTCTAGCTGTTGGGACAGGCACAGGTCACTCTATTTTCCCATCAGGAAGAAGAATTAACCACAGGCTCAGCCTGCCTCCCAGAAGCACAATAGGGCCTCAGGCAATCCCGCGCTTTTGCGGCCAGCTCTCAAAACAGCGAGTTGAAAAATGGAGCTCAGGGACACTGCAATTCACAAACCGGCAGAGTTATAAATGATAACTCTCATCCACAGATATATTGAGGGAAGGCAACGAAGAGGATTTGAAAGCAAGGCAGAATTGCAGGAAACAGATTTCAGGAGGTAGATTCGAATCGCCTTTAAGGCACATGAAAAGCGGCAAAACGTCGACAATGATGCCCTTGGCCAAAAAGGGCGTATGCGTTTTTTCCTGAATATATTCAGGAAAAAACGCATACGCCCTTTTTGGCCAACCAAGCAACCTGGAAAGGCAAATCAGCGCTACAAAGAAGTCTCGCTTCCCATCGGTCAAAAGGGCCATGCTGCAAAAAGTGTCAAAACCAGAAATGCAGGACAGGCCATGGAGAAATGGCAGCCTTGCTACGCTGATGAGCGGGATGTAAGTTGCCAACAGCCACTATGGAGAAGTGTACGGTGTGTCCTGAAACATCGAAAAAACACAGCTTAGGGAGCATAGGGCACGTCCACTCATGGGCGTATAAATTGGGAAAACTAAAAATCAGCAAGACACAGGCACCCCAAAGTTTAGGGCTGCTCTGTTGACAAGAACCTCCACTTCATGACACCTTAAATATCCCAGGATAGAGAAAAATGGATAAAGAAGCTTTGGTCCTTATGTACAATGCAATATCACTCAGACATGAAATCAATGTCATAAGGCTAGTAGAAGCAAGATGAGTGGACTTAGGTACGACGATTCTAAGTGAAATAAGTCACACAGAAAAAGACACTTATCATAAGCTATCACTTATAGAGGGAATGTAAAAACCGCTACACTTGAACTGAATTACAGAACAGAAGAGAATCACACGTTTAGAAAACACACTATGGCTGCTTAACGGGAAAGGTGAGGTGGGGTGATGCATAAAACAAGGGGTTCAAATTCGCTCAGATACCGTTCCATACACCCAATATGTAATAGACAAGACCTACTCCTTGCTCAGTGAACTGGACTCAACACGCCCTATTCACCGCACAAGAATATATGTGACTAGTAACAATCTTAAATCCTATGTATTGATATCTGTCTGGAAGTGAGTCAAGTGGGTGTAAATCCGCATAAACACAGCCGTGAAAAGCAGCTAAACCCCATTATAAAAATAAATTACTTTTAAAAACCCGTAAAACAAAGACAGTGAAAGAGAGAGAAATTCTTACAAAATTCGTTCAGAGGCTGTGATGCAACCTGGATTGACCATATCTACACGCACAGCTGGATGAGACATAAGGGTGGACACTCTTGGGGCTGAAAGGTTGGGTTAGGTTGGGTGAGCAAACGCAGACCCTTTAAAGTAATACTGTGTGGTACACATCCCATGGGTCCCAAGTCTCCAGGTTCAAGGGCATCTTCCTACATCGAAAACATGCATGAGAAACTCAGAAGATGGTACACCGTGTGATTTTGAAAGGTTTCTAAAACGCACCTCATTTCTCATCTCCTTGTGCTCGGGTTCGCCATTCCAGCTACTTTACTAGCAATCTCCCTAATTGGAGAATCAGCACCTTTAACCTCCTGTTCCCTACAGGTTGCAATTTGTCCTGAGGATGAACGGGAAGAGGGGGAACCAATGAGAGACTAGATCTAGCTGTTGGGACAGGCACAGGTCACTCTATTTTCCCATCAGGAAGAAGAATTAACCACAGGCTCAGCCTGCTGCCAGGAACCAGAATAGGGCCTGAGGCAATCCCGTGCTTTTGCGGCCAGCTCTCAAAAAAGACAGTTGAAAAATGGAGCTCAGGGACACTGCAATTCACAAACCCGCAGAGTTATAAGTGATAACTCTCATCCACAGATATATTGAGGGAAGGCAACGAAGAGGATTTGAAAGCAAGGCAGAATTGCAGGAAACAGATTTCAGGAGGTAGATTCGAATCGCCTTTAAGGCACATGAAAAGCGGCAAAACGTCGACAATGATGCCCTTGGCCAAAAAGTGCGTATGCGTTGTTTCCTGAATATATTCAGGAAACAACGCATACGCCCTTTTTGGCCAACCAAGCAACCTGGAAAGGCAAATCAGCGCTACAAAGAAGTCTCGCTTCCCATCGGCCAAAAGGGACATGCTGCAAAAAGTGTCAAAACCAGAAATGCAGGACAGGCCATGGAGAAATGGCAGCCTTGCTACGCTGATAGGCGGGATGTAAATTGCCAACAGCCACTCTGGAGAAGTGTACGATGTGTCCTGAAACATCGAAAAAACACAGCTTAGGGAGCATAGGGCACGTCCACTCATGGGCGTATAAATTGGGAAAACTAAAAATGAGCAAGACACAGGCACCCCAAAGTTTGGTGCTGCTCTGTTGACAAGAACCTCCACTTCATGACACCTTAAATATCCCTGGAAAGAGAAAAATGGATAAAGAAGTTGTGGTCCTTATGTACAATGGAATATCACTCAGACATGAAATCAATGTCATAAGGCTAGTAGAAGCAAGATGAGTGGACTTAGGTACGACGATTCTAAGTGAAATAAGAGACACAGAAAAAGACACTTATTATAAGCTATCACTTATAGAGGGAATGTAAAAACCGCTACACTTGAACTGAATTACAAAACAGAACAGAGTCACACGTTTAGAAAACACACTATGGCTGCTTAACGGGAAAGGTGAGGTGGGGTGATGCATAAAACAAGGGGTTCAAATTCGCTCAGATACCGTTCCATACACCCAATATGTAATAGACAAGACCTACTCCTTGCTCAGTGAACTGGACTCAACACCCCCTATTCACCGCACAAGAATATATATGACTAGTAACAATCTTAAAACCTATGTATTGATATCTGTCTGGAAGAGAGTCAAGTGGGTGTAAATCCGCATAAACACAGCCGTGAAAAGCAGCTAAACCCCATTATAAAAATAAATTACTTTTAAAAACCCGTAAAACAAAGACAGTGAAAGAGAGAGAAATTCTTACAAAATTCGTTCAGGGGCTGAGATGCAACCTGGATTGACCATATCTAGACCCACAGCTGGATGAGACATAAGGGTGGACACTCTTGGGGCTGAGAGGTTGGGTGAGCAAACGCAGACCCTTTAAAGTAATACTGCGTGGTACCCATCCCATGGGTCCCAAATCTCCAGGTTCAAGGGCATCTTCCTACATCGAAAACATGCATGAGAAACTCAGAAGATGGTACACCGTGTGATTTTGAAAGGTTTCTAAAACACACCCCATTTCTCATCTCCTTGTGCTCGGTTTCGCCATTCCAGCTACTTTAATAGCAATCTCCCTACTTGGAGAATCAGCACCTTTAACCTCCTGTTCCCTACAGGTTGCAATTTGTCCTGAGGATGAACGGGAAGAGGGGGAACCAACGAGAGACTAGATCTAGCTGTTGGGACAGGCACAGGTCACTCTATTTTCCCATCAGGAAGAAGAATTAACCACAGGCTCAGCCTGCCGCCCAGAAGCAGAATAGGGCCTGAGGCAATCCCGCGCTTTTGCGGCCAGCTCCCAAAAAAGCGACTTGAAAAATGGAGCTCAGGGACACTGCAATTCACAAACCCGCAGAGTTATAAATGATAACTCTCATCCACAGATATATTGAGGGAAGGCAACGAAGAGGATTTGAAAGCAAGGCAGAATTGCAGGAAACAGATTTCAGGAGGTAGATTCGAATCGCCTGTAAAGCACATGAAAAGCGGCAAAACGTCGACAATGATGCCCTTGGCCAAAAAGGGCGTATGCTTTTTTTCCTGAATATATTCAGGAAAAAACGCATACGCCCTTTTTGGCCAACCAAGCAACCTGGAAAGGCAAATCAGCGCTACAAAGAAGTCTCGCTTCCCATCGGTCAAAAGGGCCATGCTGCAAAAAGTGTCAAAACCAGAAATGCAGGACAGGCCATGGAGAAATGGCAGCCTTGCTACGCTGATGGGCGGGATGTAAGTTGCCAACAGCCACTCTGGAGAAGTGTACGGTGTGTCCTGAAACACCGAAAAAACACAGCTTAGGGATAATAGGGCACCTCCACTCATGGGCGTATAAATTGGGAAAACTAAAAATGAGCAAGACACAGGCACCCCAAAGTTTGGGGCTGCTCTGTTGACAAGAACCTCCACTTCATGACACCTTAAATATCCCAGGAAAGAGAAAAATGGATAAAAAAGTTGTGGTCCTTATGTACAATGGAATATCACTCAGACATGAAATCAATGTCATAAGGCTAGTAGAAGCAAGATGAGTGGACTTAGGTACGACGATTCTAAGTGAAATAAGTCACACAGAAAAAGACACTTATCATAAGCTATCACTTATAGAGGGAATGTAAAAACCGCTACACTTGAACTGAATTACAAAACAGAACAGAGTCACACGTTTAGAAAACACACTATGGCTGCTTAACGGGAAAGGTGAGGTGGGGTGATGCATAAAACAAGGGGTTCAAATTCGCTCAGATACCGTTCCATACACCCAATATGTAATACACAAGACCTACTCCTTGCTCAGTGAACTGGACTCAACACCCCCTATTCACCGCACAAGAATATATATGACTAGTAACAATCTTAAAACCTATGTATTGATATCTGTCTGGAAGTGAGTCAAGTGGGTGTAAATCCGCATAAACACAGCCGTGAAAAGCAGCTAAACCCCATTATAAAAATAAATTACTTTTAAAAACCCGTAAAACAAAGACAGTGAAAGAGAGAGAAATTCTTACAAAATTCGTTCAGGGGCTGAGATGCAACCTGGATTGACCATATCTAGACCCACAGCTGGATGAGACATAAGGGTGGACACTCTTGGGGCTGAGAGGTTGGGTGAGCAAACGCAGACCCTTTAAACTAATACTGGGTGGTACCCATCCCATGGGTCCCAAATCTCCAGTTTTAAGGGCATCTTCCTGCATTGAAAACATGCATGAGAAACCAGAAGATGGTACACCATGTGATCGGGAAAGGTTTCTAAAACGCACCTCATTTCTCATCTCCTTGTGCTCGGGTTCACCATTCCAGCTACTTTACTAGCAATCTCCCTACTTGGAGAATCAACACCTTTAACCTCCTGTTCTGTACAGGTTGGAATTTGTCCTGAGGATGAACGGGAAGAGGGGCAACCAATGAGAGACTAGATGTAGGTGTTGGAACAGGCACAGGTCACTCTATTTTCCCATCAGGAAGAAGAATTAAGCACAGGCTCAGCCTGCCGCCGGGAAGCAGAAGAGTGCCTGAGGCAATCCCGCGCTTCTGCGGCCAGCTCCGAAAAAAGCCAGTTGAAAAATGGAGCACATGGGCACTGCAATTCACAAACCTGCAGAGTTATAAATGATAACTCTCGTCCACAAATATATTGAGGGAAGGCAACGAAGAGGATTTGAAAGCAAGGCAGAGTTGCAGGAAACAGGTTTCAGGAGGTAGATTCGAATCGCCTTTAAAGCACATGAAAAGCGGCAAAACGTCGACAATGATGCCCTTGGCCAAAAAGGGCGTATGCGTTTTTTCCTGAATATATTCAGGAAAAAACGCATACGCCCTTTTTGGCCAACCAAGCAACCTGGAAAGGCAAATCAGCGCTACAAAGAAGTCTCGCTTCCCATCGGTCAAAAGGGCCATGCTGAAAAAAGTGTCAAAACCACAAATGCAGGACAGGCCATGGAGAAATAGGAGCCTTGCTACGCTGATGGGCGTGATGTAAATTGCCAACAGCCACTCTGGAGAAGTGTACGGTGTGTCCTGAAACATCGAAAAAACACAGCTTAGGGAGCATAGGGCACTTCCACTCATGGGTGTATAAATTGGGAAAACTAAAAATCAGCAAGACACAGGCACCCCAAAGTTTACGGCTGCTCTGTTGACAAGAACCTCCACTTCATGACACCTTAAATATCCCAGGAAAGAGAAAAATGGATAAAGAAGTTGTGGTCCTTATGTACAATGGAATATCACTCAGCCATGGAATCAATGTCATAAGGCTAGTAGCAGCATGATGAGTGGATTTAGGTACGACGACTCTAAGTGAAATAAGTCACACAGAAAAAGACACATATCAAAAGATATCACTTATAGAGGGATGTAAAAACCGCTACACTTGAACTGAATTACAAATCAGAACAGAGTCACCCATTTTGATAACACACTATGGCTGCTTAACGGGAAAGGTGAGGTGGGGTGATGCATAAAACAAGGGTTTCAAATTAGCTCTGATACCGTTCCATACACCCAATATGTAATAGAGAAGACCTACTCCTTGCTCAGTGAACTGGACTCAACACCCCGTATTCACCGCACAAGAATATATCTGACTAGTGAGAATCTTAAAACCTATGTATTGATATCTCTCTGGAAGTGAGTCAAGAGGGTGTAAAGCCGCATAAACACAGCCGTGAAAAGCAGCTAAACCCCATTATAAAAATAAATTATTTTTAAAAACGCATGAAACAAAGACAGTAAAAGAGAGAGAAATTCTTACAAAATTCATTCAGGGGCTGTGACGCAACCTGGGTTGACCATATCTAGACCCACAGCTGGATGAGACATAAGGGTGGACACTCTTGGGGCTGAGAGGTTTGGTGAGGTTGGGTGAGCCATCGCAGACCCTTTAAAGTAATACTGCGTGGTACCCATCCCATGGGTCCCAAATCTCTAGGTTTAAGGGCATCTTCCTACATCGAAAACTTGCATGAGGAACCCAGAAGATGGTACAGCGTGTGAATTTGAAAGGTTTCTAAAACGCACCTCATTTCTCATCTCCTTGTGCTCGGGTTCGCCATTCCAGCTACTTTACCAGCAATCTCCCTACTTGGAGAATCAGCACCTTTAACCTCCTGTTCCCTACAGGTTGCAATTTGTCCTGAGGATGAACGGGAAGAGGGGCAACCAATGAGAGACTAGATCTAGCTGTTGGGACAGGCACAGGTCACTCTATTTTCCCATCAGGAAGAAGAATTAACCACAGGCTCAGCCTGCCGCCCGGAACCAGAATAGGGCCTGAGGCAATCCCGCGCTTCTGCGGCCAGCTCCCAAAAAAGCCAGTTGAAAAATGGAGCACATGGGCACTGCAATTCACAAATCTGCAGAGTTATAAATGATAAATCTCGTCCAAAAATATATTGAGGGAACGCAACGAAGAGGATTTGAAAGCAAGGCAGAGTTGCAGGAAACAGGTTTCAGGAGGTAGATTCGAATCGCCTTTAAAGCACATGAAAAGCGGCAAAACGTCGACAATGTTGCCCTTGGCCAAAAAGGGCGTATGCGTTTTTTCCTGAATATATTCAGGAAAAAACGCATACGCCCTTTTTGGCCAACCAAGCAACCTGGAAAGGCAAATCAGCGCTACAAAGAAGTCTCGCTTCCCATCGGTCCAAAGGGCCATGCTGAAAAAAGTGTCAAAACCACAAATGCAGGACAGGCCATGGAGAAATAGGAGCTTTGCTACGCTGATGGGCGGGATGTAAATTGCCAACAGCCACTCTGGAGAAGTGTACGGTGTATCCTGAAACATCGAGAAAACACAGCTTAGGGAGCATAGGGCACGTCCACTCATGGGCGTATAAATTGGGAAAACTAAAAATCAGCAAGACTCAGGCACCCCAAAGTTTAGGCCTGCTCTGTTGACAAGAACCTCCACTTCAGGAAACCTTAAATATTCCAGGAAAGAGAAAATTGGATAAAGAAGTTGTGGTCCTTATGTACAATGGAATATCACTCAGCCATGAAATCAATGTCATAAGGCTAGTAGCAGCATGATGAGTGGATTTAGGTACGACGATTCTAAGTGAAATAAGTCACACAGAAAAAGACACTTATCAAAAGCTATCACTTATAAAGGGAATGTAAAAACCGCTACACTTGAATTGAATTACAAATCAGAACAGAGTCACTCATTTAGAAAACACACTATGGCTGCTTAACGGGAAAGGTGATGTGCGGTGATGCATAAAACAAGGGTTTCAAATTAGCTCAGATACCGTTCCATACACCCAATAAGTAATAGAAAAGACCTACTCCTTGCTCAGTGAACTGGACTCAACACCCCCTATTCACCACACAAGAATATATCTGACTAGTGAGAATCTTAAAACCTATGTATTGATATCTGTCTGGAAGTGAGTCAAGTGGGTGTAAAGCCGCATAAACACAGCCGTGAAAAGCAGCTAAACCCCATTATAAAAATAAATTACTTTTAAAAACCCGTAAAACAAAGACAGTGAAAGAGAGAGAAATTCTTACAAAATTCGATCAGAGGCTGTGATGCAACCTGGATTGACCATATCTAGACCCACAGCTGGATGAGACATAAGGGTGGACACTCTTGGGGCTGAAAGTTTGGGTGAGGTTGGGTGAGCAAACGCAGACCCTTTAAAGTAATACTGCGTGGTACCCATCCCATGGTTCCCAAATCTCCAGGTTCAAGGGCATCTTCCTACATCGAAAACATGCATGAGAAACCCAGAAGATGGTACACCGTGTGATTTTGAAAGGTTTCTAAAACGCACCTCATTTATCATCTCCTTGTGCTCGGGTTCGCCTTTCCAGCTACTTTAGTAGCAATCTCCCTACTTGGAGAATCAGCACCTTTAAGCTCCTGTTCCCTACAGGTTGCAATTTGTCCTGAGGATGAACGCGAAGAGGGGCAACCAATGAGAGACTAGATCTAGGTGTTGGGACAAGCACAGGTCACTCTATTTTCCCATCAGGAAGAAGAATTAACCACAGGCTCAGCCTGCCGCCCAGAAGCAGAATAGGGCCTGAGGCAATCCCGCGCTTTTGCGGCCAGCTCCCAAAAAAGACAGTTGAAAAATGGAGCTCAGGGGCACTGCCATTCACAAACCTGCTGAGATATAAATGATAACTCTCGTCCACAAATATATTGAGGGAAGGCAAGGAAGAGGATTTATAAGCAAGGCAGAATTGCAGGAAACAGATTTCAGGAGGTAGAATCGAATCGCCTTTAAAGCACATGAAAATCGGCCAAACGTGGACAATGATGCCCTTGGGCAAAAAGGGCGTATGCGTTTTTTCCTGAATATATTCAGGAAAAAACGCATACGCCCTTTTTGGCCAACCAAGCAACCTGGAAAGGCAAATCAGCGCTACAAAGAAGTCTCGCTTCCCATCGGTCAAAAGGGTCATGCTGCTAAAAGTGTCAAAACCAGAAATGCAGGACAGGCCATGGAGAAATGGCAGCCTTGCTACGCTGATGGGCGGGATGTAAATTGCGAACAACCACTCTGGAGAAGTGTACGGTGTATCCTGAAACATCGAAAAAACACAGCTCTAGGAGCATAGGGCACGTCCACTCATGGGCGTATAAATTGGGAAAACTAAAAATCAGCAAGACACAGGCACCCCAAAGTTTAGGGCTGCTCTGTTGACAAGAACCTCCACTTCATGACACCTTAAATATCCCAGGAAAGAGAAAAATGGATAAAGAAGTTGTGGTCCTTATGTACAATGGAATATCACTCAGACATGAAATCAATGTCATAAGGCTAGTAGAAGCAAGATGAGTGGATTTAGGTACGACGATTCTAAGTGAAATAAGTCACACAGAAATAGACACTTATCATAAGCTATCACTTATAGAGGGAATGTAAAAACCGCTACACTTGAACTGAATTACAAAACAGAAGAGAGTCACACGTTTAGAAAACACACTATTGCTGCTTAACGGGAAAGGTGAGGTGGGGTGATGCATAAAACAAGGGTTTCACATTAGCACAGATACCGTTACATACACCCAATATGTCATAGACAAGACCTACTCCTTGCTCAGTGAACTGGACTCAACACCCCCTATTCACCGCACAAGTATATATCTGACTAATAAGAATCTTAAAACCTATGTATTGATATTTCTCTGGAAGTGTGTCAAGTGGGTGTAAAGCCGCATAAACACAGCCGTGAAAAGCAGCTAAACCCCATTATAAAAATAAATTACTTGTAAAAACCCGTAAAACAAAGACAGTGAAAGAGAGAGAAGTTCTTACACAATTCGTTCAGGGGCCGTGATGCAACATGGATTGACCAATTCTAGACCAACAGGTGGATGAGACCTAAGGGTGGACACTCTTGGGGCTGACAGGTTTGGTGAGGTTGGGTGAGCAAACGCAGACCCTTTAAAGTAATACTGCGTGGTACCCATCCCATGGGTCCCAAATCTCCAGGTTCAAGGGCATCTTCCTGCATCGAAAACATGCATGAGAAACCCAGAAGATGGTACACCATGTGATTGGGAAAGTTTCTAAAATGCACCTCATTTCTCAACTCCGTGTGCTCGGGTTCGCCATTCCAGCTACTTTACTAGCAATCTCCCTACTTGGAGAATCAGCACCTTTAACCTCCTGTTCCATACAGGTTGCAATTTGTCCTAAGGATGAATGGGAAGAGGGGCAACCAATGAGAGACTAGATCTAGGTGTTGGGACAGGCACAGGTCACTCTATTTTCCCATCAGGAAGAAGAATTAACCACAGGCTCAGCCTACCGCCCGGAACCAGAATAGGGCCTGAGGCAATCCCGCGCTTCTGCGGCCAGCTCCCAAAAAAGCCAGTTGAAAAACGGAGCACATGGGCACTGCAATTCACAAACCTGCAGAGTTATAAATGATAACTCTCGTCCACAAATATATTGAGGGAAGGCAACGAAGAGGATTTGAAAGCAAGGCAGAATTGCAGGAAACTGGTTTCAGGAGGTAGATTCGAATCGCCTTTAAAGCACATGAAAAGCGGCAAAACGTCGACAATGATGCCCTTGGCCAAAAAGGGCGTATGCGTTTTTTCCTGAATATATTCAGGAAAAAACGCATACGCCCTTTTTGGCCAACCAAGCAACCTGGAAAGGTAAATCAGCGCTACAAAGAAGTCTCGCTTCCCATCGGTCAAAAGGGCCATGCTGCAAAAAGTGTCAAAACCACAAAAGCAGGACAGGCCATTGAGAAATAGGAGCCTTGCTACACTGATGGGCGGGATGTAAATTGCCAGCAACCACTCTGGAGAAGTGTACGGTGTGGCCTGAAACATCGAAAAAACACAGCTTAGGGAGCATAGGGCACTTCCACTCATGGGCGTATAAATTGGGAAAATTAAAAATCAGCAAGACACAGGCAACCCAAAGTTTAGGGCTGCTCTGTTGACAAGAACCTCCACTTCATGACACCTTAAATATCCAAGGAAAGAGAAAAATGGATTAAGAAGTTGTGGTCCTTATGTACAATGGAATATCACTCAGCGATGAAATCAATGTCATAAGGCTAGTAGCAGCATGAGGAGTGGATTTAGGTACGACGACTCTAAGTGAAATAAGCCACACAGAAAAAGACACTTATCATAAGCTATCACTTATAGAGGGAATGTAAAAACTGCTACACTTGAACTGAATTACAAAAGAGAACAGAGTCACACGTTTAGAAAACACACTATGGCTGCTTCACGGGAAAGATGAGGTGGTGTGATGCATAAAACAAGGGTTTCAAATTAGATCAGATACCGTTCCATACACCCAATATGTAATAGACAAGACCTACTCCTTGCTCAGTGAACTGGACTCAACACCCCCTATTCACCGCACAAGTATATATCTGACTAGTGAGAATCTTAAAACCTATGTATTGATATCCCTCTGGAAGTGTGTCAAGTGGGTGTAAAGCCGCATAAACACAGCCGTGAAAAGCAGCTAAACCCCATTATAAAAATAAATTACTTGTAGAAACCCGTAAAACAAAGACAGTGAAAGAGAGAGAAATTCTTACACAAATTGTTCAGGGTCTGTGATGCAACCTGGATTGAAAATATCTAGAGCCACAGCTGGATGAGACCTAAGGGTGGACACTCTTGGGGCTGACAGGTTTGGTGAGGTTGGGTGAGCAAACACAGACCCTTTAAGGTAATACTGCGTGGTACCTATCCCATGGGTCCCAAATCTCCAGTTTTAAGGGCATCTTCCTGCATTGAAAACATGCATGAGAAACCCAGAAGATGGTACACCATGTGATCGGGAAAGGTTTCTAAAACGCACCTCATTTCTCATCTCCTTGTGCTCGGGTTCACCATTCCAGCTACTTTACTAGCAATCTCCCTACTTGGAGAATCAACACCTTTAACCTCCTGTTCTGTACAGGTTGCAATTTTTCCTGAGGATGAACGGGAAGAGGGGCAACCAATGAGGGACTAGATGTAGGTGTTGGGACAGGCACTGGTCACTCTATTTTCCCATCAGGAAGAAGAATTAAGCACAGGCTCAGCCTGCCGCTCAGAAGCAGAATAGGGCCTGAGGCAATCCCGTGCTTCTGCGGCCAGCTCCCAAAAAAGCGAGTTGAAAAATGGAGCACATGGGCACTGCAATTCACAAAACTGCAGAGTTATAAATGATAACTCTCGTCCACAAATATATTGAGGGAAGGCAACGAAGAGGATTTGAAAGCAAGGCAGAGTTGCAGGAAACAGGTTTCAGGAGGTAGATTCGAATCGCCTTTAAAGCACATGAAAAGCGGCAAAACGTCGACAATGATGCCCTTGGCCAAAAAGGGCGTATGCGTTTTTTCCTGAATATATTCAGGAAAAACCGCATACGCCCTTTTTGGCCAACCAAGCAAACTGGAAAGGCAAATCAGCGCTACAAAGAAGTCTCGCTTCCCATCGGTCAAAAGGGCCATGCTGAAAAAAGTGTCAAAACCACAAATGCAGGACAGGCCATGGAGAAATGGCAGCCTTGTTAGGCTGATGGGCGGGATGTAAATTGCCAACAGCCACTCTGGAGAAGTGTACGGTGTGTCCTGAAACATCGAAAAAACACAGCTTCGGGAGCATAGGGCACGTCCACTCATGGGCGTATAAAGTGGGAAAACTAAAAATCAGCAAGACACAGGCACCCCAAAGTTTAGGGCTGCTCTGTTGACAAGAACCTCCACTTCATGACAACTTAAATATCCCAGGAAAGAGAAAAATGGATAAAGAAGTTGTGGTCCTTATGTACAATGGAATATCACTCAGCCATGAAATCAATGTCATAAGGCTAGTAGCAGCATGATGAGTGGATTTAGGTACGACGACTCTAAGTGAAATAAGTCACACAGAAAAAGACACATATCAAAAGCTATCACTTATAGAGGGATGTAAAAACCGCTACACTTGAACTGAATTACAAATCAGAACAGAGTCACCCATTTTGAAAACACACTACGGCTGCTTAACGGGAAAGGTGAGGTGGGGTGATGCATAAAACAAGGGTTTCAAATTAGCTCTGATACCGTTCCATACACCCAATATGTAATAGACAAACCTACTCCTTGCTCAGTGAACTGGACTCAACACCCCGTATTCACCGCACAAGAATATATCTGACTAGTGAGAATCTTAAAACCTATGTATTGATATCTCTCTGGAAGTGAGTCAAGAGGGTGTAAAGCCGCATAAACACAGCCGTGAAAAGCAGCTAAACCCCATTATAAAAATAAATTATTTTTAAAAACGCATGAAACAAAGACAGTGAAAGAGAGAGAAATTCTTACAAAATTCATTCAGGGGCTGTGACGCAAACTGGATTGACCATATCTAGACCCACAGCTGGATGAGACATAAGGGTGGACACTCTTGGGGCTGAGAGGTTTGGTGAGGTTGGGTGAGCCATCGCAGACCCTTTAAAGTAATACTGCGTGGTACCCATCCCATGGGTCCCAAATCTCCAGGTTCAAGGGCATCTTCCTACATCGAAAACTTGCATGAGGAACCCAGAAGATGGTACAGCGTGTGATTTTGAAAGGTTTCTAAAACGCACCTCATTTCTCATCTCCTTGTGCTCGGGTTCGCCATTCCAGCTACTTTACTAGCAATCTCCCTACTTGGAGAATCAGCACCTTTAACCCCCTGTTCTGTACAGGTTGCAATTTGTCCTGAGGATGAACGGGAAGAGGGGCAACCAATGAGAGACTAGATCTAGTTGTTGGGAAAGGCACAGGTCACTCTATTTTCCCATCAGGAAGAAGAAATAACCAGAGGCTCAGCCTGCCACCCGGATCCAGAATAGGGCCTGAGGCAATCCCGTTCTTTTGCGCCCAGATCCCAAAAAAGCGAGTTGAAAAATGGAGCTCAGGGGCACTGCAATTCACAAACCTGCAGAGTTATAAATGATAACTCTCGTCCACAAATATATTGAGGGAAGGCAACGAAGAGGATTTGAAAGCAAGGCAGAATTGCAAAACACAGATTTCAGGAGGTAGATTCGAATCGCCTTTCAAGCACATGAAAAGCGGCAAAACGTGGAAAATGATGCCCTTGGCCAAAAAGGGCGTATGCGTTTTTTCCTGAATATATTCAGGAAAAAACGCATACGCCCTTTTTGGCCAACCAAGCAACCTGGAAAGGCAAATCAGCACTACAAAGAAGTCTCGCTTCCCATGGGTCAAAAGGGCCATGCTGAAAAAAGTGTCAAAACCACAAATGCAGGACAGGCCATGGAGAAATGGGAGCCTTGCCACGCTGATGGGCGGGATGTAAATTGCCAACAGCCACTGTGGAGAAGTGTACGGTGTGGCCTGAAACATCGAAAAAACAAAGTTCATGGAGCATAGGGCACTTCCACTCATGGGCGTATAAATTGGGAAAACTAAAAATCAGCAAGACACAGGCACCCCAAAGTTTACGGCTGCTCTGTTGACAAGAACCTCCACTTCATGACACCTTAAATATCCCAGGAAAGAGAAAAATGGATAAAGAAGTTGTGGTCCTTATGTACAATGGAATATCACTCAGCCATGAAATCAATGTCATAAGGCTAGTAGCAGCATGATGAGTGTATTTAGGTACGACGACTCTAAGTGAAATAAGTCACACAGAAAAAGACACATATCAAAAGCTATCACTTATAGAGGGATGTAAAAACCGCTACACTTGAACTGAATTACAAATCAGAACAGAGTCACCCATTTTGAAAACACACTATGGCTGCTTAACGGGAAAGGTGAGGTGGGGTGATGCATAAAACAAGGGTTTCAAATTAGCTCAGATACCGTTCCATACTCCCAATATGTAATAGACAAGACCTACCCCTTGCTCAGTGAACTGGACTCAACACCCCCTATTCACCACACAAGAATATATCTGACTAGTGAGAATCTTAAAACCTATGTATTGATATCTCTCTGGAAGTGAGTCAAGTGGGTGTAAAGCCGCATAAACACAGCCATGAAAAGCAGCTAAACCCCATTATAAAAATAAATTACCTTTAAAAACCCGTAAAACAAAGACAGTGAAAGAGAGAGAAATTCTTACAAAATTCATTCAGGTGCTGTGACGCAACCTGGATTGACCATATCTAGACCCACAGCTGGTTGAGACATAAAGGTGGACACTCTTAGGGCTGAGAGGTTTGGTGTGGTTGGGTGAGCAAATGCAGACCCTTTAAAGTAATACTGCGTGGTTCCCATCACATTTGTCCCCAATCTCCAGGTTCAAGGGCATCTTCCTACATCGAAAACATGCATGAGAAACCCAGAAGATGGTACACCGTGTGATTGGGAAAGTTTCTAAAACGCACCTCATTTCTCAACTCCGTGTGCTCGGGTTCGCCATTCCACCTACTTTACTAGCAATCTCCCTACTTGGAGAATCAGCACCTTTAACCTCCTGTTCCATACAGGTTGCAATTTGTCCTAAGGATGAATGGGAATAGGGGCAACAAATGAGAGACTAGATGTAGGTGTTGGGACAGGCACAGGTCACTCTATTTTCCCATCAGGAAGAAGAATTAACCACAGGCTCAGCCTACCGCCCGGAACCAGAATAGGGCCTGAGGCAATCCCGCGCTTCTGCGGCCAGCTCCCAAAAAAGCCAGTTAAAAAACGGAGCACATGGGCACTGCAATTCACAAACCTGCAGAGTTATAAATGATAACTCTCGTCCACAAATATATTGAGGGAAGGCAACGAAGAGGATTTGAAAGCAAGGCAGAATTGCAGGAAACTGGTTTCAGGAGGTAGATTCGAATCGCCTTTAAAGCACATGAAAAGCGGCAAAACGTCGACAATGATGCCCTTGGCCAAAAAGGGCGTATGCGTTTTTTCCTGAATATATTCAGGAAAAAACGCATACGCCCTTTTTGGCCAACCAAGCAACCTGGAAAGGTAAATCAGCGTACAAAGAAGTCTCGCTTCCCATCGGTCAAAAGGGCCATGCTGCAAAAAGTGTCAAAACCACAAAAGCAGGACAGGCCATTGAGAAATAGGAGCCTTGCTACACTGATGGGCGGGATGTAAATTGCCAGCAACCACTCTGGAGAAGTGTACGGTGTGGCCTGAAACATCGAAAAAACACAGCTTAGGGAGCATAGGGCACTTCCACTCATGGGCGTATAAATTGGGAAAATTAAAAATCAGCAAGACACAGGCAACCCAAAGTTTAGGGCTGCTCTGTTGACAAGAACCTCCACTTCATGACACCTTAAATATCCCAGGAAAGAGAAAAATGGATTAAGAAGTTGTGGTCCTTATGTACAATGGAATATCACTCAGCGATGAAATCAATGTCATAAGGCTAGTAGCAGCATGAGGAGTGGATTTAGGTACGACGACTCTAAGTGAAATAAGCCACACAGAAAAAGACACTTATCATAAGCTATCACTTATAGAGGGAATGTAAAAACTGCTACACTTGAACTGAATTACAAAAGAGGACAGAGTCACACGTTTAGAAAACACACTATGGCTGCTTAACGGGAAAGGTGAGGTGGGGTGATGCATAAAACAAGGGTTTCAAATTAGATCAGATACCGTTCCATACACCCAATATGTAATAGACAAGACCTACTCCTTGCTCAGTGAACTGGACTCAACACCCCCTATTCACCGCACAAGTATATATCTGACTAGTGAGAATCTTAAAACCTATGTATTGATATCCCTCTGGAAGTGTGTCAAGTGGGTGTAAAGCCGCATAAACACAGCCGTGAAAAGCAGCTAAACCCCATTATAAAAATAAATTACTTGTAGAAACCCGTAAAACAAAGACAGTGAAAGAGAGAGAAATTCTTACACAAATTGTTCAGGGTCTGTGATGCAACCTGGATTGAAAATATCTAGAGCCACAGCTGGATGAGACCTAAGGGTGGACACTCTTGGGGCTGACAGGTTTGGTGAGGTTGGGTGAGCAAACACAGACCCTTTAAGGTAATACTGCGTGGTACCCATCCCATGGGTCCCAAATCTCCAGTTTTAAGGGCATCTTCCTGCATTGAAAACATGCATGAGAAACCCAGAAGATGGTACACCATGTGATCGGGAAAGGTTTCTAAAACGCACCTCATTTCTCATCTCCTTGTGCTCGGGTTCACCATTCCAGCTACTTTACTAGCAATCTCCCTACTTGGAGAATCAACACCTTTAACCTCCTGTTCTGTACAGGTTGCAATTTTTCCTGAGGATGAACGGGAAGAGGGGCAACCAATGAGAGACTAGATGTAGGTGTTGGGACAGGCACTGGTCACTCTATTTTCCCATCAGGAAGAAGAATTAAGCACAGGCTCAGCCTGCCGCTCAGAAGCAGAATAGGGCCTGAGGCAATCCCGCGCTTCTGCGGCCAGCTCCCAAAAAAGCGAGTTGAAAAATGGAGCACATGGGCACTGCAATTCACAAAACTGCAGAGTTATAAATGATAACTCTCGTCCACAAATATATTGAGGGAAGGCAACGAAGAGGATTTGAAAGCAAGGCAGAGTTGCAGGAAACAGGTTTCAGGAGGTAGATTCGAATCGCCTTTAAAGCACATGAAAAGCGGCAAAACGTCGACAATGATGCCCTTGGCCAAAAAGGGCGTATGCGTTTTTTCCTGAATATATTCAGGAAAAACCGCATACGCCCTTTTTGGCCAACCAAGCAAACTGGAAAGGCAAATCAGCGCTACAAAGAAGTCTCGCTTCCCATCGGTCAAAAGGGCCATGCTGAAAAAAGTGTCAAAACCACAAATGCAGGACAGGCCATGGAGAAATGGCAGCCTTGTTAGGCTGATGGGCGGGATGTAAATTGCCAACAGCCACTCTGGAGAAGTGTACGGTGTGTCCTGAAACATCGAAAAAACACAGCTTTGGGAGCATAGGGCACGTCCACTCATGGGCGTATAAAGTGGGAAAACTAAAAATCAGCAAGACACAGGCACCCCAAAGTTTAGGGCTGCTCTGTTGACAAGAACCTCCACTTCATGACAACTTAAATATCACAGGAAAGAGAAAAATGGATAAAGAAGTTGTGGTCCTTATGTACAATGGAATATCACTCAGCCATGAAATCAATGTCATAAGGCTAGTAGCAGCATGATGAGTGGATTTAGGTACGACGACTCTAAGTGAAATAAGTCACACAGAAAAAGACACATATCAAAAGCTATCACTTATAGAGGGATGTAAAAACCGCTACACTTGAACTGAATTACAAATCAGAACAGAGTCACCCATTTTGAAAACACACTACGGCTGCTTAACGGGAAAGGTGAGGTGGGGTGATGCATAAAACAAGGGTTTCAAATTAGCTCTGATACCGTTCCATACACCCAATATGTAATAGACAAGACCTACTCCTTGCTCAGTGAACTGGACTCAACACCCCGTATTCACCGCACAAGAATATATCTGACTAGTGAGAATCTTAAAACCTATGTATTGATATCTCTCTGGAAGTGAGTCAAGAGGGTGTAAAGCCGCATAAACACAGCCGTGAAAAGCAGCTAAACCCCATTATAAAAATAAATTATTTTTAAAAACGCATGAAACAAAGACAGTGAAAGAGAGAGAAATTCTTACAAAATTCATTCAGGGGCTGTGACGCAACCTGGATTGACCATATCTAGACCCACAGCTGGATGAGACATAAGGGTGGACACTCTTGGGGCTGAGAGGTTTGGTGAGGTTGGGTGAGCCATCACAGACCCTTTAAAGTAATACTGCGTGGTACCCATCCCATGGGTCCCAAATCTCCAGGTTCAAGGGAATCTTCCTACATCGAAAACTTGCATGAGGAACCCAGAAGATGGTACAGCGTGTGATTTTGAAAGGTTTCTAAAACGCACCTCATTTCTCATCTCCTTGTGCTCGGGTTCGCCATTCCAGCTACTTTACTAGCAATCTCCCTACTTGGAGAATCAGCACCTTTAACCCCCTGTTCTGTACAGGTTGCAATTAGTCCTGAGGATGAACGGGAAGAGGGGCAACCAATGAGAGACTAGATCTAGGTGTTGGGAAAGGCACAGGTCACTCTATTTTCCCATCAGGAAGAAGAAATAACCAGAGGCTCAGCCTGCCACCCGGATCCAGAATAGGGCCTGAGGCAATCCCGTTCTTTTGCGCCCAGATCCCAAAAAAGCGAGTTGAAAAATGGAGCTCAGGGGCACTGCAATTCACAAACCTGCAGAGTTATAAATGATAACTCTCGTCCACAAATATATTGAGGGAAGGCAACGAAGAGGATTTGAAAGCAAGGCAGAATTGCAAAACACAGATTTCAGGAGGTAGATTCGAATCGCCTTTCAAGCACATGAAAAGCGGCAAAACGTGGAAAATGATGCCCTTGGCCAAAAAGGGCGTATGCGTTTTTTCCTGAATATATTCAGGAAAAAACGCATACGCCCTTTTTGGCCAACCAAGCAACCTGGAAAGGCAAATCAGCACTACAAAGAAGTCTCGCTTCCCATGGGTCAAAAGGGCCATGCTGAAAAAAGTATCAAAACCACAAATGCAGGACAGGCCATGGAGAAATGGGAGCCTTGCCACGCTGATGGGCGGGATGTAAATTGCCAACAGCCACTGTGGAGAAGTGTACGGTGTGGCCTGAAACATCGAAAAAACAAAGTTCATGGAGCATAGGGCACTTCCACTCATGGGCGTATAAATTGGGAAAACTAAAAATCAGCAAGACACAGGCACCCCAAAGTTTACGGCTGCTCTGTTGACAAGAACCTCCACTTCATGACACCTTAAATATCCCAGGAAAGAGAAAAATGGATAAAGAAGTTGTGGTCCTTATGTACAATGGAATATCACTCAGCCATGAAATCAATGTCATAAGGCTAGTAGCAGCATGATGAGTGTATTTAGGTACGACGACTCTAAGTGAAATAAGTCACACAGAAAAAGACACATATCAAAAGCTATCACTTATAGAGGGATGTAAAAACCGCTACACTTGAACTGAATTACAAATCAGAACAGAGTCACCCATTTTGAAAACACACTATGGCTGCTTAACGGGAAAGGTGAGGTGGGGTGATGCATAAAACAAGGGTTTCAAATTAGCTCAGATACCGTTCCATACTCCCAATATGTAATAGACAAGACCTACCCCTTGCTCAGTGAACTGAACTCAACACCCCCTATTCACCACACAAGAATATATCTGACTAGTGAGAATCTTAAAACCTATGTATTGATATCTCTCTGGAAGTGAGTCAAGTGGGTGTAAAGCCGCATAAACACAGCCGTGAAAAGCAGCTAAACCCCATTATAAAAATAAATTAGTTTTAAAAACCCATGAAACAAAGACAGTGAAAGAGAGAGAAATTCTTACAAAATTCATTCAGGTGCTGTGACGCAACCTGGATTGACCATATCTAGACCCACAGCTGGTTGAGACATAAAGGTGGACACTCTTAGGGCTGAGAGGTTTGGTATGGTTGGGTGAGCAAATGCAGACCCTTTAAAGTAATACTGCGTGGTACCCATCCCATTTGTCCCCAATCTCCAGGTTCAAGGGCATCTTCCTACATCGAAAACATGCATGAGAAACCCAGAAGATGGTACACCGTGTGATTGGGAAAGTTTCTAAAACGCACCTCATTTCTCAACTCCGTGTGCTCGGGTTCGCCATTCCAGCTACTTTACTAGCAATCTCCCTACTTGGAGAATCAGCACCTTTAACCTCCTGTTCCGTACAGGTTGCAATTTGTCCTAAGGATGAATGGGAAGAGGGGCAACCAATGAGAGACTAGATCTAGGTGTTGGGACAGGCACAGGTCACTCTATTTTCCCATCAGGAAGAAGAATTAACCACAGGCTCAGCCTGCCACCCGTAACCAGAATAGGGCCTGAGGCAATCCCGCGCTTCTGCGGCCAGCTCCCAAAAAAGCCAGTTGAAAAATGTAGCACATGGGCAGTGCAATTCACAAACCTGCAGAATTATAAATGATAACTCTCGTCCACAAATATATTGAGGGAAGGCAACAAAGAGGATTTGAAAGCAAGGCAGAGTTGCAGGAAACAGGTTTCAGGAGGTAGATTCGAATCGCCTTTAAAGCACATGAAAAGCGGCAAAACGTCGACAATGATGCCCTTGGCCAAAAAGGGCGTATGCGTTTTTTCCTGAATATATTCAGGAAAAAACGCATACGCCCTTTTTGGCCAACCAAGCAACCTGGAAAGGCAAATCAGCGCTACAAAGAAGTCTCGCTTCCCATCGGTCAAAAGGGCCATGCTGAAAAAAGTGTCAAAACCACAAATGCAGGACAGGCCATGGAGAAATGGGAGCCTTGCTACGCTGATGGGCGGGATGTAAATTGCCAACAGCCACTCTGGAGAAGTGTACGGTGTGTCCTGAAACATCGAAAAAACACAGCTTAGGGAGCATAGGGCACGTCCACTCATGGGCGTATAAATTGGGAAAACTAAAAATCAGCAAGACACAGGCACCCCAAAGTTTAGGGCTGCTCTGTTGACAAGAACCTCCACTTCATGGCACCTTAAATATCCCAGGAAAGAGAAAAATGGATAAAGAAGTTGTGGTTCTTATGTACAATGGAATATCACTCTGCCATGAAATCAATGTCATAAGGCCAGTAGACGCAAGATGGGTGGACTTAGGTACGACAATTCTAAGGGAAATAAGTCACACAGAAAAAGATACTTATCATAAGCTATCACTTATAGAGGGAATGTAAAAACCGCTACACTTGAATTGAATTACAAATCAGAACAGAGTCACATATTTAAAACACACTATGGCTGCTTAACGGGAAAGGTGACGTGGGGTGATGCATAAAACAAGGGTTTCAAATTAGCTCAGATACCGTTCCATACACCCAATATGTAATAGACAAAACCTACTCCTTGCTCAGTGAACTGGACTCAACACCCCCTATTCACCGCACAAGAATATATCTGACTAGTGAGAATCTGAAAACCTATGTATTGATATCTCTCTGGAAGTGAGTCAAGAGGGTGTAAAGCCGCATAAACACAGCCGTGAAAAGTAGCTAAACCCCATTATAAAAATAAATTATTTTTAAAAACGCATGAAACAAAGACAGTGAAAGAGAGAGAAATTCTTACAAAATTCATTCAGGGGCTGTGACGCAACCTGGATTGACCATATCTAGACCCACAGCTGGATGAGACATAAGGGTGGACACTCTTGGGGCTGAGAGGTTTGGTGAGGTTGGGTGAGCCATCGCAGACCCTTTAAAGTAATACTGCGTGGTACCCATCCCATGGGTCCCAAATCTCCAGGTTCAAGGGCATCTTCCTACATCGAAAACTTGCATGAGGAACCCAGAAGATGGTACAGCATGTGATTTTGAAAGGTTTCTAAAACGCACCTCATTTCTCATCTCCTTGTGCTCGGGTTCGCCATTCCAGCTACTTTACTAGCAATCTCCCTACTTGGAGAATCAGCACCTTTAACCTCCTGTTCTGTACAGGTTGCAATTTGTCCTGAGGATGAACGGGAAGAGGGGCAACCAATGAGAGACTAGATCTAGGTGTTGGGACAGGCACAGGTCACTCTATTTCCCCAACAGGAAGAAGAATTAACCACAGGCTCAGCCTGCCGCCCGGAACCAGAATAGGGCCTGAGGCAATCCCGCGCTTCTGCGGCCAGCTCCCAAAAAAGCCAGTTGAAAAATGGAGCACATGGGCACTGCAATTCACAAACCTGCAGAGTTATAAATGATAACTCTCGTCCACAAATATATTGAGGGAAGGCAACGAAGAGGATTTGAAAGCAAGGCAGAGTTGCAGGATACAGGTTTCAGGAGGTAGATTCGAATCGCCTTTAAAGCACATGAAAAGCGGCAAAACGTCGACAATGATGCCCTTGGCCAAAAAGGGCGTATGCGTTTTTTCCTGAATATATTCAGGAAAAAACGCATACGCCCTTTTTGGCCAACCAAGCAACCTGGAAAGGCAAAACAGCGCTACAAAGAAGTCTCGCTTCCCATCGGTCAAAAGGGCCATGCTGAAAAAAGTTTCAAAACCACAAATGCAGGACAGGCCATGGAGAAATGGGAGCCGTGCTACGCTGATGGGCGGGATGTAAATTGCCAACAGCCACTCTGGAGAAGTGTATGGTGTGTCCTGAAATATCGAGAAAACACAGCTTAGGGAGCATAGGGCACATCCACTCAAGGGCGTATAAATTGGGAAAACTAAAAATCAGCAAGACAAAGGCACCCCAAAGTTTAGGGCTGCTCTGTTGACAAGAACCTCCACTTCATGACTCCTTAAATATCCCAGGAAAGAGAAAAATGGATAAAGAAGTTGTGGTTCTTATATACAATGGAATATCACTCTGCCATGAAATCAATGTCATAAGGCCAGTAGACGCAAGATGGGTGGACTTAGGTACGACAATTCTAAGGGAAATAAGTCACACAGAAAAAGACACTTATCAAAAGCTCTCACTTATAGAGGGAATGTAAAAACCGCTACACTTGAATTGAATTACAAATCAGAACAGAGTCACATATTTAAAACACACTATGGCTGCTTAACGGGAAATTGACGAGGGGTGATGCATAAAACAAGGGTTTCAAATTAGCTCAGATACCGTTCCATACACCCAATAAGTAATAGAAAAGACCTACTCCTTGCTCAGTGAAGTGGACTCAACACCCCCTATTCACCGCACAAGAATATATCTGACTATTGAGAATCTTAAAACCTATGTATTGATATCTCTCTGGAAGTGAGTCAAGTGGGTGTAAAGCCGCATAAACACAGCCGTGAAAAGCAGCTAAACCCCATTATAAAAATAAATTACTTCTAAAAACCCGTAAAACAAAGACAGTGAAAGAGAGAGAAATTCTTACAAAATTCCTTCAGGGGCTGTGACGCAACCTGGGTTGAACATATCTAGACCCACAGTTGGATGAGACCTAAGGGTGGACACTCTTGGGGCTGAGAGGTTTGTTGAGGTTGGGTGAGCAAACGTAGACCCCTTAAAGTAATACTGCGTGGTACCCATCCCATGGGTCCCAAATCTCCAGGTTCAAGGGCGTCTTCCTACATCGAAAACACGCATGGGAATCCTAGATGATGGTACACCATCTGATCGGGAAGGGTTTCTGAAACGCACCTCATTTCTAATTTCCTTGTGCTCGGGTACGCTATTCCAGCTACTTTACTAGAAATCTCCCTACTTGGAGGATCAGCACCTTTAAGCTCCTGTTCCCTACAGGTTGCAATTTGTCCTGAGGATGAACGGGAAGAGGGGCAACCAATGAGAGACTAGATCTAGGTGTTGGGACAGGCACAGGTCACTCTATTTTCCCATCAGGAAGAAGAATTAACCACAGGCTCAGCCTGCCGCCCAGAAGCAGAATAGGGCCTGAGGCAATCCCACGCTTTTGCGGCCAGCTCCCAAAAAAGCGAGTTGAAAAATGGAGCTCAGGGACACTGCAATTCACAAACCCGCAGCGTTATAAATGATAACTCTCATCCACAGATATATTGAGGGAAGGCAACGAAGAGGATTTGAAAGCAAGGCAGAATTGCAGGAAACAGATTTCAGGAGGTAGATTCGAATCGCCTTTAAAGCACATGAAAAGCGGCAAAACGTCGACAATGATGCCCTTGGCCAAAAAGGGCGTATGCGTTTTTTCCTGAATATATTCAGGAAAAAACGCATACGCCCTTTTTGGCCAACCAAGCAACCTGGAAAGGCAAATCAGCGCTACAAAGAAGTCTCGCTTCCCATCGGTCAAAAGGGTCATGCTGCAAAAAGTGTAAAAACCAGAAATGCAGGACAGGCCATGGAGAAATGGCAGCCTTGCTACGCTGATGGGCGGGATGTAAATTGCCAACAGCCACTCTGGAGAAGTGTACGGTGTGTCCTGAAACATCGAAAAAACACAGCTTAGGGAGCATAGGGCACGTCCACTCATGGGCGTATAAATTGGGAAAACTAAAAATCAGCAAGACACAGGCACCCCAAAGTTTAGGGCTGCTCTGTTGACAAGAACCTCCACTTCATGACACCTTAAATATCCCAGGAAAGAGAAAAATGGATAAAGAAGTTGTGGTCCTTATGTACAATGGAATATCACTCAGACACGAAATCAATGTCATAAGGCTAGTAGAAGCAAGATGAGTGGATTTAGGTACGACGATTCTAAGTGAAATAAGTCACACAGAAAAAGACACTTATCATAAGCTATCACTTATAGAGGGAATGTAAAAACCGCTACACTTGAACTGAATTACAAAACAGAACAGAGTCACACGTTTAGAAAACACACTATGGCTGCTTAACGGGAAAGGTGAGATGGGGTGATGCATAAAACAAGGGTTTCAAATTCGCTCAGATACCGTTCCATACACCCAATATGTAATAGACAAGACCTACTCCTTGCTCAGTGAACTGGACTCAACACCCCCTATTCACCGCACAAGAATATATGTGACTAGTAAGAATCTTAAAACCTATGTATTGATATCTGTCTGGAAGTGAGTCAAGTGGGTGTAAAGCCACATAAACACAGCCGTGAAAAGCAGCTAAACCCCATTATAAAATAAATTACTTTTAAAAACCCGTAAAACAAAGACAGTGAAAGAGAGAGAAATTCTTACAAAATTCTTTCAGAGGCTGTGATGCAACCTGGATTGACCATATCTAGACCCACAGCTGGATGAGACATAAGGGGGACACACTTGGGGCTGAAAGGTTGTGTGAGGTTGGGTGAGCAAACGCAGACCCTTTAAAGTAATACTGCCTGGTACCCATCCCATGGGTCCCAAATCTCCAGGTTCAAGGGCATCTTCCTACATCGAAAACTTGCATGAGGAACCCAGAAGAAGGTACACCGTGTGATTTTGAAAGGTTTCTAAAACGCACCTCATTTCTCATCTCCTTGTGCTCGGGTTCGCCATTCCAGCTACTTTACTAGCAATCTCCCTACTTGGAGAATCAGCACCTTTAAGCTCCTGTTCCCTACAGGTTGCAATTTGTCCTGAGGATGAACGGCAAGAGGGGCAACCAATGAGAGACTAGATCTAGGTGTTGGGACAGGCACAGGTCACTCTATTTTCCCATGAGGAAGAAGAATTAACCACAGGTTCAGCCTGCCGCCCAGAAGCAGAATAGGGCCTGAGGCAATCCCGCGCTTTTGCGGCCAGCTCCCAAAAAAGCGAGTTGAAAAATGGAGCTCAGGGACACTGCAATTCACAAACCCGCAGCGTTATAAATGATAACTCTCATCCACAGATATATTGAGGGAAGGCAACGAAGAGGATTTGAAAGCAAGGCAGAATTGCAGGAAACAGATTTCAGGAGGTAGATTCGAATCGCCGTTAAAGCACATGAAAAGCGGCAAAACGTCGACAATGATGCCCTTGGCCAAAAAGGGCGTATGCGTTTTTTCCTAAATATATTCAGGAAAAAACGCATACGCCCTTTTTGGCCAACCAAGCAACCTGGAAAGGCAAATCAGCGCTACAAAGAAGTCTCGCTTCCCATCGGTCAAAAGGGTCATGCTGCAAAAAGTGTCAAAACCAGAAATGCAGGACAGGCCATGGAGATATGGCAGCCTTGCTACGCTGATGGGCGGGATGTAAATAGCCAACAGCCACTCTGGAGAAGTGTATGGTGTGTCCTGAAACATCGAAAAAACACAGCTTAGGGAGCATAGGGCACGTCCACTCATGGGCGTATAAATTGGGGAAACTAAAAATCAGCAAGACACAGGCACCCCAAAGTTTAGGGCTGCTCTGTTGTCAAGAACCACCACTTCATGACACCTTAAATATCCCAGGAAAGAGAAAAATGGATAAAGAAGTTGTGGTCCTTATGTACAATGGAATATCACTCAGACATGAAATCAATGTCATAAGGCTAGTAGAAGCAAGATGAGTGGAGTTAGGTACGACGATTCTAAGTGAAATAAGTCACACAGAAAAAGACACTTATCATAAGCTATCACTTATAGAGGGAATGTAAAAACCGCTACACTTGAACTGAATTACAAAACAGAACAGAGAGAGTCACACGTTTAGAAAACACACTATGGCTGCTTAACGGGAAAGGTGAGGTGGGGTGATGCATAAAACAAGGGTTTCAAATTCGCTCAGATACCGTTCCATACACCCAATATGTAATAGACAAGACCTACTCCTTGCTCAGTGAACTGGACTCAACACCCCCTATTCACCGCACAAGAATATATGTGACTAGTAAGAATCTTAAAACCTATGTATTGATATCTGTCTGGAAGTGAGTCAAGTGGGTGTAAAGCCGCATAAACACAGCCGTGAAAAGCAGCTCAACCCCATTATAAAAATAAATTACTTTTAAAAACCCGTAAAACAAAGACAGTGAAAGAGAGAGAAATTCTTACAAAATTCGTTCAGAGGCTGTGATGCAACCTGGATTGACCATATCTAGACCCACAGCTGGATGAGACATAAGGGTGGACACTCTTGGGGCTGAAAGTTTGGGTGAGGTTGGGTGAGCAAACGCAGACCCTTTAAAGTAATACTGCCTGGTACCCATCCCATGGGTCCCAAATCTCTAGGTTCAAGGGCATCTTCCTACATCGAAAACATGCATGAGAAACCCAGAAGATGGTACACCGTGTGATTTTGAAAGGTTTCTAATACGCACCTCATTTCTCATCTCCTTGTGCTCGGGTTCGCCATTCCAGTTACTTTACTAGCAATATCCCTACTTGGAGAATCAGCACCTTTAACCTCCTGTTCCCTACAGGTTGCAATTTGTCCTGAGGATGAACGGGAAGAGGGGCAAACAATGAGAGACAAGATCTAGGTGTTGGGACAGGCACAGGTCACTCTATTTTCCCATCAGGAAGAAGAATTAACCACAGGCTCAGCCTGCCGCCCAGAAGCAGAATAGGGCCTGAGGGAATCCCACGCTTTTGCGGCCAGCTCCCAAAAAAGCGAGTTGAAAAATGGAGCTCAGGGACACTGCAATTCACAAACCCGCAGCGTTATAAATGATAACTCTCATCCACAGATATATTGAGGGAAGGCAACGAAGAGGATTTGAAAGCAAGGCAGAATTGCAGGAAACAGATTTCAGGAGGTAGATTCGAATCGCCTGTAAAGCACATGAAAAGCGGCAAAACGTCGACAATGATGCCCTTGGCCAAAAAGGGCGTATGCGTTTTTTCCTGAATATATTCAGGAAAAAACGCATACGCCCTTTTTGGCCAACCAAGCAACCTGGAAAGGCAAATCAGCGCTACAAAGAAGTCTCGCTTCCCATCGGTGAAAAGGGCCATGCTGCAAAAAGTGTCAAAACCAGAAATGCAGGACAGGCCATGGAGAAATGGCAGCCTTGCTACGCTGATGGGCGGGATGTAAATTGCCAACAGCCACTCTGGAGAAGTGTACGGTGTGTCCTGAAACATCGAAAAAACACAGCTTAGTGAGCATAGGGCACGTCCACTCATGGGCGTATAAATTGGGAAAACTAAAAATCAGCAAGAGACAGGCACCCCAAAGTTTGGGGCTGCTCTGTTGACAAGAACCTCCACTTCATGACACCTTAAATATCCCAGGAAAGAGAAAAATGGATAAAAAAGTTGTGGTCCTTATGTACAATGGAATATCACTCAGACATGAAATCAATGTCATAAGGCTAGTAGAAGCAAGATGAGTGGAGTTAGGTACGACGATTCTAAGTGAAATAAGTCACACAGAAAAAGACACTTATCATAAGCTATCACTTATAGAGGGAATGTAAAAACCGCTACACTTGAACTGAATTACAAAACAGAACAGAGTCACACGTTTAGAAAACACACTATGGCTGTTTAACGGGAAAGGTGAGGTGGGGTGATGCATAAAACAAGGGTTTCAAATTCGCTCAGATACCGTTCCATACACCCAATATGTAATAGACAAGACCTACTCCTTGCTCAGTGAACTGGACTCAACACCCCCTATTCACCGCACAAGAATATATGTGACTATTAAGAATCTTAAAACCTATGTATTGATATCTCTCTGGAAGTGAGTCAAGTGGGTGTAAAGCCGCATAAACACAGCCATGAAAAGCAGCTAAACCCCATTATAAAAATAAATTACTTTTAAAAACCCGTAAAACCAAGACAGTGAAAGAGAGAGAAATTCTTACAAAATTCGTTCAGAGGCTGTGATGCAACCTGGATTGAGCATATCAAGACCCACAGCTGGATGAGACATCAGGGTGGACACTCTTGGGGCTGAGAGGTTGGGTGAGGTTGGGTGAGCAAACGCAGACCCTTTAAAGTAATACTGCGTGGTACCCATCCCATGGGTCCCAAATCTCCAGGTTCAAGGGCATCTTCCTACATCGAAAACATGCATGAGAAACCCAGAAGATGGTACACCCTGTGATTTTGAAAGGTTTCTAAAACGCACCTCATTTCTCATCTCCTTGTGCTCGGTTTCGCCATTCCAGCTACTTTACTAGCAATCTCCCTACTTGGAGAATCAGCACCTTTAACCTCCTGTTCCCTACAGGTTGCAATTTGTCCTGAGGATGAACGGGAAGAGGGGCAACCAATGAGAGACTAGATCTAGGTGTTGGGACAGGCACAGGTCACTCTATTTTCCCAACAGGAAGAAGAATTAACCACAGGCTCAGCCTGCCGCCCAGAAGCAGAATAGGGCCTGAGGCAATCCCGCGCTTTTGCGGCCAGCTCCCAAAAAAGACAGTTGAAAAATGGAGCTCAGGGAAACTGCAATTCACAAACCCGCAGAGTTATAAATGATAACTCTCATCCACAGATATATTGAGGGAAGGCAACGAAGAGGATTTGAAAGCAAGGCACAATTGCAGGAAACAGATTTCAGGAGGTAGATACGAATCGCCTTTAAAGCACATGAAAAGCGGCAAAACGTCGACAATGATGCCCTTGGCCAAAAAGGGCGTATGCGTTTTTTCCTGAATATATTCAGGAAAAAACGCATACGCCCTTTTTGGCCAACCAAGCAACCTGGAAAGGCAAATCAGCGCTACAAAGAAGTCTCACTTCCCATCGGTGAAAAGGGCCATGCTGCAAAAAGTGTCAAAACCAGAAATGCACGACAGGCCATGGAGAAATGGCAGCCTTGCTACACTGATGGGCGGGATGTAAATTGCCAACAGCCACTCTGGAGAAGTGTACGTTGTGTCCTGAAACATCGAAAAAAAAAAACAGCTTAGAGAGCATAGGGCACGTCCTCTCATGGGCGTATAAATTGGAAAAACTAAAAATCAGCAAGTCACAGGCACCGGAAAGTTTAGGGCTGCTCTGTTGACAAGAACCTCCACTTTATGACACCTTAAATATCCCAGGAAAGAGAAAAATGGATAAAGAAGTTGTGGTCCTTATGTACAATGGAATATCACTCAGACATGAAATCAATGTCATAAGGCTAGTAGAAGCAAGATGAGTGGAGTTAGGTACGACGATTCTAAGTGAAATAAGTCACACAGAAAAAGACACTTATCATAAGCTATCACTTATAGAGGGAATGTAAAAACCGCTACACTTGAACTGAATTACAAAACAGAACACAGTCACACGTTTAGAAAACACACTATGGCTGCTTAACGGGAAAGGTGAGGTGGGGTGATGCATAAAACAAGGGTTTCAAATTCGCTCAGATACCGTTCCATACACCCAATATGTAATAGACAAGACCTACTCCTTGCTCAGTGAACTGGACTCAACACCCCCTATTCACCACACAAGAATATATGTGACTAGTAAGGATCTTAAAACCTATGTATTGATATCTCTCTGGAAGTGAGTCAAGTGGGTGTAAAGCCGCATAAACACAGCCATGAAAAGCAGCTAAACCCCATTATAAAAATAAATTACTTTTAAAAACCCGTAAAACCAAGACAGTGAAAGAGAGAGAAATTCTTACAACATTCGTTCAGAGGCTGTGATGCAACCTGGATTGAGCATATCAAGACCCACAGCTGGATGAGACATAAGGGTGGACACTCTTGGGGCTGAGAGGTTGGGTGAGGTTGGGTGAGCAAACACAGACCCTTTAAAGTAATACTGCGTGGTACCCATCCCATGGGTCCCAAATCTCCAGGTTCAAGGGCATCTTCCTACATCGAAAACATGCATGAGAAACCCAGAAGATGGTACACCATGTGATTTTGAAAGGTTTCTAAAACGCACCGCATTTCTCATCTCCTTGTGCTCGGTTTCGCCATTCCAGCTACTTTACTAGCAATCTCCCTACTTGGAGAATCAGCACCTTTAACCTCCTGTTCCCTACAGGTTGCAATTTGTCCTGAGGATGAACGGGAAGAGGGGCAACCAATGAGAGACTAGATCTAGGTGTTGGGACAGGCACAGGTCACTCTATTTTCCCAACAGGAAGAAGAATTAACCACAGGCTCAGCCTGCCGCCCAGAAGCAGAATAGGGCCTGAGGCAATCCCGCGCTTTTGCGGCCAGCTCCCAAAAAAGACAGTTGAAAAATGGAGCTCAGGGAAACTGCAATTCACAAACCCGCAGAGTTATAAATGATAACTCTCATCCACAGATATATTGAGGGAAGGCAACGAAGAGGATTTGAAAGCAAGGCACAATTGCAGGAAACAGATTTCAGGAGGTAGATACGAATCGCCTTTAAAGCACATGAAAAGCGGCAAAACGTCGACAATGATGCCCTTGGCCAAAAAGGGCGTATGCGTTTTTTCCTGAATATATTCAGGAAAAAACGCATACGCCCTTTTTGGCCAACCAAGCAACCTGGAAAGGCAAATCAGCGCTACAAAGAAGTCTCACTTCCCATCGGTGAAAAGGGCCATGCTGCAAAAAGTGTCAAAACCAGAAATGCACGACAGGCCATGGAGAAATGGCAGCCTTGCTACACTGATGGGCGGGATGTAAATTGCCAACAGCCACTCTGGAGAAGTGTACGTTGTGTCCTGAAACATCGAAAAAAAAAACAGCTTAGAGAGCATAGGGCACGTCCTCTCATGGGCGTATAAATTGGAAAAACTAAAAATCAGCAAGTCACAGGCACCGGAAAGTTTAGGGCTGCTCTGTTGACAAGAACCTCCACTTCATGACACCTTAAATATCCCAGGAAAGAGAAAAATGGATAAAGAAGTTGTGGTCCTTATGTACAATGGAATATCACTCAGACATGAAATCAATGTCATAAGGCTAGTAGAAGCAAGATGAGTGGAGTTAGGTACGACGATTCTAAGTGAAATAAGTCACACAGAAAAAGACACTTATCATAAGCTATCACTTATAGAGGGAATGTAAAAACCGCTACACTTGAACTGAATTACAAAACAGAACAGAGTCACACGTTTAGAAAACACACTATGGCTGCTTAACGGGAAAGGTGAGGTGGGGTGATGCATAAAACAAGGGTTTCAAATTCGCTCAGATACCGTTCCATACACCCAATACGTAATAGACAAGACCTACTCCTTGCTCAGTGAACCGGACTCAACACCCCCTATTCACCGCACAAGAATATATGTGACTAGTAAGAATCTTAAAACCTATGTATTGATATCTCTCTGGAAGTGAGTCAAGTGGGTTTAAAGCCGCATAAACACAGCCATGAAAAGCAGTTAAACCCCATTATAAAAATAAATTACTTTTAAAAACCCGTAAAACCAAGACAGTGAAAGAGAGAGAAATTCTTACAACATTCGTTCAGAGGCTGTGATGCAACCTGGATTGAGCATATCAAGACCCACAGCTGGATGAGACATAAGGGTGGACACTCTTGGGGCTGAGAGGTTGGGTGAGGTTGGGTGAGCAAACGCAGACCCTTTAAAGTAATACTGTGTGGTACCCATCCCATGGGTCCCAAATCTCCAGGTTCAAGGGCATCTTCCTACATCGAAAACATGCATGAGAAACCCAGAAGATGGTACACCATGTGATTTTGAAAGGTTTCTAAAACGCACCGCATTTCTCATCTCCTTGTGCTCGGTTTCGCCATTCCAGCTACTTTACTAGCAATCTCCCTACTTGGAGAATCAGCACCTTTAACCTCCTGTTCCCTACAGGTTGCAATTTGTCCTGAGGATGAACGGGAAGAGGGGCAACCAATGAGAGACTAGATCTAGGTGTTGGGACAGGCACAGGTCACTCTATTTTCCCAACAGGAAGAAGAATTAACCACAGGCTCAGCCTGCCGCCCAGAAGCAGAATAGGGCCTGAGGCAATCCCGCGCTTTTGCGGCCAGCTCCCAAAAAAGACAGTTGAAAAATGGAGCTCAGGGAAACTGCAATTCACAAACCCGCAGAGTTATAAGTGATAACTCTCATCCACAGATATATTGAGGGAAGGCAACGAAGAGGATTTGAAAGCAAGGCACAATTGCAGGAAACAGATTTCAGGAGGTAGATACGAATCGCCTTTAAAGCACATGAAAAGCGGCAAAACGTCGACAATGATGCCCTTGGCCAAAAAGGGCGTATGCGTTTTTTCCTGAATATATTCAGGAAAAAACGCATACGCCCTTTTTGGCCAACCAAGCAACCTGGAAAGGCAAATCAGCGCTACAAAGAAGTCTCGCTTCCCATCGGTGAAAAGGGCCATGCTGCAAAAAGTGTCAAAACCAGAAATGCACGACAGGCCATGGAGAAATGGCAGCCTTGCTACACTGATGGGCGGGATGTAAATTGCCAACAGCCACTCTGGAGAAGTGTACGTTGTGTCCTGAAACATCGAAAAAAAAAACAGCTTAGAGAGCATAGGGCACGTCCTCTCATGGGCGTATAAATTGGAAAAACTAAAAATCAGCAAGTCACAGGCACCGGAAAGTTTAGGGCTGCTCTGTTGACAAGAACCTCCACTTCATGACACCTTAAATATCCCAGGAAAGAGAAAAATGGATAAAGAAGTTGTGGTCCTTATGTACAATGGAATATCACTCAGACATGAAATCAATGTCATAAGGCTAGTAGAAGCAAGATGAGTGGAGTTAGGTACGACGATTCTAAGTGAAATAAGTCACACAGAAAAAGACACTTATCATAAGCTATCACTTATAGAGGGAATGTAAAAACCGCTACACTTGAACTGAATTACAAAACAGAACAGAGTCACACGTTTAGAAAACACACTATGGCTGCTTAACGGGAAAGGTGAGGTGGGGTGATGCATAAAACAAGGGTTTCAAATTCGCTCAGATACCGTTCCATACACCCAATATGTAATAGACAAGACCTACTCCTTGCTCAGTGAACTGGACTCAACACCCCCTATTCACCGCACAAGAATATATGTGACTAGTAAGAATCTTAAAACCTATGTATTGATATCTCTCTGGAAGTGAGTCAAGTGGGTGTGAAGCCGCATAAACACAGCCATGAAAAGCAGCTAAACCCCATTATAAAAATAAATTACTTTTAAAAACCCGTAAAACCAAGACAGTGAAAGAGAGAGAAATTCTTACAAAATTCGTTCAGAGGCTGTGATGCAACCTGGATTGAGCATATCAAGACCCACAGCTGGATGAGACATAAGGGTGGACACTCTTGGGGCTGAGAGGTTGGGTGAGGTTGGGTGAGCAAACGCAGACCCTTTAAAGTAATACTGTGTGGTACCCATCCCATGGGTCCCAAATCTCCAGGTTCAAGGGCATCTTCCTACATCGAAAACATGCATGAGAAACCCAGAAGATGGTACACCCTGTGATTTTGAAAGGTTTCTAAAACGCACCTCATTTCTCATCTCCTTGTGCTCGGTTTCGCCATTCCAGCTACTTTACTAGCAATCTCCCTACTTGGAGAATCAGCACCTTTAAACTCCTGTTCTCTACAGGTTGCAATTTGTCCTGAGGATGAACGGGAAGAGGGGCAACCAATGAGAGACTAGATCTAGGTGTTGGGACAGGCACAGGTCACTCTATTTTCCCAACAGGAAGAAGAATTAACCACAGGCTCAGCCTGCCGCCCAGAAGCAGAATAGGGCCTGAGGCAATCCCGCGCTTTTGCGGCCAGCTCCCGAAAAATACAGTTGAAAAATGGAGCTCAGGGAAACTGCAATTCACAAACCCGCAGAGTTATAAATGATAACTCTCATCCACAGATATATTGAGGGAAGGCAACGAAGAGGATTTGAAAGCAAGGCAGAATTGCAGGAAACAGATTTCAGGAGGTAGATACGAATCGCCTTTAAAGCACATGAAAAGCGGCAAAACGTCGACAATGATGCCCTTGGCCAAAAAGGGCGTATGCGTTTTTTCCTGAATATATTCAGTAAAAAACGCATACGCCCTTTTTGGCCAACCAAGCAACCTGGAAAGGCAAATCAGCGCTATAAAGAAGTCTCGCTTCCCATCGGTGAAAAGGGCCATGTTGCAAAAAGTGTCAAAACCAGAAATGCAGGACAGGCCATGGAGAAATGGCAGCCTTGCTACACTGATGGGAGGGATGTAAATTGCCAACAGCCACTCTGGAGAAGTGTATGTTGTGTCCTGAAACATCGAAAAAAAAAACAGCTTAGGGAGCATAGGGCATGTCCACTCATGGGCATATAAATTGGAAAAACTAAAAATCAGCAAGACACAGGCACCAGAAAGTTTAGGGCTGCTCTGTTGACAAGAACCTCCACTTCATGACACCTTAAATATCCCAGGAAAGAGAAAAATGGATAAAGAAGTTGTGGTCCTTATGTACAATGGAATATCACTCAGACATGAAATCAATGTCATAAGGCTAGTAGAAGCAAGATGAGTGGAGTTAGGTACGACGATTCTAAGTGAAATAAGTCACACAGAAAAAGACACTTATCATAAGCTATCACTTATAGAGGGAATGTAAAAACCGCTACACTTGAACTGAATTACAAAACAGAACACAGTCACACGTTTAGAAAACACACTATGGCTGCTTAACGGGAAAGGTGAGGTGGGGTGATGCATAAAACAAGGGTTTCAAATTCGCTCAGATACCGTTCCATACACCCAATATGTAATAGACAAGACCTACTCCTTGCTCAGTGAACTGGACTCAACACCCCATATTCACCACACAAGAATATATGTGACTAGTAAGAATCTTAAAACCTATGTATTGATATCTCTCTGGAAGTGAGTCAAGTGGGTGTAAAGCCGCATAAACACAGCCATGAAAAGCAGCTAAACCCCATTATAAAAATAAATTACTTTTAAAAACCCGTAAAACCAAGACAGTGAAAGAGAGAGAAATTCTTACAAAATTCGTTCAGAGGCTGTGATGCAACCTGGATTGAGCATATCAAGACCCACAGCTGGATGAGACATAAGGGTGGACACTCTTGGGGCTGAGAGGTTGGGTGAGGTTGGGTGAGCAAACGCAGACCCTTTAAAGTAATACTGCGTGGTACCCATCCCATGGGTCCCAAATCTCCAGGATTCAAGGGCATCTTCCTACATCGAAAACATGCATGAGTAACCCAGAAGATGGTACACCGTGTGATTTTGAAAGGTTTCTAAAACGCACCTCATTTGTCATCTCCTTGTGCTCGGTTTCCCCATTCCAGCTACTTTACTAGCAATCTCCCTACTTGGAGAATCAGCACCTTTAACCTCCTGTTCCCTACAGGTTGCAATTTGTCCTGAGGATGAACGGGAAGAGGGGCAACCAATGAGAGACTAGATCTAGGTTTTGGGACAGGCACAGGTCACTCTATTTTCCCATCAGGAAGAAGAATTAACCACAGGCTCAGCCTGCCGCCCGGAACCAGAATAGGGCCTGAGGCAATCCCGTGCTATTGCGGCCAGCTCCCAAAAAAGACAGTTGAAAATTGGAGCTCAGGGGCACTGCAATTCACAAACCTGCAGAGTCATAAATGATAACTCTCGTCCACAGGTATATTGAGGGAAGTCAACGAAGAGGATTTGAAAGCAAGGCAGAATTGCAGGAAACAGATTTCAGGAGGTAGATACGAATCGCCTTTAAAGCACATGAAAAGCGGCAAAACGTCGACAATGATGCCCTTGGCCAAAAAGGGCGTATGCGTTTTTTCCTGAATATATTCAGGAAAAAACGCATACGCCCTTTCTTGCCAACCAAGCAACCTGGAAAGTCAAATAGGCGCTACAAAGAAGTCTCGCTTCCCATCCGTGAAAAGGGCCATGCTGCAAAAAGTGTCAAAACCAGAAATGCAGGACAGGCCATGGAGAAATGGCAGCCTTGCTACACTGATGGGCGGGATGTAAATAGCCAACAGCCACTCTGGAGAAGTGTACGTTGTGTCCTGACACATTGAAAAAAAACAGCTTAGGGAGCATAGGGCACGTCCACTCATGGGCGTATAAATTGGAAAAACTAAATATCAGCAAGACACAGGCACCCGAAAGTTTAGGGCTGCTCTGTTGACAAGAACCTCCACTTCATGACACCTTAAATATCCCAGGAAAGAGAAAAATGGATAAAGAAGTTGTGGTCCTTATGTACAATGGAATATCACTCAGACATGAAATCAATGTCATAAGGCTAGTAGAAGCAAGATGAGTGGAGTTAGGTACGACGATTCTAAGTGAAATAAGTCACACAGAAAAAGACACTTATCATAAGCTATCACTTATAGAGGGAATGTAAAAACCGCTACACTTGAACTGAATTACAAAACAGAACAGAGTCACACGTTTAGAAAACACACTATAGCTGCTTAACAGGAAAGGTGAGGTGGGGTGATGCATAAAACAAGGGTTTCAAATTCGCTCAGATACCGTTCCATACACCCAATATGTAATAGACAATACCTACTCCTTGCTCAGTGAACTGGACTCAACACCCCCTATTCCCCGCACAAGAATATATGTGACTAGTAAGAATCTTAAAACCTATGTATTGATATCTGTCTGGAAGTGAGTCAAGTGGGTGTAAAGCCGCATAAACACAGCCATGAAAAGCAGCTAAACCCCATTATAAAAATAAATTACTTTTAAAAACCCGTAAAACAAAGACAGTGAAAGAGAGAGAAATTCTTACAAAATTCGTTCAGAGGCTGTGATGCAACCTGGATTGACCATATCTAGACCCACAGCTGGATGAGACATAAGGGTGGACACTCTTGGGGCTGAGAGATTCGGTGAGGTTGGGTGAGCAAACGCAGACCCTTTAAAGTAATACTGCGTGGTACCCATCACATGGGTCCCAAATCTCCAGGTTCAAGGGCATCTTCCTACATCGAAACATGCATGAGAAACCCAGAAGATGGTACACCATGTGATTTTGAAAGGTTTCTAAAACGCACCTCATTTCTCATCTCCTTGTGCTCGGTTTCGCCATTCCAGCTACTTTACTAGCAATCTCCCTACTTGGAGAATCAGCACCTTTAAGCTCCTGTTCCCTACAGGTTGCAATTTGTCCTGAGGATGAACGGGAATTGGGGCAACCAATGAGAGAATAGATCTAGGTGTTGGGAGAGGCACAGGTCACTCTATTTTCCCATCAGGAAGAAGAATTAACCACAGGCTCAGCCTGCCGCCCGGAACCAGAATAGGGCCTGAGGCAATCCCGTGCTATTGCGGCCAGCTCCCAAAAAAGACAGTTGAAAATTGGAGCTCAGGGGCACTGCAATTCACAAACCTGCAGAGTCATAAATGATAACTCTCGTCCACAGGTATATTGAGGGAAGTCAACGAAGAGGATTTGAAAGCAAGGCAGAATTGCAGGAAACAGATTTCAGGAGGTAGATACGAATCGCCTTTAAAGCACATGAAAAGCGGCAAAACGTCGACAATGATGCCCTTGGCCAAAAAGGGCGTATGCGTTTTTTCCTGAATATATTCAGGAAAAAACGCATACGCCCTTTCTTGCCAACCAAGCAACCTGGAAAGTCAAATAGGCGCTACAAAGAAGTCTCGCTTCCCATCCGTGAAAAGGGCCATGCTGCAAAAAGTGTCAAAACCAGAAATGCAGGACAGGCCATGGAGAAATGGCAGCCTTGCTACACTGATGGGCGGGATGTAAATAGCCAACAGCCACTCTGGAGAAGTGTACGTTGTGTCCTGACACATTGAAAAAAAACAGCTTAGGGAGCATAGGGCACGTCCACTCATGGGCGTATAAATTGGAAAAACTAAATATCAGCAAGACACAGGCACCCGAAAGTTTAGGGCTGCTCTGTTGACAAGAACCTCCACTTCATGACACCTTAAATATCCCAGGAAAGAGAAAAATGGATAAAGAAGTTGTGGTCCTTATGTACAATGGAATATCACTCAGACATGAAATCAATGTCATAAGGCTAGTAGAAGCAAGATGAGTGGAGTTAGGTACGACGATTCTAAGTGAAATAAGTCACACAGAAAAAGACACTTATCATAAGCTATCACTTATAGAGGGAATGTAAAAACCGCTACACTTGAACTGAATTACAAAACAGAACAGAGTCACACGTTTAGAAAACACACTATAGCTGCTTAACAGGAAAGGTGAGGTGGGGTGATGCATAAAACAAGGGTTTCAAATTCGCTCAGATACCGTTCCATACACCCAATATGTAATAGACAATACCTACTCCTTGCTCAGTGAACTGGACTCAACACCCCCTATTCCCCGCACAAGAATATATGTGACTAGTAAGAATCTTAAAACCTATGTATTGATATCTGTCTGGAAGTGAGTCAAGTGGGTGTAAAGCCGCATAAACACAGCCATGAAAAGCAGCTAAACCCCATTATAAAAATAAATTACTTTTAAAAACCCGTAAAACAAAGACAGTGAAAGAGAGAGAAATTCTTACAAAATTCGTTCAGAGGCTGTGATGCAACCTGGATTGACCATATCTAGACCCACAGCTGGATGAGACATAAGGGTGGACACTCTTGGGGCTGAGAGATTCGGTGAGGTTGGGTGAGCAAACGCAGACCCTTTAAAGTAATACTGCGTGGTACCCATCACATGGGTCCCAAATCTCCAGGTTCAAGGGCATCTTCCTACATCGAAACATGCATGAGAAACCCAGAAGATGGTACACCATGTGATTTTGAAAGGTTTCTAAAACGCACCTCATTTCTCATCTCCTTGTGCTCGGTTTCGCCATTCCAGCTACTTTACTAGCAATCTCCCTACTTGGAGAATCAGCACCTTTAACCTCCAGTTCCCTACAGGTTGCAATTTGTCCTGAGGATGAACGGGAAGAGGGGCAACCAATGAGAGACTAGATCTAGGTGTTGGGACAGGCACAGGTCACTCTATTTTCCCAACAGGAAGAAGAATTAACCACAGGCTCAGCCTGCCGCCCAGAAGCAGAATAGGGCCTGAGGCAATCCCGCGCTTTTGCGGCCAGCTCCCGAAAAATACAGTTGAAAAATGGAGCTCAGGGAAACTGCAATTCACAAATCCGCAGAGTTATAAATGATAACTCTCATCCACAGATATATTGAGGGAAGGCAACGAAGAGGATTTGAAAGCAAGGCACAATTGCAGGAAACAGATTTCAGGAGGTAGATACGAATCGCCTTTAAAGCACATGAAAAGCGGCAAAACGTCGACAATGATGCCCTTGGCCAAAAAGGGCGTATGCGTTTTTTCCTGAATATATTCAGGAAAAAACGCATACGCCCTTTTTGGCCAACCAAGCAACCTGGAAAGGCAAATCAGCGCTACAAAGAAGTCTCGCTTCCCATCGGTGAAAAGTGCCATGCTGCAAAAAGTGTCAAAACCAGAAATGCAGGACAGGCCATGGAGAAATGGCAGCCTTGCTACACTGATGGGCGGGATGTAAATTGCCAACAGCCACTCTGGAGAAGTGTACGTTGTGTCCTGAAACATCGAAAAAAAAAACAGCTTAGAGAGCATAGGGCACGTCCTCTCATGGGCGTATAAATTGGAAAAACTAAAAATCAGCAAGTCACAGGCACCGGAAAGTTTAGGGCTGCTCTGTTGACAAGAACCTCCACTTCATGACACCTTAAATATCCCAGGAAAGAGAAAAATGGATAAAGAAGTTGTGGTCCTTATGTACAATGGAATATCACTCAGACATGAAATCAATGTCATAAGGCTAGTAGAAGCAAGATGAGTGGAGTTAGGTACGACGATTCTAAGTGAAATAAGTCACACAGAAAAAGACACTTATCATAAGCTATCACTTATAGAGGGAATGTAAAAACCGCTACACTTGAACTGAATTACAAAACAGAACAGAGTCACACGTTTAGAAAACACACTATGGCTGCTTAACGGGAAAGGTGAGGTGGGGTGATGCATAAAACAAGGGTTTCAAATTCGCTCAGATACCGTTCCATACACCCAATATGTAATAGACAAGACCTACTCCTTGCTCAGTGAACTGGACTCAACACCCCCTATTCACCGCACAAGAATATATGTGACTAGTAAGAATCTTAAAACCTATGTATTGATATCTCTCTGGAAGTGAGTCAAGTGGGTTTAAAGCCGCATAAACACAGCCATGAAAAGCAGTTAAACCCCATTATAAAAATAAATTACTTTTAAAAACCCGTAAAACCAAGACAGTGAAAGAGAGAGAAATTCTTACAAAATTCGTTCAGAGGCTGTGATGCAACCTGGATTGAGCATATCAAGACCCACAGCTGGATGAGACATAAGGGTGGACACTCTTGGGGCTGAGAGGTTGGGTGAGGTTGGGTGAGCAAACGCAGACCCTTTAAAGTAATACTGTGTGGTACCCATCCCATGGGTCCCAAATCTCCAGGTTCAAGGGCATCTTCCTACATTGAAAACATGCATGAGAAACCCAGAAGATGGTACACCCTGTGATTTTGAAAGGTTTCTAAAACGCACCTCATTTCTCATCTCCTTGTGCTCGGTTTCGCCATTCCAGCTACTTTACTAGCAATCTCCCTACTTGGAGAATCAGCACCTTTAAACTCCTGTTCTCTACAGGTTGCAATTTGTCCTGAGGATGAACGGGAAGAGGGGCAACCAATGAGAGACTAGATCTAGGTGTTGGGACAGGCACAGGTCACTCTATTTTCCCAACAGGAAGAAGAATTAACCACAGGCTCAGCCTGCCGCCCGGAACCAGAATAGGGCCTGAGGCAATCCCGCGCTTTTGCGGCCAGCTCCCGAAAAATACAGTTGAAAAATGGAGCTCAGGGAAACTGCAATTCACAAACCCGCACAGTTATAAATGATAACTCTCATCCACAGATATATTGAGGGAAGGCAACGAAGAGGATTTGAAAGCAAGGCAGAATTGCAGGAAACAGATTTCAGGAGGTAGATACGAATCGCCTTTAAAGCACATGAAAAGCAGCAAAACGTCGACAATGATGCCCTTGGCCAAAAAGGGCGTATGCGTTTTTTCCTGAATATATTCAGGAAAAAACGCATACGCCCTTTTTGGCCAACCAAGCAACCTGGAAAGGCAAATCAGCGCTATAAAGAAGTCTCGCTTCCCATCGGTGAAAAGGGCCATGTTGCAAAAAGTGTCAAAACCAGAAATGCAGGACAGGCCATGGAGAAATGGCAGCCTTGCTACACTGATGGGAGGGATGTAAATTGCCAACAGCCACTCTGGAGAAGTGTATGTTGTGTCCTGAAACATCGAAAAAAAAAACAGCTTAGGGAGCATAGGGCATGTCCACTCATGGGCATATAAATTGGAAAAACTAAAAATCAGCAAGACACAGGCACCGGAAAGTTTAGGGCTGCTCTGTTGACAAGAACCTCCACTTCATGACACCTTAAATATCCCAGGAAAGAGAAAAATGGATAAAGAAGTTGTGGTCCTTATGTACAATGGAATATCACTCAGACATGAAATCAATGTCATAAGGCTAGTAGAAGCAAGATGAGTGGAGTTAGGTACGACGATTCTAAGTGAAATAAGTCACACAGAAAAAGACACTTATCATAAGCTATCACTTATAGAGGGAATGTAAAAACCGCTACACTTGAACTGAATTACAAAACAGAACACAGTCACACGTTTAGAAAACACACTATGGCTGCTTAACGGGAAAGGTGAGGTGGGGTGATGCATAAAACAAGGGTTTCAAATTCGCTCAGATACCGTTCCATACACCCAATATGTAATAGACAAGACCTACTCCTTGCTCAGTGAACTGGACTCAACACCCCCTATTCACCACACAAGAATATATGTGACTAGTAAGAATCTTAAAACCTATGTATTGATATCTCTCTGGAAGTGAGTCAAGTGGGTGTAAAGCCGCATAAACACAGCCATGAAAAGCAGCTAAACCCCATTATAAAAATAAATTACTTTTAAAAACCCGTAAAACCAAGACAGTGAAAGAGAGAGAAATTCTTACAAAATTCGTTCAGAGGCTGTGATGCAACCTGGATTGAGCATATCAAGACCCACAGCTGGATGAGACATAAGGGTGGACACTCTTGGGGCTGAGAGGTTGGGTGAGGTTGGGTGAGCAAACGCAGACCCTTTAAAGTAATACTGCGTGGTACCCATCCCATGGGTCCCAAATCTCCAGGTTCAAGGGCATCTTCCTACATTGAAAACATGCATGAGAAACCCAGAAGATGGTACACCATGTGATTTTGAAAGGTTTCTAAAACGCACCGCATTTCTCATCTCCTTGTGCTCGGTTTCGCCATTCCAGCTACTTTACTAGCAATCTCCCTACTTGGAGAATCAGCACCTTTAAGCTCCTGTTCCCTACAGGTTGCAATTTGTCCTGAGGATGAACGGGAAGAGGGGCAACCAATGAGAGACTAGATCTAGGTGTTGGGACAGGCACAGGTCACTCTATTTTCCCAACAGGAAGAAGAATTAACCACAGGCTCAGCCTGCCGCCCAGAAGCAGAATAGGGCCTGAGGCAATCCCGCGCTTTTGCGGCCAGCTCCCGAAAAATACAGTTGAAAAATGGAGCTCAGGGAAACTGCAATTCACAAACCCGCAGAGTTATAAATGATAACTCTCATCCACAGATATATTGAGGGAAGGCAACGAAGAGGATTTGAAAGCAAGGCACAATTGCAGGAAACAGATTTCAGGAGGTAGATACGAATCGCCTTTAAAGCACATGAAAAGCGGCAAAACGTCGACAATGATGCCCTTGGCCAAAAAGGGCGTATGCGTTTTTTCCTGAATATATTCAGGAAAAAACGCATACGCCCTTTTTGGCCAACCAAGCAACCTGGAAAGGCAAATCAGCGCTACAAAGAAGTCTCACTTCCCATCGGTGAAAAGGGCCATGCTGCAAAAAGTGTCAAAACCAGAAATGCACGACAGGCCATGGAGAAATGGCAGCCTTGCTACACTGATGGGTGGGATGTAAATTGCCAACAGCCACTCTGGAGAAGTGTACGTTGTGTCCTGAAACATCGAAAAAAAAAACAGCTTAGAGAGCATAGGGCACGTCCTCTCATGGGCGTATAAATTGGAAAAACTAAAAATCAGCAAGTCACAGGCACCGGAAAATTTAGGGCTGCTCTGTTGACAAGAACCTCCACTTCATGACACCTTAAATATCCCAGGAAAGAGAAAAATGGATAAAGAAGTTGTGGTCCTTATGTACAATGGAATATCACTCAGACATGAAATCAATGTCATAAGGCTAGTAGAAGCAAGATGAGTGGAGTTAGGTACGACGATTCTAAGTGAAATAAGTCACACAGAAAAAGACACTTATCATAAGCTATCACTTATAGAGGGAATGTAAAAACCGCTACACTTGAACTGAATTACAAAACAGAACAGAGTCACACGTTTAGAAAACACACTATGGCTGCTTAACGGGAAAGGTGAGGTGGGGTGATGCATAAAACAAGGGTTTCAAATTCGCTCAGATACCGTTCCATACACCCAATATGTAATAGACAAGACCTACTCCTTGCTCAGTGAACTGGACTCAACACCCCCTATTCACCACACAAGAATATATGTGACTAGTAAGAATCTTAAAACCTATGTATTGATATCTCTCTGGAAGTGAGTCAAGTGGGTGTAAAGCCGCATAAACACAGCCATGAAAAGCAGCTAAACCCCATTATAAAAATAAATTACTTTTAAAAACCCGTAAAACCAAGACAGTGAAAGAGAGAGAAATTCTTACAAAATTCGTTCAGAGGATGTGATGCAACCTGGATTGAGCATATCAAGACCCACAGCTGGATGAGACATAAGGGTGGACACTCTTGGGGCTGAGAGGTTGGGTGAGGTTGGGTGAGCAAATGCAGACCCTTTAAAGTAATACTGCGTGGTACCCATCCCATGGGTCCCAAATCTCCAGGTTCAAGGGCATCTTCCTACATCGAAAACATGCATGAGGAACCCAGAAGATGGTACACCATGTGATTTTGAAAGGTTTCTAAAACGCACCGCATTTCTCATCTCCTTGTGCTCGGTTTCGCCATTCCAGCTACTTTACTAGCAATCTCCCTACTTGGAGAATCAGCACCTTTAACCTCCTGTTCCCTACAGGTTGCAATTTGTCCTGAGGATGAACGGGAAGAGGGGCAACCAATGAGAGACTAGATCTAGGTGTTGGGACAGGCACAGGTCACTCTATTTTCCCAACAGGAAGAAGAATTAACCACAGGCTCAGCCTGCCGCCCAGAAGCAGAATAGGGCCTGAGGCAATCCCGCGCTTTTGCGGCCAGCTCCCAAAAAAGACAGTTGAAAAATGGAGCTCAGGGAAACTGCAATTCACAAACCCGCAGAGTTATAAATGATAACTCTCATCCACAGATATATTGAGGGAAGGCAACGAAGAGGATTTGAAAGCAAGGCACAATTGCAGGAAACTGATTTCAGGAGGTAGATACGAATCGCCTTTAAAGCACATGAAAAGCGGCAAAACGTCGACAATGATGCCCTTGGCCAAAAAGGGCGTATGCGTTTTTTCCTGAATATATTCAGGAAAAAACGCATACGCCCTTTTTGGCCAACCAAGCAACCTGGAAAGGCAAATCAGCGCTACAAAGAAGTCTCACTTCCCATCGGTGAAAAGGGCCATGCTGCAAAAAGTGTCAAAACCAGAAATGCACGACAGGCCATGGAGAAATGGCAGCCTTGCTACACTGATGGGCGGGATGTAAATTGCCAACAGCCACTCTGGAGAAGTGTACGTTGTGTCCTGAAACATCGAAAAAAAAAACAGCTTAGAGAGCATAGGGCACGTCCTCTCATGGGCGTATAAATTGGAAAAACTAAAAATCAGCAAGTCACAGGCACCGGAAAGTTTAGGGCTGCTCTGTTGACAAGAACCTCCACTTCATGACACCTTAAATATCCCAGGAAAGAGAAAAATGGATAAAGAAGTTGTGGTCCTTATGTACAATGGAATATCACTCAGACATGAAATCAATGTCATAAGGCTAGTAGAAGCAAGATGAGTGGAGTTAGGTACGACGATTCTAAGTGAAATAAGTCACACAGAAAAAGACACTTATCATAAGCTATCACTTATAGAGGGAATGTAAAAACCGCTACACTTGAACTGAATTACAAAACAGAACAGAGTCACACGTTTAGAAAACACACTATGGCTGCTTAACGGGAAAGGTGAGGTGGGGTGATGCATAAAACAAGGGTTTCAAATTCGCTCAGATACCGTTCCATACACCCAATATGTAATAGACAAGACCTACTCCTTGCTCAGTGAACTGGACTCAACACCCCCTATTCACCGCACAAGAATATATGTGACTAGTAAGAATCTTAAAACCTATGTATTGATATCTCTCTGGAAGTGAGTCAAGTGGGTTTAAAGCCGCATAAACACAGCCATGAAAAGCAGTTAAACCCCATTATAAAAATAAATTACTTTTAAAAACCCGTAAAACCAAGACAGTGAAAGAGAGAGAAATTCTTACAAAATTCGTTCAGAGGCTGTGATGCAACCTGGATTGAGCATATCAAGACCCACAGCTGGATGAGACATAAGGGTGGACACTCTTGGGGCTGAGAGGTTGGGTGAGGTTGGGTGAGCAAACGCAGACCCTTTAAAGTAATACTGTGTGGTACCCATCCCATGGGTCCCAAATCTCCAGGTTCAAGGGCATCTTCCTACATTGAAAACATGCATGAGAAACCCAGAAGATGGTACACCCTGTGATTTTGAAAGGTTTCTAAAACGCACCTCATTTCTCATCTCCTTGTGCTCGGTTTCGCCATTCCAGCTACTTTACTAGCAATCTCCCTACTTGGAGAATCAGCACCTTTAAACTCCTGTTCTCTACAGGTTGCAATTTGTCCTGAGGATGAACGGGAAGAGGGGCAACCAATGAGAGACTAGATCTAGGTGTTGGGACAGGCACAGGTCACTCTATTTTCCCAACAGGAAGAAGAATTAACCACAGGCTCAGCCTGCCGCCCAGAAGCAGAATAGGGCCTGAGGCAATCCCGCGCTTTTGCGGCCAGCTCCCGAAAAATACAGTTGAAAAATGGAGCTCAGGGAAACTGCAATTCACAAACCCGCAGAGTTATAAATGATAACTCTCATCCACAGATATATTGAGGGAAGGCAACGAAGAGGATTTGAAAGCAAGGCAGAATTGCAGGAAGCAGATTTCAGGAGGTAGATACGAATCGCCTTTAAAGCACATGAAAAGCAGCAAAACGTCGACAATGATGCCCTTGGCCAAAAAGGGCGTATGCGTTTTTTCCTGAATATATTCAGTAAAAAACGCATACGCCCTTTTTGGCCAACCAAGCAACCTGGAAAGGCAAATCAGCGCTATAAAGAAGTCTCGCTTCCCATCGGTGAAAAGGGCCATGTTGCAAAAAGTGTCAAAACCAGAAATGCAGGACAGGCCATGGAGAAATGGCAGCCTTGCTACACTGATGGGAGGGATGTAAATTGCCAACAGCCACTCTGGAGAAGTGTATGTTGTGTCCTGAAACATCGAAAAAAAAAACAGCTTAGGGAGCATAGGGCATGTCCACTCATGGGCATATAAATTGGAAAAACTAAAAATCAGCAAGACACAGGCACCGGAAAGTTTAGGGCTGCTCTGTTGACAAGAACCTCCACTTCATGACACCTTAAATATCCCAGGAAAGAGAAAAATGGATAAAGAAGTTGTGGTCCTTATGTACAATGGAATATCACTCAGACATGAAATCAATGTCATAAGGCTAGTAGAAGCAAGATGAGTGGAGTTAGGTACGACGATTCTAAGTGAAATAAGTCACACAGAAAAAGACACTTATCATAAGCTATCACTTATAGAGGGAATGTAAAAACCGCTACACTTGAACTGAATTACAAAACAGAACAGAGTCACACGTTTAGAAAACACACTATGGCTGCTTAACGGGAAAGGTGAGGTGGGGTGATGCATAAAACAAGGGTTTCAAATTCGCTCAGATACCGTTCCATACACCCAATATGTAATAGACAAGACCTACTCCTTGCTCAGTGAACTGGACTCAACACCCCCTATTCACCACACAAGAATATATGTGACTAGTAAGAATCTTAAAACCTATGTATTGATATCTCTCTGGAAGTGAGTCAAGTGGGTGTAAAGCCGCATAAACACAGCCATGAAAAGCAGCTAAACCCCATTATAAAAATAAATTACTTTTAAAAACCCGTAAAACCAAGACAGTGAAAGAGAGAGAAATTCTTACAAAATTCGTTCAGAGGATGTGATGCAACCTGGATTGAGCATATCAAGACCCACAGCTGGATGAGACATAAGGGTGGACACTCTTGGGGCTGAGAGGTTGGGTGAGGTTGGGTGAGCAAATGCAGACCCTTTAAAGTAATACTGCGTGGTACCCATCCCATGGGTCCCAAATCTCCAGGTTCAAGGGCATCTTCCTACATCGAAAACATGCATGAGAAACCCAGAAGATGGTACACCATGTGATTTTGAAAGGTTTCTAAAACGCACCGCATTTCTCATCTCCTTGTGCTCGGTTTCGCCATTCCAGCTACTTTACTAGCAATCTCCCTACTTGGAGAATCAGCACCTTTAACCTCCTGTTCCCTACAGGTTGCAATTTGTCCTGAGGATGAACGGGAAGAGGGGCAACCAATGAGAGACTAGATCTAGGTGTTGGGACAGGCACAGGTCACTCTATTTTCCCAACAGGAAGAAGAATTAACCACAGGCTCAGCCTGCCGCCCAGAAGCAGAATAGGGCCTGAGGCAATCCCGCGCTTTTGCGGCCAGCTCCCAAAAAAGACAGTTGAAAAATGGAGCTCAGGGAAACTGCAATTCACAAACCCGCAGAGTTATAAATGATAACTCTCATCCACAGATATATTGAGGGAAGGCAACGAAGAGGATTTGAAAGCAAGGCACAATTGCAGGAAACAGATTTCAGGAGGTAGATACGAATCGCCTTTAAAGCACATGAAAAGCGGCAAAACGTCGACAATGATGCCCTTGGCCAAAAAGGGCGTATGCGTTTTTTCCTGAATATATTCAGGAAAAAACGCATACGCCCTTTTTGGCCAACCAAGCAACCTGGAAAGGCAAATCAGCGCTACAAAAGTCTCACTTCCCATCGGTGAAAAGGGCCATGCTGCAAAAAGTGTCAAAACCAGAAATGCACGACAGGCCATGGAGAAATGGCAGCCTTGCTACACTGATGGGCGGGATGTAAATTGCCAACAGCCACTCTGGAGAAGTGTACGTTGTGTCCTGAAACATCGAAAAAAAAAACAGCTTAGAGAGCATAGGGCACGTCCTCTCATGGGCGTATAAATTGGAAAAACTAAAAATCAGCAAGTCACAGGCACCGGAAAGTTTAGGGCTGCTCTGTTGACAAGAACCTCCACTTCATGACACCTTAAATATCCCAGGAAAGAGAAAAATGGATAAAGAAGTTGTGGTCCTTATGTACAATGTAATATCACTCAGACATGAAATCAATGTCATAAGGCTAGTAGAAGCAAGATGAGTGGAGTTAGGTACGACGATTCTAAGTGAAATAAGTCACACAGAAAAAGACACTTATCATAAGCTATCACTTATAGAGGGAATGTAAAAACCGCTACACTTGAACTGAATTACAAAACAGAACAGAGTCACATGTTTAGAAAACACACTATGGTTGCTTAACGGGAAAGGTGAGGTGGGGTGATGCATAAAACAAGGGTTTCAAATTCGCTCAGATACCGTTCCATACACCCAATATGTAATAGACAAGACCTACTCCTTGCTCAGTGAACTGGACTCAACACCCCCTATTCACCACACAAGAATATATGTGACTAGTAAGAATCTTAAAACCTATGTATTGATATCTCTCTGGAAGTGAGTCAAGTGGGTGTAAAGCCGCATAAACACAGCCATGAAAAGCAGCTAAACCCCATTATAAAAATAAATTACTTTTAAAAACCCGTAAAACCAAGACAGTGAAAGAGAGAGAAATTCTTACAAAATTCGTTCAGAGGCTGTGATGCAACCTGGATTGAGCATATCAAGACCCACAGCTGGATGAGACATAAGGGTGGACACTCTTGGGGCTGAGAGGTTGGGTGAGGTTGGGTGAGCAAACGCAGACCCTTTAAAGTAATACTGCGTGGTACCCATCCCATGGGTCCCAAATCTCCAGGATTCAAGGGCATCTTCCTACATCGAAAACATGCATGAGTAACCCAGAAGATGGTACACCGTGTGATTTTGAAAGGTTTCTAAAACGCACCTCATTTGTCATCTCCTTGTGCTCGGTTTCCCCATTCCAGCTACTTTACTAGCAATCTCCCTACTTGGAGAATCAGCACCTTTAACCTCCTGTTCCCTACAGGTTGGAATTTGTCCTGAGGATGAACGGGAAGAGGGGCAACCAATGAGAGACTAGATCTAGGTTTTGGGACAGGCACAGGTCACTCTATTTTCCCAACAGGAAGAAGAATTAACCACAGGCTCAGCCTGCCGCCCAGAAGCAGAATAGGGCCTGAGGCAATCCCGTGCTTTTGCGGCCAGCTCCCAAAAAAGACAGTTGAAAAATGGAGCTCAGGGAAACTGCAATTCACAAACCCGCAGAGTTATAAATGATAACTCTCATCCACAGATATATTGAGGGAAGGCAACGAAGAGGATTTGAAAGCAAGGCACAATTGCAGGAAACAGATTTCAGGAGGTAGATACGAATCGCCTTTAAAGCACATGAAAAGCGGCAAAACGTCGACAATGATGCCCTTGGCCAAAAAGGGCGTATGCGTTTTTTCCTGAATATATTTAGGAAAAAACGCATACGCACTTTTTGGCCAACCAAGCAACCTGGAAAGGCAAATCAGCGCTACAAAGAAGTCTCGCTTCCCATCGGTGAAAAGGGCCATGCTGCAAAAAGTGTCAAAACCAGAAATGCAGGACAGGCCATGGAGAAATGGCAGCCTTGCTACACTGATGGGCGGGATGTAAATTGCCAACAGCCACTCTGGAGAAGTGTATGTTGTGTCCTGAAACATCGAAAAAAAACAGCTTAGGGAGCATAGGGCACGTCCACTCATGGGCGTATAAATTGGAAAAAATAAAAATCAGCAAGACACAGGCACCCGAAAGTTTAGGGCTGCTCTGTTGACAAGAACCTCCACTTCATGACACCTTAAATATCCCAGGAAAGAGAAAAATGGATAAAGAAGTTGTGGTCCTTATGTACAATGGAATATCACTCAGACATGAAATCAATGTCATAAGGCTAGTAGAAGCAAGATGAGTGGAGTTAGGTACGACGATTCTAAGTGAAATAAGTCACACAGAAAAAGACACTTATCATAAGCTATCACTTATAGAGGGAATGTAAAAACCGCTACACTTGAACTGAATTACAAAACAGAACAGAGTCACACGTTTAGAAAACACACTATGGCTGCTTAACGGGAAAGGTGAGGTGGGGTGATGCATAAAACAAGGGTTTCAAATTCGCTCAGATACCGTTCCATACACCCAATATGTAATAGACAAGACCTACTCCTTGCTCAGTGAACTGGACTCAACACCCCCTATTCACCGCACAAGAATATATGTGACTAGTAAGAATCTTAAAACCTATGTATTGATATCTCTCTGGAAGTGAGTCAAGTGGGTGTAAAGCCGCATAAACACAGCCATGAAAAGCAGCTAAACCCCATTATAAAAATAAATTACTTTTAAAAACCCATAAAACCAAGACAGTGAAAGAGAGAGAAATTCTTACAAAATTCGTTCAGAGGCTGTGATGCAACCTGGATTGACCATATCTAGACCCACAGCTGGATGAGACATAAGGGTGGACACCCTTGGGGCTGAGAGGTTGGGTGAGGTTGGGTGAGCAAACGCAGACCCTTTAAAGTAATACTGCGTGGTACCCATCACATGGGTCCCAAATCTCCAGGTTCAAGGGCATCTTCCTACATCGAAAACATGCATGAGAAACCCAGAAGATGGTACACCGTGTGATTTTGAAAGGTTTCTAAAACGCACCTCATTTCACATCTCCTTGTGCTCGGTTTCGCCATTCCAGCTACTTTACTAGCAATCTCCCTACTTGGAGAATCAGCACCTTTAAGCTCCTGTTCCCTACAGGTTGCAATTTGTCCTGAGGATGAACGGGAAGTGGGGCAACCAATGAGAGAATAGATCTAGGTGTTGGGACAGGCACAGGTCACTCTATTTTTCCATCAGGAAGAAGAATTAACCACAGGCTCAGCCTGCCGCCCGGAAGCAGAATAGGGCCTGAGGCAATCCCGTGCTATTGCGGCCAGCTCCCAAAAAAGACAGTTGAAAATTGGAGCTCAGGGGCACTGCAATTCACAAACCTGCAGAGTCATAAATGATAACTCTCGTCCACAGGTATATTGAGGGAAGTCAACGAAGAGGATTTGAAAGCAAGGCAGAATTGCAGGAAACAGATTTCAGGAGGTAGATACGAATCGCCTTTAAAGCACATGAAAAGCGGCAAAACGTCGACAATGATGCCCTTGGCCAAAAAGGGCGTATGCGTTTTTTCCTGAATATATTCAGGAAAAAACGCATACACCCTTTCTTGCCAACCAAGCAACCTGGAAAGTCAAATCAGCGCTACAAAGAAGTCTCGCTTCCCATCCGTGAAAAGGGCCATGCTGCAAAAAGTGTCAAAACCAGAAATGCAGGACAGGCCATGGAGAAATGGCAGCCTTGCTACACTGATGGGCGGGATGTAAATTGCCAACAGCCACTCTGGAGAAGTGTACGTTGTGTCCTGAAACATTGAAAAAAAACAGCTTAGGGAGCATAGGGCACGTCCACTCATGGGCGTATAAATTGGAAAAACTAAATATCAGCAAGACACAGGCACCGGAAAGTTTAGGGCTGCTCTGTTGACAAGAACCTCCACTTCATGACACCTTAAATATCCCAGGAAAGAGAAAAATGGATAAAGAAGTTGTGGTCCTTATGTACAATGGAATATCACTCAGACATGAAATCAATGTCATAAGGCTAGTAGAAGCAAGATGAGTGGAGTTAGGTACGACGATTCTAAGTGAAATAAGTCACACAGAAAAAGACACTTATCATAAGCTATCACTTATAGAGGGAATGTAAAAACCGCTACACTTGAACTGAATTACAAAACAGAACAGAGTCACACGTTTAGAAAACACACTATAGCTGCTTAACAGGAAAGGTGAGGTGGGGTGATGCATAAAACAAGGGTTTCAAATTCGCTCAGATACCGTTCCATACACCCAATATGTAATAGACAAGACCTACTCCTTGCTCAGTGAACTTGACTCAACACCCCCTATTCCCCGCACAAGAATATATGTGACTAGTAAGAATCTTAAAACCTATGTATTGATATCTGTCTGGAAGTGAGTCAAGTGGGTGTAAAGCCGCATAAACACAGCCATGAAAAGCAGCTAAACACCATTATAAAAATAAATTACTTTTAAAAACCCGTAAAACCAAGACAGTGAAAGAGAGAGAAATTCTTACAAAATTCGTTCAGAGGCTGTGATGCAACCTGGATTGACCATATCTAGACCCACAGCTGGATGAGACATAAGGGTGGACACTCTTGGGGCTGAGAGGTTCGGTGAGGTTGGGTGAGCAAACACAGACCCTTTAAAGTAATACTGCGTGGTACCCATCACATGGGTCCCAAATCTCCAGGTTCAAGGGCATCTTCCTACATCGAAACATGCATGAGAAACCCAGAAGATGGTACACCATGTGATTTTGAAAGGTTTCTAAAACGCACCTCATTTCTCGTCTCCTTGTGCTCGGTTTCGCCATTCCAGCTACTTTACTAGCAATCTCCCTACTTGGAGAATCAGCACCTTTAACCTCCTGTTCCCTACAGGTTGCAATTTGTCCTGAGGATGAACGGGAAGAGGGGCAACCAATGAGAGACTAGATCTAGGTGTTGGGACAGGCACAGGTCGCTCTATTTTCCCAACAGGAAGAAGAATTAACCACAAGTTCAGCCTGCCGCCCAGAAGCAGAATAGGGCCTGAGGCAATCCCGCGCTTTTGCGGCCAGCTCCCAAAAAAGACAGTTGAAAAATGGAGCTCAGGGAAACTGCAATTCACAAACCCGCAGAGTTATAAATGATAACTCTCATCCACAGATATATTGAGGGAAGGCAACGAAGAGGATTTGAAAGCAAGGCAGAATTGCAGGAAACAGATTTCAGGAGGTAGATACGAATCGCCTTTAAAGCACATGAAAAGCGGCAAAACGTCGACAATGATGCCCTTGGCCAAAAAGGGCGTATGCGTTTTTTCCTGAATATATTCAGGAGAAAACGCATACGCCCTTTTTGGCCAACCAAGCAACCTGGAAAGGCAAATCAGCGCTACAAAGAAGTCTCGCTTCCCATCGGTCAAAAGGGCCATGCTGCAAAAAGTGTCAAAACGAGAAATGCAGGACAGGCCATGGAGAAATGGCAGCCTTGCTACACTGATGGGCAGGATGTAAATTGCCAACAGCCACTCTGGAGAAGTGTACGTTGTGTCCTGAAACATCGAAAAAAAACAGCTTAGGGAGCATAGGGCACGTCAACTCATGGGCGTATAAATTGGAAAAACTAAAAATCAGCAAGACACAGGCACCGGAAAGTTTAGGGCTGCTCTGTTGACAAGAATCTCCACTTCATGACACCTTAAATATCCCAGGAAAGAGAAAAATGGATAAAGAAGTTGTGGTCCTTATGTACAATGGAATATCACTCAGACATGAAATCAATGTCATAAGGCTAGTAGAAGCAAGATGAGTGGAGTTAGGTACGACGATTCTAAGTGAAATAAGTCACACAGAAAAAGACACTTATCATAAGCTATCACTTATAGAGGGAATGTAAAAACCGCTACACTTGAACTGAATTACAAAACAGAACAGAGTCACACGTTTAGAAAACACACTATGGCTGCTTAACGGGAAAGGTGAGGTGGGGTGATGCATAAAACAAGGGTTTCAAATTCGCTCAGATACCGTTCCATACACCCAATATGTAATAGACAAGACCTACTCCTTGCTCAGTGAACTGGACTCAACACCCCCTATTCCCCGCACAAGAATATATGTGACTAGTAAGAATCTTAAAACCTATGTATTGATATCTGTCTGGAAGTGAGTCAAGTGGGTGTAAAGCCGCATAAACACAGCCATGAAAAGCAGCTAAACCGCATTATATAAATAAATTACTTTTAAAAACCCGTAAAACAAAGACAGTGAAAGAGAGAGAAATTCTTACAAAATTCGTTCAGAGGCTGTGAGGCAACCTGGATTGACCATATCTAGACCCACAGCTGGATGAGACATAAGGGTGGACACTCTTGGGGCTGAGATTTTGGGTGAGGTTGGGTGAGCAAACGCAGACCCTTTAAAGTAATACTGCGTCGTACCCATCCCATGGGTCCCAAATCTCCAGGTTCAAGGGCATCTTCCTACATCGAAAACATGCATGAGAAACCCAGAAGATGGTACACCGTGTGATTTTGAAAGGTTTCTAAAACGCACCTCATTTCTCATCTCCTTGTGCTCGGTTTCGCCATTCCAGCTACTTTACTAGCAATCTCCCTACTTGGAGAATCAGCACCTTTAACCTCCTGTTCCCTACAGGTTGCAATTTGTCCTGAGGATGAACGGGAAGAGGGGCAACCAATGAGAGACTAGATCTAGGTGTTGGGACAGGCACAGGTCACTCTATTTTCCCAACAGGAAGAAGAATTAACCACAGGCTCAGCCTGCCGCCCAGAAGCAGAATAGGGCCTGAGGCAATCCCGCGCTTTTGCGGCCAGCTCCCAAAAAAGAGAGTTGAAAAATGGAGCTCAGGGAAACTGCAATTCACAAACCCGCAGAGTTATAAATGATAACTCTCATCCACAGATATATTGAGGGAAGGCAACGAAGAGGATTTGAAAGCAAGGCAGAATTGCAGGAAACAGATTTCAGGAGGTAGATACGAATCGCCTTTAAAGCACATGAAAAGCGGCAAAACGTCGACAATGATGCCCTTGGCCAAAAAGGGCGTATGCGTTTTTTCCTGAATATATTCAGGAAAAAACGCATACGCCCTTTTTGGCCAACCAAGCAACCTGGAAAGGCAAATCAGCGCTACAAAGAAGTCTCGCTTCCCATCGGTCAAAAGGGCCATGCTGCAAAAAGTGTCAAAACCAGAAATGCAGGACAGGCCATGGAGAAATGGCAGCCTTGCTACACTGATGGGCGGGATGTAAATTGCCAACAGCCACTCTGGAGAAGTGTACGTTGTGTCCTGAAACATCGAAAAAAAAACAGCTTAGGGAGCATAGGGCACGTCCACTCATGGGCGTATAAATTGGAAAAACTAAAAATCAGCAAGACACAGGCACCCGAAAGTTTAGGGCTGCTCTGTTGACAAGAACCTCCACTTCATGACACCTTAAATATCCCAGGAAAGAGAAAAATGGATAAAGAAGTTGTGGTCCTTATGTACAATGGAATATCACTCAGACATGAAATCAATGTCATAAGGCTAGTGGAAGCAAGATGAGTGGAGTTAGGTACGACGATTCTAAGTGAAATAAGTCACACAGAAAAAGACACTTATCATAAGCTATCACTTAGAGAGGGAATGTAAAAACCGCTACACTTGAACTGAATTACAAAACAGAACAGAGTCACACGTTTAGAAAACACACTATAGCTGCTTAACAGGAAAGGTGAGGTGGGGTGATGCATAAAACAAGGGTTTCAAATTCGCTCAGATACCGTTCCACACACCCAATATGTAATAGACAAGACCAACTCCTTGCTCAGTGAACTTGACTCAACACCCCCTATTCCCCGCACAAGAATATATGTGAATAGTAAGAATCTTAAAAACTATGTATTGATATCTGTCTGGAATTGAGTCAAGTGGGTGTAAAGCCGCATAAACACAGCCATGAAAAGCAGCTAAACACCATTATAAAAATAAATTACTTTTAAAAACCCGTAAAACAAAGACAGTGAAAGAGAGAGAAATTCTTACAAAATTCGTTCAGAGGCTGTGATGCAACCTGGATTGACCATATCTAGACCCACAGCTGGATGAGACATAAGGGTGGACACTCTTGGGGCTGAGAGGTTCGGTGAGGTTGGGTGAGCAAACGCAGACCCTTTAAAGTAATACTGCGTGGTACCCATCACATGGGTCCCAAATCTCCAGGTTCAAGGGCATCTTCCTACATCGAAACATGCATGAGAAACCCAGAAGATGGTACACCATGTGATTTTGAAAGGTTTCTAAAACGCACCTCATTTCTCATCTCCTTGTGCTCGGTTTCGACATTCCAGCTACTTTACTAGCAATCTCCCTACTTGGAGAATCAGCACCTTTAACCTCCTGTTCCCTACAGGTTTCAATTTGTCCTGAGGATGAACGGGAAGAGGGGCAACCAATGAGAGACTAGATCTAGGTGTTGGGACAGGCACAGGTCGCTCTATTTTCCCAACAGGAAGAAGAATTAACCACAAGCTCAGCCTGCCGCCCAGAAGCAGAATAGGGCCTGAGGCAATCCCGCGCTTTTGCGGCCAGCTCCCAAAAAAGAGAGTTGAAAAATGGAGCTCAGGGAAACTGCAATTCACAAACCCGCAGAGTTATAAATGATAACTCTCATCCACAGATATATTGAGGGAAGGCAACGAAGAGGATTTGAAAGCAAGGCAGAATTGCAGGAAACAGATTTCAGGAGGTAGATACGAATCGCCTTTAAAGCACATGAAAAGCGGCAAAACGTCGACAATGATGCCCTTGGCCAAAAAGGGCGTATGCGTTTTCTCCTGAATATATTCAGGAGAAAACTCATACGCCCTTTTTGGCCAACCAAGCAACCTGGAAAGGCAAATCAGCGCTACAAAGAAGTCTCGCTTCCCATCGGTCAAAAGGGCCATGCTGCAAAAAGTGTGAAAACGAGAAATGCAGGACAGGCCATGGAGAAATGGCAGCCTTGCTACACTGATGGGCAGGATGTAAATTGCCAACAGCCACTCTGGAGAAGTGTACGTTGTGTCCTGAAACATCGAAAAAAAACAGCTTAGGGAGCATAGGGCATGTCAACTCATGGGCGTATAAATTGGAAAAACTAAAAATCAGCAAGACACAGGCACCGGAAAGTTTAGGGCTGCTCTGTTGACAAGAATCTCCACTTCATGACACCTTAAATATCCCAGGAAAGAGAAAAATGGATAAAGAAGTTGTGGTCCTTATGTACAATGGAATATCACTCAGACATGAAATCAATGTCATAAGGCTAGTAGAAGCAAGATGAGTGGAGTTAGGTACGACGATTCTAAGTGAAATAAGTCACACAGAAAAAGACACTTATCATAAGCTATCACTTATAGAGGGAATGTAAAAACCGCTACACTTGAACTGAATTACAAAACAGAACAGAGTCACACGTTTAGAAAACACACTATGGCTGCTTAACGGGAAAGGTGAGGTGGGGTGATGCATAAAACAAGGGTTTCAAATTCGCTCAGATACCGTTCCATACACCCAATATGTAATAGACAAGACCTACTCCTTGCTCAGTGAACTGGACTCAACACCCCCTATTCCCCGCACAAGAATATATGTGACTAGTAAGAATCTTAAAACCTATGTATTGATATCTGTCTGGAAGTGAGTCAAGTGGGTGTAAAGCCGCATAAACACAGCCATGAAAAGCAGCTAAACCGCATTATATAAATAAATTACTTTTAAAAACCCGTAAAACAAAGACAGTGAAAGAGAGAGAAATTCTTACAAAATTCGTTCAGAGGCTGTGAGGCAACCTGGATTGACCATATCTAGACCCACAGCTGGATGAGACATAAGGGTGGACACTCTTGGGGCTGAGATTTTGGGTGAGGTTGGGTGAGCAAACGCAGACCCTTTAAAGTAATACTGCGTCGTACCCATCCCATGGGTCCCAAATCTCCAGGTTCAAGGGCATCTTCCTACATCGAAAACATGCATGAGAAACCCAGAAGATGGTACACCGTGTGATTTTGAAAGGTTTCTAAAACGCACCTCATTTCTCATCTCCTTGTGCTCGGTTTCGCCATTCCAGCTACTTTACTAGCAATCTCCCTACTTGGAGAATCAGCACCTTTAACCTCCTGTTCCCTACAGGTTGCAATTTGTCCTGAGGATGAAAGGGAAGAGGGGCAACCAATGAGAGACTAGATCTAGGTGTTGGGACAGGCACAGGTCACTCTATTTTCCCAACAGGAAGAAGAATTAACCACAGGCTCAGCCTGCCGCCCAGAAGCAGAATAGGGCCTGAGGCAATCCCGCGCTTTTGCGGCCAGCTCCCAAAAAAGAGAGTTGAAAAATGGAGCTCAGGGGCACTGCAATTCACAAACCCGCAGAGTTATAAATGATAACTCTCGTCCACAAATATATTGAGGGAAGGCAACGAAGAGGATTTGAAAGCAAGGCAGAATTGCAGGAAACAGATTTCAGGAGGTAGATACGAATCGCCTTTAAAGCACATGAAAAGCGGCAAAACGTCGACAATGATGCCCTTGGCCAAAAAGGGCGTATGCGTTTTTTCCTGAATATATTCAGGAGAAAACGCATACGCCCTTTTTGGCCAACCAAGCAACCTGGAAAGGCAAATCAGCGCTACAAAGAAGTCTCGCTTCCCATCGGTCAAAAGGGCCATGCTGCAAAAAGTGTCAAAACCAGAAATGCAGGACAGGCCATGGAGAAATGGCAGCCTTGCTACACTGATGGGCGGGATGTAAATTGCCAATAGCCACTCTGGAGAAGTGTACGTTGTGTCCTGAAACATCGAAAAAAAACAGCTTAGGGAGCATAGGGCACGTCAACACATGGGCGTATAAATTGGAAAAACTAAAAATCAGCAAGACACAGGCACCGGAAAGTTTAGGGCTGCTCTGTTGACAAGAATCTCCACTTCATGACACCTTAAATATCCCAGGAAAGAGAAAAATGGATAAAGAAGTTGTGGTCCTTATGTACAATGGAATATCACTCAGACATGAAATCAATGTTATAAGGCTAGTAGAAGCAAGATGAGTGGAGTTAGGTACGACGATTCTAAGTGAAATAAGTCACACAGAAAAAGACACTTATCATAAGCTATCACTTATAGAGGGAATGTAAAAACCGCTACACTTGAACTGATTTACAAAACAGAACAGAGTCACACGTTTAGAAAACACACTATGGCTGCTTAACGGGAAAGGTGAGGTGGGGTGATGCATAAAACAAGGGTTTCAAATTCGCTCAGATACCGTTCCATACACCCAATATGTAATAGAAAAGACCTACTCCTTGCTCAGTGAACTGGACTCAACACCCCCTATTCCCTGCACAAGAATATATGTGACTAGTAAGAATCTTAAAACCTATGTATTGATATCTGTCTGGAAGTGAGTCAAGTGGGTGTAAAGCCGCATAAACACAGCCATGAAAAGCAGCTAGACCGCATTATAAAAATAAATTACTTTTAAAAACCCGTAAAACCAAGACAGTGAAAGAGAGAGAAATTCTTACAAAATTCGTTCAGAGGCTGTGATGCAACCTGGATTGACCATATCTAGACCCACAGCTGGATGAGACATAAGGGTGGACACTCTTGGGGCTGAGAGTTTGGGTGAGGTTGGGTGAGCAAACGCAGACCCTTTAAAGTAATACTGCGTGGTACCCATCCCATGGGTCCCAAATCTCCAGGTTCAAGGGCATCTTCCTACATCGAAAACATGCATGAGAAACCCAGAAGATGGTACACCGTGTGATTTTGAAAGGTTTCTAAAACGCACCTCATTTCTCATCTCCTTGTGCTCGGTTTCGCCATTCCAGCTACTTTACTAGCAATCTCCCTACTTGGAGAATCAGCACCTTTAACCTCCTGTTCCCTACCGGTTGCAAATTGTCCTGAGGATGAACGGGAAGAGGGGCAACCAATGAGAGACTAGATCTAGGTGTTGGGACAGGCACAGGTCACTCTATTTTCCCAACAGGAAGAAGAATTAACCACAGGCTCAGCCTGCCGCCCAGAAGCAGAATAGGGCCTGAGGCAATCCCGCGCTTTTGCGGCCAGCTCCCAAAAAAGACAGTTGAAAAATGGAGCTCAGGGAAACTGCAATTCACAAACCCGCAGAGTTATAAATGATAACTCTCTTCCACAGATATATTGAGGGAAGGCAACGAAGAGGATTTGAAAGCAAGGCAGAATTGCAGGAAACAGATTTCAGGAGGTAGATACGAATCGCCTTTAAAGCTCATGAAAAGCGGCAAAACGTCGACAATGATGCCCTTGGCCAAAAAGGGCGTATGCGTTTTTTCCTGAATATATTCAGGAGAAAACGCATACGCCCTTTTTGGCCAACCAAGCAACCTGGAAAGGCAAATCAGCGCTACAAAGAAGTCTCGCTTCCCATCGGTCAAAAGGGCCATGCTGCAAAAAGTGTCAAAACCAGAAATGCAGGACAGGCCATGGAGAAATGGCAGCCTTGCTACACTGATGGGCGGGATGTAAATTGCCAATAGCCACTCTGGAGAAGTGTACGTTGTGTCCTGAAACATCGAAAAAAAACAGCTTAGGGAGCATAGGGCACGTCAACACATGGGCGTATAAATTGGAAAAACTAAAAATCAGCAAGACACAGGCACCGGAAAGTTTAGGGCTGCTCTGTTGACAAGAATCTCCACTTCATGACACCTTAAATATCCCAGGAAAGAGAAAAATGGATAAAGAAGTTGTGGTCCTTATGTACAATGGAATATCACTCAGACATGAAATCAATGTCATAAGGCTAGTAGAAGCAAGATGAGTGGAGTTAGGTACGACGATTCTAAGTGAAATAAGTCACACAGAAAAAGACACTTATCATAAGCTATCACTTATAGAGGGAATGTAAAAACCGCTACACTTGAACTGAATTACAAAACAGAACAGAGTCACACGTTTAGAAAACACACTATGGCTGCTTAACGGGAAAGGTGAGGTGGGGTGATGCATAAAACAAGGGTTTCAAATTCGCTCAGATACCGTTCCATACACCCAATATGTAATAGACAAGACCTACTCCTTGCTCAGTGAACTGGACTCAACACCCCCTATTCCCCGCACAAGAATATATGTGACTAGTAAGAATCTTAAAACCTATGTATTGATATCTGTCTGGAAGTGAGTCAAGTGGGTGTAAAGCCGCATAAACACAGCCATGAAAAGCAGCTAGACCGCATTATAAAAATAAATTACTTTTAAAAACCCGTAAAACAAAGACAGTGAAAGAGAGAGAAATTCTTACAAAATTCGTTCAGAGGCTGTGATGCAACCTGGATTGACCATATCTAGACCCACAGCTGGATGAGACATAAGGGTGGACACTCTTGGGGCTGAGAGTTTGGGTGAGGTTGGGTGAGCAAACGCAGACCCTTTAAAGTAATACTGCGTGGTACCCATCCCATGGGTCCCAAATCTCCAGGTTCAAGGGTATCTTCCTACATCGAAAACATGCATGAGAAACCCAGAAGATGGTACACCGTGTGATTTTGAAAGGTTTCTAAAACGCACCTCATTTCTCATCTCCTTGTGCTCGGTTTCGCCATTCCAGCTACTTTACTAGCAATCTCCCTACTTGGAGAATCAGCACCTTTAACCTCCTGTTCCCTACAGGTTGCAATTTGTCCTGAGGATGAACGGGAAGAGGGGCAACCAATGAGAGACTAGATCTAGGTGTTGGGACAGGAACAGGTCACTCTATTTTCCCAACAGGAAGAAGAATTAACCACAGGCTCAGCCTGCCGCCCAGAAGCAGAATAGGGCCTGAGGCAATCCCGCGCTTTTGCGGCCAGCTCCCAAAAAAGACAGTTGAAAAATGGAGCTCAGGGAAACTGCAATTCACAAACCCGCAGAGTTATAAATGATAACTCTCATCCACAGATATATTGAGGGAAGGCAACAAAGAGGATTTGAAAGCAAGGCAGAATTGCAGGAAACAGATTTCAGGAGGTAGATACGAATCGCCTTTAAAGCACATGAAAAGCGGCAAAACGTCGACAATGATGCCCTTGGCCAAAAAGGGCGTATGCGTTTTTTCCTGAATATATTCAGGAGAAAACGCATACGCCCTTTTTGGCCAACCAAGCAACCTGGAAAGGCAAATCAGCGCTACAAAGAAGTCTCGCTTCCCATCGGTCAAAAGGGCCATGCTGCAAAAAGTGTCAAAACCAGAAATGCAGGACAGGACATGGAGAAATGGCAGCCTTGCTACACTGATGGGCGGGATGTAAATTGCCAATAGCCACTCTGGAGAAGTGTACGTTGTGTCCTGAAACATCGAAAAAAAACAGCTTAGGGAGCATAGGGCACGTCAACACAAGGGCGTATAAATTGGAGAAACTAAAAATCAGCAACACACAGGCACCGGAAAGTTTAGGGCTGCTCTGTTGACAAGAATCTCCACTTCATGACACCTTAAATATCCCAGGAAAGAGAAAAATGGATAAAGAATTTGTGGTCCTTATGTACAATGGAATATCACTCAGACATGAAATCAATGTCATAAGGCTAGTAGAAGCAAGATGAGTGGAGTTAGGTACGACGATTCTAAGTGAAATAAGTCACACAGAAAAAGACACTTATCATAAGCTATCACTTATAGAGGGAATGTAAAAACCGCTACACTTGAACTGAATTACAAAACAGAACAGAGTCACACGTTTAGAAAACACACTATGGCTACTTAACGGGAAAGGTGAGGTGGGGTGATGCATAAAACAAGGGTTTCAAATTCGCTCAGATACCGTTCCATACACCCAATATGTAATAGACAAGACCTACTCCTTGCTCAGTGAACTGGACTCAACACCCCCTATTCCCTGCACAAGAATATATGTGACTAGTAAGAATCTTAAAACCTATGTATTGATATCTGTCTGGAAGTGAGTCAAGTGGGTGTAAAGCCACATAAACACAGCCATGAAAAGCAGCTAGACCGCATTATAAAAATAAATTACTTTTAAAAACCCGTAAAACAAAGACAGTGAAAGAGAGAGAAATTCTTACAAAATTCGTTCAGAGGCTGTGATGCAACCTGGATTGACCATATCTAGACCCACAGCTGGATGAGACATAAGGGTGGACACTCTTGGGGCTGAGAGTTTGGGTGAGGTTGGGTGAGCAAACGCAGACCCTTTAAAGTAATACTGCGTGGTACCCATCCCATGGGTCCCAAATCTCCAGGTTCAAGGGCATCTTCCTACATCGAAAACATGCATGAGAAACCCAGAAGATGGTACACCGTGTGATTTTGAAAGGTTTCTAAAACGCACCTCATTTCTCATCTCCTTGTGCTCGGTTTCGCCATTCCAGCTAATTTACTAGCAATCTCCCTACTTGGAGAATCAGCACCTTTAACCTCCTGTTCCCTACAGGTTGCAATTTGTCCTGAGGATGAACGGGAAGAGGGGCAACCAATGAGAGACTAGATCTAGGTGTTGGGACAGGCACAGGTCACTCTATTTTCCCAACAGGAAGAAGAATTAACCACAGGCTCAGCCTGCCGCCCAGAAGCAGAATAGGGCCTGAGGCAATCCCGCGCTTTTGCGGCCAGCTCCCAAAAAAGACAGTTGAAAAATGGAGCTCAGGGAAACTGCAATTCACAAACCCGCAGAGTTATAAATGATAACTCTCATCCACAGATATATTGAGGGAAGGCAACGAAGAGGATTTGAAAGCAAGGCACAATTGCAGGAAACAGATTTCAGGAGGTAGATACGAATCGCCTTTAAAGCACATGAAAAGCGGCAAAACGTCGACAATGATGCCCTTGGCCAAAAAGGGCGTATGCGTTTTTTCCTGAATATATTCAGGAGAAAACGCATACGCCCTTTTTGGCCAACCAAGCAACCTGGAAAGGCAAATCAGCGCTACAAAGAAGTCTCGCTTCCCATCGGTCAAAAGGGCCATGCTGCAAAAAGTGTCAAAACGAGAAATGCAGGACAGGCCATGGAGAAATGGCAGCCTTGCTACACTGATGGGCGGGATGTAAATTGCCAACAGCCACTCTGGAGAAGTGTACATTGTGTCCTGAAACATCGAAAAAAAACAGCTTAGGGAGCATAGGGCACGTCAACACATGGGCGTATAAATTGGAAAAACTAAAAATCAGCAAGACACAGGCACCGGAAAGTTTAGGGCTGCTCTGTTGACAAGAATCTCCACTTCATGACACCTTAAATATCCCAGGAAAGAGAAAAATGGATAAAGAATTTGTGGTCCTTATGTACAATGGAATATCACTCAGACATGAAATGAATGTTATAAGGCTAGTAGAAGCAAGATGAGTGGAGTTAGGTACGACGATTCTAAGTGAAATAAGTCACACAGAAAAAGACACTTATCATAAGCTATCACTTATAGAGGGAATGTAAAAACCGCTACACTTGAACTGAATTACAAAACAGAACAGAGTCACACGTTTAGAAAACACACTATGGCTGCTTAACGGGAAAGGTGAGGTGGGGTGATGCATAAAACAAGGGTTTCAAATTCGCTCAGATACCGTTCCATACACCCAATATGTAATAGAAAAGACCTACTCCTTGCTCAGTGAACTGGACTCAACACCCCCTATTCCCCGCACAAGAATATATGTGACTAGTAAGAATCTTAAAACCAATGTATTGATATCTGTCTGGAAGTGAGTCAAGTGGGTGTAAAGCCGCATAAACACAGCCATGAAAAGCAGCTAAACCGCATTATAAAAATAAATTACTTTTAAAAACCCGTAAAACAAAGACAGTGAAAGAGAGAGAAATTCTTACAAAATTCGTTCAGAGGCTGTGATGCAACCTGGATTGACCATATCTAGACCCACAGCTGGATGAGACGTAAGGGTGGACACTCTTGGGGCTGAGAGGTTGGGTGAGGTTGGGTGAGCAAACGCAGACCCTTTAAAGTAATACTGCGTGGTACCCATCCCATGGGTCCCAAATCTCCAGGTTCAAGGGCATCTTCCTACATCGAAAACATGCATGAGAAACCCAGAAGATGGTACACCGTGTGATTTTGAAAGGTTTCTAAAACGCACCTCATTTCTCATCTCCTTGTGCTCGGTTTCGCCATTCCAGCTACTTTACTAGCAATCTCCCTACTTGGAGAATCAGCACCTTTAACCTCCTGTTCCCTACAGGTTGCAATTTGTCCTGAGGATGAACGGGAAGAGGGGCAACCAATGAGAGACTAGATCTAGGTGTTGGGACAGGCACAGGTCACTCTATTTTCCCAACAGGAAGAAGAATTAACCACAGGCTCAGCCTGCCGCCCAGAAGCAGAATAGGGCCTGAGGCAATCCTGCGCTTTTGCGGCCAGCTCCCAAAAAAGACAGTTGAAAAATGGAGCTCAGGGAAACTGCAATTCACAAACCCGCAGAGTTATAAATGATAACTCTCATCCACAGATATATTGAGGGAAGGCAACGAAGAGGATTTGAAAGCAAGGCAGAATTGCAGGAAACAGATTTCAGGAGGTAGATACGAATCGCCTTTAAAGCACATGAAAGCGGCAAAATGTCGACAATGATGCCCTTGGCCAAAAAGGGCGTATGCGTTTTTTCCTGAATATATTCAGGAGAAAACGCATACGCCCTTTTTGGCCAACCAAGCAACCTGGAAAGGCAAATCAGCGCTACAAAGAAGTCTCGCTTCCCATCGGTGAAAAGGGCCATGCTGCAAAAAGTGTCAAAACCAGATATGCAGGACAGGCCATGGAGAAATGGCAGCCTTGCTACACTGATGGGCGGGATGTAAATTGCCAATAGCCACTCTGGAGAAGTTTACGTTGTGTCCTGAAACATCGAAAAAAAACAGCTTAGGGAGCATAGGGCACGTCAACTCATGGGCGTATAAATTGGAAAAACTAAAAATCAGCAAGACACAGGCACCGGAAAGTTTAGGGCTGCTCTGTTGACAAGAACCTCCACTTCATGACACCTTAAATATCCCAGGAAAGAGAAAAATGGATAAAGAAGTTGTGGTCCTTATGTACAATGGAATATCACTCAGACATGAAATCAATGTCATAAGGCTAGTAGAAGCAAGATGAGTGGAGTTAGGTACGAAGATTCTAAGTGAAATAAGTCACACAGAAAAAGACACTTATCATAAGCTATCACTTATAGAGGGAATGTAAAAACCGCTACACTTGAACTGAATTACAAAACAGAACAGAGTCACACGTTTAGAAAACACACTATAGCTGCTTAACAGGAAAGGTGAGGTGGGGTGATGCATAAAACAAGGGTTTCAAATTCGCTCAGATACCGTTCCATACACCCAATATGTAATAGACAAGACCTACTCCTTGCTCAGTGAACTGGACTCAACACCCCCTATTCACCACACAAGAATATATGTGACTAGTAAGAATCTTAAAACCTATGTATTGATATCTCTCTGGAAGTGAGTCAAGTGGGTGTAAAGCCGCATAAACACAGCCATGAATAGCAGCTAAACCGCATTATAAAAATAAATTACTTTTAAAAACCCGTAAAACAAAGACAGTGAAAGAGAGAGAAATTCTTACAAAATTCGTTCAGAGGCTGTGATGCAACCTGGATTGACCATATCTAGACCCACAGCTGGATGAGACGTAAGGGTGGACACTCTTGGGGCTGAGAGGTTGGGTGAGGTTGGGTGAGCAAACGCAGACCCTTTAAAGTAATACTGCGTGGTACCCATCCCATGGGTCCCAAATCTCCAGGTTCAAGGGCATCTTCCTATATCGAAAACATGCATGAGAAACCCAGAAGATGGTACACCGTGTGATTTTGAAAGGTTTCTAAAACGCACCTCATTTCTCATCTCCTTGTGCTCGGTTTCGCCATTCCAGCTACTTTACTAGCAATCTCCCTACTTGGAGAATCAGCACCTTTAACCTCCTTTTCCCTACAGGTTGCAATTTGTCCTGAGGATGAACGGGAAGAGGGGCAACCAATGAGAGACTAGATCTAGGTGTTGGGACAGGCACAGGTCACTCTATTTTCCCAACAGGAAGAAAAATTAACCACAGGCTCAGCCTGCCGCCCAGAAGCAGAATAGGGCCTGAGGCAATCCCGCGCTTTTGCGGCCAGCTCCCAAAAAAGACAGTTGAAAAATGGAGCTCAGGGAAACTGCAATTCACAAACCCGCAGAGTTATAAATGCTAACTCTCATCCACAAATATATTGAGGGAAGGCAACGAAGAGGATTTGAAAGCAAGGCAGAATTGCAGGAAACAGATTTCAGGAGGTAGATACGAATCGCCTTTAAAGCACATGAAAAGCGGCAAAACGTCGACAATGATGCCCTTGGCCAAAAAGGGCGTATGCGTTTTTTCCTGAATATATTCAGGAGAAAACGCATACGCCCTTTTTGGCCAACCAAGCAACCTGGAAAGGCAAATCAGCGCTACAAAGAAGTCTCGCTTCCCATCGGTCAAAAGGGCCATGCTGCAAAAAGTGTCAAAACGAGAAATGCAGGACAGGCCATGGAGAAATGGCAGCCTTGCTACACTGATGGGCGGGATGTAAATTGCCAACAGCCACTCTGGAGAAGTGTACATTGTGTCGTGAAACATTGAAAAAAAACAGCTTAGGGAGCATAGGGCACGTCAACACATGGGCGTATAAATTGGAAAAACTAAAAATCAGCAAGACACAGGCACCGGAAAGTTTAGGGCTGCTCTGTTGACAAGAATCTCCACTTCATGACACCTTAAATATCCCAGGAAAGAGAAAAATGGATAAAGAATTTGTGGTCCTTATGTACAATGGAATATCACTCAGACATGAAATGAATGTTATAAGGCTAGTAGAAGCAAGATGAGTGGAGTTAGGTACGACGATTCTAAGTGAAATAAGTCACACAGAAAAAGACACTTATCATAAGCTATCACTTATAGAGGGAATGTAAAAACCGCTACACTTGAACTGAATTACAAAACAGAACAGAGTCACACGTTTAGAAAACACACTATGGCTGCTTAACGGGAAAGGTGAGGTGGGGTGATGCATAAAACAAGGGTTTCAAATTCGCTCAGATACCGTTCCATACACCCAATATGTAATAGAAAAGACCTACTCCTTGCTCAGTGAACTGGACTCAACACCCCCTATTCCCCGCAGAAGAATATATGTGACTAGTAAGAATCTTAAAACCAATGTATTGATATCTGTCTGGAAGTGAGTCAAGTGGGTGTAAAGCCGCATAAACACAGCCATGAAAAGCAGCTAAACCGCATTATAAAAATAAATTACTTTTAAAAACCCGTAAAACAAAGACAGTGAAAGAGAGAGAAATTCTTACAAAATTCGTTCAGAGGCTGTGATGCAACCTGGATTGACCATATCTAGACCCACAGCTGGATGAGACGTAAGGGTGGACACTCTTGGGGCTGAGAGGTTGGGTGAGGTTGGGTGAGCAAACGCAGACCCTTTAAAGTAATACTGCGTGGTACCCATCCCATGGGTCCCAAATCTCCAGGTTCAAGGGCATCTTCCTACATCGAAAACATGCATGAGAAACCCAGAAGATGGTACACCGTGTGATTTTGAAAGGTTTCTAAAACGCACCTCATTTCTCATCTCCTTGTGCTCGGTTTCGCCATTCCAGCTACTTTACTAGCAATCTCCCTACTTGGAGAATCAGCACCTTTAACCTCCTGTTCCCTACAGGTTGCAATTTGTCCTGAGGATGAACGGGAAGAGGGGCAACCAATGAGAGACTAGATCTAGGTTTTGGGACAGGCACAGGTCACTCTATTTTCCCAACAGGAAGAAGAATTAACCACAGGCTCAGCCTGCCGCCCAGAAGCAGAATAGGGCCTGAGGCAATCCTGCGCTTTTGCGGCCAGCTCCCAAAAAAGACAGTTGAAAAATGGAGCTCAGGGAAACTGCAATTCACAAACCCGCAGAGTTATAAATGATAACTCTCATCCACAGATATATTGAGGGAAGGCAACGAAGAGGATTTGAAAGCAAGGCAGAATTGCAGGAAACAGATTTCAGGAGGTAGATACGAATCGCCTTTAAAGCACATGAAAGCGGCAAAATGTCGACAATGATGCCCTTGGCCAAAAAGGGCGTATGCGTTTTTTCCTGAATATATTCAGGAGAAAACGCATACGCCCTTTTTGGCCAACCAAGCAACCTGGAAAGGCAAATCAGCGCTACAAAGAAGTCTCGCTTCCCATCGGTGAAAAGGGCCATGCTGCAAAAAGTGTCAAAACCAGATATGCAGGACAGGCCATGGAGAAATGGCAGCCTTGCTACACTGATGGGCGGGATGTAAATTGCCAATAGCCACTCTGGAGAAGTTTACGTTGTGTCCTGAAACATCGAAAAAAAACAGCTTAGGGAGCATAGGGCACGTCAACTCATGGGCGTATAAATTGGAAAAACTAAAAATCAGCAAGACACAGGCACCGGAAAGTTTAGGGCTGCTCTGTTGACAAGAACCTCCACTTCATGACACCTTAAATATCCCAGGAAAGAGAAAAATGGATAAAGAAGTTGTGGTCCTTATGTACAATGGAATATCACTCAGACATGAAATCAATGTCATAAGGCTAGTAGAAGCAAGATGAGTGGAGTTAGGTACGACGATTCTAAGTGAAATAAGTCACACAGAAAAAGACACTTATCATAAGCTATCACTTATAGAGGGAATGTAAAAACCGCTACACTTGAACTGAATTACAAAACAGAACAGAGTCACACGTTTAGAAAACACACTATAGCTGCTTAACAGGAAAGGTGAGGTGGGGTGATGCATAAAACAAGGGTTTCAAATTCGCTCAGATACCGTTCCATACACCCAATATGTAATAGACAAGACCTACTCCTTGCTCAGTGAACTTGACTCAACACCCCCTATTCCCCGCACAAGAATATATGTGACTAGTAAGAATCTTAAAACCTATGTATTGATATCTGTCTGGAAGTGAGTCAAGTGGGTGTAAAGCCGCATAAACACAGCCATGAATAGCAGCTAAACCGCATTATAAAAATAAATTACTTTTAAAAACCCGTAAAACAAAGACAGTGAAAGAGAGAGAAATTCTTACAAAATTCGTTCAGAGGCTGTGATGCAACCTGGATTGACCATATCTAGACCCACAGCTGGATGAGACGTAAGGGTGGACACTCTTGGGGCTGAGAGGTTGGGTGAGGTTGGGGGAGCAAACGCAGACCCTTTAAAGTAATACTGCGTGGTACCCATCCCATGGGTCCCAAATCTCCAGGTTCAAGGGCATCTTCCTACATCGAAAACATGCATGAGAAACCCAGAAGATGGTACACCGTGTGATTTTGAAAGGTTTCTAAAACGCACCTCATTTCTCATCTCCTTGTGCTCGGTTTCGCCATTCCAGCTACTTTACTAGCAATCTCCCTACTTGGAGAATCAGCACCTTTAACCTCCTGTTCCCTACAGGTTGCAATTTGTCCTGAGGATGAACGGGAAGAGGGGCAACCAATGAGAGACTAGATCTAGGTGTTGGGACAGGCACAGGTCACTCTATTTTCCCAACAGGAAGAAAAATTAACCACAGGCTCAGCCTGCCGCCCAGAAGCAGAATAGGGCCTGAGGCAATCCCGCGCTTTTGCGGCCAGCTCCCAAAAAAGACAGTTGAAAAATGGAGCTCAGTGAAACTGCAATTCACAAACCCGCAGAGTTATAAATGCTAACTCTCATCCACAAATATATTGAGGGAAGGCAACGAAGAGGATTTGAAAGCAAGGCAGAATTGCAGGAAACAGATTTCAGGAGGTAGATACGAATCGCCTTTAAAGCACATGAAAAGCGGCAAAACGTCGACAATGATGCCCTTGGCCAAAAAGGGCGTATGCGTTTTTTCCTGAATATATTCAGGAGAAAACGCATACGCCCTTTTTGGCCAACCAAGCAACCTGGAAAGGCAAATCAGCGCTACAAAGAAGTCTCGCTTCCCATCGGTCAAAAGGGCCATGCTGCAAAAAGTGTCAAAACCAGAAATGCAGGACAGGCCATGGAGAAAAGGCAGCCTTGCTACACTGATGGGCGGGATGTAAATTGCCAACAGCCACTCTGGAGAAGTGTACGTTGTGTCCTGAAAAATCGAAAAAAAACAGCTTAGGGAGCATAGGGCACGTCAACTCATGGGCGTATAAATTGGAAAAACTAAAAATCAGCAAGACACAGGCACCGGAAAGTTTAGGGCTGCTCTGTTGACAAGAATCTCCACTTCATGACACCTTAAATATCCCAGGAAAGAGAAAAATGGATAAAGAAGTTGTGGTCCTTATGTACAATGGAATATCACTCAGACATGAAATCAATGTCATAAGGCTAGTAGAAGCAAGATGAGTGGAGTTAGGTACGACGATTCTAAGTGAAATAAGTCACACAGAAAAAGACACTTATCATAAGCTATCACTTATAGAGGGAATGTAAAAACCGCTACACTTGAACTGAATTACAAAACAGAACAGAGTCACACGTTTAGAAAACACACTATGGCTGCTTAACGGGAAAGGTGAGGTGGGGTGATGCATAAAACAAGGGTTTCAAATTCGCTCAGATACCGTTCCATACACCCAATATGTAATAGACAAGACCTACTCCTTGCTCAGTGAACTGGACTCAACACCCCCTATTCACCGCACAAGAATATATGTGACTAGTAAGAATCTTAAAACCAATGTATTGATATCTGTCTGGAAGTGAGTCAAGTGGGTGTAAAGCCGCATAAACACAGCCATGAAAAGCAGCTAAACCGCATTATAAAAATAAATTACTTTTAAAAACCCGTAAAACAAAGACAGTGAAAGAGAGAGAAATTCTTACAAAATTCGTTCAGAGGCTGTGATGCAACCTGGATTGACCATATCTAGACCCACAGCTGGATGAGACGTAAGGGTGGACACTCTTGGGGGTGAGAGGTTGGGTGAGGTTGGGTGAGCAAACGCAGACCCTTTAAAGTAATACTGCGTGGTACCCATCCCATGGGTCCCAAATCTCCAGGTTCAAGGGCATCTTCCTACATCGAAAACATGCATGAGAAACCCAGAAGATGGTACACCGTGTGATTTTGAAAGGTTTCTAAAACGCACCTCATTTCTCATCTCCTTGTGCTCGGTTTCGCCATTCCAGCTACTTTACTAGCAATCTCCCTACTTGGAGAATCAGCACCTTTAACCTCCTGTTCCCTACAGGTTGCAATTTGTCCTGAGGATGAACGGGAAGAGGGGCAACCAATGAGAGACTAGATCTAGGTGTTGGGACAGGCACAGGTCACTCTATTTTCCCAACAGGAAGAAGAATTAACCACAGGCTCAGCCTGCCGCCCAGAAGCAGAATAGGGCCTGAGGCAATCCTGCGCTTTTGCGGCCAGCTCCCAAAAAAGACAGTTGAAAAATGGAGCTCAGGGAAACTGCAATTCACAAACCCGCAGAGTTATAAATGATAACTCTCATCCACAGATATATTGAGGGAAGGCAACGAAGAGGATTTGAAAGCAAGGCAGAATTGCAGGAAACAGATTTCAGGAGGTAGATACGAATCGCCTTTAAAGCACATGAAAGCGGCAAAATGTCGACAATGATGCCCTTGGCCAAAAAGGGCGTATGCGTTTTTTCCTGAATATATTCAGGAGAAAACGCATACGCCCTTTTTGGCCAACCAAGCAACCTGGAAAGGCAAATCAGCGCTACAAAGAAGTCTCGCTTCCCATCGGTGAAAAGGGCCATGCTGCAAAAAGTGTCAAAACCAGATATGCAGGACAGGCCATGGAGAAATGGCAGCCTTGCTACACTGATGGGCGGGATGTAAATTGCCAATAGCCACTCTGGAGAAGTTTACGTTGTGTCCTGAAACATCGAAAAAAAACAGCTTAGGGAGCATAGGGCACGTCAACTCATGGGCGTATAAATTGGAAAAACTAAAAATCAGCAAGACACAGGCACCGGAAAGTTTAGGGCTGCTCTGTTGACAAGAACCTCCACTTCATGACACCTTAAATATCCCAGGAAAGAGAAAAATGGATAAAGAAGTTGTGGTCCTTATGTACAATGGAATATCACTCAGACATGAAATCAATGTCATAAGGCTAGTAGAAGCAAGATGAGTGGAGTTAGGTACGACGATTCTAAGTGAAATAAGTCACACAGAAAAAGACACTTATCATAAGCTATCACTTATAGAGGGAATGTAAAAACCGCTACACTTGAACTGAATTACAAAACAGAACAGAGTCACACGTTTAGAAAACACACTATAGCTGCTTAACAGGAAAGGTGAGGTGGGGTGATGCATAAAACAAGGGTTTCAAATTCGCTCAGATACCGTTCCATACACCCAATATGTAATAGACAAGACCTACTCCTTGCTCAGTGAACTTGACTCAACACCCCCTATTCCCCGCACAAGAATATATGTGACTAGTAAGAATCTTAAAACCTATGTATTGATATCTGTCTGGAAGTGAGTCAAGTGGGTGTAAAGCCGCATAAACACAGCCATGAATAGCAGCTAAACCGCATTATAAAAATAAATTACTTTTAAAAACCCGTAAAACAAAGACAGTGAAAGAGAGAGAAATTCTTACAAAATTCGTTCAGAGGCTGTGATGCAACCTGGATTGACCATATCTAGACCCACAGCTGGATGAGACGTAAGGGTGGACACTCTTGGGGCTGAGAGGTTGGGTGAGGTTGGGTGAGCAAACGCAGACCCTTTAAAGTAATACTGCGTGGTACCCATCCCATGGGTCCCAAATCTCCAGGTTCAAGGGCATCTTCCTATATCGAAAACATGCATGAGAAACCCAGAAGATGGTACACCGTGTGATTTTGAAAGGTTTCTAAAACGCACCTCATTTCTCATCTCCTTGTGCTCGGTTTCGCCATTCCAGCTAATTTACTAGCAATCTCCCTACTTGGAGAATCAGCACCTTTAACCTCCTGTTCCCTACAGGTTGCAATTTGTCCTGAGGATGAACGGGAAGAGGGGCAACCAATGAGAGACTAGATCTAGGTGTTGGGACAGGCACAGGTCACTCTATTTTCCCAACAGGAAGAAGAATTAACCACAGGCTCAGCCTGCCGCCCAGAAGCAGAATAGGGCCTGAGGCAATCCCGCGCTTTTGCGGCCAGCTCCCAAAAAAGACAGTTGAAAAATGGAGCTCAGGGAAACTGCAATTCACAAACCCGCAGAGTTATAAATGATAACTCTCATCCACAGATATATTGAGGGAAGGCAACGAAGAGGATTTGAAAGCAAGGCAGAATTGCAGGAAACAGATTTCAGGAGGTAGATACGAATCGCCTTTAAAGCACATGAAAAGCGGCAAAACGTCCACAATGATGCCCTTGGCCAAAAAGGGCGTATGCGTTTTTTCCTGAATATATTCAGGAGAAAACGCATACGCCCTTTTTGGCCAACCAAGCAACCTGGAAAGGCAAATCAGCGCTACAAAGAAGTCTCGCTTCCCATCGGTGAAAAGGGCCATGCTGCAAAAAGTGTCAAAACAAGAAATGCAGGACAGGCCATGGAGAAATGGCAGCCTTGCTACACTGATGGACGGGCTGTAAATTGCCAACAGCCACTCTGGAGAAGTGTACGTTGTGTCCTGAAACATGGAAAAAAAACAGCTTAGGGAGCATAGGGCACGTCCACTCATGGGCGTATAAATTGGAAAAACTAAATATCAGCAAGACACAGGCACCCGAAAGTTTAGGGCTGCTCTGTTGACAAGAACCTCCACTTCATGACACCTTAAATATCCCAGGAAAGAGAAAAATGGATAAAGAAGTTGTGGTCCTTATGTACAATGGAATATCACTCAGACATGAAATCAATGTCATAAGGCTAGTAGAAGCAAGATGAGTGGAGTTAGGTACGACGATTCTAAGTGAAATAAGTCACACAGAAAAAGACACTTATCATAAGCTATCACTTAGAGAGGGAATGTAAAAACCGCTACACTTGAACTGAATTACAAAACAGAACAAAGTCACACGTTTAGAAAACACACTATAGCTGCTTAACAGGAAAGGTGAGGTGGGGTGATGCATAAAACAAGGGTTTCAAATTCGCTCAGATACCGTTCCATACACCCAATATGTAATAGACAAGACCTACCCCTTGCTCAGTGAACTGGACTCAACACCCCCTATTCCCTGCACAAGAATATATGTGACTAGTAAGAATCTTAAAACCTATGTATTGATATCTGTCTGGAAGTGAGTCAAGTGGGTGTAAAGCCGCATAAACACAGCCATGAAAAGCAGCTAGACCGCATTATAAAAATAAATTACTTTTAAAAACCCGTAAAACAAAGACAGTGAAAGAGAGAGAAATTCTTACAAAATTCGTTCAGAGGCTGTGATGCAACCTGGATTGACCATATCTAGACCCACAGCTGGATGAGACATAAGGGTGGACACTCTTGGGGCTGAGAGTTTGGGTGAGGTTGGGTGAGCAAACGCAGACCCTTTAAAGTAATACTGCGTGGTACCCATCCCATGGGTCCCAAATCTCCAGGTTCAAGGGCATCTTCCTACATCGAAAACATGCATGAGAAACCCAGAAGATGGTACACCGTGTGATTTTGAAAGGTTTCTAAAACGCACCTCATTTCTCATCTCCTTGTGCTCGGTTTCGCCATTCCAGCTACTTTACTAGCAATCTCCCTACTTGGAGAATCAGCACCTTTAACCTCCTGTTCCCTACAGGTTGCAATTTGTCCTGAGGATGAACGGGAAGAGGGGCAACCAATGAGAGACTAGATCTAGGTGTTGGGACAGGCACAGGTCACTCTATTTTCCCAACAGGAAGAAGAATTAACCACAGGCTCAGCCTGCCGCCCAGAAGCAGAATAGGGCCTGAGGCAATCCCGCGCTTTTGCGGCCAGCTCCCAAAAAAGACAGTTGAAAAATGGAGCTCAGGGAAACTGCAATTCACAAACCCGCAGAGTTATAAACGATAACTCTCGTCCACAAATATATTGAGGGAAGGCAACGAAGAGGATTTGAAAGCAAGGCAGAATTGCAGGAAACAGATTTCAGGAGGTAGATACGAATCGCCTTTAAAGCACATGAAAAGCGGCAAAGCGTCCACAATGATGCCCTTGGCCAAAAAGGGCGTATGCGTTTTTTCCTGAATATATTCAGGAGAAAACGCATACGCCCTTTTTGGCCAACCAAGCAACCTGGAAAGGCAAATCAGCGCTACAAAGAAGTCTCGCTTCCCATCGGTGAAAAGGGCCATGCTGCAAAAAGTGTCAAAACAAGAAATGCAGGACAGGCCATGGAGAAATGGCAGCCTTGCTACACTGATGGACGGGCTGTAAATTGCCAACAGCCACTCTGGAGAAGTGTACGTTGTGTCCTGAAACATGGAAAAAAAACAGCTTAGGGAGCATAAGGCACGTCCACTCATGGGCGTATAAATTGGAAAAACTAAATATCAGCAAGACACAGGCACCCGAAAGTTTAGGGCTGCTCTGTTGACAAGAACCTCCACTTCATGACACCTTAAATATCCCAGGAAAGAGAAAAATGGATAAAGAAGTTGTGGTCCTTATGTACAATGGAATATCACTCAGACATGAAATCAATGTCATAAGGCTAGTAGAAGCAAGATGAGTGGAGTTAGGTACGACGATTCTAAGTGAAATAAGTCACACAGAAAAAGACACTTATCATAAGCTATCACTTAGAGAGGGAATGTAAAAACCGCTACACTTGAACTGAATTACAAAACAGAACAAAGTCACACGTTTAGGAAACACACTATAGCTGCTTAACAGGAAAGGTGAGGTGGGGTGATGCATAAAACAAGGGTTTCAAATTCGCTCAGATACCGTTCCACACACCCAATATGTAATAGACAAGACCTACTCCTTGCTCAGTGAACTTGACTCAACACCCCCTATTCCCCGCACAAGAATATATGTGAATAGTAAGAATCTTAAAAACTATGTATTGATATCTGTCTGGAAGTGAGTCAAGTGGGTGTAAAGCCGCATAAACACAGCCATGAAAAGCAGCTAAACACCATTATAAAAATAAATTACTTTTAAAATCCCGTAAAACAAAGACAGTGAAAGAGAGAGAAATTCTTACAAAATTCGTTCAGAGGCTGTGATGCAACCTGGATTGACCATATCTAGACCCACAGCTGGATGAGACATAAGGGTGGACACTCTTGGGGCTGAGAGGTTCGGTGAGGTTGGGTGAGCAAACGCAGACCCTTTAAAGTAATACTACGTGGTACCCATCACATGGGTCCCAAATCTCCAGGTTCAAGGGCATCTTCCTACATCGAAAACATGCATGAGAAACCCAGAAGATGGTACACCGTGTGATTTTGAAAGGTTTCTAAAACGCACCTCATTTCTCATCTCCTTGTGCTCGGTTTCGCCATTCCAGCTACTTTACTAGCAATCCCCCTACTTGGAGAATCAGCACCTTTAACCTCCTGTTCCCTACAGGTTGCAATTTGTCCTGAGGATGAACGGGAAGAGGGGCAACCAATGAGAGACTAGATCTAGGTGTTGGGACAGGCACAGGTCACTCTATTTTCCCAACAGGAAGAAGAATTAACCACAGGCTCAGCCTGCCGCCCAGAAGCAGAATAGGGCCTGAGGCAATCCCGCGCTTTTGCGGCCAGCTCCCAAAAAAGACAGTTGAAAAATGGAGCTCAGGGAAACTGCAATTCACAAACCCGCAGAGTTATAAATGATAACTCTCATCCACAGATATATTGAGGGAAGGCAACGAAGAGGATTTGAAAGCAAGGCAGAATTGCAGGAAACAGATTTCAGGAGGTAGATACGAATCGCCTTTAAAGCACATGAAAAGCGGCAAAACGTCCACAATGATGCCCTTGGCCAAAAAGGGCGTATGCGTTTTTTCCTGAATATATTCAGGAGAAAACGCATACGCCCTTTTTGGCCAACCAAGCAACCTGGAAAGGCAAATCAGCGCTACAAAGAAGTCTCGCTTCCCATCGGTGAAAAGGGCCATGCTGCAAAAAGTGTCAAAACAAGAAATGCAGGACAGGCCATGGAGAAATGGCAGCCTTGCTACACTGATGGACGGGCTGTAAATTGCCAACAGCCACTCTGGAGAAGTGTACGTTGTGTCCTGAAACATGGAAAAAAAACAGCTTAGGGAGCATAGGGCACGTCCACTCATGGGCGTATAAATTGGAAAAACTAAATATCAGCAAGACACAGGCACCCGAAAGTTTAGGGCTGCTCTGTTGACAAGAACCTCCACTTCATGACACCTTAAATATCCCAGGAAAGAGAAAAATGGATAAAGAAGTTGTGGTCCTTATGTACAATGGAATATCACTCAGACATGAAATCAATGTCATAAGGCTAGTAGAAGCAAGATGAGTGGAGTTAGGTACGACGATTCTAAGTGAAATAAGTCACACAGAAAAAGACACTTATCATAAGCTATCACTTAGAGAGGGAATGTAAAAACCGCTACACTTGAACTGAATTACAAAACAGAACAAAGTCACACGTTTAGAAAACACACTATAGCTGCTTAACAGGAAAGGTGAGGTGGGGTGATGCATAAAACAAGGGTTTCAAATTCGCTCAGATACCGTTCCATACACCCAATATGTAATAGACAAGACCTACCCCTTGCTCAGTGAACTGGACTCAACACCCCCTATTCCCTGCACAAGAATATATGTGACTAGTAAGAATCTTAAAACCTATGTATTGATATCTGTCTGGAAGTGAGTCAAGTGGGTGTAAAGCCGCATAAACACAGCCATGAAAAGCAGCTAGACCGCATTATAAAAATAAATTACTTTTAAAAACCCGTAAAACAAAGACAGTGAAAGAGAGAGAAATTCTTACAAAATTCGTTCAGAGGCTGTGATGCAACCTGGATTGACCATATCTAGACCCACAGCTGGATGAGACATAAGGGTGGACACTCTTGGGGCTGAGAGTTTGGGTGAGGTTGGGTGAGCAAACGCAGACCCTTTAAAGTAATACTGCGTGGTACCCATCCCATGGGTCCCAAATCTCCAGGTTCAAGGGCATCTTCCTACATCGAAAACATGCATGAGAAACCCAGAAGATGGTACACCGTGTGATTTTGAAAGGTTTCTAAAACGCACCTCATTTCTCATCTCCTTGTGCTCGGTTTCGCCATTCCAGCTACTTTACTAGCAATCTCCCTACTTGGAGAATCAGCACCTTTAACCTCCTGTTCCCTACAGGTTGCAATTTGTCCTGAGGATGAACGGGAAGAGGGGCAACCAATGAGAGACTAGATCTAGGTGTTGGGACAGGCACAGGTCACTCTATTTTCCCAACAGGAAGAAGAATTAACCACAGGCTCAGCCTGCCGCCCAGAAGCAGAATAGGGCCTGAGGCAATCCCGCGCTTTTGCGGCCAGCTCCCAAAAAAGACAGTTGAAAAATGGAGCTCAGGGAAACTGCAATTCACAAACCCGCAGAGTTATAAACGATAACTCTCGTCCACAAATATATTGAGGGAAGGCAACGAAGAGGATTTGAAAGCAAGGCAGAATTGCAGGAAACAGATTTCAGGAGGTAGATACGAATCGCCTTTAAAGCACATGAAAAGCGGCAAAGCGTCCACAATGATGCCCTTGGCCAAAAAGGGCGTATGCGTTTTTTCCTGAATATATTCAGGAGAAAACGCATACGCCCTTTTTGGCCAACCAAGCAACCTGGAAAGGCAAATCAGCGCTACAAAGAAGTCTCGCTTCCCATCGGTGAAAAGGGCCATGCTGCAAAAAGTGTCAAAACAAGAAATGCAGGACAGGCCATGGAGAAATGGCAGCCTTGCTACACTGATGGACGGGCTGTAAATTGCCAACAGCCACTCTGGAGAAGTGTACGTTGTGTCCTGAAACATGGAAAAAAAACAGCTTAGGGAGCATAAGGCACGTCCACTCATGGGCGTATAAATTGGAAAAACTAAATATCAGCAAGACACAGGCACCCGAAAGTTTAGGGCTGCTCTGTTGACAAGAACCTCCACTTCATGACACCTTAAATATCCCAGGAAAGAGAAAAATGGATAAAGAAGTTGTGGTCCTTATGTACAATGGAATATCACTCAGACATGAAATCAATGTCATAAGGCTAGTAGAAGCAAGATGAGTGGAGTTAGGTACGACGATTCTAAGTGAAATAAGTCACACAGAAAAAGACACTTATCATAAGCTATCACTTAGAGAGGGAATGTAAAAACCGCTACACTTGAACTGAATTACAAAACAGAACAAAGTCACACGTTTAGAAAACACACTATAGCTGCTTAACAGGAAAGGTGAGGTGGGGTGATGCATAAAACAAGGGTTTCAAATTCGCTCAGATACCGTTCCACACACCCAATATGTAATAGACAAGACCTACTCCTTGCTCAGTGAACTTGACTCAACACCCCCTATTCCCCGCACAAGAATATATGTGAATAGTAAGAATCTTAAAAACTATGTATTGATATCTGTCTGGAAGTGAGTCAAGTGGGTGTAAAGCCGCATAAACACAGCCATGAAAAGCAGCTAGACCGCAAAATAAAAATAAATTACTTTTAAAATCCCGTAAAACAAAGACAGTGAAAGAGAGAGAAATTCTTACAAAATTCGTTCAGAGGCTGTGAGGCAACCTGGATTGACCATATCTAGACCCACAGCTGGATGAGACATAAGGGTGGACACTCTTGGGGCTGAGAGGTTCGGTGAGGTTGGGTGAGCAAACGCAGACCCTTTAAAGTAATACTGCATGGTACCCATCCCATGGGTCCCAAATCTCCAGGTTCAAGGGCATCTTCCTACATCGAAAACATGCATGAGAAACCCAGAAGATGGTACACCGTGTGATTTTGAAAGGTTTCTAAAACGCACCTCATTTCTCATCTCCTTGTGCTCGGTTTCGCCATTCCAGCTACTTTACTAGCAATCTCCCTACTTGGAGAATCAGCACCTTTAACCTCCTGTTCCCTACAGGTTGCAATTTGTCCTGAGGATGAACGGGAAGAGGGGCAACCAATGAGAGACTAGATCTAGGTGTTGGGACAGGCACAGGTCACTCTATTTTCCCAACAGGAAGAAGAATTAACCACAGGCTCAGCCTGCCGCCCAGAAGCAGAATAGGGCCTGAGGCAATCCCGCGCTTTTGCGGCCAGCTCCCAAAAAAGACAGTTGAAAAATGGAGCTCAGGGAAACTGCAATTCACAAACCCGCAGAGTTATAAATGATAACTCTCATCCACAGATATATTGAGGGAAGGCAACGAAGAGGATTTGAAAGCAAGGCAGAATTGCAGGAAACAGATTTCAGGAGGTAGATACGAATCGCCTTTAAAGCACATGAAAAGCGGCAAAGCGTCCACAATGATGCCCTTGGCCAAAAAGGGCGTATGCGTTTTTTCCTGAATATATTCAGGAGAAAACGCATACGCCCTTTTTGGCCAACCAAGCAACCTGGAAAGGCAAATCAGCGCTACAAAGAAGTCTCGCTTCCCATCGGTGAAAAGGGCCATGCTGCAAAAAGTGTCAAAACAAGAAATGCAGGACAGGCCATGGAGAAATGGCAGCCTTGCTACACTGATGGACGGGCTGTAAATTGCCAACAGCCACTCTGGAGAAGTGTACGTTGTGTCCTGAAACATGGAAAAAAAACAGCTTAGGGAGCATAAGGCACGTCCACTCATGGGCGTATAAATTGGAAAAACTAAATATCAGCAAGACACAGGCACCCGAAAGTTTAGGGCTGCTCTGTTGACAAGAACCTCCACTTCATGACACCTTAAATATCCCAGGAAAGAGAAAAATGGATAAAGAAGTTGTGGTCCTTATGTACAATGGAATATCACTCAGACATGAAATCAATGTCATAAGGCTAGTAGAAGCAAGATGAGTGGAGTTAGGTACGACGATTCTAAGTGAAATAAGTCACACAGAAAAAGACACTTATCATAAGCTATCACTTAGAGAGGGAATGTAAAAACCGCTACACTTGAACTGAATTACAAAACAGAACAAAGTCACACGTTTAGAAAACACACTATAGCTGCTTAACAGGAAAGGTGAGGTGGGGTGATGCATAAAACAAGGGTTTCAAATTCGCTCAGATACCGTTCCACACACCCAATATGTAATAGACAAGACCTACTCCTTGCTCAGTGAACTTGACTCAACACCCCCTATTCCCCGCACAAGAATATATGTGAATAGTAAGAATCTTAAAAACTATGTATTGATATCTGTCTGGAAGTGAGTCAAGTGGGTGTAAAGCCGCATAAACACAGCCATGAAAAGCAGCTAGACCGCAAAATAAAAATAAATTACTTTTAAAATCCCGTAAAACAAAGACAGTGAAAGAGAGAGAAATTCTTACAAAATTCGTTCAGAGGCTGTGAGGCAACCTGGATTGACCATATCTAGACCCACAGCTGGATGAGACATAAGGGTGGACACTCTTGGGGCTGAGAGGTTCGGTGAGGTTGGGTGAGCAAACGCAGACCCTTTAAAGTAATACTGCGTGGTACCCATCCCATGGGTCCCAAATCTCCAGGTTCAAGGGCATCTTCCTACATCGAAAACATGCATGAGAAACCCAGAAGATGGTACACCGTGTGATTTTGAAAGGTTTCTAAAACGCACCTCATTTCTCATCTCCTTATGCTCGGTTTCGCCATTCCAGCTACTTTACTAGCAATCTCCCTACTTGGAGAATCAGCACCTTTAACCTCCTGTTCCCTACAGGTTGCAATTTGTCCTGAGGATGAACGGGAAGAGGGGCAACCAATGAGAGACTAGATCTAGGTGTTGGGACAGGCACAGGTCACTCTATTTTCCCAACAGGAAGAAGAATTAACCACAGGCTCAGCCTGCCGCCCAGAAGCAGAATAGGGCCTGAGGCAATCCCGCGCTTTTGCGGCCAGCTCCCAAAAAAGACAGTAGAAAAATGGAGCTCAGGGAAACTGCAATTCACAAACCCGCAGAGTTATAAATGATAACTCTCATCCACAGATATATTGAGGGAAGGCAACGAAGAGGATTTGAAAGCAAGGCAGAATTGCAGGAAACAGATTTCAGGAGGTAGATACGAATCGCCTTTAAAGCACATGAAAAGCGGCAAAACGTCGACAATGATGCCCTTGGCCAAAAAGGGCGTATGGGTTTTTTCCTGAATATATTCAGGAGAAAACGCATACGCCCTTTTTGGCCAACCAAGCAACCTGGAAAGGCAAATCAGAGCTACAAAGAAGTCTCGCTTCCCATCGGTCAAAAGGGCCATGCTGCAAAAAGTGTCAAAACCAGAAATGCAGGACAGGCCATGGAGAAATGGCAGCCTTGCTACACTGATGGGCGGGATGTAAATTGCCAACAGCCACTCTGGAGAAGTGTACGTTGTGTCCTGAAACATCGAAAAAAAACATCTTAGGGAGCATAGGGCACGTCAACACATGGGCGTATAAATTGGAAAAACTAAAAATCAGCAAGACACAGGCACCGGAAAGTTTAGGGCTGCTCTGTTGACAAGAATCTCCACTTCATGACACCTTAAATATTCCAGGAAAGAGAAAAATGGATAAAGAATTTGTGGTCCTTATGTACAATGGAATATCACTCAGACATGAAATCAATGTCATAAGGCTAGTAGAAGCAAGATGAGTGGAGTTAGGTACGACGATTCTAAGTGAAATAAGTCACACAGAAAAAGACACTTATCATAAGCTATCACTTATAGAGGGAATGTAAAAACCGCTACACTTGAACTGAATTACAAAACAGAACAGACTCACACGTTTAGAAAACACACTATGGCTGCTTAACGGGAAAGGTGAGGTGGGGTGATGCATAAAACAAGGGTTTCAAATTCGCTCAGATACCGTTCCATACACCCAATATGTAATAGACAAGACCTACTCCTTGCTCAGTGAACTGGACTCAACACCCCCTATTCCCCGCACAAGAATATATGTGACTAGTAAGAATCTTAAAACCTATGTATTGATATCTGTCTGGAAGTGAGTCAAGTGGGTGTAAAGCCGCATAAACACAGCCATGAAAAGCAGCTAAACCGCATTATAAAAATAAATTACTTTTAAAAACCCGTAAAACAAAGACAGTGAAAGAGAGAGAAATTCTTACAAAATTCGTTCAGAGGCTGTGATGGAACCTGGATTGACCATATCTAGACCCACAGCTGGATGAGACATAAGGGTGGACACTCTTGGGGCTGAGAGTTTGGGTGAGGTTGGGTGAGCAAACGCAGACCCTTTAAAGTAATACTGCGTGGTACCCATCCCATGGGTCCCAAATCTCCAGGTTCAAGGGCATCTTCCTACATCGAAAACATGCATGAGAAACCCAGAAGATGGTACACCGTGTGATTTTGAAAGGTTTCTAAAACGCACCTCATTTCTCATCTCCTTGTGCTCGGTTTCGCCATTCCAGCTACTTTACTAGCAATCTCCCTACTTGGAGAATCAGCACCTTTAACCTCCTGTTCCCTACAGGTTGCAATTTGTCCTGAGGATGAACGGGAAGAGGGGCAACCAATGAGAGACTAGATCTAGGTGTTGGGACAGGCACAGGTCACTCTATTTTCCCAACAGGAAGAAGAATTAACCACAGGCTCAGCCTGCCGCCCAGAAGCAGAATAGGGCCTGAGGCAATCCCGCGCTTTTGCGGCCAGCTCCCAAAAAAGACAGTTGAAAAATGGAGCTCAGGGAAACTGCAATTCACAAACCCGCAGAGTTATAAATGATAACTCTCATCCACAGATATATTGAGGGAAGGCAACGAAGAGGATTTGAAAGCAAGGCAGAATTGCAGGAAACAGATTTCAGGAGGTAGATACGAATCGCCTTTAAAGCACATGAAAAGCGGCAAAGCGTCCACAATGATGCCCTTGGCCAAAAAGGGCGTATGCGTTTTTTCCTGAATATATTCAGGAGAAAACGCATACGCCCTTTTTGGCCAACCAAGCAACCTGGAAAGGCAAATCAGCGCTACAAAGAAGTCTCGCTTCCCATCGGTGAAAAGGGCCATGCTGCAAAAAGTGTCAAAACAAGAAATGCAGGACAGGCCATGGAGAAATGGCAGCCTTGCTACACTGATGGACGGGCTGTAAATTGCCAACAGCCACTCTGGAGAAGTGTACGTTGTGTCCTGAAACATGGAAAAAAAACAGCTTAGGGAGCATAAGGCACGTCCACTCATGGGCGTATAAATTGGAAAAACTAAATATCAGCAAGACACAGGCACCCGAAAGTTTAGGGCTGCTCTGTTGACAAGAACCTCCACTTCATGACACCTTAAATATCCCAGGAAAGAGAAAAATGGATAAAGAAGTTGTGGTCCTTATGTACAATGGAATATCACTCAGACATGAAATCAATGTCATAAGGCTAGTAGAAGCAAGATGAGTGGAGATAGGTACGACGATTCTAAGTGAAATAAGTCACACAGAAAAAGACACTTATCATAAGCTATCACTTAGAGAGGGAATGTAAAAACCGCTACACTTGAACTGAATTACAAAACAGAACAAAGTCACACGTTTAGAAAACACACTATAGCTGCTTAACAGGAAAGGTGAGGTGGGGTGATGCATAAAACAAGGGTTTCAAATTCGCTCAGATACCGTTCCACACACCCAATATGTAATAGACAAGACCTACTCCTTGCTCAGTGAACTTGACTCAACACCCCCTATTCCCCGCACAAGAATATATGTGAATAGTAAGAATCTTAAAAACTATGTATTGATATCTGTCTGGAAGTGAGTCAAGTGGGTGTAAAGCCGCATAAACACAGCCATGAAAAGCAGCTAGACCGCAAAATAAAAATAAATTACTTTTAAAATCCCGTAAAACAAAGACAGTGAAAGAGAGAGAAATTCTTACAAAATTCGTTCAGAGGCTGTGAGGCAACCTGGATTGACCATATCTAGACCCACAGCTGGATGAGACATAAGGGTGGACACTCTTGGGGCTGAGAGGTTCGGTGAGGTTGGGTGAGCAAACGCAGACCCTTTAAAGTAATACTGCGTGGTACCCATCCCATGGGTCCCAAATCTCCAGGTTCAAGGGCATCTTCCTACATCGAAAACATGCATGAGAAACCCAGAAGATGGTACACCGTGTGATTTTGAAAGGTTTCTAAAACGCACCTCATTTCTCATCTCCTTATGCTCGGTTTCGCCATTCCAGCTACTTTACTAGCAATCTCCCTACTTGGAGAATCAGCACCTTTAACCTCCTGTTCCCTACAGGTTGCAATTTGTCCTGAGGATGAACGGGAAGAGGGGCAACCAATGAGAGACTAGATCTAGGTGTTGGGACAGGCACAGGTCACTCTATTTTCCCAACAGGAAGAAGAATTAACCACAGGCACAGCCTGCCGCCCAGAAGCAGAATAGGGCCTGAGGCAATCCCGCGCTTTTGCGGCCAGCTCCCAAAAAAGACAGTAGAAAAATGGAGCTCAGGGAAACTGCAATTCACAAACCCGCAGAGTTATAAATGATAACTCTCATCCACAGATATATTGAGGGAAGGCAACGAAGAGGATTTGAAAGCAAGGCAGAATTGCAGGAAACAGATTTCAGGAGGTAGATACGAATCGCCTTTAAAGCACATGAAAAGCGGCAAAACGTCGACAATGATGCCCTTGGCCAAAAAGGGCGTATGGGTTTTTTCCTGAATATATTCAGGAGAAAACGCATACGCCCTTTTTGGCCAACCAAGCAACCTGGAAAGGCAAATCAGAGCTACAAAGAAGTCTCGCTTCCCATCGGTCAAAAGGGCCATGCTGCAAAAAGTGTCAAAACCAGAAATGCAGGACAGGCCATGGAGAAATGGCAGCCTTGCTACACTGATGGGCGGGATGTAAATTGCCAACAGCCACTCTGGAGAAGTGTACGTTGTGTCCTGAAACATCGAAAAAAAACAGCTTAGGGAGCATAGGGCACGTCAACACATGGGCGTATAAATTGGAAAAACTAAAAATCAGCAAGACACAGGCACCGGAAAGTTTAGGGCTGCTCTGTTGACAAGAATCTCCACTTCATGACACCTTAAATATTCCAGGAAAGAGAAAAATGGATAAAGAATTTGTGGTCCTTATGTACAATGGAATATCACTCAGACATGAAATCAATGTCATAAGGCTAGTAGAAGCAAGATGAGTGGAGTTAGGTACGACGATTCTAAGTGAAATAAGTCACACAGAAAAAGACACTTATCATAAGCTATCACTTATAGAGGGAATGTAAAAACCGCTACACTTGAACTGAATTACAAAACAGAACAGACTCACACGTTTAGAAAACACACTATGGCTGCTTAACGGGAAAGGTGAGGTGGGGTGATGCATAAAACAAGGGTTTCAAATTCGCTCAGATACCGTTCCATACACCCAATATGTAATAGACAAGACCTACTCCTTGCTCAGTGAACTGGACTCAACACCCCCTATTCCCCGCACAAGAATATATGTGACTAGTAAGAATCTTAAAACCTATGTATTGATATCTGTCTGGAAGTGAGTCAAGTGGGTGTAAAGCCGCATAAACACAGCCATGAAAAGCAGCTAAACCGCATTATAAAAATAAATTACTTTTAAAAACCCGTAAAACAAAGACAGTGAAAGAGAGAGAAATTCTTACAAAATTCGTTCAGAGGCTGTGATGGAACCTGGATTGACCATATCTAGACCCACAGCTGGATGAGACATAAGGGTGGACACTCTTGGGGCTGAGAGGTTGGGTGAGGTTGGGTGAGAAAACGCAGACCCTTTAAAGTAATACTGCGTGGTACCCATCCATGGGTCCCAAATCTCCAGGTTCAAGGGCATCTTCCTACATCGAAAACATGCATGAGAAACCCAGAAGATGGTACACCGTGTGATTTTGAAAGGTTTCTAAAACGCACCTCATTTCTCATCTCCTTGTGCTCGGTTTCGCCATTCCAGCTACTTTACTAGCAATCTCCCTACTTGGAGAATCAGCACCTTTAACCTCCTGTTCCCTACAGGTTGCAATAAGTCCTGAGGATGAACGGGAAGAGGGGCAACCAATGAGAGACTAGATCTAGGTGTTGGGACAGGCACAGGTCACTCTATTTTCCCAACAGGAAGAAGAATTAACCACAGGCTCAGCCTGCCGCCCGGAACCAGAATAGGGCCTGAGGCAATCCCGTGCTTTTGCGGCCAGCTCCCAAAAAAGACAGTTGAAAAATGGATCTCAGGGAAACTGCAATTCACAAACCCGCAGAGTTATAAATGATAACTCTCATCCACAGATATATTGAGGGAAGGCAACGAAGAGGATTTGAAAGCAAGGCAGAATTGCAGGAAACAGATTTCAGGAGGTAGATTCGAATCGCCTTTAAAGCAAATGAAAAGCGGCAAAACGTCGACAATGATGCCCTTGGCCAAAAAGGGCGTATGCGTTTTTTCCTGAATATATTCAGGAAAAAACGCATACGCCCTTTTTGGCCAACCAAGCAACCTGGAAAGGCAAATCAGCGCTACAAAGAAATCTCGCTTCCCATCGGTGAAAAGGGCCATCCTGCAAAAAGTGTCAAAACCAGAAATGCAGGACAGGCCATGGAGAAAAGGCAGCCTTGCTACACTGATGGGCGGGATGTAAATTGCCAACAGCCACTCTGGAGAAGTGTACGTTGTGTCCTGAAACATCGAAAAAAAACAGCTTAGAGAGCATAGGGCACGTCCACTCATGGGCGTATAAATTGGAAAAACTAAAAATCAGCAAGACACAGGCACCGGAAAGTTTAGGGCTGCTCTGTTGACAAGAACCTCCACTTCATGACACCTTAAATATCCCAGGAAAGAGAAAAATGGATAAAGAAGTTGTGGTCCTTATGTACAATGCAATATCACTCAGACATGAAATCAATGTTATAAGGCTAGTAGAAGCAAGAAGAGTGGAGTTAGGTACGACGATTCTAAGTGAAATAAGTCACACAGAAAAAGACACTTATCATAAGCTATCACTTATAGAGGGAATGTAAAAACCGCTACACTTGAACTGAATTACAAAACAGAACAGAGTCACACGTTTAGAAAACACACTATGGCTGCTTAACGGGAAAGGTGAGGTGGGGTGATGCATAAAACAAGGGTTTCAAATTCGCTCAGATACCGTTCCATACACCCAATATGTAATAGACAAGACCTACTCCTTGCTCAGTGAACTGGACTCAACACCCCCTATTCACCGCACAAGAACATATGTGACTAGTAAGAATCTTAAAACCTATATATTGATATCTCTCTGGAAGTGAGTCAAGTGGGTGTAAAGCCGCATAAACACAGCCATGAAAAGCAGCTAAACCCCATTATAAAAGTAAATTACTTTTAAAAACCCGTAAAACAAAGACAGTGAAAGAGAGAGACATCCTTACAAAATTCGTTCAGAGGCTGTGATGCAACCTGGATTGACCATATCTAGACCCACAGCTGGATGAGACATAAGGGTGGACACTCTTGGGGCTGAGAGGTTGGGTGAGGTTGCGTGAGCAAACGCAGACCCTTTAAAGTAATACTGCGTGGTACCCATCCCATGGGTCCCAAATCTCCAGGTTCAAGGGCATCTTCCTACATCGAAAACATGCATGAGAAACCCAGAAGATGGTACACCATGTGATTTTGAAAGGTTTCTAAAACGCTCCTCATTTCTCATCTCCTTGTGCTCGGGTTCGCCATTCCAGCTACTTTACTAGCAATCTCCCTACTTGGAGAATCAGCACCTTTAAACTCCTGTTCCCTACAGGTTGCAATTTGTCCTGAGGATGAACGGGAAGAGGGGCAACCAATGAGAGACTAGATCTAGGTGTTGGGACAGGCACAGGTCACTCTATTTTCCCAACAGGAAGAAGAATTAACCACAGGCTCAGCCTGCCGCCCGGAACCAGTATAGGGCCTGAGGCAATCCCGTGCTTTTGCGGCCAGCTCCCAAAAAAGACAGTTGAAAAATGGAGCTCAGGGGCACTGCAATTCAAAAAACCTGCAGAGTTATAAATGATAACTCTCGTCCACAAATATATTGAGGGAAGGCAACGAAGAGGAATTGAAAGCAAGGCAGAATTGCAGGAAACAGATTTCAGGAGGTAGATACGAATCGCCTTTAAAGCACATGAAAAGCGGCAAAACGTCGACAATGATGCCCTTGGCCAAAAAGGGCGTATGCGTTTTTTCCTGAATATATTCAGGAAAAAACGCATACGCCCTTTTTGGCCAACCAAGCAACCTGGAAAGGCAAATCAGCGCTACAAAGAAGTCTCGCTTCCCATCGGTGAAAAGGGCCATGCTGCAAAAAGTGTCAAAACGAGAAATGCAGGACAGGCCATGGAGAAATGGCAGCCTTGCTACACTGATGGGCGGGATGTAAATTGCCAACAGCCACTCTGGAGAAGTGTACGTTGTGTCCTGAAACATCGAAAAAAAAACAGCTTAGGGAGCATAGGGCACGTCCACTCATGGGCATATAAATTGGAAAAACTATAAATCAGCAAGAAACAGGCACCCGAAAGTTTAGGTCTGTTCTGTTGACAAGAACCTCCACTTCATGACACCTTAAATATCCCAGGAAAGAGAAAAATTGATAAAGAAGTTGTGGTCCTTATGTACAATGGAATATCACTCAGACATGAAATCAATGTTATAAGGCTAGTAGAAGCAAGATGAGTGGAGTTAGGTACGACGATTCTAAGTGAAATAAGTCACACAGAAAAAGACACTTATCATAAGCTATCACTTATAGAGGGAATGTAAAAACCGCTACACTTGAACTGAATTACAAAACAGAACAGAGTCACACGTTTAGAAAACACACTATGGCTGCTTAACGGGAAAGGTGAGGTGGGGTGATGCATAAAACAAGGGTTTCAAATTCGCTCAGATACCGTTCCATACACCCAATATGTAATAGACAAGACCTACTCCTTGCTCAGTGAACTGGACTCAACACCCCCTATTCACCGCACAAGAATATATGTGACTAGTAAGAATCTTAAAACCTATATATTGATATCTCTCTGGAAGTGAGTCAAGTGGGTGTAAAGCCGCATAAACAGAGCCATGAAAAGCAGCTAAACCCCATTATAAAAATAAATTACTTTTAGAAACCCGTAAAACAAAGACAGTGAAAGAGAGAGACATTCTTACAAAATTCGTTCAGAGGCTGTGATGCAACCTGGATTGACCATATCTAGACCCACAGCTGGATGAGACATAAGGGTGGACACTCTTGGGGCTGAGAGGTTGGGTGAGGTTGCGTGAGCAAACGCAGACCCTTTAAAGTAATACTGCATGGTACCCATCCCATGGGTCCCAAATCTCCAGGTTCAAGGGCATCTTCCTACATCGAAAACATGCATGAGAAACCCAGAAGATGGTACACCATGTGATTTTGAAAGGTTTCTAAAACGCACCTCATTTCTCATCTCCTTGTGCTCGGGTTCGCCATTCCAGCTACTTTACTAGCAATCTCCCTACTTGGAGAATCAGCACCTTTAAGCTCCTGTTCCCTACAGGTTGCAATTTGTCCTGAGGATGAACGGGAAGAGGGGCCACCAATGAGAGACTAGATCTAGGTGTTGGGACAGGCACAGGTCACTCTATTTTCCCAACAGGAAGAAGAATTAACCACAGGCTCAGCCTGCAGCCCGGAACCAGAATAGGGCCTGAGGCAATCCCGTGCTTTTGCGGCCAGCTCCCAAAAAAGACAGTAGAAAAATGGAGCTCAGGGGCACTACAATTCACAAACCTGCAGAGTTATAAATGATAACTCTCGTCCACAAATATATTGAGGGAAGGCAACGAAGAGGAATTGAAAGCAAGGCAGAATTGCAGGAAACAGATTTCAGGAGGTAGATACGAATCGCCTTTAAAGCACATGAAAAGCGGCAAAACGTCGACAATGATGCCCTTGGCCAAAAAGGGCGTATGCGTTTTTTCCTGAATATATTCAGGAAAAAACGCATACGCCCTTTTTGGCCAACCAAGCAACCTGGAAAGGCAAATCAGCGCTACAAAGAAGTCTCGCTTCCCATCGGTGAAAAGGGCCATGCTGCAAAATGTGTCAAAACGAGAAATGCAGGACAGGCCATGGAGAAATGGCAGCCTTGCTACACTGATGGGCGGGATGTAAATTGCCAACAGCCACTCTGGAGAAGTGTACGTTGTGTCCTGAAACATCGAAAAAAAACAGCTTAGGGAGCATAGGGCACGTCCACTCATGGGCATATAAATTGGAAAAACTAAAAATCAGCAAGACACAGGCAACCCAAAGTTTAGGGCTACTCTGTTGACAAGAACCTCCACTTCATGACACCTTAAATATCCCAGGAAAGAGAAAAATGGATAAAGAAGTTGTGGTCCTTATGTACAATGGAATATCACTCAGACATGAAATCAATGTCATAAGGCTAGTAGAAGCAAGATGAGTGGAGTTAGGTACGACGATTCTAAGTGAAATAAGTCACACAGAAAAAGACACTTATCATAAGCTATCACTTATAGAGGGAATGTAAAAACCGCTACACTTGAACTGAATTACAAAACAGAACAGAGGCACACGTTTAGGAAACACACTATGGCTGCTTAACGGGAAAGGTGAGGTGGGGTGATGCATAAAACAAGGGTTTCAAATTCGCTCAGATACCGTTCCATACACCCAATATGTAATAGACAAGACCTACTCCTTGCTCAGTGAACTGGACTCAACACCCCCTATTCACCGCACAAGAATATATGTGACTAGTAAGAATCTTAAAACCTATATATTGATATCTCTCTGGAAGTGAGTCAAGTGGGTGTAAAGCCGCATAAACAGAGCCATGAAAAGCAGCTAAACCCCATTATAAAAATAAATTACTTTTAGAAACCCGTAAAACAAAGACAGTGAAAGAGAGAGACATTCTTACAAAATTCGTTCAGAGGCTGTGATGCAACCTGGATTGACCATATCTAGACCCACAGCTGGATGAGACATAAGGGTGGACACTCTTGGGGCTGAGAGGTTGGGTGAGGTTGCGTGAGCAAACGCAGACCCTTTAAAGTAATACTGCATGGTACCCATCCCATGGGTCCCAAATCTCCAGGTTCAAGGGCATCTTCCTACATCGAAAACATGCATGAGAAACCCAGAAGATGGTACACCATGTGATTTTGAAAGGTTTCTAAAACGCACCTCATTTCTCATCTCCTTGTGCTCGGGTTCGCCATTCCAGCTACTTTACTAGCAATCTCCCTACTTGGAGAATCAGCACCTTTAAGCTCCTGTTCCCTACAGGTTGCAATTTGTCCTGAGGATGAACGGGAAGAGGGGCCACCAATGAGAGACTAGATCTAGGTGTTGGGACAGGCACAGGTCACTCTATTTTCCCAACAGGAAGAAGAATTAACCACAGGCTCAGCCTGCAGCCCGGAACCAGAATAGGGCCTGAGGCAATCCCGTGCTTTTGCGGCCAGCTCCCAAAAAAGACAGTAGAAAAATGGAGCTCAGGGGCACTACAATTCACAAACCTGCAGAGTTATAAATGATAACTCTCGTCCACAAATATATTGAGGGAAGGCAACGAAGAGGAATTGAAAGCAAGGCAGAATTGCAGGAAACAGATTTCAGGAGGTAGATACGAATCGCCTTTAAAGCACATGAAAAGCGGCAAAACGTCGACAATGATGCCCTTGGCCAAAAAGGGCGTATGCGTTTTTTCCTGAATATATTCAGGAAAAAACGCATACGCCCTTTTTGGCCAACCAAGCAACCTGGAAAGGCAAATCAGCGCTACAAAGAAGTCTCGCTTCCCATCGGTGAAAAGGGCCATGCTGCAAAATGTGTCAAAACGAGAAATGCAGGACAGGCCATGGAGAAATGGCAGCCTTGCTACACTGATGGGCGGGATGTAAATTGCCAACAGCCACTCTGGAGAAGTGTACGTTGTGTCCTGAAACATCGAAAAAAAACAGCTTAGGGAGCATAGGGCACGTCCACTCATGGGCATATAAATTGGAAAAACTAAAAATCAGCAAGACACAGGCAACCCAAAGTTTAGGGCTACTCTGTTGACAAGAACCTCCACTTCATGACACCTTAAATATCCCAGGAAAGAGAAAAATGGATAAAGAAGTTGTGGTCCTTATGTACAATGGAATATCACTCAGACATGAAATCAATGTCATAAGGCTAGTAGAAGCAAGATGAGTGGAGTTAGGTACGACGATTCTAAGTGAAATAAGTCACACAGAAAAAGACACTTATCATAAGCTATCACTTATAGAGGGAATGTAAAAACCGCTACACTTGAACTGAATTACAAAACAGAACAGAGGCACACGTTTAGGAAACACACTATGGCTGCTTAACGGGAAAGGTGAGGTGGGGTGATGCATAAAACAAGGGTTTCAAATTCGCTCAGATACCGTTCCATACACCCAATATGTAATAGACAAGACCTACTCCTTGCTCAGTGAACTGGACTCAACACCCCCTATTCACCGCACAAGAATATATGTGACTAGTAAGAATCTTAAAACCTATATATTGATATCTCTCTGGAAGTGAGTCAAGTGGGTGTAAAGCCGCATAAACAGAGCCATGAAAAGCAGCTAAACCCCATTATAAAAATAAATTACTTTTAGAAACCCGTAAAACAAAGACAGTGAAAGAGAGAGACATTCTTACAAAATTCGTTCAGAGGCTGTGATGCAACCTGGATTGACCATATCTAGACCCACAGCTGGATGAGACATAAGGGTGGACACTCTTGGGGCTGAGAGGTTGGGTGAGGTTGCGTGAGCAAACGCAGACCCTTTAAAGTAATACTGCGTGGTACCCATCCCATGGGTCCCAAATCTCCAGGTTCAAGGGCATCTTCCTACATCGAAAACATGCATGAGAAACCCAGAAGATGGTACACCATGTGATTTTGAAAGGTTTCTAAAACGCTCCTCATTTCTCATCTCCTTGTGCTCGGGTTCGCCATTCCAGCTACTTTACTAGCAATCTCCCTACTTGGAGAATCAGCACCTTTAAGCTCTTGTTCCCTACAGGTTGCAATTTGTCCTGAGGATGAACGGGAAGAGGGGCAACCAATGAGAGACTAGATCTAGGTGTTGGGACAGGCACAGGTCACTCTATTTTCCCAACAGGAAGAAGAATTAACCACAGGCTCAGCCTGCCGCCCGGAACCAGAATAGGGCCTGAGGCAATCCCGTGCTTTTGCGGCCAGCTCCCAAAAAAGACAGTTGAAAAATGGAGCTCAGGGGCACTGCAATTCACAAACCTGCAGAGTTATAAATGATAACTCTCGTCCACAAATATATTGAGGGAAGGCAACGAAGAGGAATTGAAAGCAAGGCAGAATTGCAGGAAACAGATTTCAGGAGGTAGATACGAATCGCCTTTAAAGCACATGAAAAGCGACAAAACGTCGACAATGATGCCCTTGGCCAAAAAGGGCGTATGCGTTTTTTCCTGAATATATTAAGGAAAAAACGCATACGCCCTTTTTGGCCAACCAAGCAACCTGGAAAGGCAAATCAGCGCTACAAAGAAGTCTCGCTTCCCATCGGTGAAAAGGGCCATGCTGCAAAAAGTGTCAAAACGAGAAATGCAGGACAGGCCATGGAGAAATGGCAGCCTTGCTACACTGATGGGCGGGATGTAAATTGCCAACAGCCACTCTGGAGAAGTGTACGTTGTGTCCTGAAACATCGAAAAAAAAACAGCTTAGGGAGCATAGGGCACGTCCACTCATGGGCATATAAATTGGAAAAACTAAAAATCAGCAAGAAACAGGCACCCGAAAGTTTAGGTCTGTTCTGTTGACAAGAACCTCCACTTCATGACACCTTAAATATCCCAGGAAAGAGAAAAATGGATAAAGAAGTTGTGGTCCTTATGTACAATGGAATATCACTCAGACATGAAATCAATGTTATAAGGCTAGTAGAAGCAAGATGAGTGGAGTTAGGTACGACGATTCTAAGTGAAATAAGTCACACAGAAAAAGACTCTTATCATAAGCTATCACTTATAGAGGGAATGTAAAAACCGCTACACTTGAACTGAATTACAAAACAGAACAGAGTCACACGTTTAGAAAACACACTATGGCTGCTTAACGGGAATGGTGAGGTGGGGTGATGCATAAAACAAGGGTTTCAAATTCGCTCAGATACCGTTCCATACACCCAATATGTAATAGACAAGACCTACTCCTTGCTCAGTGAACTGGACTCAACACCCCCTATTCACCGCACAAGAATATATGTGACTAGTAAGAATCTTAAAACCTATATATTGATATCTCTCTGGAAGTGAGTCAAGTGGGTGTAAAGCCGCATAAACAGAGCCATGAAAAGCAGCTAAACCCCATTATAAAAATAAATTACTTTTAGAAACCCGTAAAACAAAGACAGTGAAAGAGAGAGACATTCTTACAAAATTCGTTCAGAGGCTGTGATGCAACCTGGATTGACCATATCTAGACCCACAGCTGGATGAGACATAAGGGTGGACACTCTTGGGGCTGAGAGGTTGGGTGAGGTTGCGTGAGCAAACGCAGACCCTTTAAAGTAATACTGCGTGGTACCCATCCCATGGGTCCCAAATCTCCAGGTTCAAGGGCATCTTCCTACATCGAAAACATGCATGAGAAACCCAGAAGATGGTACACCATGTGATTTTGAAAGGTTTCTAAAACGCACCTCATTTCTCATCTCCTTGTGCTCGGGTTCGCCATTCCAGCTACTTTACTAGCAATCTCCCTACTTGGAGAATCAGCACCTTTAAGCTCCTGTTCCCTACAGGTTGCAATTTGTCCTGAGGATGAACGGGAAGAGGGGCCACCAATGAGAGACTAGATCTAGGTGTTGGGACAGGCACAGGTCACTCTATTTTCCCAACAGGAAGAAGAATTAACCACAGGCTCAGCCTGCCGCCCGGAACCAGAATAGGGCCTGAGGCAATCCCGTGCTTTTGCGGCCAGCTCCCAAAAAAGACAGTAGAAAAATGGAGCTCAGGGGCACTACAATTCACAAACCTGCAGAGTTATAAATGATAACTCTCGTCCACAAATATATTGAGGGAAGGCAACGAAGAGGAATTGAAAGCAAGGCAGAATTGCAGGAAACAGATTTCAGGAGGTAGATACGAATCGCCTTTAAAGCACATGAAAAGCGGCAAAACGTCGACAATGATGCCCTTGGCCAAAAAGGGCGTATGCGTTTTTTCCTGAATATATTCAGGAAAAAACGCATACGCCCTTTTTGGCCAACCAAGCAACCTGGAAAGGCAAATCAGCGCTACAAAGAAGTCTCGCTTCCCATCGGTGAAAAGGGCCATGCTGCAAAAAGTGTCAAAACGAGAAATGCAGGACAGGCCATGGAGAAATGGCAGCCTTGCTACACTGATGGGCGGGATGTAAATTGCCAACAGCCACTCTGGAGAAGTGTACGTTGTGTCCTGAAACATCGAAAAAAAACAGCTTAGGGAGCATAGGGCACGTCCACTCATGGGCATATAAATTGGAAAAACTAAAAATCAGCAAGACACAGGCACCCGAAAGTTTAGGGCTGCTCTGTTGACAAGAACCTCCACTTCATGACACCTTAAATATCCCAGGAAAGAGAAAAATGGATAAAGAAGTTGTGGTCCTTATGTACAATGGAATATCACTCAGACATGAAATCAATGTCATAAGGCTAGTAGAAGCAAGATGAGTGGAGTTAGGTACGACGATTCTAAGTGAAATAAGTCACACAGAAAAAGACACTTATCATAAGCTATCACTTATAGAGGGAATGTAAAAACCGCTACACTTGAACTGAATTACAAAACAGAACAGAGGCACACGTTTAGGAAACACACTATGGCTGCTTAACGGGAAAGGTGAGGTGGGGTGATGCATAAAACAAGGGTTTCAAATTCGCTCAGATACCGTTCCATACACCCAATATGTAATAGACAAGACCTACTCCTTGCTCAGTGAACTGGACTCAACACCCCCTATTCACCGCACAAGAATATATGTGACTAGTAAGAATCTTAAAACCTATATATTGATATCTCTCTGGAAGTGAGTCAAGTGGGTGTAAAGCCGCATAAACAGAGCCATGAAAAGCTGCTAAACCCCATTATAAAAATAAATTACTTTTAGAAACCCGTAAAACAAAGACAGTGAAAGAGAGAGACATTCTTACAAAATTCGTTCAGAGGCTGTGATGCAACCTGGATTGACCATATCTAGACCCACAGCTGGATGAGACATAAGGGTGGACACTCTTGGGGCTGAGAGGTTGGGTGAGGTTGCGTGAGCAAACGCAGACCCTTTAAAGTAATACTGCGTGGTACCCATCCCATGGGTCCCAAATCTCCAGGTTCAAGGGCATCTTCCTACATCGAAAACATGCATGAGAAACCCAGAAGATGGTACAGCATGTGATTTTGAAAGGTTTCTAAAACGCACCTCATTTCTCATCTCCTTGTGCTCGGGTTCGCCATTCCAGCTACTTTACTAGCAATCTCCCTACTTGGAGAATCAGCACCTTTAAGCTCCTGTTCCCTACAGGTTGCAATTTGTCCTGAGGATGAACGGGAAGAGGGGCCACCAATGAGAGACTAGATCTAGGTGTTGGGACAGGCACAGGTCACTCTATTTTCCCAACAGGAAGAAGAATTAACCACAGGCTCAGCCTGCAGCCCGGAACCAGAATAGGGCCTGAGGCAATCCCGTGCTTTTGCGGCCAGCTCCCAAAAAAGACAGTAGAAAAATGGAGCTCAGGGGCACTACAATTCACAAACCTGCAGAGTTATAAATGATAACTCTCGTCCACAAATATATTGAGGGAAGGCAACGAAGAGGAATTGAAAGCAAGGCAGAATTGCAGGAAACAGATTTCAGGAGGTAGATACGAATCGCCTTTAAAGCACATGAAAAGCGGCAAAACGTCGACAATGATGCCCTTGGCCAAAAAGGGCGTATGCGTTTTTTCCTGAATATATTCAGGAAAAAACGCATACGCCCTTTTTGGCCAACCAAGCAACCTGGAAAGGCAAATCAGCGCTACAAAGAAGTCTCGCTTCCCATCGGTGAAAAGGGCCATGCTGCAAAATGTGTCAAAACGAGAAATGCAGGACAGGCCATGGAGAAATGGCAGCCTTGCTACACTGATGGGCGGGATGTAAATTGCCAACAGCCACTCTGGAGAAGTGTACGTTGTGTCCTGAAACATCGAAAAAAAACAGCTTAGGGAGCATAGGGCACGTCCACTCATGGGCATATAAATTGGAAAAACTAAAAATCAGCAAGACACAGGCAACCCAAAGTTTAGGGCTACTCTGTTGACAAGAACCTCCACTTCATGACACCTTAAATATCCCAGGAAAGAGAAAAATGGATAAAGAAGTTGTGGTCCTTATGTACAATGGAATATCACTCAGACATGAAATCAATGTCATAAGGCTAGTAGAAGCAAGATGAGTGGAGTTAGGTACGACGATTCTAAGTGAAATAAGTCACACAGAAAAAGACACTTATCATAAGCTATCACTTATAGAGGGAATGTAAAAACCGCTACACTTGAACTGAATTACAAAACAGAACAGAGGCACACGTTTAGGAAACACACTATGGCTGCTTAACGGGAAAGGTGAGGTGGGGTGATGCATAAAACAAGGGTTTCAAATTCGCTCAGATACCGTTCCATACACCCAATATGTAATAGACAAGACCTACTCCTTGCTCAGTGAACTGGACTCAACACCCCCTATTCACCGCACAAGAATATATGTGACTAGTAAGAATCTTAAAACCTATATATTGATATCTCTCTGGAAGTGAGTCAAGTGGGTGTAAAGCCGCATAAACAGAGCCATGAAAAGCAGCTAAACCCCATTATAAAAATAAATTACTTTTAGAAACCCGTAAAACAAAGACAGTGAAAGAGAGAGACATTCTTACAAAATTCGTTCAGAGGCTGTGATGCAACCTGGATTGACCATATCTAGACCCACAGCTGGATGAGACATAAGGGTGGACACTCTTGGGGCTGAGAGGTTGGGTGAGGTTGCGTGAGCAAACGCAGACCCTTTAAAGTAATACTGCATGGTACCCATCCCATGGGTCCCAAATCTCCAGGTTCAAGGGCATCTTCCTACATCGAAAACATGCATGAGAAACCCAGAAGATGGTACACCATGTGATTTTGAAAGGTTTCTAAAACGCACCTCATTTCTCATCTCCTTGTGCTCGGGTTCGCCATTCCAGCTACTTTACTAGCAATCTCCCTACTTGGAGAATCAGCACCTTTAAGCTCCTGTTCCCTACAGGTTGCAATTTGTCCTGAGGATGAACGGGAAGAGGGGCAACCAATGAGAGACTAGATCTAGGTGTTGGGACAGGCACAGGTCACTCTATTTTCCCAACAGGAAGAAGAATTAACCACAGGCTCAGCCTGCCGCCCGGAACCAGAATAGGGCCTGAGGCAATCCCGTGCTTTTGTGGCCAGCTCCCAAAAAACACAGTTGAAAAATGGAGCTCAGGGGCACTGCAATTCACAAACCTGCAGAGTTATAAATGATAACTCTCGTCCACAAATATATTGAGGGAAGGCAACGAAGAGGAATTGAAAGCAAGGCAGAATTGCAGGAAACAGATTTCAGGAGGTAGATACGAATCGCCTTTAAAGCACATGAAAAGCGGCAAAACGTCGACAATGATGCCCTTGGCCAAAAAGGGCGTATGCGTTTTTTCCTGAATATATTCAGGAAAAAACGCATACGCCCTTTTTGGCCAACCAAGCAACCTGGAAAGGCAAATCAGCGCTACAAAGAAGTCTCGCTTCCCATCGGTGAAAAGGGCCATGCTGCAAAAAGTGTCAAAACGAGAAATGCAGGACAGGCCATGGAGAAATGGCAGCCTTGCTACACTGATGGGCGGGATGTAAATTGCCAACAGCCACTCTGGAGAAGTGTACGTTGTGTCCTGAAACATCGAAAAAAAAAACAGCTTAGGGAGCATAGGGCACGTCCACTCATGGGCATATAAATTGGAAAAACTAAAAATCAGCAAGACACAGGCACCCGAAAGTTTAGGTCTGTTCTGTTGACAAGAACCTCCACTTCATGACACCTTAAATATCCCAGGAAAGAGAAAAATGGATAAAGAAGTTGTGGTCCTTATGTACAATGGAATATCACTCAGACATGAAATCAATGTCATAAGGCTAGTAGAAGCAAGATGAGTGGAGTTAGGTACGACGATTCTAAGTGAAATAAGTCACACAGAAAAAGACACTTATCATAAGCTATCACTTATAGAGGGAATGTAAAAACCGCTACACTTGAACTGAATTACAAAACAGAACAGAGTCACACGTTTAGAAAACACACTATGGCTGCTTAACGGGAAAGGTGAGGTGGGGTGATGCATAAAACAAGGGTTTCAAATTCGCTCAGATACCGTTCCATACACCCAATATGTAATAGACAAGACCTACTCCTTGCTCAGTGAACTGGACTCAACACCCCCTATTCACCGCACAAGAATATATGTGACTAGTAAGAATCTTAAAACCTATATATTGATATCTCTCTGGAAGTGAGTCAAGTGGGTGTAAAGCCGCATAAACACAGCCATGAAAAGCAGCTAAACCCCATTATAAAAATAAATTACTTTTAGAAACCCGTAAAACAAAGACAGTGAAAGAGAGAGACATTCTTACAAAATTCGTTCAGAGGCTGTGATGCAACCTGGATTGACCATATCTAGACCCACAGCTGGATGAGACATAAGGGTGGACACTCTTGGGGCTGAGAGGTTGGGTGAGGTTGCGTGAGCAAACGCAGACCCTTTAAAGTAATACTGCGTGGTACCCATCCCATGGGTCCCAAATCTCCAGGTTCAAGGGCATCTTCCTACATCGAAAACATGCATGAGAAACCCAGAAGATGGTACACCATGTGATTTTGAAAGGTTTCTAAAACGCACCTCATTTCTCATCTCCTTGTGCTCGGGTTCGCCATTCCAGCTACTTTACTAGCAATCTCCCTACTTGGAGAATCAGCACCTTTAAGCTCCTGTTCCCTACAGGTTGCAATTTGTCCTGAGGATGAACGGGAAGAGGGGCAACCAATGAGAGACTAGATCTAGGTTTTGGGACAGGCACAGGTCACTCTATTTTCCCAACAGGAAGAAGAATTAACCACAGGCTCAGCCTGCCGCCCGGAACCAGAATAGGGCCTGAGGCAATCCCGTGCTTTTGCGGCCAGCTCCCAAAAAACACAGTTGAAAAATGGAGCTCAGGGGCACTGCAATTCACAAACCTGCAGAGTTATAAATGATAACTCTCATCCACAAATATATTGAGGAAAGGCAACGAAGAGGAATTGAAAGCAAGGCAGAATTGCAGGAAACAGATTTCAGGAGGTAGATACGAATCGCCTTTAAAGCACATGAAAAGCGGCAAAACGTCGACAATGATGCCCTTGGCCAAAAAGGGCGTATGCGTTTTTTCCTGAATATATTCAGGAAAAAACGCATACGCCCTTTTTGGCCAACCAAGCAACCTGGAAAGGCAAATCAGCGCTACAAAGAAGTCTCGCTTCCCATCGGTGAAAAGGGCCATGCTGCAAAAAGTGTCAAAACGAGAAATGCAGGACAGGCCATGGAGAAATGGCAGCCTTGCTACACTGATGGGCGGGATGTAAATTGCCAACAGCCACTCTGGAGAAGTGTACGTTGTGTCCTGAAACATCGAAAAAAAAACAGCTTAGGGAGCATAGGGCACGTCCACTCATGGGCATATAAATTGGAAAAACTAAAAATCAGCAAGACACAGGCACCCGAAAGTTTAGGTCTGTTCTGTTGACAAGAACCTCCACTTCATGACACCTTAAATATCCCAGGAAAGAGAAAAATGGATAAAGAAGTTGTGGTCCTTATGTACAATGGAATATCACTCAGACATGAAATCAATGTCATAAGGCTAGTAGAAGCAAGATGAGTGGAGTTAGGTACGACGATTCTAAGTGAAATAAGTCACACAGAAAAAGACACTTATCATAAGCTATCACTTATAGAGGGAATGTAAAAACCGCTACACTTGAACTGAATTACAAAACAGAACAGAGTCACACGTTTAGGAAACACACTATGGCTGCTTAACGGGAAAGGTGAGGTGGGGTGATGCATAAAACAAGGGTTTCAAATTCGCTCAGATACCGTTCCATACACCCAATATGTAATAGACAAGACCTACTCCTTGCTCAGTGAACTGGACTCAACACCCCCTATTCACCGCACAAGAATATATGTGACTAGTAAGAATCTTAAAACCTATATATTGATATCTCTCTGGAAGTGAGTCAAGTGGGTGTAAAGCCGCATAAACAGAGCCATGAAAAGCAGCTAAACCCCATTATAAAAATAAATTACTTTTAGAAACCCGTAAAACAAAGACAGTGAAAGAGAGAGACATTCTTACAAAATTCGTTCAGAGGCTGTGATGCAACCTGGATTGACCATATCTAGACCCACAGCTGGATGAGACATAAGGGTGGACACTCTTGGGGCTGAGAGGTTGGGTGAGGTTGCGTGAGCAAACGCAGACCCTTTAAAGTAATACTGCGTGGTACCCATCCCATGGGTCCCAAATCTCCAGGTTCAAGGGCATCTTCCTACATCGAAAACATGCATGAGAAACCCAGAAGATGGTACACCATGTGATTTTGAAAGGTTTCTAAAACGCACCTCATTTCTCATCTCCTTGTGCTCGGGTTCGCCATTCCAGCTACTTTACTAGCAATCTCCCTACTTGGAGAATCAGCACCTTTAAGCTCCTGTTCCCTAGAGGTTGCAATTTGTCCTGAGGATGAACGGGAAGAGGGGCAACCAATGAGAGACTAGATCTAGGTGTTGGGACAGGCACAGGTCACTCTATTTTCCCAACAGGAAGAAGAATTAACCACAGGCTCAGCCTGCCGCCCGGAACCAGAATAGGGCCTGAGGAAATCCCGTGCTTTTGCGGCCAGCTCCCAAAAAACACAGTTGAAAAATGGAGCTCAGGGGCACTGCAATTCACAAACCTGCAGAGTTATAAATGATAACTCTCGTCCACAAATATATTGAGGGAAGGCAACGAAGAGGAATTGAAAGCAAGGCAGAATTGCAGGAAACAGATTTCAGGAGGTAGATACGAATCGCCTTTAAAGCACATGAAAAGTGGCAAAACGTCGACAATGATGCCCTTGGCCAAAAAGGGCGTATGCGTTTTTTCCTGAATATATTCAGGAAAAAACGCATACGCCCTTTTTGGCCAACCAAGCAACCTGGAAAGGCAAATCAGCGCTACAAAGAAGTCTCGCTTCCCATCGGTGAAAAGGGCCATGCTGCAAAAAGTGTCAAAACGAGAAATGCAGGACAGGCCATGGAGAAATGGCAGCCTTGCTACACTGATGGGCGGGATGTAAATTGCCAACAGCCACTCTGGAGAAGTGTACGTTGTGTCCTGAAACATCGAAAAAAAACAGCTTAGGGAGCATAGGGCACGTCCACTCATGGGCATATAAATTGGAAAAACTAAAAATCAGCAAGACACAGGCACCCGAAAGTTTAGGGCTGCTCTGTTGACAAGAACCTCCACTTCATGACACCTTAAATATCCCAGGAAAGAGAAAAATGGATAAAGAAGTTGTGGTCCTTATGTACAATGGAATATCACTCAGACATGAAATCAATGTCATAAGGCTAGTAGAAGCAAGATGAGTGGAGTTAGGTACGACGATTCTAAGTGAAATAAGTCACACAGAAAAAGACACTTATCATAAGCTATCACTTATAGAGGGAATGTAAAAACCGCTACACTTGAACTGAATTACAAAACAGAACAGAGGCACACGTTTAGGAAACACACTATGGCTGCTTAACGGGAAAGGTGAGGTGGGGTGATGCATAAAACAAGGGTTTCAAATTCGCTCAGATACCGTTCCATACACCCAATATGTAATAGACAAGACCTACTCCTTGCTCAGTGTACTGGACTCAACACCCCCTATTCACCGCACAAGAATATATGTGACTAGTAAGAATCTTAAAACCTATATATTGATATCTCTCTGGAAGTGAGTCAAGTGGGTGTAAAGCCGCATAAACAGAGCCATGAAAAGCAGCTAAACCCCATTATAAAAATAAATTACTTTTAGAAACCCGTAAAACAAAGACAGTGAAAGAGAGAGACATTCTTACAAAATTCGTTCAGAGGCTGTGGTGCAACCTGGATTGACCATATCTAGACCCACAGCTGGATGAGACATAAGGGTGGACACTCTTGGGGCTGAGAGGTTGGGTGAGGTTGCGTGAGCAAACGCAGACCCTTTAAAGTAATACTGCGTGGTACCCATCCCATGGGTCCCAAATCTCCAGGTTCAAGGGCATCTTCCTACATCGAAAACATGCATGAGAAACCCAGAAGATGGTACACCATGTGATTTTGAAAGGTTTCTAAAACGCACCTCATTTCTCATCTCCTTGTGCTCGGGTTCGCCATTCCAGCTACTTTACTAGCAATCTCCCTACTTGGAGAATCAGCACCTTTAAGCTCCTGTTCCCTACAGGTTGCAATTTGTCCTGAGGATGAACGGGAAGAGGGGCAACCAATGAGAGACTAGATCTAGGTGTTGGGACAGGCACAGGTCACTCTATTTTCCCAACAGGAAGAAGAATTAACCACAGGCTCAGCCTGCCGCCCGGAACCAGAATAGGGCCTGAGGCAATCCCGTGCTTTTGCGGCCAGCTCCCAAAAAACACAGTTGAAAAATGGAGCTCAGGGGCACTGCAATTCACAAACCTGCAGAGTTATAAATGATAACTCTCGTCCACAAATATATTGAGGGAAGGCAACGAAGAGGAATTGAAAGCAAGGCAGAATTGCAGGAAACAGATTTGAGGAGGTAGATACGAATCGCCTTTAAAGCACATGAAAAGCGGCAAAACGTCGACAATGATGCCCTTGGCCAAAAAGGGCGTATGCGTTTTTTCCTGAATATATTCAGGAAAAAACGCATACGCCCTTTTTGGCCAACCAAGCAACCTGGAAAGGCAAATCAGCGCTACAAAGAAGTCTCGCTTCCCATCGGTGAAAAGGGCCATGCTGCAAAAAGTGTCAAAACGAGAAATGCAGGACAGGCCATGGAGAAATGGCAGCCTTGCTACACTGATGGGCGGGATGTAAATTGCCAACAGCCACTCTGGAGAAGTGTACGTTGTGTCCTGAAACATCGAAAAAAAAAACAGCTTAGGGAGCATAGGGCACGTCCACTCATGGGCATATAAATTGGAAAAACTAAAAATCAGCAAGACACAGGCACCCGAAAGTTTAGGTCTGTTCTGTTGACAAGAACCTCCACTTCATGACACCTTAAATATCCCAGGAAAGAGAAAAATGGATAAAGAAGTTGTGGTCCTTATGTACAATGGAATATCACTCAGACATGAAATCAATGTCATAAGGCTAGTAGAAGCAAGATGAGTGGAGTTAGGTACGACGATTCTAAGTGAAATAAGTCACACAGAAAAAGACACTTATCATAAGCTATCACTTATAGAGGGAATGTAAAAACCGCTACACTTGAACTGAATTACAAAACAGAACAGAGTCACACGTTTAGAAAACACACTATGGCTGCTTAACGGGAAAGGTGAGGTGGGGTGATGCATAAAACAAGGGTTTCAAATTCGCTCAGATACCGTTCCATACACCCAATATGTAATAGACAAGACCTACTCCTTGCTCAGTGAACTGGACTCAACACCCCCTATTCACCGCACAAGAATATATGTGACTAGTAAGAATCTTAAAACCTATATATTGATATCTCTCTGGAAGTGAGTCAAGTGGGTGTAAAGCCGCATAAACACAGCCATGAAAAGCAGCTAAACCCCATTATAAAAATAAATTACTTTTAGAAACCCGTAAAACAAAGACAGTGAAAGAGAGAGACATTCTTACAAAATTCGTTCAGAGGCTGTGATGCAACCTGGATTGACCATATCTAGACCCACAGCTGGATGAGACATAAGGGTGGACACTCTTGGGGCTGAGAGGTTGGGTGAGGTTGCGTGAGCAAACGCAGACCCTTTAAAGTAATACTGCGTGGTACCCATCCCATGGGTCCCAAATCTCCAGGTTCAAGGGCATCTTCCTACATCGAAAACATGCATGAGAAACCCAGAAGATGGTACACCATGTGATTTTGAAAGGTTTCTAAAACGCACCTCATTTCTCATCTCCTTGTGCTCGGGTTCGCCATTCCAGCTACTTTACTAGCAATCTCCCTACTTGGAGAATCAGCACCTTTAAGCTCCTGTTCCCTAGAGGTTGCAATTTGTCCTGAGGATGAACGGGAAGAGGGGCAACCAATGAGAGACTAGATCTAGGTGTTGGGACAGGCACAGGTCACTCTATTTTCCCAACAGGAAGAAGAATTAACCACAGGCTCAGCCTGCCGCCCGGAACCAGAATAGGGCCTGAGGAAATCCCGTGCTTTTGCGGCCAGCTCCCAAAAAACACAGTTGAAAAATGGAGCTCAGGGGCACTGCAATTCACAAACCTGCAGAGTTATAAATGATAACTCTCGTCCACAAATATATTGAGGGAAGGCAACGAAGAGGAATTGAAAGCAAGGCAGAATTGCAGGAAACAGATTTCAGGAGGTAGATACGAATCGCCTTTAAAGCACATGAAAAGTGGCAAAACGTCGACAATGATGCCCTTGGCCAAAAAGGGCGTATGCGTTTTTTCCTGAATATATTCAGGAAAAAACGCATACGCCCTTTTTGGCCAACCAAGCAACCTGGAAAGGCAAATCAGCGCTACAAAGAAGTCTCGCTTCCCATCGGTGAAAAGGGCCATGCTGCAAAAAGTGTCAAAACGAGAAATGCAGGACAGGCCATGGAGAAATGGCAGCCTTGCTACACTGATGGGCGGGATGTAAATTGCCAACAGCCACTCTGGAGAAGTGTACGTTGTGTCCTGAAACATCGAAAAAAAACAGCTTAGGGAGCATAGGGCACGTCCACTCATGGGCATATAAATTGGAAAAACTAAAAATCAGCAAGACACAGGCACCCGAAAGTTTAGGGCTGCTCTGTTGACAAGAACCTCCACTTCATGACACCTTAAATATCCCAGGAAAGAGAAAAATGGATAAAGAAGTTGTGGTCCTTATGTACAATGGAATATCACTCAGACATGAAATCAATGTCATAAGGCTAGTAGAAGCAAGATGAGTGGAGTTAGGTACGACGATTCTAAGTGAAATAAGTCACACAGAAAAAGACACTTATCATAAGCTATCACTTATAGAGGGAATGTAAAAACCGCTACACTTGAACTGAATTACAAAACAGAACAGAGGCACACGTTTAGGAAACACACTATGGCTGCTTAACGGGAAAGGTGAGGTGGGGTGATGCATAAAACAAGGGTTTCAAATTCGCTCAGATACCGTTCCATACACCCAATATGTAATAGACAAGACCTACTCCTTGCTCAGTGTACTGGACTCAACACCCCCTATTCACCGCACAAGAATATATGTGACTAGTAAGAATCTTAAAACCTATATATTGATATCTCTCTGGAAGTGAGTCAAGTGGGTGTAAAGCCGCATAAACAGAGCCATGAAAAGCAGCTAAACCCCATTATAAAAATAAATTACTTTTAGAAACCCGTAAAACAAAGACAGTGAAAGAGAGAGACATTCTTACAAAATTCGTTCAGAGGCTGTGATGCAACCTGGATTGACCATATCTAGACCCACAGCTGGATGAGACATAAGGGTGGACACTCTTGGGGCTGAGAGGTTGGGTGAGGTTGCGTGAGCAAACGCAGACCCTTTAAAGTAATACTGCGTGGTACCCATCCCATGGGTCCCAAATCTCCAGGTTCAAGGGCATCTTCCTACATCGAAAACATGCATGAGAAACCCAGAAGATGGTACACCATGTGATTTTGAAAGGTTTCTAAAACGCACCTCATTTCTCATCTCCTTGTGCTCGGGTTCGCCATTCCAGCTACTTTACTAGCAATCTCCCTACTTGGAGAATCAGCACCTTTAAGCTCCTGTTCCCTACAGGTTGCAATTTGTCCTGAGGATGAACGGGAAGAGGGGCAACCAATGAGAGACTAGATCTAGGTGTTGGGACAGGCACAGGTCACTCTATTTTCCCAACAGGAAGAAGAATTAACCACAGGCTCAGCCTGCCGCCCGGAACCAGAATAGGGCCTGAGGCAATCCCGTGCTTTTGCGGCCAGCTCCCAAAAAACACAGTTGAAAAATGGAGCTCAGGGGCACTGCAATTCACAAACCTGCAGAGTTATAAATGATAACTCTCGTCCACAAATATATTGAGGGAAGGCAACGAAGAGGAATTGAAAGCAAGGCAGAATTGCAGGAAACAGATTTGAGGAGGTAGATACGAATCGCCTTTAAAGCACATGAAAAGCGGCAAAACGTCGACAATGATGCCCTTGGCCAAAAAGGGCGTATGCGTTTTTTCCTGAATATATTCAGGAAAAAACGCATACGCCCTTTTTGGCCAACCAAGCAACCTGGAAAGGCAAATCAGCGCTACAAAGAAGTCTCGCTTCCCATCGGTGAAAAGGGCCATGCTGCAAAAAGTGTCAAAACGAGAAATGCAGGACAGGCCATGGAGAAATGGCAGCCTTGCTACACTGATGGGCGGGATGTAAATTGCCAACAGCCACTCTGGAGAAGTGTACGTTGTGTCCTGAAACATCGAAAAAAAAAACAGCTTAGGGAGCATAGGGCACGTCCACTCATGGGCATATAAATTGGAAAAACTAAAAATCAGCAAGACACAGGCACCCGAAAGTTTAGGTCTGTTCTGTTGACAAGAACCTCCACTTCATGACACCTTAAATATCCCAGGAAAGAGAAAAATGGATAAAGAAGTTGTGGTCCTTATGTACAATGGAATATCACTCAGACATGAAATCAATGTCATAAGGCTAGTAGAAGCAAGATGAGTGGAGTTAGGTACGACGATTCTAAGTGAAATAAGTCACACAGAAAAAGACACTTATCATAAGCTATCACTTATAGAGGGAATGTAAAAACCGCTACACTTGAACTGAATTACAAAACAGAACAGAGTCACACGTTTAGAAAACACACTATGGCTGCTTAACGGGAAAGGTGAGGTGGGGTGATGCATAAAACAAGGGTTTCAAATTCGCTCAGATACCGTTCCATACACCCAATATGTAATAGACAAGACCTACTCCTTGCTCAGTGAACTGGACTCAACACCCCCTATTCACCGCACAAGAATATATGTGACTAGTAAGAATCTTAAAACCTATATATTGATATCTCTCTGGAAGTGAGTCAAGTGGGTGTAAAGCCGCATAAACACAGCCATGAAAAGCAGCTAAACCCCATTATAAAAATAAATTACTTTTAGAAACCCGTAAAACAAAGACAGTGAAAGAGAGAGACATTCTTACAAAATTCGTTCAGAGGCTGTGATGCAACCTGGATTGACCATATCTAGACCCACAGCTGGATGAGACATAAGGGTGGACACTCTTGGGGCTGAGAGGTTGGGTGAGGTTGCGTGAGCAAACGCAGACCCTTTAAAGTAATACTGCGTGGTACCCATCCCATGGGTCCCAAATCTCCAGGTTCAAGGGCATCTTCCTACATCGAAAACATGCATGAGAAACCCAGAAGATGGTACACCATGTGATTTTGAAAGGTTTCTAAAACGCACCTCATTTCTCATCTCCTTGTGCTCGGGTTCGCCATTCCAGCTACTTTACTAGCAATCTCCCTACTTGGAGAATCAGCACCTTTAAGCTCCTGTTCCCTACAGGTTGCAATTTGTCCTGAGGATGAACGGGAAGAGGGGCAACCAATGAGAGACTAGATCTAGGTTTTGGGACAGGCACAGGTCACTCTATTTTCCCAACAGGAAGAAGAATTAACCACAGGCTCAGCCTGCCGCCCGGAACCAGAATAGGGCCTGAGGCAATCCCGTGCTTTTGCGGCCAGCTCCCAAAAAACACAGTTGAAAAATGGAGCTCAGGGGCACTGCAATTCACAAACCTGCAGAGTTATAAATGATAACTCTCATCCACAAATATATTGAGGAAAGGCAACGAAGAGGAATTGAAAGCAAGGCAGAATTGCAGGAAACAGATTTCAGGAGGTAGATACGAATCGCCTTTAAAGCACATGAAAAGCGGCAAAACGTCGACAATGATGCCCTTGGCCAAAAAGGGCGTATGCGTTTTTTCCTGAATATATTCAGGAAAAAACGCATACGCCCTTTTTGGCCAACCAAGCAACCTGGAAAGGCAAATCAGCGCTACAAAGAAGTCTCGCTTCCCATCGGTGAAAAGGGCCATGCTGCAAAAAGTGTCAAAACGAGAAATGCAGGACAGGCCATGGAGAAATGGCAGCCTTGCTACACTGATGGGCGGGATGTAAATTGCCAACAGCCACTCTGGAGAAGTGTACGTTGTGTCCTGAAACATCGAAAAAAAAACAGCTTAGGGAGCATAGGGCACGTCCACTCATGGGCATATAAATTGGAAAAACTAAAAATCAGCAAGACACAGGCACCCGAAAGTTTAGGTCTGTTCTGTTGACAAGAACCTCCACTTCATGACACCTTAAATATCCCAGGAAAGAGAAAAATGGATAAAGAAGTTGTGGTCCTTATGTACAATGGAATATCACTCAGACATGAAATCAATGTCATAAGGCTAGTAGAAGCAAGATGAGTGGAGTTAGGTACGACGATTCTAAGTGAAATAAGTCACACAGAAAAAGACACTTATCATAAGCTATCACTTATAGAGGGAATGTAAAAACCGCTACACTTGAACTGAATTACAAAACAGAACAGAGTCACACGTTTAGGAAACACACTATGGCTGCTTAACGGGAAAGGTGAGGTGGGGTGATGCATAAAACAAGGGTTTCAAATTCGCTCAGATACCGTTCCATACACCCAATATGTAATAGACAAGACCTACTCCTTGCTCAGTGAACTGGACTCAACACCCCCTATTCACCGCACAAGAATATATGTGACTAGTAAGAATCTTAAAACCTATATATTGATATCTCTCTGGAAGTGAGTCAAGTGGGTGTAAAGCCGCATAAACAGAGCCATGAAAAGCAGCTAAACCCCATTATAAAAATAAATTACTTTTAGAAACCCGTAAAACAAAGACAGTGAAAGAGAGAGACATTCTTACAAAATTCGTTCAGAGGCTGTGATGCAACCTGGATTGACCATATCTAGACCCACAGCTGGATGAGACATAAGGGTGGACACTCTTGGGGCTGAGAGGTTGGGTGAGGTTGCGTGAGCAAACGCAGACCCTTTAAAGTAATACTGCGTGGTACCCATCCCATGGGTCCCAAATCTCCAGGTTCAAGGGCATCTTCCTACATCGAAAACATGCATGAGAAACCCAGAAGATGGTACACCATGTGATTTTGAAAGGTTTCTAAAACGCACCTCATTTCTCATCTCCTTGTGCTCGGGTTCGCCATTCCAGCTACTTTACTAGCAATCTCCCTACTTGGAGAATCAGCACCTTTAAGCTCCTGTTCCCTACAGGTTGCAATTTGTCCTGAGGATGAACGGGAAGAGGGGCAACCAATGAGAGACTAGATCTAGGTGTTGGGACAGGCACAGGTCACTCTATTTTCCCAACAGGAAGAAGAATTAACCACAGGCTCAGCCTGCCGCCCGGAACCAGAATAGGGCCTGAGGAAATCCCGTGCTTTTGCGGCCAGCTCCCAAAAAACACAGTTGAAAAATGGAGCTCAGGGGCACTGCAATTCACAAACCTGCAGAGTTATAAATGATAACTCTCGTCCACAAATATATTGAGGGAAGGCAACGAAGAGGAATTGAAAGCAAGGCAGAATTGCAGGAAACAGATTTCAGGAGGTAGATACGAATCGCCTTTAAAGCACATGAAAAGTGGCAAAACGTCGACAATGATGCCCTTGGCCAAAAAGGGCGTATGCGTTTTTTCCTGAATATATTCAGGAAAAAACGCATACGCCCTTTTTGGCCAACCAAGCAACCTGGAAAGGCAAATCAGCGCTACAAAGAAGTCTCGCTTCCCATCGGTGAAAAGGGCCATGCTGCAAAAAGTGTCAAAACGAGAAATGCAGGACAGGCCATGGAGAAATGGCAGCCTTGCTACACTGATGGGCGGGATGTAAATTGCCAACAGCCACTCTGGAGAAGTGTACGTTGTGTCCTGAAACATCGAAAAAAAAACAGCTTAGGGAGCATAGGGCACGTCCACTCATGGGCATATAAATTGGAAAAACTAAAAATCAGCAAGACACAGGCACCCGAAAGTTTAGGTCTGTTCTGTTGACAAGAACCTCCACTTCATGACACCTTAAATATCCCAGGAAAGAGAAAAATGGATAAAGAAGTTGTGGTCCTTATGTACAATGGAATATCACTCAGACATGAAATCAATGTCATAAGGCTAGTAGAAGCAAGATGAGTGGAGTTAGGTACGACGATTCTAAGTGAAATAAGTCACACAGAAAAAGACACTTATCATAAGCTATCACTTATAGAGGGAATGTAAAAACCGCTACACTTGAACTGAATTACAAAACAGAACAGAGTCACACGTTTAGGAAACACACTATGGCTGCTTAACGGGAAAGGTGAGGTGGGGTGATGCATAAAACAAGGGTTTCAAATTCGCTCAGATACCGTTCCATACACCCAATATGTAATAGACAAGACCTACTCCTTGCTCAGTGAACTGGACTCAACACCCCCTATTCACCGCACAAGAATATATGTGACTAGTAAGAATCTTAAAACCTATATATTGATATCTCTCTGGAAGTGAGTCAAGTGGGTGTAAAGCCGCATAAACAGAGCCATGAAAAGCAGCTAAACCCCATTATAAAAATAAATTACTTTTAGAAACCCGTAAAACAAAGACAGTGAAAGAGAGAGACATTCTTACAAAATTCGTTCAGAGGCTGTGATGCAACCTGGATTGACCATATCTAGACCCACAGCTGGATGAGACATAAGGGTGGACACTCCTGGGGCTGAGAGGTTGGGTGAGGTTGCGTGAGCAAACGCAGACCCTTTAAAGTAATACTGCGTGGTACCCATCCCATGGGTCCCAAATCTCCAGGTTCAAGGGCATCTTCCTACATCGAAAACATGCATGAGAAACCCAGAAGATGGTACACCATGTGATTTTGAAAGGTTTCTAAAACGCACCTCATTTCTCATCTCCTTGTGCTCGGGTTCGCCATTCCAGCTACTTTACTAGCAATCTCCCTACTTGGAGAATCAGCACCTTTAAGCTCCTGTTCCCTACAGGTTGCAATTTGTCCTGAGGATGAACGGGAAGAGGGGCAACCAATGAGAGACTAGATCTAGGTGTTGGGACAGGCACAGGTCACTCTATTTTCCCAACAGGAAGAAGAATTAACCACAGGCTCAGCCTGCCGCCCGGAACCAGAATAGGGCCTGAGGAAATCCCGTGCTTTTGCGGCCAGCTCCCAAAAAACACAGTTGAAAAATGGAGCTCAGGGGCACTGCAATTCACAAACCTGCAGAGTTATAAATGATAACTCTCGTCCACAAATATATTGAGGGAAGGCAACGAAGAGGAATTGAAAGCAAGGCAGAATTGCAGGAAACAGATTTCAGGAGGTAGATACGAATCGCCTTTAAAGCACATGAAAAGTGGCAAAACGTCGACAATGATGCCCTTGGCCAAAAAGGGCGTATGCGTTTTTTCCTGAATATATTCAGGAAAAAACGCATACGCCCTTTTTGGCCAACCAAGCAACCTGGAAAGGCAAATCAGCGCTACAAAGAAGTCTCGCTTCCCATCGGTGAAAAGGGCCATGCTGCAAAAAGTGTCAAAACGAGAAATGCAGGACAGGCCATGGAGAAATGGCAGCCTTGCTACACTGATGGGCGGGATGTAAATTGCCAACAGCCACTCTGGAGAAGTGTACGTTGTGTCCTGAAACATCGAAAAAAAAACAGCTTAGGGAGCATAGGGCACGTCCACTCATGGGCATATAAATTGGAAAAACTAAAAATCAGCAAGACACAGGCACCCGAAAGTTTAGGTCTGTTCTGTTGACAAGAACCTCCACTTCATGACACCTTAAATATCCCAGGAAAGAGAAAAATGGATAAAGAAGTTGTGGTCCTTATGTACAATGGAATATCACTCAGACATGAAATCAATGTCATAAGGCTAGTAGAAGCAAGATGAGTGGAGTTAGGTACGACGATTCTAAGTGAAATAAGTCACACAGAAAAAGACACTTATCATAAGCTATCACTTATAGAGGGAATGTAAAAACCGCTACACTTGAACTGAATTACAAAACAGAACAGAGTCACACGTTTAGGAAACACACTATGGCTGCTTAACGGGAAAGGTGAGGTGGGGTGATGCATAAAACAAGGGTTTCAAATTCGCTCAGATACCGTTCCATACACCCAATATGTAATAGACAAGACCTACTCCTTGCTCAGTGAACTGGACTCAACACCCCCTATTCACCGCACAAGAATATATGTGACTAGTAAGAATCTTAAAACCTATATATTGATATCTCTCTGGAAGTGAGTCAAGTGGGTGTAAAGCCGCATGAACAGAGCCATGAAAAGCAGCTAAACCCCATTATAAAAATAAATTACTTTTAAAAACCCGTAAAACAAAGACAGTGAAAGAGAGAGACATTCTTACAAAATTCGTTCAGAGGCTGTGATGCAACCTGGATTGACCATATCTAGACCCACAGCTGGATGAGACATAAGGGTGGACACTCTTGGGGCTGAGAGTTTGGGTGAGGTTGCGTGAGCAAACGCAGACCCTTTAAAGTAATACTGCGTGGTACCCATCCCATGGGTCCCAAATCTCCAGGTTCAAGGGCATCTTCCTACATCGAAAACATGCATGAGAAACCCAGAAGATGGTACACCATGTGATTTTGAAAGGTTTCTAAAACGCACCTCATTTCTCATCTCCTTGTGCTCGGGTTCGCCATTCCAGCTACTTTACTAGCAATCTCCCTACTTGGAGAATCAGCACCTTTAAGCTCCTGTTCCCTACAGGTTGCAATTTGTCCTGAGGATGAACGGGAAGAGGGGCAACCAATGAGAGACTAGATCTAGGTGTTGGGACAGGCACAGGTCACTCTATTTTCCCAACAGGAAGAAGAATTAACCACAGGCTCAGCCTGCCGCCCGGAACCAGAATAGGGCCTGAGGCAATCCCGTGCTTTTGCGGCCAGCTCCCAAAAAAGACAGTTGAAAAATGGAGCTCAGGGGCACTGCAATTCACAAACCTGCAGAGTTATAAATGATAACTCTCGTCCACAAATATATTGAGGGAAGGCAACGAAGAGGAATTGAAAGCAAGGCAGAATTGCAGGAAACAGATTTCAGGAGGTAGATACGAATCGCCTTTAAAGCACATGAAAAGCGGCAAAACGTCGACAATGATGCCCTTGGCCAAAAAGGGCGTATGCGTTTTTTCCTGAATATATTCAGGAAAAAACGCATACGCCCTTTTTGGCCAACCAAGCAACCTGGAAAGGCAAATCAGCGCTACAAAGAAGTCTCGCTTCCCATAGGTGAAAAGGGCCATGCTGCAAAAAGTGTCAAAACCAGAAATGCAGGACAGGCCATGGAGAAATGGCAGCCTTGCTACACTGATGGGCGGGATGTAAATTGCCAACAGCCACTCTGGAGAAGTGTACGTTGTGTCCTGAAACATCGAAAAAAAAAACATCTTAGGGAGCATAGGACACGTCCACTCATGGGCATATAAATTGGAAAAACTAAAAATCAGCAAGACACAGGCACCCGAAAGTTTAGGTCTGTTCTGTTGACAAGAACCTCCACTTCATGACACCTTAAATATCCCAGGAAAGAGAAAAATGGATAAAGAAGTTGTGGTCCTTATGTACAATGGAATATCACTCAGACATGAAATCAATGTCATAAGGCTAGTAGAAGCAAGATGAGTGGAGTTAGGTACGACGATTCTAAGTGAAATAAGTCACACAGAAAAAGACACTTATCATAAGCTATCACTTATAGAGGGAATGTAAAAACCGCTACACTTGAACTGAATTACAAAACAGAACAGAGTCACACGTTTAGAAAACACACTATGGCTGCTTAACGGGAAAGGTGAGGTGGGGTGATGCATAAAACAAGGGTTTCAAATTCGCTCAGATACCGTTCCATACACCCAATATGTAATAGACAAGACCTACTCCTTGCTCAGTGAACTGGACTCAACACCCCCTATTCACCGCACAAGAATATATGTGACTAGTAAGAATCTTAAAACCTATATATTGATATCTCTCTGGAAGTGAGTCAAGTGGGTGTAAAGCCGCATAAACAGAGCCATGAAAAGCAGCTAAACCCCATTATAAAAATAAATTACTTTTAGAAACCCGTAAAACAAAGACAGTGAAAGAGAGAGACATTCTTACAAAATTCGTTCAGAGGCTGTGATGCAACCTGGATTGACCATATCTAGACCCACAGCTGGATGAGACATAAGGGTGGACACTCTTGGGGCTGAGAGGTTGGGTGAGGTTGCGTGAGCAAACGCAGACCCTTTAAAGTAATACTGCGTGGTACCCATCCCATGGGTCCCAAATCTCCAGGTTCAAGGGCATCTTCCTACATCGAAAACATGCATGAGAAACCCAGAAGATGGTACACCATGTGATTTTGAAAGGTTTCTAAAACGCACCTCATTTCTCATCTCCTTGTGCTCGGGTTCGCCATTCCAGCTACTTTACTAGCAATCTCCCTACTTGGAGAATCAGCACCTTTAAGCTCCTGTTCCCTACAGGTTGCAATTTGTCCTGAGGATGAACGGGAAGAGGGGCAACCAATGAGAGACTAGATCTAGGTGTTGGGACAGGCACAGGTCACTCTATTTTCCCAACAGGAAGAAGAATTAACCACAGGCTCAGCCTGCCGCCCGGAACCAGAATAGGGCCTGAGGCAATCCCGTGCTTTTGCGGCCAGCTCCCAAAAAAGACAGTTGAAAAATGGAGCTCAGGGGCACTGCAATTCACAAACCTGCAGAGTTATAAATGATAACTCTCGTCCACAAATATATTGAGGGAAGGCAACGAAGAGGAATTGAAAGCAAGGCAGAATTGCAGGAAACAGATTTCAGGAGGTAGATACGAATCGCCTTTAAAGCACATGAAAAGTGGCAAAACGTCGACAATGATGCCCTTGGCCAAAAAGGGCGTATGCGTTTTTTCCTGAATATATTCAGGAAAAAACGCATACGCCCTTTTTGGCCAACCAAGCAACCTGGAAAGGCAAATCAGCGCTACAAAGAAGTCTCGCTTCCCATCGGTGAAAAGGGCCATGCTGCAAAAAGTGTCAAAACGAGAAATGCAGGACAGGCCATGGAGAAATGGCAGCCTTGCTACACTGATGGGCGGGATGTAAATTGCCAACAGCCACTCTGGAGAAGTGTACGTTGTGTCCTGAAACATCGAAAAAAAAACAGCTTAGGGAGCATAGGGCACGTCCACTCATGGGCATATAAATTGGAAAAACTAAAAATCAGCAAGACACAGGCACCCGAAAGTTTAGGTCTGTTCTGTTGACAAGAACCTCCACTTCATGACACCTTAAATATCCCAGGAAAGAGAAAAATGGATAAAGAAGTTGTGGTCCTTATGTACAATGGAATATCACTCAGACATGAAATCAATGTCATAAGGCTAGTAGAAGCAAGATGAGTGGAGTTAGGTACGACGATTCTAAGTGAAATAAGTCACACAGAAAAAGACACTTATCATAAGCTATCACTTATAGAGGGAATGTAAAAACCGCTACACTTGAACTGAATTACAAAACAGAACAGAGTCACACGTTTAGGAAACACACTATGGCTGCTTAACGGGAAAGGTGAGGTGGGGTGATGCATAAAACAAGGGTTTCAAATTCGCTCAGATACCGTTCCATACACCCAATATGTAATAGACAAGACCTACTCCTTGCTCAGTGAACTGGACTCAACACCCCCTATTCACCGCACAAGAATATATGTGACTAGTAAGAATCTTAAAACCTATATATTGATATCTCTCTGGAAGTGAGTCAAGTGGGTGTAAAGCCGCATAAACAGAGCCATGAAAAGCAGCTAAACCCCATTATAAAAATAAATTACTTTTAGAAACCCGTAAAACAAAGACAGTGAAAGAGAGAGACATTCTTACAAAATTCGTTCAGAGGCTGTGATGCAACCTGGATTGACCATATCTAGACCCACAGCTGGATGAGACATAAGGGTGGACACTCTTGGGGCTGAGAGGTTGGGTGAGGTTGCGTGAGCAAACGCAGACCCTTTAAAGTAATACTGCGTGGTACCCATCCCATGGGTCCCAAATCTCCAGGTTCAAAGGCATCTTCCTACATCGAAAACATGCATGAGAAACCCAGAAGATGGTACACCATGTGATTTTGAAAGGTTTCTAAAACGCACCTCATTTCTCATCTCCTTGTGCTCGGGTTCGCCATTCCAGCTACTTTACTAGCAATCTCCCTACTTGGAGAATCAGCACCTTTAAGCCCCTGTTCCCTACAGGTTGCAATTTGTCCTGAGGATGAACGGGAAGAGGGGCAACCAATGAGAGACTAGATCTAGGTGTTGGGACAGGCACAGGTCACTCTATTTTCCCAACAGGAAGAAGAATTAACCACAGGCTCAGCCTGCCGCCCGGAACCAGAATAGGGCCTGAGGCAATCCCGTGCTTTTGCGGCCAGCTCCCAAAAAAGACAGTTGAAAAATGGAGCTCAGGGGCACTGCAATTCACAAACCTGCAGAGTTATAAATGATAACTCTCGTCCACAAATATATTGAGGGAAGGCAACGAAGAGGAATTCAAAGCAAGGCAGAATTGCAGGAAACAGATTTCAGGAGGTAGATACGAATCGCCTTTAAAGCACATGAAAAGCGGCAAAACGTCGACAATGATGCCCTTGGCCAAAAAGGGCGTATGCGTTTTTTCCTGAATATATTCAGGAAAAAACGCATACGCCCTTTTTGGCCAACCAAGCAACCTGGAAAAGCAAATCAGCGCTACAAAGAAGTCTCGCTTCCCATCGGTGAAAAGGGCCATGCTGCAAAAAGTGTCAAAACGAGAAATGCAGGACAGGCCATGGAGAAATGGCAGCCTTGCTACACTGATGGGCGGGATGTAAATTGCCAACAGCCACTCTGGAGAAGTGTACGTTGTGTCCTGAAACATCGAAAAAAAAACAGCTTAGAGAGCATAGGGCATGTCCACTCATGGGCGTATAAATTGGAAAAACTAAAAATCAGCAAGACACAGGCACCGGAAAGTTTAGGGCTGCTCTGTTGACAAGAACCTCCACTTCATGACACCTTAAATATCCCAGGAAAGAGAAAAATGGATAAAGAAGTTGTGGTCCTTATGTACAATGCAATATCACTCAGACATGAAATCAATGTTATAAGGCTAGTAGAAGCAAGATGAGTGGAGTTAGGTACGACGATTCTAAGTGAAATAAGTCACACAGAAAAAGACACTTATCATAAGCTATCACTTATAGAGGGAATGTAAAAACCGCTACACTTGAACTGAATTACAAAACAGAACAGAGTCACACGTTTAGGAAACACACTATGGCTGCTTAACGGGAAAGGTGAGGTGGGGTGATGCATAAAACAAGGGTTTCAAATTCGCTCAGATACCGTTCCATACACCCAATATGTAATAGACAAGACCTACTCCTTGCTCAGTGAACTGGACTCAACACCCCCTATTCACCGCACAAGAACATATGTGACTAGTAAGAATCTTAAAACCTATATATTGATATCTCTCTGGAAGTGAGTCAAGTGGGTGTAAAGCCGCATAAACAGAGCCATGAAAAGCAGCTAAACCCCATTATAAAAATAAATTACTTTTAAAAACCCGTAAAACAAAGACAGTGAAAGAGAGAGACATTCTTACAAAATTCGTTCAGAGGCTGTGATGCAACCTGGATTGACCATATCTAGACCCACAGCTGGATGAGACATAAGGGTGGACACTCTTGGGGCTGAGAGGTTGGGTGAGGTTGCGTGAGCAAACGCAGACCCTTTAAAGTAATACTGCGTGGTACCCATCCCATGGGTCCCAAATCTCCAGGTTCAAGGGCATCTTCCTACATCGAAAACATGCATGAGAAACCCAGAAGATGGTACACCATGTGATTTTGAAAGGTTTCTAAAACGCTCCTCATTTCTCATCTCCTTGTGCTCGGGTTCGCCATTCCAGCTACTTTACTAGCAATCTCCCTACTTGGAGAATCAGCACCTTTAAGCTCCTGTTCCCTACAGGTTGCAATTTGTCCTGAGGATGAACGGGAAGAGGGGCAACCAATGAGAGACTAGATCTAGGTGTTGGGACAGGCACAGGTCACTCTATTTTCCCAACAGGAAGAAGAATTAACCACAGGCTCAGCCTGCCGCCCGGAACCAGAATAGGGCCTGAGGCAATCCCGTGCTTTTGCGGCCAGCTCCCAAAAAAGACAGTTGAAAAATGGAGCTCAGGGGCACTGCAATTCACAAACCTGCAGAGTTATAAATGATAACTCTCGTCCACAAATATATTGAGGGAAGGCAACGAAGAGGAATTGAAAGCAAGGCAGAATTGCAGGAAACAGATTTCAGGAGGTAGATACGAATCGCCTTTAAAGCACATGAAAAGCGGCAAAACGTCGACAATGATGCCCTTGGCCAAAAAGGGCGTATGCGTTTTTTCCTGAATATATTCAGGAAAAAACGCATACGCCCTTTTTGGCCAACCAAGCAACCTGGAAAGGCAAATCAGCGCTACAAAGAAGTCTCGCTTCCCATCGGTGAAAAGGGCCATGCTGCAAAAAGTGTCAAAACGAGAAATGCAGGACAGGCCATGGAGAAATGGCAGCCTTGCTACACTGATGGGCGGGATGTAAATTGCCAACAGCCACTCTGGAGAAGTGTACGTTGTGTCCTGAAACATCGAAAAAAAACAGCTTAGGGAGCATAGGGCACGTCCACTCATGGGCATATAAATTGGAAAAACTAAAAATCAGCAAGACACAGGCACCCGAAAGTTTAGGGCTGCTCTGTTGACAAGAACCTCCACTTCATGACACCTTAAATATCCCAGGAAAGAGAAAAATGGATAAAGAAGTTGTGGTCCTTATGTACAATGGAATATCACTCAGACATGAAATCAATGTCATAAGGCTAGTAGAAGCAAGATGAGTGGAGTTAGGTACGACGATTCTAAGTGAAATAAGTCACACAGAAAAAGACACTTATCATAAGCTATCACTTATAGAGGGAATGTAAAAACCGCTACACTTGAACTGAATTACAAAACAGAACAGAGGCACACGTTCAGGAAACACACTATGGCTGCTTAACGGGAAAGGTGAGGTGGGGTGATGCATAAAACAAGGGTTTCAAATTCGCTCAGATACCGTTCCATACACCCAATATGTAATAGACAAGACCTACTCCTTGCTCAGTGAACTGGACTCAACACCCCCTATTCACCGCACAAGAATATATGTGACTAGTAAGAATCTTAAAACCTATATATTGATATCTCTCTGGAAGTGAGTCAAGTGGGTGTAAAGCCGCATAAACAGAGCCATGAAAAGCAGCTAAACCCCATTATAAAAATAAATTACTTTTAGAAACCCGTAAAACAAAGACAGTGAAAGAGAGAGACATTCTTACAAAATTCGTTCAGAGGCTGTGATGCAACCTGGATTGACCATATCTAGACCCACAGCTGGATGAGACATAAGGGTGGACACTCTTGGGGCTGAGAGGTTGGGTGAGGTTGCGTGAGCAAACGCAGACCCTTTAAAGTAATACTGCGTGGTACCCATCCCATGGGTCCCAAATCTCCAGGTTCAAGGGCATCTTCCTACATCGAAAACATGCATGAGAAACCCAGAAGATGGTACACCATGTGATTTTGAAAGGTTTCTAAAACGCACCTCATTTCTCATCTCCTTGTGCTCGGGTTCGCCATTCCAGCTACTTTACTAGCAATCTCCCTACTTGGAGAATCAGCACCTTTAAGCTCCTGTTCCCTACAGGTTGCAATTTGTCCTGAGGATGAACGGGAAGAGGGGCAACCAATGAGAGACTAGATCTAGGTGTTGGGACAGGCACAGGTCACTCTATTTTCCCAACAGGAAGAAGAATTAACCACAGGCTCAGCCTGCCGCCCGGAACCAGAATAGGGCCTGAGGCAATCCCGTGCTTTTGCGGCCAGCTCCCAAAAAACACAGTTGAAAAATGGAGCTCAGGGGCACTGCAATTCACAAACCTGCAGAGTTATAAATGATAACTCTCGTCCACAAATATATTGAGGGAAGGCAACGAAGAGGAATTGAAAGCAAGGCAGAATTGCAGGAAACAGATTTCAGGAGGTAGATACGAATCGCCTTTAAAGCACATGAAAAGCGGCAAAACGTCGACAATGATGCCCTTGGCCAAAAAGGGCGTATGCGTTTTTTCCTGAATATATTCAGGAAAAAACGCATACGCCCTTTTTGGCCAACCAAGCAACCTGGAAAGGCAAATCAGCGCTACAAAGAAGTCTCGCTTCCCATCGGTGAAAAGGGCCATGCTGCAAAAAGTGTCAAAACGAGAAATGCAGGACAGGCCATGGAGAAATGGCAGCCTTGCTACACTGATGGGCGGGATGTAAATTGCCAACAGCCACTCTGGAGAAGTGTACGTTGTGTCCTGAAACATCGAAAAAAAAAACAGCTTAGGGAGCATAGGGCACGTCCACTCATGGGCATATAAATTGGAAAAACTAAAAATCAGCAAGACACAGGCACCCGAAAGTTTAGGTCTGTTCTGTTGACAAGAACCTCCACTTCATGACACCTTAAATATCCCAGGAAAGAGAAAAATGGATAAAGAAGTTGTGGTCCTTATGTACAATGGAATATCACTCAGACATGAAATCAATGTCATAAGGCTAGTAGAAGCAAGATGAGTGGAGTTAGGTACGACGATTCTAAGTGAAATAAGTCACACAGAAAAAGACACTTATCATAAGCTATCACTTATAGAGGGAATGTAAAAACCGCTACACTTGAACTGAATTACAAAACAGAACAGAGTCACACGTTTAGAAAACACACTATGGCTGCTTAACGGGAAAGGTGAGGTGGGGTGATGCATAAAACAAGGGTTTCAAATTCGCTCAGATACCGTTCCATACACCCAATATGTAATAGACAAGACCTACTCCTTGCTCAGTGAACTGGACTCAACACCCCCTATTCACCGCACAAGAATATATGTGACTAGTAAGAATCTTAAAACCTATATATTGATATCTCTCTGGAAGTGAGTCAAGTGGGTGTAAAGCCGCATAAACAGAGCCATGAAAAGCAGCTAAACCCCATTATAAAAATAAATTACTTTTAGAAACCCGTAAAACAAAGACAGTGAAAGAGAGAGACATTCTTACAAAATTCGTTCAGAGGCTGTGATGCAACCTGGATTGACCATATCTAGACCCACAGCTGGATGAGACATAAGGGTGGACACTCTTGGGGCTGAGAGGTTGGGTGAGGTTGCGTGAGCAAACGCAGACCCTTTAAAGTAATACTGCGTGGTACCCATCCCATGGGTCCCAAATCTCCAGGTTCAAGGGCATCTTCCTACATCGAAAACATGCATGAGAAACCCAGAAGATGGTACACCATGTGATTTTGAAAGGTTTCTAAAACGCACCTCATTTCTCATCTCCTTGTGCTCGGGTTCGCCATTCCAGCTACTTTACTAGCAATCTCCCTACTTGGAGAATCAGCACCTTTAAGCTCCTGTTCCCTACAGGTTGCAATTTGTCCTGAGGATGAACGGGAAGAGGGGCAACCAATGAGAGACTAGATCTAGGTGTTGGGACAGGCACAGGTCACTCTATTTTCCCAACAGGAAGAAGAATTAACCACAGGCTCAGCCTGCCGCCCGGAACCAGAATAGGGCCTGAGGCAATCCCGTGCTTTTGCGGCCAGCTCCCAAAAAAGACAGTTGAAAAATGGAGCTCAGGGGCACTGCAATTCACAAACCTGCAGAGTTATAAATGATAACTCTCGTCCACAAATATATTGAGGGAAGGAAACGAAGAGGAATTGAAAGCAAGGCAGAAATGCAGGAAACAGATTTCAGGAGGTAGATACGAATCGCCTTTAAAGCACATGAAAAGCGGCAAAACGTCGACAATGATGCCCTTGGCCAAAAAGGGCGTATGCGTTTTTTCCTGAATATATTCAGGAAAAAACGCATACGCCCTTTTTGGCCAACCAAGCAACCTGGAAAGGCAAATCAGCGCTACAAAGAAGTCTCGCTTCCCATCGGTGAAAAGGGCCATGCTGCAAAAAGTGTCAAAACGAGAAATGCAGGACAGGCCATGGAGAAATGGCAGCCTTGCTACACTGATGGGCGGGATGTAAATTGCCAACAGCCACTCTGGAGAAGTGTACGTTGTGTCCTGAAACATCGAAAAATACAGCTTAGGGAGCATAGGGCACGTCCACTCATGGGCATATAAATTGGAAAAACTAAAAATCAGCAAGACACAGGCACCCGAAAGTTTAGGGCTGCTCTGTTGACAAGAACCTCCACTTCATGACACCTTAAATATCCCAGGAAAGAGAAAAATGGATAAAGAAGTTGTGGTCCTTATGTACAATGGAATATCACTCAGACATGAAATCAATGTTATAAGGCTAGTAGAAGCAAGATGAGTGGAGTTAGGTACGACGATTCTAAGTGAAATAAGTCACACAGAAAAAGACACTTATCATAAGCTATCACTTATAGAGGGAATGTAAAAACCGCTACACTTGAACTGAATTACAAAACAGAACAGAGTCACACGTTTAGAAAACACACTATGGCTGCTTAACGGGAAAGGTGAGGTGGGGTGATGCATAAAACAAGGGTTTCAAATTCGCTCAGATACCGTTCCATACACCCAATATGTAATAGACAAGACCTACTCCTTGCTCAGTGAACTGGACTCAACACCCCCTATTCACCGCACAAGAATATATGTGACTAGTAAGAATCTTAAAACCTATATATTGATACCTCTCTGGAAGTGAGTCAAGGGGGTGTAAAGCCGCATAAACAGAGCCATGAAAAGCAGCTAAACCCCATTATAAAAATAAATTACTTTTAAAAACCCGTAAAACAAAGACAGTGAAAGAGAGAGACATTCTTACAAAATTCGTTCAGAGGCTGTGATGCAACCTGGATTGACCATATCTAGACCCACAACTGGATGAGACATAAGGGTGGACACTCTTGGGGCTGAGAGGTTGGGTGAGGTTGGGTGAGCAAACGCAGACCCTTTAAAGTAATACTGCGTGGTACCCATCCCATGGGTCCCAAATCTCCAGGTTCAAGGGCATCTTCCTACATCGAAAACATGCATGAGAAACCCAGAAGATGGTACACCATGTGATTTTGAAAGGTTTCTAAAACGCACCTCATTTCTCATCTCCTTGTGCTCGGGTTCGCCATTCCAGCTACTTTACTAGCAATCTCCCTACTTGGAGAATCAGCACCTTTAAGCTCCTGTTCCCTACAGGTTGCAATTTGTCCTGAGGATGAACGGGAAGAGGGGCAACCAATGAGAGACTAGATCTAGGTGTTGGGACAGGCACAGGTCACTCTATTTTCCCAACAGGAAGAAGAATTAACCACAGGCTCAGCCTGCCGCCCGGAACCAGAATAGGGCCTGAGGCAATCCCGTGCTTTTGCGGCCAGCTCCCAAAAAAGACAGTTGAAAAATGGAGCTCAGGGGCACTGCAATTCACAAACCTGCAGAGTTATAAATGATAACTCTCGTCCACAAATATATTGAGGGAAGGAAACGAAGAGGAATTGAAAGCAAGGCAGAAATGCAGGAAACAGATTTCAGGAGGTAGATACGAATCGCCTTTAAAGCACATGAAAAGCGGCAAAACGTCGACAATGATGCCCTTGGCCAAAAAGGGCGTATGCGTTTTTTCCTGAATATATTCAGGAAAAAACGCATACGCCCTTTTTGGCCAACCAAGCAACCTGGAAAGGCAAATCAGCGCTACAAAGAAGTCTCGCTTCCCATCGGTGAAAAGGGCCATGCTGCAAAAAGTGTCAAAACGAGAAATGCAGGACAGGCCATGGAGAAATGGCAGCCTTGCTACACTGATGGGCGGGATGTAAATTGCCAACAGCCACTCTGGAGAAGTGTACGTTGTGTCCTGAAACATCGAAAAAAAACAGCTTAGGGAGCATAGGGCACGTCCACTCATGGGCATATAAATTGGAAAAACTAAAAATCAGCAAGACACAGGCACCCGAAAGTTTAGGGCTGCTCTGTTGACAAGAACCTCCACTTCATGACACCTTAAATATCCCAGGAAAGAGAAAAATGGATAAAGAAGTTGTGGTCCTTATGTACAATGGAATATCACTCAGACATGAAATCAATGTCATAAGGCTAGTAGAAGCAAGATGAGTGGAGTTAGGTACGACGATTCTAAGTGAAATAAGTCACACAGAAAAAGACACTTATCATAAGCTATCACTTATAGAGGGAATGTAAAAACCGCTACACTTGAACTGAATTACAAAACAGAACAGAGTCACACGTTTAGAAAACACACTATGGCTGCTTAACGGGAAAGGTGAGGTGGGGTGATGCATAAAACAAGGGTTTCAAATTCGCTCAGATACCGTTCCATACACCCAATATGTAATAGACAAGACCTACTCCTTGCTCAGTGAACTGGACTCAACACCCCCTATTCACCGCACAAGAATATATGTGACTAGTAAGAATCTTAAAACCTATATATTGATATCTCTCTGGAAGTGAGTCAAGGGGGTGTAAAGCCGCATAAACAGAGCCATGAAAAGCAGCTAAACCCCATTATAAAAATAAATTACTTTTAAAAACCCGTAAAACAAAGACAGTGAAAGAGAGAGACATTCTTACAAAATTCGTTCAGAGGCTGTGATGCAACCTGGATTGACCATATCTAGACCCACAGCTGGATGAGACATAAGGGTGGACACTCTTGGGGCTGAGAGGTTGGGTGAGGTTGCGTGAGCAAAGGCAGACCCTTGAAAGTAGTACTGCGTGGTACCCGTCCCATGGGTCCCAAATCTCCAGGTTCAAGGGCATCTTCCTACATCGAAAACATGCATGAGAAACCCAGAAGATGGTACACCATGTGATTTTGAAAGGTTTCTAAAACGCACCTCATTTCTCATCTCCTTGTGCTCGGGTTCGCCATTCCAGCTACTTTACTAGCAATCTCCCTCCTTGGAGAATCAGCACCTTTAAGCTCCTGTTCCCTACAGGTTGCAATTTGTCCTGAGGATGAACGGGAAGAGGGGCAACCAATGAGAGACTAGATCTAGGTGTTGGGACAGGCACAGGTCACTCTATTTTCCCAACAGGAAGAAGAATTAACCACAGGCTCAGCCTGCCGCCCGGAACCAGAATAGGGCCTGAGGCAATCCCGTGCTTTTGCGGCCAGCTCCCAAAAAAGACAGTTGAAAAATGGAGCTCAGGGGCACTGCAATTCACAAACCTGCAGAGTTATAAATGATAACTCTCGTCCACAAATATATTGAGGGAAGGCAACGAAGAGGAATTGAAAGCAAGGCAGAATTGCAGGAAAAAGATTTCAGGAGGTAGATACGAATCGCCTTTAAAGCACATGAAAAGCGGCAAAACGTCGACAATGATGCCCTTGGCCAAAAAGGGCGTATGCGTTTTTTCCTGAATATATTCAGGAAAAAACGCATACGCCCTTTTTGGCCAACCAAGCAACCTGGAAAGGCAAATCAGCGCTACAAAGAAGTCTCGCTTCCCATCGGTGAAAAGGGCCATGCTGCAAAAAGTGTCAAAACGAGAAATGCAGGACAGGCCATGGAGAAATGGCAGCCTTGCTACACTGATGGGCGGGATGTATATTGCCAACAGCCACTCTGGAGAAGTGTACGTTGGGTCCTGAAACATCGAAAAAACACAGCTTAGGGAGCATAGGGCACGTCCACTCATGGGCATATAAATTGGAAAAACTAAAAATCAGCAAGACACAGGCACCCGAAAGTTTAGGACTGCTCTGTTGACAAGAACCTCCACTTCATGACACCTTAAATATCCCAGGAAAGAGAAAAATGGATAAAGAAGTTGTGGTCCTTATGTACAATGGAATATCACTCAGACATGAAATCAATGTCATAAGGCTAGTAGAAGCAAGATGAGTGGAGTTAGGTACGACGATTCTAAGTGAAATAAGTCACACAGAAAAAGACACTTATCATAAGCTATCACTTATAGAGGGAATGTAAAAACCGCTACACTTGAACTGAATTACAAAACAGAACAGAGTCACACGTTTAGAAAACACACTATGGCTGCTTAACGGGAAAGGTGAGGTGGGGTGATGCATAAAACAAGGGTTTCAAATTCGCTCAGATACCGTTCCATACACCCAATATGTAATAGACAAGACCTACTCCTTGCTCAGTGAACTGGACTCAACACCCCCTATTCACCGCACAAGAATATATGTGACTAGTAAGAATCTTAAAACCTATATATTGATATCTCTCTGGAAGTGAGTCAAGGGGGTGTAAAGCCGCATAAACAGAGCCATGAAAAGCAGCTAAACCCCATTATAAAAATAAATTACTTTTAAAAACCCATAAAACAAAGACAGTGAAAGAGAGAGACATTCTTACAAAATTCGTTCAGAGGCTGTGATGCAACCTGGACTGACCATATCTAGACCCACAGCTGGATGAGACATAAGGGTGGACACTCTTGGGGCTGAGAGGTTGGGTGAGGTTGCGTGAGCAAAGGCAGACCCTTTAAAGTAGTACTGCGTGGTACCCATCCCATGGGTCCCAAATCTCCAGGTTCAAGGGCATCTTCCTACATCGAAAACATGCATGAGAAACCCAGAAGATGGTACACCATGTGATTTTGAAAGGTTTCTAAAACGCACCTCATTTCTCATCTCCTTGTGCTCGGGTTCGCCATTCCAGCTACTTTACTAGCAATCTCCCTCCTTGGAGAATCAGCACCTTTAAGCTCCTGTTCCCTACAGGTTGCAATTTGTCCTGAGGATGAACGGGAAGAGGGGCAACCAATGAGAGACTAGATCTAGGTGTTGGGACAGGCACAGGTCACTCTATTTTCCCAACAGGAAGAAGAATTAACCACAGGCTCAGCCTGCCGCCCGGAACCAGAATAGGGCCTGAGGCAATCCCGTGCTTTTGCGGCCAGCTCCCAAAAAAGACAGTTGAAAAATGGAGCTCAGGGGCACTGCAATTCACAAACCTGCAGAGTTATAAATGATAACTCTCGTCCACAAATATATTGAGGGAAGGCAACGAAGAGGAATTGAAAGCAAGGCAGAATTGCAGGAAACAGATTTCAGGAGGTAGATACGAATCACCTTTAAAGCACATGAAAAGCGGCAAAACGTCGACAATGATGCCCTTGGCCAAAAAGGGCGTATGCGTTTTTTCCTGAATATATTCAGGAAAAAACGCATACGCCCTTTTTGGCCAATCAAGCAACCTGGAAAGGCAAATCAGCGCTACAAAGAAGTCTCGCTTCCCATCGGTGAAAAGGGCAATGCTGCAAAAAGTGTCAAAACGAGAAATGCAGGACAGGCCATGGAGAAATGGCAGCCTTGCTACACTGATGGGCGGGATGTAAATTGCCAACAGCCACTCTGGAGAAGTGTACGTTGGGTCCTGAAACATCGAAAAAACACAGCTTAGGGAGCATAGGGCACGTCCACTCATGGGCATATAAATTGGAAAAACTAAAAATCAGCAAGACACAGGCACCCGAAAGTTTAGGGCTGCTCTGTTGACAAGAACCTCCACTTCATGACACCTTAAATATCCCAGGAAAGAGAAAAATGGATAAAGAAGTTGTGGTCCTTATGTACAATGGAATATCACTCAGACATGAAATCAATGTTATAAGGCTAGTAGAAGCAAGATGAGTGGAGTTAGGTACGACGATTCTAAGTGAAATAAGTCACACAGAAAAAGACACTTATCATAAGCTATCACTTATAGAGGGAATGTAAAAACCGCTACACTTGAACTGAATTACAAAACAGAACAGAGTCACACGTTTAGAAAACACACTATGGCTGCTTAACGGGAAAGGTGAGGTGGGGTGATGCATAAAACAAGGGTTTCAAATTCGCTCAGATACCGTTCCATACACCCAATATGTAATAGACAAGACCTACTCCTTGCTCAGTGAACTGGACTCAACACCCCCTATTCACCGCACAAGAATATGTTTGACTAGTAAGAATCTTAAAACCTATATATTGATATCTCTCTGGAAGTGAGTCAAGGGGGTGTAAAGCCGCATAAACAGAGCCATGAAAAGCAGCTAAACCCCATTATAAAAATAAATTACTTTTAAAAACCCGTAAAACAAAGACAGTGAAAGAGAGAGACATTCTTACAAAATTCGTTCAGAGGCTGTGATGCAACCTGGATTGACCATATCTAGACCCACAGCTGGATGAGACATAAGGGTGGACACTCTTGGGGCTGAGAGGTTGGGTGAGGTTGCGTGAGCAAACGCAGACCCTTTAAAGTAATACTGCGTGGTACCCATCCCATGGGTCCCAAATCTCCAGGTTCAAGGGCATCTTCCTACATCGAAAACATGCATGAGAAACCCAGAAGATGGTACACCATGTGATTTTGAAAGGTTTCTAAAACGCACCTCATTTCTCATCTCCTTGTGCTCGGGTTCGCCATTCCAGCTACTTTACTAGCAATCTCCCTCCTTGGAGAATCAGCACCTTTAAGCTCCTGTTCCCTACAGGTTGCAATTTGTCCTGAGGATGAACGGGAAGAGGGGCAACCAATGAGAGACTAGATCTAGGTGTTGGGACAGGCACAGGTCACTCTATTTTCCCAACAGGAAGAAGAATTAACCACAGGCTCAGCCTGCCGCCCGGAACCAGAATAGGGCCTGAGGCAATCCCGTGCTTTTGCGGCCAGCTCCCAAAAAAGACAGTTGAAAAATGGAGCTCAGGGGCACTGCAATTCACAAACCTGCAGAGTTATAAATGATAACTCTCGTCCACAAATATATTGAGGGAAGGCAACGAAGAGGAATTGAAAGCAAGGCAGAATTGCAGGAAACAGATTTCAGGAGGTAGATACGAATCGCCTTTAAAGCACATGAAAAGCGGCAAAACGTCGACAATGATGCCCTTGGCCAAAAAGGGCGTATGCGTTTTTTCCTGAATATATTCAGGAAAAAACGCATACGCCCTTTTTGGCCAACCAAGCAACCTGGAAAGGCAAATCAGCGCTACAAAGAAGTCTCGCTTCCCATCGGTGAAAAGGGCCATGCTGCAAAAAGTGTCAAAACGAGAAATGCAGGACAGGCCATGGAGAAATGGCAGCCTTGCTACACTGATGGGCGGGATGTAAATTGCCAACAGCCACTCTGGAGAAGTGTACGTTGTGTCCTGAAACATCGAAAAAAAACAGCTTAAGGAGCATAGGGCACGTCCACTCATGGGCGTATAAATTGGAAAAACTAAAAATCAGCAAGACACAGGCACCCGAAAGTTTAGGGCTGCTCTGTTGACAAGAACCTCCACTTCATGACACCTTAAATATCCCAGGAAAGAGAAAAATGGATAAAGAAGTTGTGGTCCTTATGTACAATGGAATATCACTCAGACATGAAATCAATGTCATAAGGCTAGTAGAAGCAAGATGAGTGGAGTTAGGTACGACGATTCTAAGTGAAATAAGTCACACAGAAAAAGACACTTATCATAAGCTATCACTTATAGAGGGAATGTAAAAACCGCTACACTTGAACTGAATTACAAAACAGAACAGAGTCACACGTTTAGAAAACACACTATGGCTGCTTAACGGGAAAGGTGAGGTGGGGTGATGCATAAAACAAGGGTTTCAAATTCGCTCAGATACCGTTCCATACACCCAATATGTAATAGACAAGACCTACTCCTTGATCAGTGAACTGGACTCAACACCCCCTATTCAACGCACAAGAATATATGTGACTAGTAAGAATCTTAAAACCTATATATTGATATCTCTCTGGAAGTGAGTCAAGGGGGTGTAAAGCCGCATAAACAGAGCCATGAAAAGCAGCTAAACCCCATTATAAAAATAAATTACTTTTAAAAACCCGTAAAACAAAGACAGTGAAAGAGAGAGACATTCTTACAAAATTCGTTCAGAGGCTGTGATGCAACCTGGATTGACCATATCTAGACCCACAGCTGGATGAGACATAAGGGTGGACACTCTTGGGGCTGAGAGGTTGGGTGAGGTTGCGTGAGCAAACGCAGACCCTTGAAAGTAGTACTGCGTGGTACCCGTCCCATGGGTCCCAAATCTCCAGGTTCAAGGGCATCTTCCTACATCGAAAACATGCATGAGAAACCCAGAAGATGGTACACCATGTGATTTTGAAAGGTTTCTAAAACGCACCTCATTTCTCATCTCCTTGTGCTCGGGTTCGCCATTCCAGCTACTTTACTAGCAATCTCCCTCCTTGGAGAATCAGCACCTTTAAGCTCCTGTTCCCTACAGGTTGCAATTTGTCCTGAGGATGAACGGGAAGAGGGGCAACCAATGAGAGACTAGATCTAGGTGTTGGGACAGGCACAGGTCACTCTATTTTCCCAACAGGAAGAAGAATTAACCACAGGCTCAGCCTGCCGCCCGGAACCAGAATAGGGCCTGAGGCAATCCCGTGCTTTTGCGGCCAGCTCCCAAAAAAGACAGTTGAAAAATGGAGCTCAGGGGCACTGCAATTCACAAACCTGCAGAGTTATAAATGATAACTCTCGTCCACAAATATATTGAGGGAAGGCAACGAAGAGGAATTGAAAGCAAGGCAGAATTGCAGGAAACAGATTTCAGGAGGTAGATACGAATCGCCTTTAAAGCACATGAAAAGCGGCAAAACGTCGACAATGATGCCCTTGGCCAAAAAGGGCGTATGCGTTTTTTCCTGAATATATTCAGGAAAAAACGCATACGCCCTTTTTGGCCAACCAAGCAACCTGGAAAGGCAAATCAGCGCTACAAAGAAGTCTCGCTTCCCATCGGTGAAAAGGGCCATGCTGCAAAAAGTGTCAAAACGAGAAATGCAGGACAGGCCATGGAGAAATGGCAGCCTTGCTACACTGATGGGCGGGATGTAAATTGCCAACAGCCACTCTGGAGAAGTGTACGTTGGGTCCTGAAACATCGAAAAAACACAGCTTAGGGAGCATAGGGCACGTCCACTCATGGGCATATAAATTGGAAAAACTAAAAATCAGCAAGACACAGGCACCCGAAAGTTTAGGGCTGCTCTGTTGACAAGAACCTCCACTTCATGACACCTTAAATATCCCAGGAAAGAGAAAAATGGATAAAGAAGTTGTGGTCCTTATGTACAATGGAATATCACTCAGACATGAAATCAATGTTATAAGGCTAGTAGAAGCAAGATGAGTGGAGTTAGGTACGACGATTCTAAGTGAAATAAGTCACACAGAAAAAGACACTTATCATAAGCTATCACTTATAGAGGGAATGTAAAAACCGCTACACTTGAACTGAATTACAAAACAGAACAGAGTCACACGTTTAGAAAACACACTATGGCTGCTTAACGGGAAAGGTGAGGTGGGGTGATGCATAAAACAAGGGTTTCAAATTCGCTCAGATACCGTTCCATACACCCAATATGTAATAGACAAGACCTACTCCTTGCTCAGTGAACTGGACTCAACACCCCCTATTCACCGCACAAGAATATGTTTGACTAGTAAGAATCTTAAAACCTATATATTGATATCTCTCTGGAAGTGAGTCAAGGGGGTGTAAAGCCGCATAAACAGAGCCATGAAAAGCAGCTAAACCCCATTATAAAAATAAATTACTTTTAAAAACCCGTAAAACAAAGACAGTGAAAGAGAGAGACATTCTTACAAAATTCGTTCAGAGGCTGTGATGCAACCTGGATTGACCATATCTAGACCCACAGCTGGATGAGACATAAGGGTGGACACTCTTGGGGCTGAGAGGTTGGGTGAGGTTGCGTGAGCAAACGCAGACCCTTTAAAGTAATACTGCGTGGTACCCATCCCATGGGTCCCAAATCTCCAGGTTCAAGGGCATCTTCCTACATCGAAAACATGCATGAGAAACCCAGAAGATGGTACACCATGTGATTTTGAAAGGTTTCTAAAACGCACCTCATTTCTCATCTCCTTGTGCTCGGGTTCGCCATTCCAGCTACTTTACTAGCAATCTCCCTCCTTGGAGAATCAGCACCTTTAAGCTCCTGTTCCCTACAGGTTGCAATTTGTCCTGAGGATGAACGGGAAGAGGGGCAACCAATGAGAGACTAGATCTAGGTGTTGGGACAGGCACAGGTCACTCTATTTTCCCAACAGGAAGAAGAATTAACCACAGGCTCAGCCTGCCGCCCGGAACCAGAATAGGGCCTGAGGCAATCCCGTGCTTTTGCGGCCAGCTCCCAAAAAAGACAGTTGAAAAATGGAGCTCAGGGGCACTGCAATTCACAAACCTGCAGAGTTATAAATGATAACTCTCGTCCACAAATATATTGAGGGAAGGCAACGAAGAGGAATTGAAAGCAAGGCAGAATTGCAGGAAACAGATTTCAGGAGGTAGATACGAATCGCCTTTAAAGCACATGAAAAGCGGCAAAACGTCGACAATGATGCCCTTGGCCAAAAAGGGCGTATGCGTTTTTTCCTGAATATATTCAGGAAAAAACGCATACGCCCTTTTTGGCCAACCAAGCAACCTGGAAAGGCAAATCAGCGCTACAAAGAAGTCTCGCTTCCCATCGGTGAAAAGGGCCATGCTGCAAAAAGTGTCAAAACGAGAAATGCAGGACAGGCCATGGAGAAATGGCAGCCTTGCTACACTGATGGGCGGGATGTAAATTGCCAACAGCCACTCTGGAGAAGTGTACGTTGTGTCCTGAAACATCGAAAAAAAACAGCTTAAGGAGCATAGGGCACGTCCACTCATGGGCGTATAAATTGGAAAAACTAAAAATCAGCAAGACACAGGCACCCGAAAGTTTAGGGCTGCTCTGTTGACAAGAACCTCCACTTCATGACACCTTAAATATCCCAGGAAAGAGAAAAATGGATAAAGAAGTTGTGGTCCTTATGTACAATGGAATATCACTCAGACATGAAATCAATGTCATAAGGCTAGTAGAAGCAAGATGAGTGGAGTTAGGTACGACGATTCTAAGTGAAATAAGTCACACAGAAAAAGACACTTATCATAAGCTATCACTTATAGAGGGAATGTAAAAACCGCTACACTTGAACTGAATTACAAAACAGAACAGAGTCACACGTTTAGAAAACACACTATGGCTGCTTAACGGGAAAGGTGAGGTGGGGTGATGCATAAAACAAGGGTTTCAAATTCGCTCAGATACCGTTCCATACACCCAATATGTAATAGACAAGACCTACTCCTTGATCAGTGAACTGGACTCAACACCCCCTATTCAACGCACAAGAATATATGTGACTAGTAAGAATCTTAAAACCTATATATTGATATCTCTCTGGAAGTGAGTCAAGGGGGTGTAAAGCCGCATAAACAGAGCCATGAAAAGCAGCTAAACCCCATTATAAAAATAAATTACTTTTAAAAACCCGTAAAACAAAGACAGTGAAAGAGAGAGACATTCTTACAAAATTCGTTCAGAGGCTGTGATGCAACCTGGATTGACCATATCTAGACCCACAGCTGGATGAGACATAAGGGTGGACACTCTTGGGGCTGAGAGGTTGGGTGAGGTTGCGTGAGCAAACGCAGACCCTTGAAAGTAGTACTGCGTGGTACCCGTCCCATGGGTCCCAAATCTCCAGGTTCAAGGGCATCTTCCTACATCGAAAACATGCATGAGAAACCCAGAAGATGGTACACCATGTGATTTTGAAAGGTTTCTAAAACGCACCTCATTTCTCATCTCCTTGTGCTCGGGTTCGCCATTCCAGCTACTTTACTAGCAATCTCCCTCCTTGGAGAATCAGCACCTTTAAGCTCCTGTTCCCTACAGGTTGCAATTTGTCCTGAGGATGAACGGGAAGAGGGGCAACCAATGAGAGACTAGATCTAGGTGTTGGGACAGGCACAGGTCACTCTATTTTCCCAACAGGAAGAAGAATTAACCACAGGCTCAGCCTGCCGCCGGGAACCAGAATAGGGCCTGAGGCAATCCCGTGCTTTTGCGGCCAGCTCCCAAAAAAGACAGTTGAAAAATGGAGCTCAGGGGCACTGCAATTCACAAACCTGCAGAGTTATAAATGATAACTCTCGTCCACAAATATATTGAGGGAAGGCAACGAAGAGGAATTGAAAGCAAGGCAGAATTGCAGGAAACAGATTTCAGGAGGTAGATACGAATCGCCTTTAAAGCACATGAAAAGCGGCAAAACGTCGACAATGATGCCCTTGGCCAAAAAGGGCGTATGCGTTTTTTCCTGAATATATTCAGGAAAAAACGCATACGCCCTTTTTGGCCAACCAAGCAACCTGGAAAGGCAAATCAGCGCTACAAAGAAGTCTCGCTTCCCATCGGTGAAAAGGGCCATGCTGCAAAAAGTGTCAAAACGAGAAATGCAGGACAGGCCATGGAGAAATGGCAGCCTTGCTACACTGATGGGCGGGATGTAAATTGCCAACAGCCACTCTGGAGAAGTGTACGTTGTGTCCTGAAACATCGAAAAAAAACAGCTTAAGGAGCATAGGGCACGTCCACTCATGGGCGTATAAATTGGAAAAACTAAAAATCAGCAAGACACAGGCACCCGAAAGTTTAGGGCTGCTCTGTTGACAAGAACCTCCACTTCATGACACCTTAAATATCCCAGGAAAGAGAAAAATGGATAAAGAAGTTGTGGTCCTTATGTACAATGGAATATCACTCAGACATGAAATCAATGTCATAAGGCTAGTAGAAGCAAGATGAGTGGAGTTAGGTACGACGATTCTAAGTGAAATAAGTCACACAGAAAAAGACACTTATCATAAGCTATCACTTATAGAGGGAATGTAAAAACCGCTACACTTGAACTGAATTACAAAACAGAACAGAGTCACACGTTTAGAAAACACACTATGGCTGCTTAACGGGAAAGGTGAGGTGGGGTGATGCATAAAACAAGGGTTTCAAATTCGCTCAGATACCGTTCCATACACCCAATATGTAATAGACAAGACCTACTCCTTGCTCAGTGAACTGGACTCAACACCCCCTATTCACCGCACAAGAATATATGTGACTAGTAAGAATCTTAAAACCTATATATTGATACCTCTCTGGAAGTGAGTCAAGGGGGTGTAAAGCCGCATAAACAGAGCCATGAAAAGCAGCTAAACCCCATTATAAAAATAAATTACTTTTAAAAACCCGTAAAACAAAGACAGTGAAAGAGAGAGACATTCTTACAAAATTCGTTCAGAGGCTGTGATGCAACCTGGATTGACCATATCTAGACCCACAGCTGGATGAGACATAAGGGTGGACACTCTTGGGGCTGAGAGGTTGGGTGAGGTTGCGTGAGCAAACGCAGACCCTTGAAAGTAGTACTGCGTGGTACCCGTCCCATGGGTCCCAAATCTCCAGGTTCAAGGGCATCTTCCTACATCGAAAACATGCATGAGAAACCCAGAAGATGGTACACCATGTGATTTTGAAAGGTTTCTAAAACGCACCTCATTTCTCATCTCCTTGTGCTCGGGTTCGCCATTCCAGCTACTTTACTAGCAATCTCCCTCCTTGGAGAATCAGCACCTTTAAGCTCCTGTTCCCTACAGGTTGCAATTTGTCCTGAGGATGAACGGGAAGAGGGGCAACCAATGAGAGACTAGATCTAGGTGTTGGGACAGGCACAGGTCACTCTATTTTCCCAACAGGAAGAAGAATTAACCACAGGCTCAGCCTGCCGCCCGGAACCAGAATAGGGCCTGAGGCAATCCCGTGCTTTTGCGGCCAGCTCCCAAAAAAGACAGTTGAAAAATGGAGCTCAGGGGCACTGCAATTCACAAACCTGCAGAGTTATAAATGATAACTCTCGTCCACAAATATATTGAGGGAAGGCAACGAAGAGGAATTGAAAGCAAGGCAGAATTGCAGGAAACAGATTTCAGGAGGTAGATACGAATCGCCTTTAAAGCACATGAAAAGCAGCAAAACGTCGACAATGATGCCCTTGGCCAAAAAGGGCGTATGCGTTTTTTCCTGAATATATTCAGGAAAAAACGCATACGCCCTTTTTGGCCAACCAAGCAACCTGGAAAGGCAAATCAGCGCTACAAAGAAGTCTCGCTTCCCATCGGTGAAAAGGGCCATGCTGCAAAAAGTGTCAAAACGAGAAATGCAGGACAGGCCATGGAGAAATGGCAGCCTTGCTACACTGATGGGCGGGATGTAAATTGCCAACAGCCACTCTGGAGAAGTGTACGTTGGGTCCTGAAACATCGAAAAAAAACAGCTTAGGGAGCATAGGGCACGTCCACTCATGGGCATATAAATTGGAAAAAGTAAAAATCAGCAAGACACAGGCACCCGAAAGTTTAGGGCTGCTCTGTTGACAAGAACCTCCACTTCATGACACCTTAAATATCCCAGGAAAGAGAAAAATGGATAAAGAAGTTGTGGTCCTTATGTACAATGGAATATCACTCAGACATGAAATCAATGTCATAAGGCATGTAGAAGCAAGATGAGTGGAGTTAGGTACGACGATTCTAAGTGAAATAAGTCACACAGAAAAAGACACTTATCATAAGCTATCACTTATAGAGGGAATGTAAAAACCGCTACACTTGAACTGAATTACAAAACAGAACAGAGTCACACGTTTAGAAAACACACTATGGCTGCTTAACGGGAAAGGTGAGGTGGGGTGATGCATAAAACAAGGGTTTCAAATTCGCTCAGATACCGTTCCATACACCCAATATGTAATAGACAAGACCTACTCCTTGCTCAGTGAACTGGACTCAACACCCCCTATTCACCGCACAAGAATATATGTGACTAGTAAGAATCTTAAAACCTATATATTGATATCTCTCTGGAAGTGAGTCAAGGGGGTGTAAAGCCGCATAAACAGAGCCATGAAAAGCAGCTAAACCCCATTATAAAAATAAATTACTTTTAAAAACCCGTAAAACAAAGACAGTGAAAGAGAGAGACATTCTTACAAAATTCGTTCAGAGGCTGTGATGCAACCTGGACTGACCATATCTAGACCCACAGCTGGATGAGACATAAGGGTGGACACTCTTGGGGCTGAGAGGTTGGGTGAGGTTGCGTGAGCAAAGGCAGACCCTTTAAAGTAGTACTGCGTGGTACCCATCCCATGGGTCCCAAATCTCCAGGTTCAAGGGCATCTTCCTACATCGAAAACATGCATGAGAAACCCAGAAGATGGTACACCATGTGATTTTGAAAGGTTTCTAAAACGCACCTCATTTCTCATCTCCTTGTGCTCGGGTTCGCCATTCCAGCTACTTTACTAGCAATCTCCCTCCTTGGAGAATCAGCACCTTTAAGCTCCTGTTCCCTACAGGTTGCAATTTGTCCTGAGGATGAACGGGAAGAGGGGCAACCAATGAGAGACTAGATCTAGGTGTTGGGACAGGCACAGGTCACTCTATTTTCCCAACAGGAAGAAGAATTAACCACAGGCTCAGCCTGCCGCCCGGAACCAGAATAGGGCCTGAGGCAATCCCGTGCTTTTGCGGCCAGCTCCCAAAAAAGACAGTTGAAAAATGGAGCTCAGGGGCACTGCAATTCACAAACCTGCAGAGTTATAAATGATAACTCTCGTCCACAAATATATTGAGGGAAGGCAACGAAGAGGAATTGAAAGCAAGGCAGAATTGCAGGAAACAGATTTCAGGAGGTAGATACGAATCACTTTTAAAGCACATGAAAAGCGGCAAAACGTCGACAATGATGCCCTTGGCCAAAAAGGGCGTATGCGTTTTTTCCTGAATATATTCAGGAAAAAACGCATACGCCCTTTTTGGCCAACCAAGCAACCTGGAAAGGCAAATCAGCGCTACAAAGAAGTCTCGCTTCCCATCGGTGAAAAGGGCCATGCTGCAAAAAGTGTCAAAACGAGAAATGCAGGACAGGCCATGGAGAAATGGCAGCCTTGCTACACTGATGGGCGGGATGTAAATTGCCAACAGCCACTCTGGAGAAGTGTACGTTGGGTCCTGAAACATCGAAAAAACACAGCTTAGGGAGCATAGGGCACGTCCCCTCATGGGCATATAAATTGGAAAAACTAAAAATCAGCAAGACACAGGCACCCGAAAGTTTAGGGCTGCTCTGTTGACAAGAACCTCCACTTCATGACACCTTAAATATCCCAGGAAAGAGAAAAATGGATAAAGAAGTTGTGGTCCTTATGTACAATGGAATATCACTCAGACATGAAATCAATGTTATAAGGCTAGTAGAAGCAAGATGAGTGGAGTTAGGTACGACGATTCTAAGTGAAATAAGTCACACAGAAAAAGACACTTATCATAAGCTATCACTTATAGAGGGAATGTAAAAACCGCTACACTTGAACTGAATTACAAAACAGAACAGAGTCACACGTTTAGAAAACACACTATGGCTGCTTAACGGGAAAGGTGAGGTGGGGTGATGCATAAAACAAGGGTTTCAAATTCGCTCAGATACCGTTCCATACACCCAATATGTAATAGACAAGACCTACTCCTTGCTCAGTGAACTGGACTCAACACCCCCTATTCACCGCACAAGAATATGTTTGACTAGTAAGAATCTTAAAACCTATATATTGATATCTCTGTGGAAGTGAGTCAAGGGGGTGTAAAGCCGCATAAACAGAGCCATGAAAAGCAGCTAAACCCCATTATAAAAATAAATTACTTTTAAAAACCCGTAAAACAAAGACAGTGAAAGAGAGAGACATTCTTACAAAATTCGTTCAGAGGCTGTGATGCAACCTGGATTGACCATATCTAGACCCACAGCTGGATGAGACATAAGGGTGGACACTCTTGGGGCTGAGAGGTTGGGTGAGGTTGCGTGAGCAAACGCAGACCCTTTAAAGTAATACTGCGTGGTACCCATCCCATGGGTCCTAAATCTCCAGGTTCAAGGGCATCTTCCTACATCGAAAACATGCATGAGAAACCCAGAAGATGGTACACCATGTGATTTTGAAAGGTTTCTAAAACGCACCTCATTTCTCATCTCCTTGTGCTCGGGTTCGCCATTCCAGCTACTTTACTAGCAATCTCCCTCCTTGGAGAATCAGCACCTTTAAGCTCCTGTTCCCTACAGGTTGCAATTTGTCCTGAGGATGAACGGGAAGAGGGGCAACCAATGAGAGACTAGATCTAGGTGTTGGGACAGGCACAGGTCACTCTATTTTCCCAACAGGAAGAAGAATTAACCACAGGCTCAGCCTGCCGCCCGGAACCAGAATAGGGCCTGAGGCAATCCCGTGCTTTTGCGGCCAGCTCCCAAAAAAGACAGTTGAAAAATGGAGCTCAGGGGCACTGCAATTCACAAACCTGCAGAGTTATAAATGATAACTCTCGTCCACAAATATATTGAGGGAAGGCAACGAAGAGGAATTGAAAGCAAGGCAGAATTGCAGGAAACAGATTTCAGGAGGTAGATACGAATCGCCTTTAAAGCACATGAAAAGCGGCAAAACGTCGACAATGATGCCCTTGGCCAAAAAGGGCGTATGCGTTTTTTCCTGAATATATTCAGGAAAAAACGCATACGCCCTTTTTGGCCAACCAAGCAACCTGGAAAGGCAAATCAGCGCTACAAAGAAGTCTCGCTTCCCATCGGTGAAAAGGGCCATGCTGCAAAAAGTGTCAAAACGAGAAATGCAGGACAGGCCATGGAGAAATGGCAGCCTTGCTACACTGATGGGCGGGATGTAAATTGCCAACAGCCACTCTGGAGAAGTGTACGTTGTGTCCTGAAACATCGAAAAAAAACAGCTTAAGGAGCATAGGGCACGTCCACTCATGGGCGTATAAATTGGAAAAACTAAAAATCAGCAAGACACAGGCACCCGAAAGTTTAGGGCTGCTCTGTTGACAAGAACCTCCACTTCATGACACCTTAAATATCCCAGGAAAGAGAAAAATGGATAAAGAAGTTGTGGTCCTTATGTACAATGGAATATCACTCAGACATGAAATCAATGTCATAAGGCTAGTAGAAGCAAGATGAGTGGAGTTAGGTACGACGATTCTAAGTGAAATAAGTCACACAGAAAAAGACACTTATCATAAGCTATCACTTATAGAGGGAATGTAAAAACCGCTACACTTGAACTGAATTACAAAACAGAACAGAGTCACACGTTTAGAAAACACACTATGGCTGCTTAACGGGAAAGGTGAGGTGGGGTGATGCATAAAACAAGGGTTTCAAATTCGCTCACATACCGTTCCATACACCCAATATGTAATAGACAAGACCTACTCCTTGCTCAGTGAACTGGACTCAACACCCCCTATTCACCGCACAAGAATATATGTGACTAGTAAGAATCTTAAAACCTATATATTGATACCTCTCTGGAAGTGAGTCAAGGGGGTGTAAAGCCGCATAAACAGAGCCATGAAAAGCAGCTAAACCCCATTATAAAAATAAATTACTTTTAAAAACCCGTAAAACAAAGACAGTGAAAGAGAGAGACATTCTTACAAAATTCGTTCAGAGGCTGTGATGCAACCTGGATTGACCATATCTAGACCCACAGCTGGATGAGACATAAGGGTGGACACTCTTGGGGCTGAGAGGTTGGGTGAGGTTGCGTGAGCAAACGCAGACCCTTGAAAGTAGTACTGCGTGGTACCCGTCCCATGGGTCCCAAATCTCCAGGTTCAAGGGCATCTTCCTACATCGAAAACATGCATGAGAAACCCAGAAGATGGTACACCATGTGATTTTGAAAGGTTTCTAAAACGCACCTCATTTCTCATCTCCTTGTGCTCGGGTTCGCCATTCCAGCTACTTTACTAGCAATCTCCCTCCTTGGAGAATCAGCACCTTTAAGCTCCTGTTCCCTACAGGTTGCAATTTGTCCTGAGGATGAACGGGAAGAGGGGCAACCAATGAGAGACTAGATCTAGGTGTTGGGACAGGCACAGGTCACTCTATTTTCCCAACAGGAAGAAGAATTAACCACAGGCTCAGCCTGCCGCCCGGAACCAGAATAGGGCCTGAGGCAATCCCGTGCTTTTGCGGCCAGCTCCCAAAAAAGACAGTTGAAAAATGGAGCTCAGGGGCACTGCAATTCACAAACCTGCAGAGTTATAAATGATAACTCTCGTCCACAAATATATTGAGGGAAGGCAACGAAGAGGAATTGAAAGCAAGGCAGAATTGCAGGAAACAGATTTCAGGAGGTAGATACGAATCGCCTTTAAAGCACATGAAAAGCAGCAAAACGTCGACAATGATGCCCTTGGCCAAAAAGGGCGTATGCGTTTTTTCCTGAATATATTCAGGAAAAAACGCATACGCCCTTTTTGGCCAACCAAGCAACCTGGAAAGGCAAATCAGCGCTACAAAGAAGTCTCGCTTCCCATCGGTGAAAAGGGCCATGCTGCAAAAAGTGTCAAAACGAGAAATGCAGGACAGGCCATGGAGAAATGGCAGCCTTGCTACACTGATGGGCGGGATGTAAATTGCCAACAGCCACTCTGGAGAAGTGTACGTTGGGTCCTGAAACATCGAAAAAAAACAGCTTAGGGAGCATAGGGCACGTCCACTCATGGGCATATAAATTGGAAAAAGTAAAAATCAGCAAGACACAGGCACCCGAAAGTTTAGGGCTGCTCTGTTGACAAGAACCTCCACTTCATGACACCTTAAATATCCCAGGAAAGAGAAAAATGGATAAAGAAGTTGTGGTCCTTATGTACAATGGAATATCACTCAGACATGAAATCAATGTCATAAGGCATGTAGAAGCAAGATGAGTGGAGTTAGGTACGACGATTCTAAGTGAAATAAGTCACACAGAAAAAGACACTTATCATAAGCTATCACTTATAGAGGGAATGTAAAAACCGCTACACTTGAACTGAATTACAAAACAGAACAGAGTCACACGTTTAGAAAACACACTATGGCTGCTTAACGGGAAAGGTGAGGTGGGGTGATGCATAAAACAAGGGTTTCAAATTCGCTCAGATACCGTTCCATACACCCAATATGTAATAGACAAGACCTACTCCTTGCTCAGTGAACTGGACTCAACACCCCCTATTCACCGCACAAGAATATATGTGACTAGTAAGAATCTTAAAACCTATATATTGATATCTCTCTGGAAGTGAGTCAAGGGGGTGTAAAGCCGCATAAACAGAGCCATGAAAAGCAGCTAAACCCCATTATAAAAATAAATTACTTTTAAAAACCCGTAAAACAAAGACAGTGAAAGAGAGAGACATTCTTACAAAATTCGTTCAGAGGCTGTGATGCAACCTGGACTGACCATATCTAGACCCACAGCTGGATGAGACATAAGGGTGGACACTCTTGGGGCTGAGAGGTTGGGTGAGGTTGCGTGAGCAAAGGCAGACCCTTTAAAGTAGTACTGCGTGGTACCCATCCCATGGGTCCCAAATCTCCAGGTTCAAGGGCATCTTCCTACATCGAAAACATGCATGAGAAACCCAGAAGATGGTACACCATGTGATTTTGAAAGGTTTCTAAAACGCACCTCATTTCTCATCTCCTTGTGCTCGGGTTCGCCATTCCAGCTACTTTACTAGCAATCTCCCTCCTTGGAGAATCAGCACCTTTAAGCTCCTGTTCCCTACAGGTTGCAATTTGTCCTGAGGATGAACGGGAAGAGGGGCAACCAATGAGAGACTAGATCTAGGTGTTGGGACAGGCACAGGTCACTCTATTTTCCCAACAGGAAGAAGAATTAACCACAGGCTCAGCCTGCCGCCCGGAACCAGAATAGGGCCTGAGGCAATCCCGTGCTTTTGCGGCCAGCTCCCAAAAAAGACAGTTGAAAAATGGAGCTCAGGGGCACTGCAATTCACAAACCTGCAGAGTTATAAATGATAACTCTCGTCCACAAATATATTGAGGGAAGGCAACGAAGAGGAATTGAAAGCAAGGCAGAATTGCAGGAAACAGATTTCAGGAGGTAGATACGAATCACTTTTAAAGCACATGAAAAGCGGCAAAACTTCGACAATGATGCCCTTGGCCAAAAAGGGCGTATGCGTTTTTTCCTGAATATATTCAGGAAAAAACGCATACGCCCTTTTTGGCCAACCAAGCAACCTGGAAAGGCAAATCAGCGCTACAAAGAAGTCTCGCTTCCCATCGGTGAAAAGGGCCATGCTGCAAAAAGTGTCAAAACGAGAAATGCAGGACAGGCCATGGAGAAATGGCAGCCTTGCTACACTGATGGGCGGGATGTAAATTGCCAACAGCCACTCTGGAGAAGTGTACGTTGGGTCCTGAAACATCGAAAAAACACAGCTTAGGGAGCATAGGGCACGTCCCCTCATGGGCATATAAATTGGAAAAACTAAAAATCAGCAAGACACAGGCACCCGAAAGTTTAGGGCTGCTCTGTTGACAAGAACCTCCACTTCATGACACCTTAAATATCCCAGGAAAGAGAAAAATGGATAAAGAAGTTGTGGTCCTTATGTACAATGGAATATCACTCAGACATGAAATCAATGTTATAAGGCTAGTAGAAGCAAGATGAGTGGAGTTAGGTACGACGATTCTAAGTGAAATAAGTCACACAGAAAAAGACACTTATCATAAGCTATCACTTATAGAGGGAATGTAAAAACCGCTACACTTGAACTGAATTACAAAACAGAACAGAGTCACACGTTTAGAAAACACACTATGGCTGCTTAACGGGAAAGGTGAGGTGGGGTGATGCATAAAACAAGGGTTTCAAATTCGCTCAGATACCGTTCCATACACCCAATATGTAATAGACAAGACCTACTCCTTGCTCAGTGAACTGGACTCAACACCCCCTATTCACCGCACAAGAATATGTTTGACTAGTAAGAATCTTAAAACCTATATATTGATATCTCTGTGGAAGTGAGTCAAGGGGGTGTAAAGCCGCATAAACAGAGCCATGAAAAGCAGCTAAACCCCATTATAAAAATAAATTACTTTTAAAAACCCGTAAAACAAAGACAGTGAAAGAGAGAGACATTCTTACAAAATTCGTTCAGAGGCTGTGATGCAACCTGGATTGACCATATCTAGACCCACAGCTGGATGAGACATAAGGGTGGACACTCTTGGGGCTGAGAGGTTGGGTGAGGTTGCGTGAGCAAACGCAGACCCTTTAAAGTAATACTGCGTGGTACCCATCCCATGGGTCCTAAATCTCCAGGTTCAAGGGCATCTTCCTACATCGAAAACATGCATGAGAAACCTAGAAGATGGTACACCATGTGATTTTGAAAGGTTTCTAAAACGCACCTCATTTCTCATCTCCTTGTGCTCGGGTTCGCCATTCCAGCTACTTTACTAGCAATCTCCCTCCTTGGAGAATCAGCACCTTTAAGCTCCTGTTCCCTACAGGTTGCAATTTGTCCTGAGGATGAACGGGAAGAGGGGCAACCAATGAGAGACTAGATCTAGGTGTTGGGACAGGCACAGGTCACTCTATTTTCCCAACAGGAAGAAGAATTAACCACAGGCTCAGCCTGCCGCCCGGAACCAGAATAGGGCCTGAGGCAATCCCGTGCTTTTGCGGCCAGCTCCCAAAAAAGACAGTTGAAAAATGGAGCTCAGGGGCACTGCAATTCACAAACCTGCAGAGTTATAAATGATAACTCTCGTCCACAAATATATTGAGGGAAGGCAACGAAGAGGAATTGAAAGCAAGGCAGAATTGCAGGAAACAGATTTCAGGAGGTAGATACGAATCGCCTTTAAAGCACATGAAAAGCGGCAAAACGTCGACAATGATGCCCTTGGCCAAAAAGGGCGTATGCGTTTTTTCCTGAATATATTCAGGAAAAAACGCATACGCCCTTTTTGGCCAACCAAGCAACCTGGAAAGGCAAATCAGCGCTACAAAGAAGTCTCGCTTCCCATCGGTGAAAAGGGCCATGCTGCAAAAAGTGTCAAAACGAGAAATGCAGGACAGGCCATGGAGAAATGGCAGCCTTGCTACACTGATGGGCGGGATGTAAATTGCCAACAGCCACTCTGGAGAAGTGTACGTTGTGTCCTGAAACATCGAAAAAAAACAGCTTAAGGAGCATAGGGCACGTCCACTCATGGGCGTATAAATTGGAAAAACTAAAAATCAGCAAGACACAGGCACCCGAAAGTTTAGGGCTGCTCTGTTGACAAGAACCTCCACTTCATGACACCTTAAATATCCCAGGAAAGAGAAAAATGGATAAAGAAGTTGTGGTCCTTATGTACAATGGAATATCACTCAGACATGAAATCAATGTCATAAGGCTAGTAGAAGCAAGATGAGTGGAGTTAGGTACGACGATTCTAAGTGAAATAAGTCACACAGAAAAAGACACTTATCATAAGCTATCACTTATAGAGGGAATGTAAAAACCGCTACACTTGAACTGAATTACAAAACAGAACAGAGTCACACGTTTAGAAAACACACTATGGCTGCTTAACGGGAAAGGTGAGGTGGGGTGATGCATAAAACAAGGGTTTCAAATTCGCTCACATACCGTTCCATACACCCAATATGTAATAGACAAGACCTACTCCTTGCTCAGTGAACTGGACTCAACACCCCCTATTCACCGCACAAGAATATATGTGACTAGTAAGAATCTTAAAACCTATATATTGATACCTCTCTGGAAGTGAGTCAAGGGGGTGTAAAGCCGCATAAACAGAGCCATGAAAAGCAGCTAAACCCCATTATAAAAATAAATTACTTTTAAAAACCCGTAAAACAAAGACAGTGAAAGAGAGAGACATTCTTACAAAATTCGTTCAGAGGCTGTGATGCAACCTGGATTGACCATATCTAGACCCACAGCTGGATGAGACATAAGGGTGGACACTCTTGGGGCTGAGAGGTTGGGTGAGGTTGCGTGAGCAAACGCAGACCCTTTAAAGTAGTACTGCGTGGTACCCGTCCCATGGGTCCCAAATCTCCAGGTTCAAGGGCATCTTCCTACATCGAAAACATGCATGAGAAACCCAGAAGATGGTACACCATGTGATTTTGAAAGGTTTCTAAAACGCACCTCATTTCTCATCTCCTTGTGCTCGGGTTCGCCATTCCAGCTACTTTACTAGCAATCTCCCTCCTTGGAGAATCAGCACCTTTAAGCTCCTGTTCCCTACAGGTTGCAATTTGTCCTGAGGATGAACGGGAAGAGGGGCAACCAATGAGAGACTAGATCTAGGTGTTGGGACAGGCACAGGTCACTCTATTTTCCCAACAGGAAGAAGAATTAACCACAGGCTCAGCCTGCCGCCCGGAACCAGAATAGGGCCTGAGGCAATCCCGTGCTTTTGCGGCCAGCTCCCAAAAAAGACAGTTGAAAAATGGAGCTCAGGGGCACTGCAATTCACAAACCTGCAGAGTTATAAATGATAACTCTCGTCCACAAATATATTGAGGGAAGGCAACGAAGAGGAATTGAAAGCAAGGCAGAATTGCAGGAAACAGATTTCAGGAGGTAGATACGAATCGCCTTTAAAGCACATGAAAAGCAGCAAAACGTCGACAATGATGCCCTTGGCCAAAAAGGGCGTATGCGTTTTTTCCTGAATATATTCAGGAAAAAACGCATACGCCCTTTTTGGCCAACCAAGCAACCTGGAAAGGCAAATCAGCGCTACAAAGAAGTCTCGCTTCCCATCGGTGAAAAGGGCCATGCTGCAAAAAGTGTCAAAACGAGAAATGCAGGACAGGCCATGGAGAAATGGCAGCCTTGCTACACTGATGGGCGGGATGTAAATTGCCAACAGCCACTCTGGAGAAGTGTACGTTGGGTCCTGAAACATCGAAAAAAAACAGCTTAGGGAGCATAGGGCACGTCCACTCATGGGCATATAAATTGGAAAAAGTAAAAATCAGCAAGACACAGGCACCCGAAAGTTTAGGGCTGCTCTGTTGACAAGAACCTCCACTTCATGACACCTTAAATATCCCAGGAAAGAGAAAAATGGATAAAGAAGTTGTGGTCCTTATGTACAATGGAATATCACTCAGACATGAAATCAATGTCATAAGGCATGTAGAAGCAAGATGAGTGGAGTTAGGTACGACGATTCTAAGTGAAATAAGTCACACAGAAAAAGACACTTATCATAAGCTATCACTTATAGAGGGAATGTAAAAACCGCTACACTTGAACTGAATTACAAAACAGAACAGAGTCACACGTTTAGAAAACACACTATGGCTGCTTAACGGGAAAGGTGAGGTGGGGTGATGCATAAAACAAGGGTTTCAAATTCGCTCAGATACCGTTCCATACACCCAATATGTAATAGACAAGACCTACTCCTTGCTCAGTGAACTGGACTCAACACCCCCTATTCACCGCACAAGAATATATGTGACTAGTAAGAATCTTAAAACCTATATATTGATATCTCTCTGGAAGTGAGTCAAGGGGGTGTAAAGCCGCATAAACAGAGCCATGAAAAGCAGCTAAACCCCATTATAAAAATAAATTACTTTTAAAAACCCGTAAAACAAAGACAGTGAAAGAGAGAGACATTCTTACAAAATTCGTTCAGAGGCTGTGATGCAACCTGGACTGACCATATCTAGACCCACAGCTGGATGAGACATAAGGGTGGACACTCTTGGGGCTGAGAGGTTGGGTGAGGTTGCGTGAGCAAAGGCAGACCCTTTAAAGTAGTACTGCGTGGTACCCATCCCATGGGTCCCAAATCTCCAGGTTCAAGGGCATCTTCCTACATCGAAAACATGCATGAGAAACCCAGAAGATGGTACACCATGTGATTTTGAAAGGTTTCTAAAACGCACCTCATTTCTCATCTCCTTGTGCTCGGGTTCGCCATTCCAGCTACTTTACTAGCAATCTCCCTCCTTGGAGAATCAGCACCTTTAAGCTCCTGTTCCCTACAGGTTGCAATTTGTCCTGAGGATGAACGGGAAGAGGGGCAACCAATGAGAGACTAGATCTAGGTGTTGGGACAGGCACAGGTCACTCTATTTTCCCAACAGGAAGAAGAATTAACCACAGGCTCAGCCTGCCGCCCGGAACCAGAATAGGGCCTGAGGCAATCCCGTGCTTTTGCGGCCAGCTCCCAAAAAAGACAGTTGAAAAATGGAGCTCAGGGGCACTGCAATTCACAAACCTGCAGAGTTATAAATGATAACTCTCGTCCACAAATATATTGAGGGAAGGCAACGAAGAGGAATTGAAAGCAAGGCAGAATTGCAGGAAACAGATTTCAGGAGGTAGATACGAATCACTTTTAAAGCACATGAAAAGCGGCAAAACTTCGACAATGATGCCCTTGGCCAAAAAGGGCGTATGCGTTTTTTCCTGAATATATTCAGGAAAAAACGCATACGCCCTTTTTGGCCAACCAAGCAACCTGGAAAGGCAAATCAGCGCTACAAAGAAGTCTCGCTTCCCATCGGTGAAAAGGGCCATGCTGCAAAAAGTGTCAAAACGAGAAATGCAGGACAGGCCATGGAGAAATGGCAGCCTTGCTACACTGATGGGCGGGATGTAAATTGCCAACAGCCACTCTGGAGAAGTGTACGTTGGGTCCTGAAACATCGAAAAAACACAGCTTAGGGAGCATAGGGCACGTCCCCTCATGGGCATATAAATTGGAAAAACTAAAAATCAGCAAGACACAGGCACCCGAAAGTTTAGGGCTGCTCTGTTGACAAGAACCTCCACTTCATGACACCTTAAATATCCCAGGAAAGAGAAAAATGGATAAAGAAGTTGTGGTCCTTATGTACAATGGAATATCACTCAGACATGAAATCAATGTTATAAGGCTAGTAGAAGCAAGATGAGTGGAGTTAGGTACGACGATTCTAAGTGAAATAAGTCACACAGAAAAAGACACTTATCATAAGCTATCACTTATAGAGGGAATGTAAAAACCGCTACACTTGAACTGAATTACAAAACAGAACAGAGTCACACGTTTAGAAAACACACTATGGCTGCTTAACGGGAAAGGTGAGGTGGGGTGATGCATAAAACAAGGGTTTCAAATTCGCTCAGATACCGTTCCATACACCCAATATGTAATAGACAAGACCTACTCCTTGCTCAGTGAACTGGACTCAACATCCCCTATTCACCGCACAAGAATATGTTTGACTAGTAAGAATCTTAAAACCTATATATTGATATCTCTGTGGAAGTGAGTCAAGGGGGTGTAAAGCCGCATAAACAGAGCCATGAAAAGCAGCTAAACCCCATTATAAAAATAAATTACTTTTAAAAACCCGTAAAACAAAGACAGTGAAAGAGAGAGACATTCTTACAAAATTCGTTCAGAGGCTGTGATGCAACCTGGATTGACCATATCTAGACCCACAGCTGGATGAGACATAAGGGTGGACACTCTTGGGGCTGAGAGGTTGGGTGAGGTTGCGTGAGCAAACGCAGACCCTTTAAAGTAATACTGCGTGGTACCCATCCCATGGGTCCTAAATCTCCAGGTTCAAGGGCATCTTCCTACATCGAAAACATGCATGAGAAACCTAGAAGATGGTACACCATGTGATTTTGAAAGGTTTCTAAAACGCACCTCATTTCTCATCTCCTTGTGCTCGGGTTCGCCATTCCAGCTACTTTACTAGCAATCTCCCTCCTTGGAGAATCAGCACCTTTAAGCTCCTGTTCCCTACAGGTTGCAATTTGTCCTGAGGATGAACGGGAAGAGGGGCAACCAATGAGAGACTAGATCTAGGTGTTGGGACAGGCACAGGTCACTCTATTTTCCCAACAGGAAGAAGAATTAACCACAGGCTCAGCCTGCCGCCCGGAACCAGAATAGGGCCTGAGGCAATCCCGTGCTTTTGCGGCCAGCTCCCAAAAAAGACAGTTGAAAAATGGAGCTCAGGGGCACTGCAATTCACAAACCTGCAGAGTTATAAATGATAACTCTCGTCCACAAATATATTGAGGGAAGGCAACGAAGAGGAATTGAAAGCAAGGCAGAATTGCAGGAAACAGATTTCAGGAGGTAGATACGAATCGCCTTTAAAGCACATGAAAAGCGGCAAAACGTCGACAATGATGCCCTTGGCCAAAAAGGGCGTATGCGTTTTTTCCTGAATATATTCAGGAAAAAACGCATACGCCCTTTTTGGCCAACCAAGCAACCTGGAAAGGCAAATCAGCGCTACAAAGAAGTCTCGCTTCCCATCGGTGAAAAGGGCCATGCTGCAAAAAGTGTCAAAACGAGAAATGCAGGACAGGCCATGGAGAAATGGCAGCCTTGCTACACTGATGGGCGGGATGTAAATTGCCAACAGCCACTCTGGAGAAGTGTACGTTGTGTCCTGAAACATCGAAAAAAAACAGCTTAAGGAGCATAGGGCACGTCCACTCATGGGCGTATAAATTGGAAAAACTAAAAATCAGCAAGACACAGGCACCCGAAAGTTTAGGGCTGCTCTGTTGACAAGAACCTCCACTTCATGACACCTTAAATATCCCAGGAAAGAGAAAAATGGATAAAGAAGTTGTGGTCCTTATGTACAATGGAATATCACTCAGACATGAAATCAATGTCATAAGGCTAGTAGAAGCAAGATGAGTGGAGTTAGGTACGACGATTCTAAGTGAAATAAGTCACACAGAAAAAGACACTTATCATAAGCTATCACTTATAGAGGGAATGTAAAAACCGCTACACTTGAACTGAATTACAAAACAGAACAGAGTCACACGTTTAGAAAACACACTATGGCTGCTTAACGGGAAAGGTGAGGTGGGGTGATGCATAAAACAAGGGTTTCAAATTCGCTCACATACCGTTCCATACACCCAATATGTAATAGACAAGACCTACTCCTTGCTCAGTGAACTGGACTCAACACCCCCTATTCACCGCACAAGAATATATGTGACTAGTAAGAATCTTAAAACCTATATATTGATATCTCTCTGGAAGTGAGTCAAGGGGGTGTAAAGCCGCATAAACAGAGCCATGAAAAGCAGCTAAACCCCATTATAAAAATAAATTACTTTTAAAAACCCGTAAAACAAAGACAGTGAAAGAGAGAGACATTCTTACAAAATTCGTTCAGAGGCTGTGATGCAACCTGGATTGACCATATCTAGACCCACAGCTGGATGAGACATAAGGGTGGACACTCTTGGGGCTGAGAGGTTGGGTGAGGTTGCGTGAGCAAACGCAGACCCTTTAAAGTAGTACTGCGTGGTACCCGTCCCATGGGTCCCAAATCTCCAGGTTCAAGGGCATCTTCCTACATCGAAAACATGCATGAGAAACCCAGAAGATGGTACACCATGTGATTTTGAAAGGTTTCTAAAACGCACCTCATTTCTCATCTCCTTGTGCTCGGGTTCGCCATTCCAGCTACTTTACTAGCAATCTCCCTCCTTGGAGAATCAGCACCTTTAAGCTCCTGTTCCCTACAGGTTGCAATTTGTCCTGAGGATGAACGGGAAGAGGGGCAACCAATGAGAGACTAGATCTAGGTGTTGGGACAGGCACAGGTCACTCTATTTTCCCAACAGGAAGAAGAATTAACCACAGGCTCAGCCTGCCGCCCGGAACCAGAATAGGGCCTGAGGCAATCCCGTGCTTTTGCGGCCAGCTCCCAAAAAAGACAGTTGAAAAATGGAGCTCAGGGGCACTGCAATTCACAAACCTGCAGAGTTATAAATGATAACTCTCGTCCACAAATATATTGAGGGAAGGCAACGAAGAGGAATTGAAAGCAAGGCAGAATTGCAGGAAACAGATTTCAGGAGGTAGATACGAATCGCCTTTAAAGCACATGAAAAGCGGCAAAACGTCGACAATGATGCCCTTGGCCAAAAAGGGCGTATGCGTTTTTTCCTGAATATATTCAGGAAAAAACGCATACGCCCTTTTTGGCCAACCAAGCAACCTGGAAAGGCAAATCAGCGCTACAAAGAAGTCTCGCTTCCCATCGGTGAAAAGGGCCATGCTGCAAAAAGTGTCAAAACGAGAAATGCAGGACAGGCCATGGAGAAATGGCAGCCTTGCTACACTGATGGGCGGGATGTAAATTGCCAACAGCCACTCTGGAGAAGTGTACGTTGTGTCCTGAAACATCGAAAAAAAACAGCTTAAGGAGCATAGGGCACGTCCACTCATGGGCGTATAAATTGGAAAAACTAAAAATCAGCAAGACACAGGCACCCGAAAGTTTAGGGCTGCTCTGTTGACAAGAACCTCCACTTCATGACACCTTAAATATCCCAGGAAAGAGAAAAATGGATAAAGAAGTTGTGGTCCTTATGTACAATGGAATATCACTCAGACATGAAATCAATGTCATAAGGCTAGTAGAAGCAAGATGAGTGGAGTTAGGTACGACGATTCTAAGTGAAATAAGTCACACAGAAAAAGACACTTATCATAAGCTATCACTTATAGAGGGAATGTAAAAACCGCTACACTTGAACTGAATTACAAAACAGAACAGAGTCACACGTTTAGAAAACACACTATGGCTGCTTAACGGGAAAGGTGAGGTGGGGTGATGCATAAAACAAGGGTTTCAAATTCGCTCACATACCGTTCCATACACCCAATATGTAATAGACAAGACCTACTCCTTGCTCAGTGAACTGGACTCAACACCCCCTATTCACCGCACAAGAATATATGTGACTAGTAAGAATCTTAAAACCTATATATTGATATCTCTCTGGAAGTGAGTCAAGGGGGTGTAAAGCCGCATAAACAGAGCCATGAAAAGCAGCTAAACCCCATTATAAAAATAAATTACTTTTAAAAACCCGTAAAACAAAGACAGTGAAAGAGAGAGACATTCTTACAAAATTCGTTCAGAGGCTGTGATGCAACCTGGATTGACCATATCTAGACCCACAGCTGGATGAGACATAAGGGTGGACACTCTTGGGGCTGAGAGGTTGGGTGAGGTTGCGTGAGCAAACGCAGACCCTTTAAAGTAGTACTGCGTGGTACCCGTCCCATGGGTCCCAAATCTCCAGGTTCAAGGGCATCTTCCTACATAGAAAACATGCATGAGAAACCCAGAAGATGGTACACCATGTGATTTTGAAAGGTTTCTAAAACGCACCTCATTTCTCATCTCCTTGTGCTCGGGTTCGCCATTCCAGCTACTTTACTAGCAATCTCCCTCCTTGGAGAATCAGCACCTTTAAGCTCATGTTCCCTACAGGTTGCAATTTGTCCTGAGGATGAACGGGAAGAGGGGCAACCAATGAGAGACTAGATCTAGGTGTTGGGAAAGGCACAGGTCACTCTATTTTCCCAACAGGAAGAAGAATTAACCACAGGCTCAGCCTGCCGCCCGGAACCAGAATAGGGCCTGAGGCAATCCCGTGCTTTTGCGGCCAGCTCCCAAAAAAGACAGTTGAAAAATGGAGCTCAGGGGCACTGCAATTCACAAACCTGCAGAGTTATAAATGATAACTCTCGTCCACAAATATATTGAGGGAAGGCAACGAAGAGGAATTGAAAGCAAGGCAGAATTGCAGGAAACAGATTTCAGGAGGTAGATACGAATCGCCTTTAAAGCATATGAAAAGCGGCAAAACGTCGACAATGATGCCCTTGGCCAAAAAGGGCGTATGCGTTTTTTCCTGAATATATTCAGGAAAAAACGCATACGCCCTTTTTGGCCAACCAAGCAACCTGGAAAGGCAAATCAGCGCTACAAAGATGTCTCGCTTCCCATCGGTGAAAAGGGCCATGCTGCAAAAAGTGTCAAAACGAGAAATGTAGGACAGGCCATGGAGAAATGGCAGCCTTGCTACACTGATGGGCGGGATGTAAATTGCCAACAGCCACTCTGGAGAAGTGTACGTTGTGTCCTGAAACATCGAAAAAAAACAGCTTAGGGAGCATAGGGCACGTCCACTCATGGGCGTATAAATTGGAAAAACTAAAAATCAGCAAGACACAGGCACCCGAAAGTTTAGGGCTGCTCTGTTGACAAGAACCTCCACTTCATGACACCTTAAATATCCCAGGAAAGAGAAAAATGGATAAAGAAGTTGTGGTCCTTATGTACAATGGAATATCACTCAGACATGAAATCAATGTCATAAGGCTAGTAGAAGCAAGATGAGTGGAGTTAGGTACGACGATTCTAAGTGAAATAAGTCACACAGAAAAAGACACTTATCATAAGCTATCACTTATAGAGGGAATGTAAAAACCGCTACACTTGAACTGAATTACAAAACAGAACAGAGTCACACGTTTAGAAAACACACTATGGCTGCTTAACGGGAAAGGTGAGGTGGGGTGATGCATAAAACAAGGGTTTCAAATTCGCTCACATACCGTTCCATACACCCAATATGTAATAGACAAGACCTACTCCTTGCTCAGTGAACTGGACTCAACACCCCCTATTCACCGCACAAGAATATATGTGACTAGTAAGAATCTTAAAACCTATATATTGATATCTCTCTGGAAGTGAGTCAAGGGGGTGTAAAGCCGCATAAACAGAGCCATGAAAAGCAGCTAAACCCCATTATAAAAATAAATTACTTTTAAAAACCCGTAAAACAAAGACAGTGAAAGAGAGAGACATTCTTACAAAATTCGTTCAGAGGCTGTGATGCAACCTGGATTGACCATATCTAGACCCACAGCTGGATGAGACATAAGGGTGGACACTCTTGGGGCTGAGAGGTTGGGTGAGGTTGCGTGAGCAAACGCAGACCCTTTAAAGTAGTACTGCGTGGTACCCGTCCCATGGGTCCCAAATCTCCAGGTTCAAGGGCATCTTCCTACATCGAAAACATGCATGAGAAACCCAGAAGATGGTACACCATGTGATTTTGAAAGGTTTCTAAAACGCACCTCATTTCTCATCTCCTTGTGCTCGGGTTCGCCATTCCAGCTACTTTACTAGCAATCTCCCTCCTTGGAGAATCAGCACCTTTAAGCTCCTGTTCCCTACAGGTTGCAATTTGTCCTGAGGATGAACGGGAAGAGGGGCAACCAATGAGAGACTAGATCTAGGTGTTGGGACAGGCACAGGTCACTCTATTTTCCCAACAGGAAGAAGAATTAACCACAGGCTCAGCCTGCCGCCCGGAACCAGAATAGGGCCTGAGGCAATCCCGTGCTTTTGCGGCCAGCTCCCAAAAAAGACAGTTGAAAAATGGAGCTCAGGGGCACTGCAATTCACAAACCTGCAGAGTTATAAATGATAACTCTCGTCCACAAATATATTAAGGGAAGGCAACGAAGAGGAATTGAAAGCAAGGCAGAATTGCAGGAAACAGATTTCAGGAGGTAGATACGAATCGCCTTTAAAGCACATGAAAAGCGGCAAAACGTCGACAATGATGCCCTTGGCCAAAAAGGGCGTATGCGTTTTTTCCTGAATATATTCAGGAAAAAACGCATACGCCCTTTTTGGCCAACCAAGCAACCTGGAAAGGCAAATCAGCGCTACAAAGATGTCTCGCTTCCCATCGGTGAAAAGGGCCATGCTGCAAAAAGTGTCAAAACGAGAAATGTAGGACAGGCCATGGAGAAATGGCAGCCTTGCTACACTGATGGGCGGGATGTAAATTGCCAACAGCCACTCTGGAGAAGTGTACGTTGTGTCCTGAAACATCGAAAAAAAACAGCTTAGGGAGCATAGGGCACGTCCACTCATGGGCGTATAAATTGGAAAAACTAAAAATCAGCAAGACACAGGCACCCGAAAGTTTAGGGCTGCTCTGTTGACAAGAACCTCCACTTCATGACACCTTAAATATCCCAGGAAAGAGAAAAATGGATAAAGAAGTTGTGGTCCTTATGTACAATGGAATATCACTCAGACATGAAATCAATGTCATAAGGCTAGTAGAAGCAAGATGAGTGGACTTAGGTACGACGATTCTAAGTGAAATAAGTCACACAGAAAAAGACACTTATCATAAGCTATCACTTATAGAGGGAATGTAAAAACCGCTACACTTGAACTGAATTACAAAACAGAACAGAGTCACACGTTTAGAAAACACACTATGGCTGCTTAACGGGAAAGGTGAGGTGGGGTGATGCATAAAACAAGGGTTTCAAATTCGCTCACATACCGTTCCATACACCCAATATGTAATAGACAAGACCTACTCCTTGCTCAGTGAACTGGACTCAACACCCCCTATTCACCGCACAAGAATATATGTGACTAGTAAGAATCTTAAAACCTATATATTGATATCTCTCTGGAAGTGAGTCAAGGGGGTGTAAAGCCGCATAAACAGAGCCATGAAAAGCAGCTAAACCCCATTATAAAAATAAATTACTTTTAAAAACCCGTAAAACAAAGACAGTGAAAGAGAGAGACATTCTTACAAAATTCGTTCAGAGGCTGTGATGCAACCTGGATTGACCATATCTAGACCCACAGCTGGATGAGACATAAGGGTGGACACTCTTGGGGCTGAGAGGTTGGGTGAGGTTGCGTGAGCAAACGCAGACCCTTTAAAGTAGTACTGCGTGGTACCCGTCCCATGGGTCCCAAATCTCCAGGTTCAAGGGCATCTTCCTACATCGAAAACATGCATGAGAAACCCAGAAGATGGTACACCATGTGATTTTGAAAGGTTTCTAAAACGCACCTCATTTCTCATCTCCTTGTGCTCGGGTTCGCCATTCCAGCTACTTTACTAGCAATCTCCCTCCTTGGAGAATCAGCACCTTTAAGCTCCTGTTCCCTACAGGTTGCAATTTGTCCTGAGGATGAACGGGAAGAGGGGCAACCAATGAGAGACTAGATCTAGGTGTTGGGACAGGCACAGGTCACTCTATTTTCCCAACAGGAAGAAGAATTAACCACAGGCTCAGCCTGCCGCCCGGAACCAGAATAGGGCCTGAGGCAATCCCGTGCTTTTGCGGCCAGCTCCCAAAAAAGACAGTTGAAAAATGGAGCTCAGGGGCACTGCAATTCACAAACCTGCAGAGTTATAAATGATAACTCTCGTCCACAAATATATTAAGGGAAGGCAACGAAGAGGAATTGAAAGCAAGGCAGAATTGCAGGAAACAGATTTCAGGAGGTAGATACGAATCGCCTTTAAAGCACATGAAAAGCGGCAAAACGTCGACAATGATGCCCTTGGCCAAAAAGGGCGTATGCGTTTTTTCCTGAATATATTCAGGAAAAAACGCATACGCCCTTTTTGGCCAACCAAGCAACCTGGAAAGGCAAATCAGCGCTACAAAGAAGTCTCGCTTCCCATCGGTGAAAAGGGCCATGCTGCAAAAAGTGTCAAAACGAGAAATGCAGGACAGGCGATGGAGAAATGGCACCCTTGCTACACTGATGGGCGGGATGTAAATTGCCAACAGCCACTCTGGAGAAGTGTACGTTGGGTCCTGAAACATCGAAAAAAAACAGCTTAGGGAGCATAGGGCACGTCCACTCATGGGCATATAAATTGGAAAAAATTAAAAATCAGCAAGACACACGCACCCGAAAGTTTAGGGCTGCTCTGTTGACAAGAACCTCCACTTCATGACACCTTAAATATCCCAGGAAAGAGAAAAATGGATAAAGAAGTTGTGGTCCTTATGTACAATGGAATATCACTCAGACATGAAATCAATGTCATAAGGCAAGTAGAAGCAAGATGAGTGGAGTTAGGTACGACGATTCTAAGTGAAATAAGTCACACAGAAAAAGACACTTATCATAAGCTATCACTTATAGAGGGAATGTAAAAACCGCTACACTTGAACTGAATTACAAAACAGAACAGAGTCACATGTTTAGAAAACACACTATGGCTGCTTAACGGGAAAGGTGAGGTGGGGTGATGCATAAAACAAGGGTTTCAAATTCGCTCAGATACCGTTCCATACACCCAATATGTAATAGACAAGACCTACTCCTTGCTCAGTGAACTGGACTCAACACCCCCTATTCACCGCACAAGAATATATGTGACTAGTAAGAATCTTAAAACCTATATATTGATATCTCTCTGGAAGTGAGTCAAGGGGGTGTAAAGCCGCATAAACAGAGCCATGAAAAGCAGCTAAACCCCATTATAAAAATAAATTACTTTTAAAAACCCGTAAAACAAAGAGAGTGAAAGAGAGAGACATTCTTACAAAATTCGTTCAGAGGCTGTGATGCAACCTGGATTGACCATATCTAGACCCACAGCTGGATGAGACATAAGGGTGGACACTCTTGGGGCTGAGAGGTTGGGTGAGGTTGCGTGAGCAAACGCAGACCCTTTAAAGTAGTACTGCGTGGTACCCGTCCCATGGGTCCCAAATCTCCAGGTTCAAGGGCATCTTCCTACATCGAAAACATGCATGAGAAACCCAGAAGATGGTACACCATGTGATTTTGAAAGGTTTCTAAAACGCACCTCATTTCTCATCTCCTTGTGCTCGGGTTCGCCATTCCAGCTACTTTACTAGCAATCTCCCTCCTTGGAGAATCAGCACCTTTAAGCTCCTGTTCCCTACAGGTTGCAATTTGTCCTGAGGATGAACGGGAAGAGGGGCAACCAATGAGAGACTAGATCTAGGTGTTGGGACAGGCACAGGTCACTCTATTTTCCCAACAGGAAGAAGAATTAACCACAGGCTCAGCCTGCCGCCCGGAACCAGAATAGGGCCTGAGGCAATCCCGTGCTTTTGCGGCCAGCTCCCAAAAAAAGACAGTTGAAAAATGGAGCTCAGGGGCACTGCAATTCACAAACCTGCAGAGTTATAAATGATAACTCTCGTCCACAAATATATTGAGGGAAGGCAACGAAGAGGAATTGAAAGCAAGGCAGAATTGCAGGAAACAGATTTCAGGAGGTAGATACGAATCGCCTTTAAAGCACATGAAAAGCGGCAAAACGTCGACAATGATGCCCTTGGCCAAAAAGGGCGTATGCGTTTTTTCCTGAATATATTCAGGAAAAAACGCATACGCCCTTTTTGGCCAACCAAGCAACCTGGAAAGGCAAATCAGCGCTACAAAGAAGTCTCGCTTCCCATCGGTGAAAAGGGCCATGCTGCAAAAAGTGTCAAAACGAGAAATGCAGGACAGGCCATGGAGAAATGGCAGCCTTGCTACACTGATGGGCGGGATGTAAATTGCCAACAGCCACTCTGGAGAAGTGTACGTTGGGTCCTGAAACATCGAAAAAAAACAGCTTAGGGAGCATAGGGCACGTCCACTCATGGGCATATAAATTGGAAAAAATTAAAAATCAGCAAGACACACGCACCCGAAAGTTTAGGGCTGCTCTGTTGACAAGAACCTCCACTTCATGACACCTTAAATATCCCAGGAAAGAGAAAAATGGATAAAGAAGTTGTGGTCCTTATGTACAATGGAATATCACTCAGACATGAAATCAATGTCATAAGGCAAGTAGAAGCAAGATGAGTGGAGTTAGGTACGACGATTCTAAGTGAAATAAGTCACACAGAAAAAGACACTTATCATAAGCTATCACTTATAGAGGGAATGTAAAAACCGCTACACTTGAACTGAATTACAAAACAGAACAGAGTCACATGTTTAGAAAACACACTATGGCTGCTTAACGGGAAAGGTGAGGTGGGGTGATGCATAAAACAAGGGTTTCAAATTCGCTCAGATACCGTTCCATACACCCAATATGTAATAGACAAGACCTACTCCTTGCTCAGTGAACTGGACTCAACACCCCCTATTCACCGCACAAGAATATATGTGACTAGTAAGAATCTTAAAACCTATATATTGATATCTCTCTGGAAGTGAGTCAAGGGGGTGTAAAGACGCATAAACAGAGCCATGAAAAGCAGCTAAACCCCATTATAAAAATAAATTACTTTTAAAAACCCGTAAAACAAAGAGAGTGAAAGAGAGAGACATTCTTACAAAATTCGTTCAGAGGCTGTGATGCAACCTGGATTGACCATATCTAGACCCACAGCTGGATGAGACATAAGGGTGGACACTCTTGGGGCTGAGAGGTTGGGTGAGGTTGCGTGAGCAAACGCAGACCCTTTAAAGTAGTACTGCGTGGTACCCGTCCCATGGGTCCCAAATCTCCAGGTTCAAGGGCATCTTCCTACATCGAAAACATGCATGAGAAACCCAGAAGATGGTACACCATGTGATTTTGAAAGGTTTCTAAAACGCACCTCATTTCTCATCTCCTTGTGCTCGGGTTCGCCATTCCAGCTACTTTACTAGCAATCTCCCTCCTTGGAGAATCAGCACCTTTAAGCTCCTGTTCCCTACAGGTTGCAATTTGTCCTGAGGATGAACGGGAAGAGGGGCAACCAATGAGAGACTAGATCTAGGTGTTGGGACAGGCACAGGTCACTCTATTTTCCCAACAGGAAGAAGAATTAACCACAGTCTCAGCCTGCCGCCCGGAACCAGAATAGGGCCTGAGGCAATCCCGTGCTTTTGCGGACAGCTCCCAAAAAAGACAGTTGAAAAATGGAGCTCAGGGGCACTGCAATTCACAAACCTGCAGAGTTATAAATGATAACTCTCGTCCACAAATATATTGAGGGAAGGCAACGAAGAGGAATTGAAAGCAAGGCAGAATTGCAGGAAACAGATTTCAGGAGGTAGATACGAATCGCCTTTAAAGCACATGAAAAGCGGCAAAACGTCGACAATGATGCCCTTGGCCAAAAAGGGCGTATGCGTTTTTTCCTGAATATATTTAGGAAAAAACGCATACGCCCTTTTTGGCCAACCAAGCAACCTGGAAAGGCAAATCAGCGCTACAAAGAAGTCTCGCTTCCCATCGGTGAAAAGGGCCATGCTGCAAAAAGTGTCAAAACGAGAAATGTAGGACAGGCCATGGAGAAATGGCAGCCTTGCTACACTGATGGGCGGGATGTAAATTGCCAACAGCCACTCTGGAGAAGTGTACGTTGTGTCCTGAAACATCGAAAAAAAACAGCTTAGGGAGCATAGGGCACGTCCACTCATGGGAGTATAAATTGGAAAAACTAAAAATCAGCAAGACACAGGCACCCGAAAGTTTAGGGCTGCTCTGTTGACAAGAACCTCCACTTCATGACACCTTTAATATCCCAGGAAAGAGAAAAATGGATAAAGAAGTTGTGGTCCTTATGTACAATGGAATATCACTCAGACATGAAATCAATGTCATAAGGCTAGTAGAAGCAAGATGAGTGGAGTTAGGTACGACGATTCTAAGTGAAATAAGTCACACAGAAAAAGACACTTATCATAAGCTATCACTTATAGAGGGAATGTAAAAACCGCTACACTTGAACTGAATTACAAAACAGAACAGAGTCACACGTTTAGAAAACACACTATGGCTGCTTAACGGGAAAGGTGAGGTGGGGTGATGCATAAAACAAGGGTTTCAAATTCGCTCAGATACCGTTCCATACACCCAATATGTAATAGACAAGACCTACTCCTTGCTCAGTGAACTGGACTCAACACCCCCTATTCACCGCACAAGAATATATGTGACTAGTAAGAATCTTAAAACCTATATATTGATATCTCTCTGGAAGTGAGTCAAGGGGGTGTAAAGCCGCATAAACAGAGCCATGAAAAGCAGCTAAACCCCATTATAAAAATAAATTACTTTTAAAAACCCGTAAAACAAAGACAGTGAAAGAGAGAGACATTCTTACAAAATTCGTTCAGAGGCTGTGATGCAACCTGGATTGACCATATCTAGACCCACAGCTGGATGAGACATAAGGGTGGACACTCTTGGGGCTGAGAGGTTGGGTGAGGTTGCGTGAGCAAACGCAGACCCTTGAAAGTAGTACTGCGTGGTACCCGTCCCATGGGTCCCAAATCTCCAGGTTCAAGGGCATCTTCCTACATCGAAAACATGCATGAGAAACCCAGAAGATGGTACACCATGTGATTTTGAAAGGTTTCTAAAACGCACCTCATTTCTCATCTCCTTGTGCTCGGGTTCGCCATTCCAGCTACTTTACTAGCAATCTCCCTCCTTGGAGAATCAGCACCTTTAAGCTCCTGTTCCCTACAGGTTGCAATTTGTCCTGAGGATGAACGGGAAGAGGGGCAACCAATGAGAGACTAGATCTAGGTGTTGGGACAGGCACAGGTCACTCTATTTTCCCAACAGGAAGAAGAATTAACCACAGGCTCAGCCTGCCGCCGGGAACCAGAATAGGGCCTGAGGCAATCCCGTGCTTTTGCGGCCAGCTCCCAAAAAAGACAGTTGAAAAATGGAGCTCAGGGGCACTGCAATTCACAAACCTGCAGAGTTATAAATGATAACTCTCGTCCACAAATATATTGAGGGAAGGCAACGAAGAGGAATTGAAAGCAAGGCAGAATTGCAGGAAACAGATTTCAGGAGGTAGATACGAATCACCTTTAAAGCACATGAAAAGCGGCAAAACGTCGACAATGATGCCCTTGGCCAAAAAGGGCGTATGCGTTTTTTCCTGAATATATTCAGCAAAAAATGCATACGCCCTTTTTGGCCAACCAAGCAACCTGGAAAGGCAAATCAGCGCTACAAAGAAGTCTCGCTTCCCATCGGTGAAAAGGGCCATGCTGCAAAAAGTGTCAAAACGAGAAATGCAGGACAGGCCATGGAGAAATGGCAGCCTTGCTACACTGATGGGCGGGATGTAAATTGCCAACAGCCACTCTGGAGAAGGGTACGTTGGGTCCTGAAACATCGAAAAAAAACAGCTTAGGGAGCATAGGGCACGTCCACTCATGGGCATATAAATTGGAAAAAGTAAAAATCAGCAAGACACAGGCACCCGAAAGTTTAGGGCTGCTCTGTTGACAAGAACCTCCACTTCATGACACCTTAAATATCCCAGGAAAGAGAAAAATGGATAAAGAAGTTGTGGTCCTTATGTACAATGGAATATCACTCAGACATGAAATCAATGTCATAAGGCAAGTAGAAGCAAGATGAGTGGAGTTAGGTACGACGATTCTAAGTGAAATAAGTCACACAGAAAAAGACACTTATCATAAGCTATCACTTATAGAGGGAATGTAAAAACCGCTACACTTGAACTGAATTACAAAACAGAACAGAGTCACACGTTTAGAAAACACACTATGGCTGCTTAACGGGAAAGGTGAGGTGGGGTGATGCATAAAACAAGGGTTTCAAATTCGCTCAGATACCGTTCCATACACCCAATATGTAATAGACAAGACCTACTCCTTGCTCAGTGAACTGGACTCAACACCCCCTATTCACCGCACAAGAATATATGTGACTAGTAAGAATCTTAAAACCTATATATTGATATCTCTCTGGAAGTGAGTCAAGGGGGTGTAAAGCCGCATAAACAGAGCCATGAAAAGCAGCTAAACCCCATTATAAAAATAAATTACTTTTAAAAACCCGTAAAACAAAGACAGTGAAAGAGAGAGACATTCTTACAAAATTCGTTCAGAGGCTGTGATGCAACCTGGATTGACCATATCTAGACCCACAGCTGGATGAGACATAAGGGTGGACACTCTTGGGGCTGAGAGGTTGGGTGAGGTTGCGTGAGCAAACGCAGACCCTTTAAAGTAGTACTGCGTGGTACCCGTCCCATGGGTCCCAAATCTCCAGGTTCAAGGGCATCTTCCTACATCGAAAACATGCATGAGAAACCCAGAAGATGGTACACCATGTGATTTTGAAAGGTTTCTAAAACGCACCTCATTTCTCATCTCCTTGTGCTCGGGTTCGCCATTCCAGCTACTTTACTAGCAATCTCCCTCCTTGGAGAATCAGCACCTTTAAGCTCCTGTTCCCTACAGGTTGCAATTTGTCCTGAGGATGAACGGGAAGAGGGGCAACCAATGAGAGACTAGATCTAGGTGTTGGGACAGGCACAGGTCACTCTATTTTCCCAACAGGAAGAAGAATTAACCACAGGCTCAGCCTGCCGCCCGGAACCAGAATAGGGCCTGAGGCAATCCCGTGCTTTTGCGGCCAGCTCCCAAAAAAGACAGTTGAAAAATGGAGCTCAGGGGCACTGCAATTCACAAACCTGCAGAGTTATAAATGATAACTCTCGTCCACAAATATATTGAGGGAAGGCAACGAAGAGGAATTGAAAGCAAGGCAGAATTGCAGGAAACAGATTTCAGGAGGTAGATACGAATCGCCTTTAAAGCATATGAAAAGCGGCAAAACGTCGACAATGATGCCCTTGGCCAAAAAGGGCGTATGCGTTTTTTCCTGAATATATTCAGGAAAAAACGCATACGCCCTTTTTGGCCAACCAAGCAACCTGGAAAGGCAAATCAGCGCTACAAAGAAGTCTCGCTTCCCATCGGTGAAAAGGGCCATGCTGCAAAAAGTGTCAAAACGAGAAATGTAGGACAGGCCATGGAGAAATGGCAGCCTTGCTACACTGATGGGCGGGATGTAAATTGCCAACAGCCACTCTGGAGAAGTGTACGTTGTGTCCTGAAACATCGAAAAAAAACAGCTTAGGGAGCATAGGGCACGTCCACTCATGGGCGTATAAATTGGAAAAACTAAAAATCAGCAAGACACAGGCACCCGAAAGTTTAGGGCTGCTCTGTTGACAAGAACCTCCACTTCATGACACCTTAAATATCCCAGGAAAGAGAAAAATGGATAAAGAAGTTGTGGTCCTTATGTACAATGGAATATCACTCAGACATGAAATCAATGTCATAAGGCTAGTAGAAGCAAGATGAGTGGAGTTAGGTACGACGATTCTAAGTGAAATAAGTCACACAGAAAAAGACACTTATCATAAGCTATCACTTATAGAGGGAATGTAAAAACCGCTACACTTGAACTGAATTACAAAACAGAACAGAGTCACACGTTTAGAAAACACACTATGGCTGCTTAACGGGAAAGGTGAGGTGGGGTGATGCATAAAACAAGGGTTTCAAATTCGCTCAGATACCGTTCCATACACCCAATATGTAATAGACAAGACCTACTCCTTGCTCAGTGAACTGGACTCAACACCCCCTATTCACCGCACAAGAATATATGTGACTAGTAAGAATCTTAAAACCTATATATTGATATCTCTCTGGAAGTGAGTCAAGGGGGTGTAAAGCCGCATAAACAGAGCCATGAAAAGCAGCTAAACCCCATTATAAAAATAATTTACTTTTAAAAACCCGTAAAACAAAGACAGTGAAAGAGAGAGACATTCTTACAAAATTCGTTCAGAGGCTGTGATGCAACCTGGATTGACCATATCTAGACCCACAGCTGGATGAGACATAAGGGTGGACACTCTTGGGGCTGAGAGGTTGGGTGAGGTTGCGTGAGCAAACGCAGACCCTTTAAAGTAGTACTGCGTGGTACCCGTCCCATGGGTCCCAAATCTCCAGGTTCAAGGGCATCTTCCTACATCGAAAACATGCATGAGAAACCCAGAAGATGGTACACCATGTGATTTTGAAAGGTTTCTAAAACGCACCTCATTTCTCATCTCCTTGTGCTCGGGTTCGCCATTCCAGCTACTTTACTAGCAATCTCCCTCCTTGGAGAATCAGCACCTTTAAGCTCCTGTTCCCTACAGGTTGCAATTTGTCCTGAGGATGAACGGGAAGAGGGGCAACCAATGAGAGACTAGATCTAGGTGTTGGGACAGGCACAGGTCACTCTATTTTCCCAACAGGAAGAAGAATTAACCACAGGCTCAGCCTGCCGCCCGGAACCAGAATAGGGCCTGAGGCAATCCCGTGCTTTTGCGGCCAGCTCCCAAAAAGACAGTTGAAAAATGGAGCTCAGGGGCACTGCAATTCACAAACCTGCAGAGTTATAAATGATAACTCTCGTCCACAAATATATTGAGGGAAGGCAACGAAGAGGAATTGAAAGCAAGGCAGAATTGCAGGAAACAGATTTCAGGAGGTAGATACGAATCGCCTTTAAAGCACATGAAAAGCGGCAAAACGTCGACAATGATGCCCTTGGCCAAAAAGGGCGTATGCGTTTTTTCCTGAATATATTCAGGAAAAAACGCATACGCCCTTTTTGACCAACCAAGCAACCTGGAAAGGCAAATCAGCGCTACAAAGAAGTCTCGCTTCCCATCGGTGAAAAGGGCCATGCTGCAAAAAGTGTCAAAACGAGAAATGCAGGACAGGCAATGGAGAAATGGCAGCCTTGCTACACTGATGGGCGGGATGTAAATTGCCAACAGCCACTCTGGAGAAGTGTAAGTTGGGTCCTGAAACATCGAAAAAAAACAGCTTAGGGAGCATAGGGCACGTCCACTCATGGGCATATAAATGGGAAAAAACTAAAAATCAGCAAGACACAGGCACCCGAAAGTTTAGGGCTGCTCTGTTGACAAGAACCTCCACTTCATGACACCTTAAATATCCCAGGAAAGAGAAAAATGGATAAAGAAGTTGTGGTCATTATGTACAATGGAATATCACTCAGACATGAAATCAATGTCATAAGGCAAGTAGAAGCAAGATGAGTGGAGTTAGGTACGACGATTCTAAGTGAAATAAGTCACACAGAAAAAGACACTTATCATAAGCTATCACTTATAGAGGGAATGTAAAAACCGCTACACTTGAACTGAATTACAAAACAGAACAGAGTCACATGTTTAGAAAACACACTATGGCTGCTTAACGGGAAAGGTGAGGTGGGGTGATGCATAAAACAAGGGTTTCAAATTCGCTCAGATACCGTTCCATACACCCAATATGTAATAGACAAGACCTACTCCTTGCTCAGTGAACTGGACTCAACACCCCCTATTCACCGCACAAGAATATATGTGACTAGTAAGAATCTTAAAACCTATATATTGATATCTCTCTGGAAGTGAGTCAAGGGGGTGTAAAGCCGCATAAACAGAGCCATGAAAAGCAGCTAAACCCCATTATAAAAATAAATTACTTTTAAAAACCCGTAAAACAAAGACAGTGAAAGAGAGAGACATTCTTACAAAATTCGTTCAGAGGCTGTGATGCAACCTGGATTGACCATATCTAGACCCACAGCTGGATGAGACATAAGGGTGGACACTCTTGGGGCTGAGAGGTTGGGTGAGGTTGCGTGAGCAAACGCAGACCCTTTAAAGTAGTACTGCGTGGTACCCGTCCCATGGGTCCCAAATCTCCAGGTTCAAGGGCATCTTCCTACATCGAAAACATGCATGAGAAACCCAGAAGATGGTACACCATGTGATTTTGAAAGGTTTCTAAAACGCACCTCATTTCTCATCTCCTTGTGCTCGGGTTCGCCATTCCAGCTACTTTACTAGCAATCTCCCTCCTTGGAGAATCAGCACCTTTAAGCTCCTGTTCCCTACAGGTTGCAATTTGTCCTGAGGATGAACGGGAAGAGGGGCAACCAATGAGAGACTAGATCTAGGTGTTGGGACAGGCACAGGTCACTCTATTTTCCCAACAGGAAGAAGAATTAACCACAGGCTCAGCCTGCCGCCCGGAACCAGAATAGGGCCTGAGGCAATCCCGTGCTTTTGCGGCCAGCTCCCAAAAAAGACAGTTGAAAAATGGAGCTCAGGGGCACTGCAATTCACAAACCTGCAGAGTTATAAATGATAACTCTCGTCCACAAATATATTGAGGGAAGGCAACGAAGAGGAATTGAAAGCAAGGCAGAATTGCAGGAAACAGATTTCAGGAGGTAGATACGAATCGCCTTTAAAGCATATGAAAAGCGGCAAAACGTCGACAATGATGCCCTTGGCCAAAAAGGGCGTATGCGTTTTTTCCTGAATATATTCAGGAAAAAACGCATACGCCCTTTTTGGCCAACCAAGCAACCTGGAAAGGCAAATCAGCGCTACAAAGAAGTCTCGCTTCCCATCGGTGAAAAGGGCCATGCTGCAAAAAGTGTCAAAACGAGAAATGTAGGACAGGCCATGGAGAAATGGCAGCCTTGCTACACTGATGGGCGGGATGTAAATTGCCAACAGCCACTCTGGAGAAGTGTACGTTGTGTCCTGAAACATCGAAAAAAAACAGCTTAGGGAGCATAGGGCACGTCCACTCATGGGCGTATAAATTGGAAAAACTAAAAATCAGCAAGACACAGGCACCCGAAAGTTTAGGGCTGCTCTGTTGACAAGAACCTCCACTTCATGACACCTTAAATATCCCAGGAAAGAGAAAAATGGATAAAGAAGTTGTGGTCCTTATGTACAATGGAATATCACTCAGACATGAAATCAATGTCATAAGGCTAGTAGAAGCAAGATGAGTGGAGTTAGGTACGACGATTCTAAGTGAAATAAGTCACACAGAAAAAGACACTTATCATAAGCTATCACTTATAGAGGGAATGTAAAAACCGCTACACTTGAACTGAATTACAAAACAGAACAGAGTCACACGTTTAGAAAACACACTATGGCTGCTTAACGGGAAAGGTGAGGTGGGGTGATGCATAAAACAAGGGTTTCAAATTCGCTCAGATACCGTTCCATACACCCAATATGTAATAGACAAGACCTACTCCTTGCTCAGTGAACTGGACTCAACACCCCCTATTCACCGCACAAGAATATATGTGACTAGTAAGAATCTTAAAACCTATATATTGATATCTCTGTGGAAGTGAGTCAAGGGGGTGTAAAGCCGCATAAACAGAGCCATGAAAAGCAGCTAAACCCCATTATAAAAATAAATTACTTTTAAAAACCCGTAAAACAAAGACAGTGAAAGAGAGAGACATTCTTACAAAATTCGTTCAGAGGCTGTGATGCAACCTGGATTGACCATATCTAGACCCACAGCTGGATGAGACATAAGGGTGGACACTCTTGGGGCTGAGAGGTTGGGTGAGGTTGCGTGAGCAAACGCAGACCCTTTAAAGTAGTACTGCGTGGTACCCGTCCCATGGGTCCCAAATCTCCAGGTTCAAGGGCATCTTCCTACATCGAAAACATGCATGAGAAACCCAGAAGATGGTACACCATGTGATTTTGAAAGGTTTCTAAAACGCACCTCATTTCTCATCTCCTTGTGCTCGGGTTCGCCATTCCAGCTACTTTACTAGCAATCTCCCTCCTTGGAGAATCAGCACCTTTAAGCTCCTGTTCCCTACAGGTTGCAATTTGTCCTGAGGATGAACGGGAAGAGGGGCAACCAATGAGAGACTAGATCTAGGTGTTGGGACAGGCACAGGTCACTCTATTTTCCCAACAGGAAGAAGAATTAACCACAGGCTCAGCCTGCCGCCCGGAACCAGAATAGGGCCTGAGGCAATCCCGTGCTTTTGCGGCCAGCTCCCAAAAAGACAGTTGAAAAATGGAGCTCAGGGGCACTGCAATTCACAAACCTGCAGAGTTATAAATGATAACTCTCGTCCACAAATATATTGAGGGAAGGCAACGAAGAGGAATTGAAAGCAAGGCAGAATTGCAGGAAACAGATTTCAGGAGGTAGATACGAATCGCCTTTAAAGCACATGAAAAGCGGCAAAACGTCGACAATGATGCCCTTGGCCAAAAAGGGCGTATGCGTTTTTTCCTGAATATATTCAGTTAAAAACGCATACGCCCTTTTTGGCCAACCAAGCAACCTGGAAAGGCAAATCAGCGCTACAAAGAAGTCTCGCTTCCCATCGGTGAAAAGGGCCATGCTGCAAAAAGTGTCAAAACGAGAAATGCAGGACAGGCAATGGAGAAATGGCAGCCTTGCTACACTGATGGGCGGGATGTAAATTGCCAACAGCCACTCTGGAGAAGTGTAAGTTGGGTCCTGAAACATCGAAAAAAAACAGCTTAGGGAGCATAGGGCACGTCCACTCATGGGCATATAAATGGGAAAAAACTAAAAATCAGCAAGACACAGGCACCCGAAAGTTTAGGGCTGCTCTGTTGACAAGAACCTCCACTTCATGACACCTTAAATATCCCAGGAAAGAGAAAAATGGATAAAGAAGTTGTGGTCCTTATGTACAATGGAATATCACTCAGACATGAAATCAATGTCATAAGGCAAGTAGAAGCAAGATGAGTGGAGTTAGGTACGACGATTCTAAGTGAAATAAGTCACACAGAAAAAGACACTTATCATAAGCTATCACTTATAGAGGGAATGTAAAAACCGCTACACTTGAACTGAATTACAAAACAGAACAGAGTCACATGTTTAGAAAACACACTATGGCTGCTTAACGGGAAAGGTGAGGTGGGGTGATGCATAAAACAAGGGTTTCAAATTCGCTCAGATACCGTTCCATACACCCAATATGTAATAGACAAGACCTACTCCTTGCTCAGTGAACTGGACTCAACACCCCCTATTCACCACACAAGAATATATGTGACTAGTAAGAATCTTAAAACCTATATATTGATATCTCTCTGGAAGTGAGTCAAGGGGGTGTAAAGCCGCATAAACAGAGCCATGAAAAGCAGCTAAACCCCATTATAAAAATAAATTACTTTTAAAAACCCGTAAAACAAAGAGAGTGAAAGAGAGAGACATTCTTACAAAATTCGTTCAGAGGCTGTGATGCAACCTGGATTGACCATATCTAGACCCACAGCTGGATGAGACATAAGGGTGGACACTCTTGGGGCTGAGAGGTTGGGTGAGGTTGCGTGAGCAAATGCAGACCCTTTAAAGTAGTACTGCGTGGTACCCGTCCCATGGGTCCCAAATCTCCAGGTTCAAGGGCATCTTCCTACATCGAAAACATGCATGAGAAACCCAGAAGATGGTACACCATGTGATTTTGAAAGGTTTCTAAAACGCACCTCATTTCTCATCTCCTTGTGCTCGGGTTCGCCATTCCAGCTACTTTACTAGCAATCTCCCTCCTTGGAGAATCAGCACCTTTAAGCTCCTGTTCCCTACAGGTTGCAATTTGTCCTGAGGATGAACGGGAAGAGGGGCAACCAATGAGAGACTAGATCTAGGTGTTGGGACAGGCACAGGTCACTCTATTTTCCCAACAGGAAGAAGAATTAACCACAGGCTCAGCCTGCCGCCCGGAACCAGAATAGGGCCTGAGGCAATCCCGTGCTTTTGCGGCCAGCTCCCAAAAAAGACAGTTGAAAAATGGAGCTCAGGGGCACTGCAATTCACAAACCTGCAGAGTTATAAATGATAACTCTCGTCCACAAATATATTGAGGGAAGGCAACGAAGAGGAATTGAAAGCAAGGCAGAATTGCAGGAAACAGATTTCAGGAGGTAGATACGAATCGCCTTTAAAGCACATGAAAAGCGGCAAAACGTCGACAATGATGCCCTTGGCCAAAAAGGGCGTATGCGTTTTTTCCTGAATATATTCAGTTAAAAACGCATACGCCCTTTTTGGCCAACCAAGCAACCTGGAAAGGCAAATCAGCGCTACAAAGAAGTCTCGCTTCCCATCGGTGAAAAGGGCCATGCTGCAAAAAGTGTCAAAACGAGAAATGCAGGACAGGCCATGGAGAAATGGCAGCCTTGCTACACTGATGGGCGGGATGTAAATTGCCAACAGCCACTCTGGAGAAGTGTACGTTGGGTCCTGAAACATCGAAAAAAAACAGCTTAGGGAGCATAGGGCACGTCCACTCATGGGCATATAAATTGGAAAAACTAAAAATCAGCAAGACACAGGCACCCGAAAGTTTAGGGCTTCTCTGTTGACAAGAACCTCCACTTCATGACACCTTAAATATCCCAGGAAAGAGAAAAATGGATAAAGAAGTTGTGGTCCTTATGTACAATGGAATATCACTCAGACATGAAATCAATGTCATAAGGCTAGTAGAAGCAAGATGAGTGGAGTTAGGTACGACGATTCTAAGTGAAATAAGTCACACAGAAAAAGACACTTATCATAAGCTATCACTTATAGAGGGAATGTAAAAACCGCTACACGTGAACTGAATTACAAAACAGAACAGAGTCACACGTTTAGAAAACATACTATGGCTGCTTAACGGGAAAGGTGAGGTGGGGTGATGCATAAAACAAGGGTTTCAAATTCGCTCAGATACCGTTCCATACACCCAATATGTAATAGACAAGACCTACTCCTTGCTCAGTGAACTGGACTCAACACCCCCTATTCACCACACAAGCATATATGTGACTAGTAAGATTCTTAAAACCTATATATTGATATCTCTCTTGAAGTGAGTCAAGGGGGTGTAAAGCCGCATAAACACAGCCGTGAAAAGCAGCTAAACCCCATTATAAAAATAAATTACTTATAAAAACCCGTAAAACAAAGACAGTGAAAGAGAGAGACATTCTTCAAAATTCGTTCAGGGGCTGTGATGCAACCTGGATTGACCATATCTAGACCCACAGCTGGATGAGACATAAGGGTGGTCACTCTTGGGGCTGAGAGGTTTGGTGAGGTTGGGTGAGCAAACGCAGACCCTTTAAAGTAATACTGCTTGGTACCCATCCCATGGGTCCCAAATCCCCAGGTTCAAGGGCATCTTCCTACATCGAAAACATGCATGAGAAACCCAGAAGATGGTACACCGTGTGATTTTGAAAGGTTTTTAAAATGCACCTCATTTCTCATCTCCTTGTGCTCGGGTTCGCCTTTCCAGCTACTTTACTAGCAATCTCCCTACTTGGAGAATCAGCACCATTAAGCTCCTGTTCCCTACAGGTTGCAATTTGTCCTGAGGATGAACGGGAAGAGGGGCAACCAATGAGAGACTAGATCTAGGTGTTGGGACAGGCACAGGTCACTCTATTTTCCCATCAGGAAGAAGAATTAACCACAGGCTCAGCCTGCCGCCCGGAAGCAGAATAGGGCCTGAGGCAATCCCGCGCTTTGCGGCCAGCTCCCAAAAAAGAGAGTTGAAAAATGGAGATCAGGGACACTGCAATTCACAAACCCGCAGAGTTATAAATGATAACTCTCATCCACAGATATATTGAGGGAAGGCAACTAAGAGGATTTGAAAACAAGGCAGAATTGCAGGAAACAGATTTCAGGAGGTAGATTCGAATCGCCTTGAAAGCACATGAAAAGCGACAAAACGTCGCCAATGATGCCCTTGGCCAAAAAGGGCGTATGCGTTTTTTCCTGAGTATATTCAGGAAAACACGCATACGCCCTTTTTGGCCAACCAAGCAACCTGGAAAGGCAAATCAGCGCTACAAAGAAGTCTCGCTTCCCATCGGTCAAAAGGGCGATGCTGCAAAAAGTTTCAATACCAGAAATGCAGGACAGTCCATGGAGAAATGGCAGCCTTGCTACGCTGATGGGCGGGATGTAAATTCCCAACAGCCACTCTGGAGAAGTGTAAGGTGTGTCCTGAAACATCGAAAAAACACAGCTTAGGGAGCATAGGGCACGTCCACTCATGGGCGTATAAATTGGGAAAAATAAAAATCAGCAAGACACAGGCACCCCAAAGTTTAGGGCTGCTCTGTTGACAAGAACCTCCACTTCATGACACCTTAAATATCCCAGGAAAGAGAAAAATGGATAAAGAAGTTGTGGTCCTTATGTACAATGGAATATCACTCAGACATGAAATGAATGCAATAAGGCTAGTAGAAGCAAGATGAGTGGAGTTAGGTACGACGATTCTAAGTGAAATAAGTCACACAGAAAAAGACACTTATCATAAGCTATCTCTTATAGAGGGAATGTAAAAACCGCTACACTTGAACTGAATTACAAAACAGAACAGAGTCACACGTTTAGAAAACACACTATGGCTGCTTAACGGGAAAGGTGAGGTGGGGTGATGCATAAAACAAGGGTTTCAAATTCGCTCAGATACCGTTCCATACACCCAATATGTAATAGACAAGACCTACTCCTTGCTCAGTGAACTGGACTCAACACCCCCTATTCACCGCACAAGAATATATGTGACTAGTAAGAATCTTAAAACCTATGTATTGATATCTGTCTGGAAGTGAGTCAAGTGGGTGTAAAGCCGCATAAACACAGCCGTGAAAAGCAGCTGAACCCCATTATAAAAATAAATTACTTTTAAAAACCCTTAAAATAAAGACAGTGAAAGAGAGAAATTCTTACAAAATTCGTTCAGAGGCTGTGATGCAACCTGGATTGACCATATCTACACCCACAGCTGGATGAGACATAAGGGTGGTCACTCTTGGGGCTGAGAGGTTTGGTGAGGTTGGGTGAGCAAACGCAGACCCTTTAAAGTAATACTGCTTGGTACCCATCCCATGGGTCCCAAATCCCCAGGTTCAAGGGCATCTTCCTACATCGAAAACATGCATGAGAAACCCAGAGGATGGTACACCGTGTGATTTTGAAAGGTTTCTAAAACGCACCTCATTTCTCATCTCCTTGTGTTCGGGTTCGCCATTCCAGCTACTTGACTAACAATCTCCCTACGTGGAGAATCAGCACCTTTAACCTCCTCTTCCGTACAGGTTGCAATTTGTCCTGAGGATGAAAGGAAAGAGGGGCAACCAATGAGAGACTAGATCTAGGTGTTGGGACAGGCACAGGTCACTCTATTTTCCCATCAGGAAGAAGAATTAACCACCGGCTCAGCCTGCCGCCGGGAACCAGAATAGGGCCTGAGGCAATCCCGTGCTTTTGCTGCCAGCTCCCAAAAAAATAGTTGAAAAATGGAGCTCAGGGGCACTGCCATTCACAAACATGCTGAGTTATAAATGATAACTCTCATCCACAAATATATTGAGGGAAGGCAACGAAGAGGATTTGAAAGCAAGGCAGAATTGCAGGAAACAGGTTTCAGGAGGTAGATTCGAATCGCCTTTAAAGCACATGAAAAGCGGCAAAACGTCGACAATGATGCCCTTGGCCAAAAAGTGCGTATGCGTTTTTTCCTGAATATATTCAGGAAAAAACGCATACGCCCTTTTTGGCCAACCAAGCAACCTGGAAAGGCAAATCAGCGCTACAAAGAAGTCTCGCATCCCATCGGTCAAAAGGGTCATGCTGCAAAAAGTGTCAAAACCATAAATGCAGGACAGGCCATGGAGAAATGGCAGCCTTGCTACGCTGATGGGCGGGATGTAAATTGTCAAGAGCCACTCTGGAGAAGTGTACGGTGTGTCCTGAAACATCGAAAAAACACAGCTTAGGGAGCATAGGGCACGTCCACTCATGGGCGTATAAATTGGGAAAAATAAACATCAGCAAGACACAGGCACCCCAAAGTTTAGGGCTGCTCTGTTGACAAGAACCTCCACTTCACGACACCTTAAATATCCCAGGAAAGAGAAAAATGGATAAAGAAGTTGTGGTCCTTATGTACAGTGGAATATCACTCAGACATGAAATCAATGTCATAAGGCTACTAGAAGCAAGATGAGTGGATTTAGGTACGACGATTCTAAGTGAAATAAGTCACACAGAAAAAGACACTTATCATAAGCTATCACTTAGAGAGGGAATGTAAAAACCGCTACACTTGACCTGAATTACAAAACAGAACAGAGTCACACGTTTAGAAAACACACTATGGCTGCTTAACGGGAAAGGTGAGGTGGGGTGATGCATAAAACAAGGGTTTCAAATTCGCTCAGATACCGTTCCATACACCCAATATGTAATAGACAAGACCTACTCCTTGCTCAGTGAACTGGACTCAACACCCCCTATTCACCGCACAAGAATATATGTGACTAGTAAGAATCTTAAAACCTATGTATTGATATCTGTCTGGAAGTGAGTCAAGTGGGTGTAAAGCCGCATAAACACAGTCGTGAAAAGCAGATAAACCCCATTATAAAAATAAATTACTTTTAAAAACCCGTAAAACAAAGACAGTGAAAGAGAGAGAAATTCTTACACAATTCGTTCAAAGGCTGTGATGCAACCTGGATTGACCATATCTAGACCCACAGCTGGATGAGACATAAGGGTGGACACTCTTGGGGCTGAAAGGTTGGGTGAGGTTGGGTGAGCAAACGCAGACCCTTTAAAGTAATACTGCCTGGTACCCATCCCATGGGTCCCAAATCTCCAGGTTCAAGGGCATCTTCCTACATTGAAAACATGCATGAGAAACCGAGAAGATGGTACACCGTGTGATTTTGAAAGGTTTCTAATACGCACCTCATTTCTCATCTCCCTGTGCTCGGGTTCCCCTTTCCAGCTACTTTACTAGCAATCTCCCTACTTGGAGAATCAGCACCTTTAAGCTCCTGTTCCCTACAGGTTGCAATTTGTCCTGAGGATGAACGGGAAGAGGGGCAACCAATGAGAGACTAGATCTAGGTGTTGGGACAGGCACAGGTCACTCTATTTTCCCATCAGGAAGAAGAATTAACCACAGGCTCAGCCTGCCGCCCAGAAGCAGAATAGGGCCTGAGGCAATCCCGCGCTTTTGCGGCCAGCTCCCAAAAAAGACAGTTGAAAAATGGAGCTCAGGGACACTGCAATTCACAAACCCGCAGAGTTATAAATGATAACTCTCATCCACAGATATATTGAGGGAAGGCAACGAAGAGGATTTGAAAGCAAGGCAGAATTGCAGGAAACAGGTTTCAGGAGGTAGATTCGAATCGCCTTTAAAGCACATGAAAAGCGGCAAAACGTAGACAATGATGCCCTTGGCCAAAAAGGGCGTATGCGTTTTTTCCTGAATATATTCAGGAAAAAACGCATACGCCCTTTTTGGCCAACCAAGCAACCTGGAAAGGCAAATCAGCGCTACAAAGAAGTCTCGCTTCCCATCGGTCAAAAGGGTCATGCTGCAAAAAGTGTCAAAACCAGAAATGCAGGACAGGCCATGGAGAAATGGCAGCCTTGCTACACTGATGGGCGGGATGTAAATTGCCAACAGCCACTCTGGAGAAGTGTACGGTGTGTCCTGAAACATCGAAAAAACACAGCTCTAGGAGCATAGGGCACGTCCACTCATGGGCGTATAAATTGGGAAAACTAAAAATCAGCAAGACACAGGCACCCCAAAGTTTAGGGTTGCTCTGTTGACAAGAACCTCCACTTCATGACACCTTAAATATCCCAGGAAAGAGGAAAATGGATAAAGAAGTTGTGGTCCTTATGTACAATGGAATATCACTCAGACATGGAATCAATGTCATAAGGCTAGTAGAAGCAAGATGAGTGGATTTAGGTACGACGATCCTAAGTGAAATAAGTCACACAGAAAAAGACACTTATCATAAGCTATCACTTATAGAGGGAATGTAAAAACCGCTACACTTGAACTGAATTACAAAACAGAACAGAGTCACACGTTTAGAAAACACACTATGGCTGCTTAACAGGAAAGGTGAGGTGGGGTGATGCATAAAACAAGGGTTTCAAATTCGCTCAGATACCGTTCCATACACCCAATATGTAATAGACAAGACCTACTCCTTGCTCAGTGAACTGGACTCAACACCCCCTATTCACCGCACAAGAATATATGTGACTAGTAAGAATCTTAAAACCTATGTATTGATATCTGACTGGAAGTGAGTCAAGTGGGTGTAAAGCCGCATAAACACAGCCGTGAAAAGCAGCTAAACCCCATTATAAAAATAAATTACTTTAAAAACCCGTAAAACAAAGACAGTGAAAGAGAGAGAAATTCTTACACAATTCGTTCAGAGGCTGTGATGCAACCTGGACTGACCATATCTAGACCCACAGCTGGATGAGACATAAGGGTGGACACTCTTGGGGCTCAAAGTTTGGGTGAGGTTGGGTGAGCAAGCGCAGACCCTTTAAAGTAATACTGCCTGGTACCCATCCCATGGGTCCCAAATCTCCAGGTTCAAGGGCATCTTCCTACATCGAAAACATGCATGAGAAACCCAGAAGATGGTACACCGTGTGATTTTGAAAGGTTTCTAATACGCACCTCATTTCTCATCTCCTTGTGCTCGGGTTCGCCTTTCCAGCTACTTTACTAGCAATCTCCCTAATTGGAGAATCAGCACCTTTAAGCTCCTGTTCCCTACAGGTTGCAATTTGTCCTGAGGATGAACGGGAAGAGGGGCAACCAATGAGAGACTAGATCTAGGTGTTGGGACAGGCACAGGTCACTCTATTTTCCCATCAGGAAGAAGAATTAACCACAGGCTCAGCCTGCCGCCCAGAAGCAGAATAGGGCCTGAGGCAATCACGCGCTTTTGCGGCCAGCTCCCAAAAAAGCGAGTTGAAAAATGGAGCTCAGGGACACTGCAATTCACAAACCCGCAGAGTTATAAATGATAACTCTCATCCACAGATATATTGAGGGAAGGCAACGAAGAGGATTTGAAAGCAAGGCAGAATTGCAGGAAACAGGTTTCAGGAGGTAGATACGAATCGCCTTTAAAGCACATGAAAAGCGGCAAAACGTCGACAATGATGCCCTTGGCCAAAAAGGGCGTATGCGTTTTTTCCTGAATATATTCAGGAAAAAACGCATACGCCCTTTTTGGCCAACCAAGCAACCTGGAAAGGCAAAGCAGCGCTACAAAGAAGTCTCGCTTCCCATCGGTCAAAAGGGTCATGCTGCAAAAAGTGTCAAAACCAGAAATGCAGGACAGGCCATGGAGAAATGGCAGCCTTGCTACGCTGAAGGGCCGGATGTAAATTGCAAACAGCCACTCTGGAGAAGTGTACGGTGTGTCCTGAAATATCGAAAAAACACAGCTCTAGGAGCATAGGGCACGACCACTCATGGGCGTATAAATTGGGAAAACTAAAAATCAGCAAGACACAGGCACCCCAAAGTTTAGGGTTGCTCTGTTGACAAGAACCTCCACTTCATGACACCTTAAATATCCCAGGAAAGAGGAAAATGGATAAAGAAGTTGTGGTCCTTATGTACAATGGAATATCACTCAGACATGGAATCAATGTCATAAGGCTACTAGAAGCAAGATGAGTGGATTTAGGTACGACGATTCTAAGTGAAATAAGTCACACAGAAAAAGACACTTATCATAAGCTATCACTTAGAGAGGGAATGTAAAAACCGCTACACTTGAACTGAATTACAAAACAGAACAGAGTCACACGTTTAGAAAACACACTATGGCTGCTTAACGGGAAAGGTGAGGTGGGGTGATGCATAAAACAAGGGTTTCAAATTCGCTCAGATACCGTTCCATACACCCAATATGTAATAGACAAGACCTACTCCTTGCTCAGTGAACTGGACTCAACACCCCCTATTCACCGCACAAGAATATATGTGACTAGTAAGAATCTTAAAACCTATGTATTGATATCTGTCTGGAAGTGAGTCAAGTGGGTGTAAAGCCGCATAAACACAGCCGTGAAAAGCAGCTGAACCCCATTATAAAAATAAATTACTTTTAAAAACCCTTAAAATAAAGACAGTGAAAGAGAGAAATTCTTACAAAATTCGTTCAGAGGCTGTGATGCAACCTGGATTGACCATATCTACACCCACAGCTGGATGAGACATAAGGGTGGTCACTCTTGGGGCTGAGAGGTTTGGTGAGGTTGGGTGAGCAAACGCAGACCCTTTAAAGTAATACTGCTTGGTACCCATCCCATGGGTCCCAAATCCCCAGGTTCAAGGGCATCTTCCTACATCGAAAACATGCATGAGAAACCCAGAGGATGGTACACCGTGTGATTTTGAAAGGTTTCTAAAACGCACCTCATTTCTCATCTCCTTGTGTTCGGGTTCGCCATTCCAGCTACTTGACTAACAATCTCCCTACGTGGAGAATCAGCACCTTTAACCTCCTGTTCCGTACAGGTTGCAATTTGTCCTGAGGATGAAAGGAAAGAGGGGCAACCAATGAGAGACTAGATCTAGGTGTTGGGACAGGCACAGGTCACTCTATTTTCCCATCAGGAAGAAGAATTAACCACCGGCTCAGCCTGCCGCCGGGAACCAGAATAGGGCCTGAGGCAATCCCGTGCTTTTGCTGCCAGCTCCCAAAAAAATAGTTGAAAAATGGAGCTCAGGGGCACTGCCATTCACAAACCTGCTGAGTTATAAATGATAATTCTCATCCACAAATATATTGAGGGAAGGCAACGAAGAGGATTTGAAAGCAAGGCAGAATTGCAGGAAACAGGTTTCAGGAGGTAGATTCGAATCGCCTTTAAAGCACATGAAAAGCGGCAAAACGTCGACAATGATGCCCTTGGCCAAAAAGGGCGTATGCGTTTTTTCCTGAATATATTCAGGAAAAAACGCATACGCCCTTTTTGGCCAACCAAGCAACCTGGAAAGGCAAATCAGCGCTACAAAGAAGTCTCACTTCCCATCGGTCAAAAGGGTCATGCTGCAAAAAGTGTCAAAACCATAAATGCAGGACAGGCCATGGAGAAATGGCAGCCTTGCTACGCTGATGGGCGGGATGTAAATTGCCAACAGCCACTCTGGAGAAGTGTACGGTGTGTCCTGAAACATCGAAAAAACACAGCTTAGGGAGCATAGGGCACGTCCACTCATGGGCGTATAAATTGGGAAAACTAAAAATCAGCAAGACACAGGCACCCCAAAGTTTAGGGTTGCTCTGTTGACAAGAACCTCCACTTCATGACACCTTAAATATCCCAGGAAAGAGGAAAATGGATAAAGAAGTTGCGGTCCTTATGTACAATGGAATATCACTCAGACATGAAATCAATGTCATAAGGCTAGTAGAAGCAAGATGAGTGGATTTAGGTACGACGATCCTAAGTGAAATAAGTCACACAGAAAAAGACACTTATCATAAGCTATCACTTATAGAGGGAATGCAAAAACCGCTACACTTGAACTGAATTACAAAACAGAACAGAGTCACACGTTTAGAAAACACACTATGGCTGCTTAACGGGAAAGGTGAGGTGGGGTGATGCATAAAACAAGGGTTTCAAATTCGCTCAGATACCGTTCCATACACCCAATATGTAATAGACAAGACCTACTCCTTGCTCAGTGAACTGGACTCAACACCCCCTATTCACCGCACAAGAATATATGTGACTAGTAAGAATCTTAAAACCTATGTATTGATATCTGTCTGGAAGTGAGTCAAGTGGGTGTAAAGCCGCATAAACACAGCCGTGAAAAGCAGCTAAACCCCATTATAAAAATAAATTACTTTTAAAAACCCGTAAAACAAAGACAGTGAAAGAGAGAGAAATTCTTACACAATTCGTTCAAAGGCTGTGATGCAACCTGGATTGACCATATCTAGACCCACAGCTGGATGAGACATAAGGGTGGACACCTCTTGGGTCTGAAAGGTTGGGTGAGGTTGGGTGAGCAAATGCAGACCCTTTAAAGTAATACTGCCTGGTACCCATACCATGGGTCCCAAATCTCCAGGTTCAAGGGAATCTTCCTACATCGAAAACATGCATGAGAAACCCAGAAGATGGTACACCGTGTGATTTTGAAAGGTTTCTAATACGCACCTCATTTCTCATCTCCTTGTGCTCGGGTTCGCCTTTCCAGCTACTTTACTAGCAATCTCCCTACTTGGAGAATCAGCACCTTTAAGCTCCTGTTCCCTACAGGTTGCAATTTGTCCTGAGGATGAACGGGAAGAGGGGCAACCAATGAGAGACTAGATCTAGGTGTTGGGACAGGCACAGGTCACTCTATTTTCCCATCAGGAAGAAGAATTAACCACAGGCTCAGCCTGCCGCCCAGATGCAGAATAGGGCCTGAGGCAATCCCGCGCTTTTGCGGCCAGCTCCCAAAAAAGCGAGTTGAAAAATGGAGCTCAGGGACACTGCATTTCACAAACCCGCAGAGTTATAAATGATAACTCTCATCCACAGATATATTGAGGGAAGGCAACGAAGAGGATTTGAAAGCAAGGCAGAATTGCAGGAAACAGGTTTCAGGAGGTAGATTCGAATCGCCTTTAAAGCACATGAAAAGCGGCAAAACGTCGACAATGATGCCTTTGGCCAAAAAGGGCGTATGCGTTTTTTCCTGAATATATTCAGGAAAAAACGCATACGCCCTTTTTGGCCAACCAAGCAACCTGGAAAGGCAAATCAGCGCTACAAAGAAGTCTCGCTTCCCATCGGTCAAAAGGGTCATGCCTCAAAAAGTGTCAAAACCAGAAATGCAGGACAGGCCATGGAGAAATGGCAGCCTTGCTACGCTGATGGGCGGGATGTAAATTGCCAACAGCCACTCTGGAGAAGTGTACGGTGTGTCCTGAAATATCGAAAAAACACAGCTTAGGGAGCATAGGGCACGTCCACTCATGGGCGTATAAATTGGGAAAACTAAAAATCAGCAAGACACAGGCACCCCAAAGTTTAGGGCTGCTCTGTTGACAAGAACCTCCACTTCATGACACCTTAAATATCCCAGGAAAGTGAAAAATGGATAAAGAAGTTGTGGTCCTCATGTACAATGGAATATCACTCAGACATGAAATCAATGTCATAAGGCCAGTAGAAGCAAGATGAGTGGATTTAGATACGACGATCCTAAGTGAAATAAGTCACACAGAAAAAGACACTTATCATAAGCTATCACTTATAGAGGGAATGTAAAAACCGCTACACTTGAACTGAATTACAAAACAGAACAGAGTCACACGTTTAGAAAACACACTATGCCTGCTTAACGGGAAAGGTGAGGTGGGGTGATGCATAAAACAAGGGTTTCAAATTCGCTCAGATACCGTTCCATACACCCAATATGTAATAGACAAGACCTACTCCTTGCTAAGTGAACTGGACTCAACACCTCCTATTCACCGCACAAGAATATATGTGACTAGTAAGAATCTTAAAACCTATGTATTGATATCTGTCTGGAAGTGAGTCAAGTGGGTGTAAAGCCGCATAAACACAGCCGTGAAAAGCAGCTAAACCCCATTATAAAAATAAATTACTTTTAAAAACCCGTAAAACAAAGACAGTGAAAGAGAGAGAAATTCTTACACAATTCGTTCAGAGGCTGTGATGCAACCTGGACTGACCATATCTAGACCCACAGCTGGATGAGACATAAGGGTGGACACTCTTGGGGCTCAAAGGTTGGGTGAGGTTGGGTGAGCAAGCGCAGACCCTTTAAAGTAATACTGCCTGGTACCCATCCCATGGGTCCCAAATCTCCAGGTTCAAGGGCATCTCCCTACATCGAAAACATGCATGAGAAACCCAGAAGATGGTACACCGTGTGATTTTGAAAGGTTTCTAATACGCACCTCATTTCTCATCTCCTTGTTCTCGGGATCGCCTTTCCAGCTAATTTACTAGCAATCTCCCCAATTGGAGAATCAGCACCTTTAAGCTCCTGTTCCCTACAGGTTGCAATTTGTCCTGAGGATGAACGGGAAGAGGGGCAACCAATGAGAGACAAGATCTAGGTGTTGGGACAGGCACAGGTCACTCTATTTTCCCATCAGGAAGAAGAATTAACCACAGGCTCAGCCTGCCGCCCAGAAGCAGAATAGGGCCTGAGGCAATCCCGCGCTTTTGCGGCCAGCTCCCAAAAAAGCGAGTTGAAAAATGGAGCTCAGGGACACTGCAATTCACAAACCCGCAGAGTTATAAATGATAACTCTCATCCACAGATATATTGAGGGAAGGCAACGAAGAGGATTTGAAAGCAAGGCAGAATTGCAGGAAACAGGTTTCAGGAGGTAGATTCGAATCGCCTTTAAAGCACATGAAAAGCGGCAAAACGTCGACAATGATGCCCTTGGCCAAAAAGGGCGTATGCGTTTTTTCCTGAATATATTCAGGAAAAAACGCATACGCCCTTTTTGGCCAACCAAGCAACCTGGAAAGGCAAATCAGCGCTACAAAGAAGTCTCGCTTCCCATCGGTCAAAAGGGTCATGCTGCAAAAAGTGTCAAAACCATAAATGCAGGACAGGCCATGGAGAAATGGCAGCCTTGCTACGCTGATGGGCGGGATGTAAATTTTCAACAGCCACTCTGGAGAAGTGTACGGTGTGTCCTGAAACATCGAAAAAACACAGCTTAGGGAGCATAGGGCACGTCCACTCATGGGCGTATAAATTGGGAAAACTAAAAATCAGCAAGACACAGGCACCCCAAAGTTTAGGGTTGCTCTGTTGACAAGAACCTCCACTTCATGACACCTTAAATATCCCAGGAAAGAGGAAAATGGATAAAGAAGTTGCGGTCCTTATGTACAATGGAATATCACTCAGACATGAAATCAATGTCATAAGGCTAGTAGAAGCAAGATGAGTGGATTTAGGTACGACGATCCTAAGTGAAATAAGTCACACAGAAAAAGACACTTATCATAAGCTATCACTTATAGAGGGAATGCAAAAACCGCTACACTTGAACTGAATTACAAAACAGAACAGAGTCACACGTTTAGAAAACACACTATGGCTGCTTAACGGGAAAGGTGAGGTGGGGTGATGCATAAAACAAGGGTTTCAAATTCGCTCAGATACCGTTCCATACACCCAATATGTAATAGACAAGACCTACTCCTTGCTCAGTGAACTGGACTCAACACCCCCTATTCACCGCACAAGAATATATGTGACTAGTAAGAATCTTAAAACCTATGTATTGATATCTGTCTGGAAGTGAGTCAAGTGGGTGTAAAGCCGCATAAACACAGCCGTGAAAAGCAGCTAAACCCCATTATAAAAATAAATTACTTTTAAAAACCCGTAAAACAAAGACAGTGAAAGAGAGAGAAATTCTTACACAATTCGTTCAAAGGCTGTGATGCAACCTGGATTGACCATATCTAGACCCACAGCTGGATGAGACATAAGGGTGGACACCTCTTGGGTCTGAAAGGTTGGGTGAGGTTGGGTGAGCAAACGCAGACCCTTTAAAGTAATACTGCCTGGTACCCATACCATGGGTCCCAAATCTCCAGGTTCAAGGGCATCTTCCTACATCGAAAACATGCATGAGAAACCCAGAAGATGGTACACCGTGTGATTTTGAAAGGTTTCTAATACGCACCTCATTTCTCATCTCCTTGTGCTCGGGTTCGCCTTTCCAGCTACTTTACTAGCAATCTCCCTACTTGGAGAATCAGCACCTTTAAGCTCCTGTTCCCTACAGGTTGCAATTTGTCCTGAGGATGAACGGGAAGAGGGGCAACCAATGAGAGACTAGATCTAGGTGTTGGGACAGGCACAGGTCACTCTATTTTCCCATCAGGAAGAAGAATTAACCACAGGCTCAGCCTGCTGCCCAGATGCAGAATAGGGCCTGAGGCAATCCCGCGCTTTTGCGGCCAGCTCCCAAAAAAGCGAGTTGAAAAATGGAGCTCAGGGACACTGCATTTCACAAACCCGCAGAGTTATAAATGATAACTCTCATCCACAGATATATTGAGGGAAGGCAACGAAGAGGATTTGAAAGCAAGGCAGAATTGCAGGAAACAGGTTTCAGGAGGTAGATTCGAATCGCCTTTAAAGCACATGAAAAGCGGCAAAACGTCGACAATGATGCCTTTGGCCAAAAAGGGCGTATGCGTTTTTTCCTGAATATATTCAGGAAAAAACGCATACGCCCTTTTTGGCCAACCAAGCAACCTGGAAAGGCAAATCAGCGCTACAAAGAAGTCTCGCTTCCCATCGGTCAAAAGGGTCATGCTGCAAAAAGTGTCAAAACCAGAAATGCAGGACAGGCCATGGAGAAATGGCAGCCTTGCTACGCTGATGGGCGGGATGTAAATTGCCAACAGCCACTCTGGAGAAGTGTACGGTGTGTCCTGAAACATCGAAAAAACACAGCTCTAGGAGCATAGGGCACGTCCACTCATGGGCGTATAAATTGGGAAAACTAAAAATCAGCAAGACACAGGCACCCCAAAGTTTAGGTTTGCTCTGTTGACAAGAACCTCCACTTCATGACACCTTAAATATCCCAGGAAAGAGGAAAATGGATAAAGAAGTTGTGGTCCTTATGTACAATGGAATATCACTCAGACATGAAATCAATGTCATAAGGCTAGTAGAAGCAAGATGAGTGGATTTAGGTACGACGATCCTAAGTGAAATAAGTCACACAGAAAAAGACACTTATCATAAGCTATCACTTATAGAGGGAATGTAAAAACCGCTACAATTGAACTGAATTACAAAACAGAACAGAGTCACACGTTTAGAAAACACACTATGCCTGCTTAACGGGAAAGGTGAGGTGGGGTGATGCATAAAACAAGGGTTTCAAATTCGCTCAGATACCGTTCCATACACCCAATATGTAATAGACAAGACCTACACCTTGCTCAGTGAACTGGACTCAACACCCCCTATTCACCGCACAAGAATATATCTGACTAGTAAGAATCGTAAAACCTATGTATTGATATCTGTCTGGAAGTGAGTCAAGTGGGTGTAAAGCCGCATAAACACAGCCGTGAAAAGCAGCTAAACCCCATTATAAAAATAAATTACTTTTAAAAACCCGTAAAACAAAGACAGTGAAAGAGAGAGAAATTCTTACAAAATTGGTTCAGAGGCTGTGATGCAACCTGGATTGACCATATCTAGACCCACAGCTGGATGAGACATAAGGGTGGACACTCTTGGGGCTGAAAGTTTGGGTGAGGATGGGTGAGCAAGCGCAGACCCTTTAAAGTAATACTGCCTGGTACCCATCCCATGGGTCCCAAATCTCCAGGTTCAAGAGCATCTTCCTACATCGAAAACATGCATGAGAAACCCAGAAGATGGTACACCGTGTGATTTTGAAAGGTTTCTAATACGCACCTCATTTCTCATCTCCTTGTGCTCGGGTTCGCCTTTCCAGCTACTTTACTAGCAATCTCCCTACTTGGAGAATCAGCACCTTTAAGCTCCTGTTCCCTACAGGTTGCAATTTGTCCTGAGGATGAACGGGAAGAGGGGCAACCAATGAGAGACAAATCTAGGTGTTGGGACAGGCACATGTCACTCTATTTTCCCATCAGGAAGAAGAATTAACCACAGGCTCAGCCTGCCGCCCAGAAGCAGAATAGGGCCTGAGGCAATCCCGCGCTTTTGCGGCCAGCTCCCAAAAAAGCGAGTTGAAAAATGGAGCTCAGGGACACTGCAATTCACAAACCCGCAGAGTTATAAATGACAACTCTCATCCACAGATATATTGAGGGAAGGCAATGAAGAGGATTTGAAAGCAAGGTAGAATTGCAGGAAACAGGTTTCAGGAGGTAGATTCGAATCGCCTTTAAAGCACATGAAAAGCGGCAAAACGTCGACAATGATGCCCTTGGCCAAAAAGGGCGCATGCGTTTTTTCCTGAATATATTCAGGAAAAAACGCATGCGCCCTTTTTGGCCAAGCAAGCAACCTGGAAAGGCAAATCAGCGCTACAAAGAAGTCTCACTTCCCATCGGTCAAAAGGGTCATGCCTCAAAAAGTGTCAAAACCAGAAATGCAGGACAGGCCATGGAGAAATGGCAGCCTTGCTACGCTGATGGGCGGGATGTAAATTGCCAACAGCCACTCTGGAGAAGTGTACGGTGTGTCCTGAAATATCGAAAAAACACAGCTTAGGGAGCATAGGGCATGTCCACTCATGGGCGTATAAATTGGGAAAACTAAAAATCAGCAAGACACAGGCACCCCAAAGTTTAGGGCTGCTCTGTTGACAAGAACCTCCACTTCATGACACCTTAAATATCCCAGGAAAGTGAAAAATGGATAAAGAAGTTGTGGTCCTCATGTACAATGGAATATCACTCAGACATGAAATCAATGTCATAAGGCCAGTAGAAGCAAGATGAGTGGATTTAGATACGACGATCCTAAGTGAAATAAGTCACACAGAAAAAGACACTTATCATAAGCTATCACTTATAGAGGGAATGTAAAAACCGCTACACTTGAACTGAATTACAAAACAGAACAGAGTCACACGTTTAGAAAACACACTATGGCTGCTTAACGGGAAAGGTGAGGTGGGGTGATGCATAAAACAAGGGTTTCAAATTCGCTCAGATACCGTTCCATACACCCAATATGTAATAGACAAGACCTACTCCTTGCTAAGTGAACTGGACTCAACACCTCCTATTCACCGCACAAGAATATATGTGACTAGTAAGAATCTTAAAACCTATGTATTGATATCTGTCTGGAAGTGAGTCAAGTGGGTGTAAAGCCGCATAAACACAGCCGTGAAAAGCAGCTAAACCCCATTATAAAAATAAATTACTTTTAAAAACCCGTAAAACAAAGACAGTGAAAGAGAGAGAATTTCTTACACAATTCGTTCAGAGGCTGTGATGCAACCTGGACTGACCATATCTAGACCCACAGCTGGATGAGACATAAGGGTGGACACTCTTGGGGCTCAAAGGTTGGGTGAGGTTGGGTGAGCAAGCGCAGACCCTTTAAAGTAATACTGCCTGGTACCCATCCCATGGGTCCCAAATCTCCAGGTTCAAGGGCATCTCCCTACATCGAAAACATGCATGAGAAACCCAGAAGATGGTACACCGTGTGATTTTGAAAGGTTTCTAATACGCACCTCATTTCTCATCTCCTTGTTCTCGGGATCGCCTTTCCAGCTAATTTACTAGCAATCTCCCTAATTGGAGAATCAGCACCTTTAAGCTCCTGTTCCCTACAGGTTGCAATTTGTCCTGAGGATGAACGGGAAGAGGGGCAACCAATGAGAGACAAGATCTAGGTGTTGGGACAGGCACAGGTCACTCTATTTTCCCATCAGGAAGAAGAATTAACCACAGGCTCAGCCTGCCGCCCAGAAGCAGAATAGGGCCTGAGGCAATCCCAAGCTTTTGCGGCCAGCTCCCAAAAAAGCGAGTTGAAAAATGGAGCTCAGGGACACTGCAATTCACAAACCCGCAGACTTATAAATGATAACTCTCATCCACAGATATATTGAGGGAAGGCAACGAAGAGGATTTGAAAGCAAGGCAGAATTGCAGGAAACAGATTTCAGGAGGTAGATTCGAATCGCCTTTAAAGCACATGAAAAGCGGCAAAACGTCGACAATGATGCCCTTGGCCAAAAAGGGCGCATGCGTTTTTTCCTGAATATATTCAGGAAAAAACGCATACGCCCTTTTTGGCCAACCAAGTAACCTGGAAAGGCAAATCAGCGCCACAAAGAAGTCTCGCTTCCCATCGGTCAAAAGGGTCATGCTGCAAAAAGTGTCAAAACCAGAAATGCAGGACAGGCCATGGAGAAATGGCAGCCTTGCTACGCTGATGGGCGGGATGTAAATTGCCAACAGCCACTCTGGAGAAGTGCACGGTGTGTCCTGAAACATCGAAAAAACACAGCTTAGGGAGCATAGGGCACGTCCACTCATGGGCGTATAAATTGGGAAAACTAAAAATCAGCAAGACACAGGCACCCCAAAGTTTAGGGTTGCTCTGTTGACAAGAACCTCCACTTCATGACACCTTAAATATCCCAGGAAAGAGGAAAATGGATAAAGAAGTTGTGGTCCTTATGTACAATGGAATATCACTCAGACATGAAATCAATGTCATAAGGCTAGTAGAAGCAAGATGAGTGGATTTAGGTACGACGATCCTAAGTGAAATAAGTCACACAGAAAAAGACACTTATCATAAGCTATCACTTATAGAGGGAATGTAAAAACCGCTACACTTGAACTGAATTACAAAACAGAACAGAGTCACACGTTTAGAAAACACACTATGGCTGCTTAACGGGAAAGGTGAGGTGGGGTGATGCATAAAACAAGGGTTTCAAATTCGCTCAGATACCGTTCCATACACCCAATATGTACTAGACAAGACCTACTCCTTGCTCAGTGAACTGGACTCAACACCCCCTATTCACCGCACAAGAATATATGTGACTAGTAAGAATCTTAAAACCTATGTATTGATATCTGTCTGGAAGTGAGTCAAGTGGGTGTAAAGCCGCATAAACACAGCCGTGAAAAGCAGCTAAACCCCATTATAAAAATAAATTACTTTTAAAAACCCGTAAAACAAAGACAGTGAAAGAGAGAGAAATTCTTACACAATTCGTTCAAAGGCTGTGATGCAACCTGGATTGACCATATCTAGACACACAGCTGGATGAGACATAAGGGTGGACACTCTTGGGTCTGAAAGGTTGGGTGAGGTTGGGTGAGCAAACGCAGACCCTTTAAAGTAATACTGCCTGGTACCCATCCCATGGGTCCCAAATCTCCAGGTTCAAGGGCATCTTCCTACATCGAAAACATGCATGAGAAACCCAGAAGATGGTACACCGTGTGATTTTGAAAGGTTTCTAATACGCACCTCATTTCTCATCTCCTTGTGCTCGGGTTCGCCTTTCCAGCTACTTTACTAGCAATCTCCCTACTTGGAGAATCAGCACCTTTAAGCTCCTGTTCCCTACAGGTTGCAATTTGTCCTGAGGATGAACGGGAAGAGGGGCAACCAATGAGAGACTAGATCTAGGTGTCGGGACAGGCAAAGGTCACTCTATTTTCCCATCAGGAAGAAGAATTAACCAAAGGCTCAGCCTGCCGCCCAGAAGCAGAATAGGGCCTGAGGCAATCCCGCGCTTTTGCGGCCAGCTCCCAAAAAAGCGAGTTGAAAAATGGAGCTCAGGGACACTGCAATTCACAAACCCGCAGAGTTATAAATGATAACTCTCATCCACAGATATATTGAGGGAAGGCAACGAAGAGGATTTGAAAGCAAGGCAGAATTGCAGGAAACAGGTTTCAGGAGGTAGATTCGAATCGCCTTTAAAGCACATGAAAAGCGGCAAAACGTCGACAATGATGCCCTTGGCCAAAAAGGGCGTATGCGTTTTTTCCTGAATATATTCAGGAAAAAACGCATACGCCCTTTTTGGCCAACCAAGCAACCTGGAAAGGCAAATCAGCGCTACAAAGAAGTCTCACTTCCCATCGGTCAAAAGGGTCATGCTGCAAAAAGTGTCAAAACCAGAAATGCAGGACAGGCCATGGAGAAATGGCAGCCTTGCTACGCTGATGGGCGGGATGTAAATTGCCAACAGCCACTCTGGAGAAGTGCACGGTGTGTCCTGAAACATCGAAAAAACACAGCTTAGGGAGCATAGGGCACGTCCACTCATGGGCGTATAAATTGGGAAAACTAAACATCAGCAAGACACAGGCACCCCAAAGTTTAGGGCTGCTCTGTTGACAAGAACCTCCACTTCACGACACCTTAAATATCCCAGGAAAGAGAAAAATGGATAAAGAAGTTGTGGTCCTTATGTACAATGGAATATCACTCAGACATGAAATCAATGTCATAAGGCTACTAGAAGCAAGATGAGTGGATTTAGGTACGACGATTCTAAGTGAAATAAGTCACACAGAAAAAGACACTTATCATAAGCTATCACTTAGAGAGGGAATGCAAAAACCGCTACACTTGACCTGAATTACAAAACAGAACAGAGTCACACGTTTAGAAAACACACTATGGCTGCTTAACGGGAAAGGTGAGGTGGGGTGATGCATAAAACAAGGGTTTCAAATTCGCTCAGATACCGTTCCATACACCCAATATGTAATAGACAAGACCTACACCTTGCTCAGTGAACTGGACTCAACACCCCCTATTCACCGCACAAGAATATATCTGACTAGTAAGAATCGTAAAACCTATGTATTGATATCTGTCTGGAAGTGAGTCAAGTGGGTGTAAAGCCGCATAAACACAGCCGTGAAAAGCAGCTAAACCCCATTATAAAAATAAATTACTTTTAAAAACCCGTAAAACAAAGACAGTGAAAGAGAGAGAAATTCTTACAAAATTGGTTCAGAGGCTGTGATGCAACCTGGATTGACCATATCTAGACCCACAGCTGGATGAGACATAAGGGTGGACACTCTTGGGGCTGAAAGTTTGGGTGAGGTTGGGTGAGCAAGCGCAGACCCTTTAAAGTAATACTGCCTGGTACCCATCCCATGGGTCCCAAATCTCCAGGTTCAAGAGCATCTTCCTACATCGAAAACATGCATGAGAAACCCAGAAGATGGTACACCGTGTGATTTTGAAAGGTTTCTAATACGCACCTCATTTCTCATCTCCTTGTGCTCGGGTTCGCCTTTCCAGCTACTTTAGTAGCAATCTCCCTACTTGGAGAATCAGCACCTTTAAGCTCCTGTTCCCTACAGGTTGCAATTTGTCCTGAGGATGAACGGGAAGAGGGGCAACCAATGAGAGACTAGATCTAGGTGTTGGGACAGGCACATGTCACTCTATTTTCCCATCAGGAAGAAGAATTAACCACAGGCTCAGCCTGCCGCCCAGAAGCAGAATAGGGCCTGAGGCAATCCCGCGCTTTTGCGGCCATCTCCCAAAAAAGCGAGTTGAAAAATGGAGCTCAGGGACACTGCAATTCATAAACCCGCAGAGTTATAAATGACAACTCTCATCCACAGATATATTGAGGGAAGGCAATGAAGAGGATTTGAAAGCAAGGTAGAATTGCAGGAAACAGGTTTCAGGAGGTAGATTCGAATCGCCTTTAAAGCACATGAAAAGCGGCAAAACTTCGACAATGATGCCCTTGGCCAAAAAGGGCGCATGCGTTTTTTCCTGAATATATTCAGGAAAAAACGCATACGCCCTTTTTGGCCAAGCAAGCAACCTGGAAAGGCAAATCAGCGCTACAAAGAAGTCTCGCTTCCCATCGGTCAAAAGGGTCATGCCTCAAAAAGTGTCAAAACCAGAAATGCAGGACAGGCCATGGAGAAATGGCAGCCTTGCTACGCTGATGGGCGTGATGTAAATTGCCAACAGCCACTCTGGAGAAGTGTACGGTGTGTCCTGAAATATCGAAAAAACACAGCTTAGGGAGCATAGGGCACGTCCACTCATGGGCGTATAAATTGGGAAAACTAAAAATCAGCAAGACACAGGCACCCCAAAGTTTAGGGCTGCTCTGTTGACAAGAACCTCCACTTCATGACACCTTAAATATCCCAGGAAAGTGAAAAATGGATAAAGAAGTTGTGGTCCTCATGTACAATGGAATATCACTCAGACATGAAATCAATGTCATAAGGCCAGTAGAAGCAAGATGAGTGGATTTAGATACGACGATCCTAAGTGAAATAAGTCACACAGAAAAAGACACTTATCATAAGCTATCACTTATAGAGGGAATGTAAAAACCGCTACACTTGAACTGAATTACAAAACAGAACAGAGTCACACGTTTAGAAAACACACTATGCCTGCTTAACGGGAAAGGTGAGGTGGGGTGATGCATAAAACAAGGGTTTCAAATTCGCTCAGATACCGTTCCATACACCCAATATGTAATAGACAAGACCTACTCCTTGCTCAGTGAACTGGACTCAACACCCCCTATTCACCGCACAAGAATATATGTTACTAGTAAGAATCTTAAAACCTATGTATTGATATCTGTCTGGAAGTGAGTCAAGTGGGTGTAAAGCCGCATAAACACAGCCGTGAAAAGCAGCTAAACCCCATTATAAAAATAAATTAATTTTAAAAACCCGTAAAACAAAGACAGTGAAAGAGAGAGAAATTCTTACACAATTCGTTCAAAGGCTGTGATGCAACCTGGATTGACCATATCTAGACCCACAGCTGGATGAGACATAAGGGTGGACACTCTTGGGTCTGAAAGGTTGGGTGAGGTTGGGTGAGCAAACGCAGACCCTTTAAAGTAATACTGCCTGGTACCCATCCCATGGGTCCCAAATCTCCAGGTTCAAGGGCATCTTCCTACATCGAAAACATGCATGAGAAACCCAGAAGATGGTACACCGTGTGATTTTGAAAGGTTTCTAATACGCACCTCATTTCTCATCTCCTTGTGCTCGGGTTCGCCTTTCCAGCTACTTTACTAGCAATCTCCCTACTTGGAGAATCAGCACCTTTAAGCTCCTGTTCCCTACAGGTTGCAATTTGTCCTGAGGATGAACGGGAAGAGGGGCAACCAATGAGAGACTAGATCTAGGTGTTGGGACAGGCACAGGTCACTCTATTTTCCCATCAGGAAGAAGAATTAACCAAAGGCTCAGCCTGCCGCCCAGAAGCAGAATAGGGCCTGAGGCAATCCCGCGCTTTTGCGGCCAGCTCCCAAAAAAGCGAGTTGAAAAATGGAGCTCAGGGACACTGCAATTCACAAACCCGCAGACTTATAAATGATAACTCTCATCCACAGATATATTGAGGGAAGGCAACGAAGAGGATTTGAAAGCAAGGCAGAATTGCAGGAAACAGGTTTCAGGAGGTAGATTCGAATCGCCTTTAAAGCACATGAAAAGCGGCAAAACGTCGACAATGATGCCCTTGGCCAAAAAGGGCGTATGCGTTTTTTCCTGAATATATTCAGGAAAAAACGCATACGCCCTTTTTGGCCAACCAAGCAACCTGGAAAGGCAAATCAGCGCTACAAAGAAGTCTCGCTTCCCATCGGTCAAAAGGGTCATGCTGCAAAAAGTGTCAAAACCAGAAATGCAGGACAGGCCATGGAGAAATGGCAGCCTTGCTACGCTGATGGGCGGGATGTAAATTGCCAACAGCCACTCTGGAGAAGTGTACAGTGTGTCCTGAAACATCGAAAAAACACAGCTTAGGGAGCATAGGGCACGTCCACTCATGGGCGTATAAATTGGGAAAACTAAAAATCAGCAAGTCACAGGCACCCCAAAGTTTAGGGTTGCTCTGTTGACAAGAACCTCCACTTCATGACACCTTAAATATCCCAGGAAAGAGGAAAATGGATAAAGAAGTTGTGGTCCTTATGTACAATGGAATATCACTCAGACATGAAATCAATGTCATAAGGCTAGTAGAAGCAAGATGAGTGGATTTAGGTACGACGATCCTAAGTGAAATAAGTCACACAGAAAAAGACACTTATCATAAGCTATCACTTAGAGAGGGAATGTAAAAACCGCTACACTTGAACTGAATTACAAAACAGAACAGAGTCACACGTTTAGAAAACACACTATGGCTGCTTAACGGGAAAGGTGAGGTGGGGTGATGCATAAAACAAGGGTTTCAAATTCGCTCAGATACCGTTCCATACACCCAATATGTAATAGACAAGACCTACTCCTTGCTCAGTGAACTGGACTCAACACCCCCTATTCACCGCACAAGAATATATGTGACTAGTAAGAATCTTAAAACCTATGTATTGATATCTGTCTGGAAGTGAGTCAAGTGGGTGTAAAGCCGCATAAACACAGCCGTGAAAAGCAGCTAAACCCCATTATAAAAATAAATTACTTTTAAAAACCCGTAAAACAAAGACAGTGAAAGAGAGAGAAATTCTTACACAATTCGTTCAAAGGCTGTGATGCAACCTGGATTGACCATATCTAGACCCACAGCTGGATGAGACATAAGGGTGGACACCTCTTGAGTCTGAAAGGTTGGGTGAGGTTGGGTGAGCAAACGCAGACCCTTTAAAGTAATACTGCCTGGTACCCATCCCATGGGTCCCAAATCTCCAGGTTCAAGGGCATCTTCCTACATCGAAAACATGCATGAGAAACCCAGAAGATGGTACACCGTGTGATTTTGAAAGGTTTCTAATACGCACCTCATTTCTCATCTCCTTGTGCTCGGGTTCGCCTTTCCAGCTACTTTACTAGCAATCTCCCTACTTGGAGAATCAGCACCTTTAAGCTCCTGTTCCCTACAGGTTGCAATTTGTCCTGAGGATGAACGGGAAGAGGGGCAACCAATGAGAGACTAGATCTAGGTGTTGGGACAGGCACAGGTCACTCTATTTTCCCATCAGGAAGAAGAATTAACCACAGGCTCAGCCTGCCGCCCAGAAGCAGAATAGGGCCTGAGGCAATCCCGCGCTTTTGCGGCCAGCTCCCAAAAAAGCGAGTTGAAAAATGGAGCTCAGGGACACTGCAATTCACAAACCCGCTGAGTTATAAATGATAACTCTCATCCACAGATATATTGAGGGAAGGCAACGAAGAGGATTTGAAAGCAAGGCAGAATTGCAGGAAACAGGTTTCAGGAGGTAGATTCGAATCGCCTTTAAAGCACATGAAAAGCGGCAAAACGTCGACAATGATGCCCTTGGCCAAAAAGGGCGTATGCGTTTTTTCCTGAATATATTCAGGAAAAAACGCATACGCCCTTTTTGGCCAACCAAGCAACCTGGAAAGGCAAATCAGCGCTACAAAGAAGTCTCGCTTCCCATCGGTCAAAAGGGTCATGCTGCAAAAAGTGTCAAAACCATAAATGCAGGACAGGCCATGGAGAAATGGCAGCCTTGCTACGCTGATGGGCGGGATGTAAATTGTCAACAGCCACTCTGGAGAAGTGTACGGTGTGTCCTGAAACATCGAAAAAACACAGCTTAGGGAGCATAGGGCACGTCCACTCATGGGCGTATAAATTGGGAAAACTAAAAATCAGCAAGACACAGGCACCCCAAAGTTTAGGGTTGCTCTGTTGACAAGAACCTCCACTTCATGACACCTTAAATATCCCAGGAAAGAGGAAAATGGATAAAGAAGTTGCGGTCCTTATGTACAATGGAATATCACTCAGACATGAAATCAATGTCATAAGGCTAGTAGAAGCAAGATGAGTGGATTTAGGTACGACGATCCTAAGTGAAATAAGTCACACAGAAAAAGACACTTATCATAAGCTATCACTTATAGAGGGAATGCAAAAACCGCTACACTTGAACTGAATTACAAAACAGAACAGAGTCACACGTTTAGAAAACACACTATGGCTGCTTAACGGGAAAGGTGAGGTGGGGTGATGCATAAAACAAGGGTTTCAAATTCGCTCAGATACCGTTCCATACACCCAATATGTAATAGAAAAGACCTACTCCTTGCTCAGTGAACTGGACTCAACACCCCCTATTCACCGCACAAGAATATATGTGACTAGTAAGAATCTTAAAACCTATGTATTGATATCTGTCTGGAAGTGAGTCAAGTGGGTGTAAAGCCGCATAAACACAGCCGTGAAAAGCAGCTAAACCCCATTATAAAAATAAATTACTTTTAAAAACCCGTAAAACAAAGACAGTGAAAGAGAGAGAAATTCTTACAAAATTCGTTCAAAGGCTGTGATGCAACCTGGATTGACCATATCTAGACCCACAGCTGGATGAGACATAAGGGTGGACACCTCTTGGGTCTGAAAGTTTGGGTGAGGTTGGGTGAGCAAACGCAGACCCTTTAAAGTAATACTGCCTGGTACCCATACCATGGGTCCCAAATCTCCAGGTTCAAGGGCATCTTCCTACATCGAAAACATGCATGAGAAACCCAGAAGATGGTACACCGTGTGATTTTGAAAGGTTTCTAATACGCACCTCATTTCTCATCTCCTTGTGCTCGGGTTCGCCTTTCCAGCTACTTTACTAGCAATCTCCCTACTTGGAGAATCAGCACCTTTAAGCTCCTGTTCCCTACAGGTTGCAATTTGTCCTGAGGATGAACGGGAAGAGGGGCAACCAATGAGAGACTAGATCTAGGTGTTGGGACAGGCACAGGTCACTCTATTTTCCCATCAGGAAGAAGAATTAACCACAGGCTCAGCCTGCCGCCCAGATGCAGAATAGGGCCTGAGGCAATCCCGCGCTTTTGCGGCCAGCTCCCAAAAAAGCGAGTTGAAAAATGGAGCTCAGGGACACTGCATTTCACAAACCCGCAGAGTTATAAATGATAACTCTCATCCACAGATATATTGAGGGAAGGCAACGAAGAGGATTTGAAAGCAAGGCAGAATTGCAGGAAACAGGTTTCAGGAGGTAGATTCGAATCGCCTTTAAAGCACATGAAAAGTGGCAAAACGTTGACAATGATGCCCTTGGCCAAAAAGGGCGTATGCGTTTTTTCCTGAATATATTCAGGAAAAAACGCATACGCCCTTTTTGGCCAACCAAGCAACCTGGAAAGGCAAATCAGCGCTACAAAGAAGTCTCGCTTCCCATCGGTCAAAAGGGTCATGCTGCAAAAAGTGTCAAAACCAGAAATGCAGGACAGGCCATGGAGAAATGGCAGCCTTGCTACGCTGATGGGCGGGATGTAAATTGCCAACAGCCACTCTGGAGAAGTGTACGGTGTGTCCTGAAACATCGAAAAAACACAGCTCTAGGAGCATAGGGCACGTCCACTCATGGGCGTATAAATTGGGAAAACTAAAAATCAGCAAGACACAGGCACCCCAAAGTTTAGGTTTGCTCTGTTGACAAGAACCTCCACTTCATGACACCTTAAATATCCCAGGAAAGAGGAAAATGGATAAAGAAGTTGTGGTCCTTATGTACAATGGAATATCACTCAGACATGAAATCAATGTCATAAGGCTAGTAGAAGCAAGATGAGTGGATTTAGGTACGACGATCCTAAGTGAAATAAGTCACACAGAAAAAGACACTTATCATAAGCTATCACTTATAGAGGGAATGTAAAAACCGCTACAATTGAACTGAATTACAAAACAGAACAGAGTCACACGTTTAGAAAACACACTATGCCTGCTTAACGGGAAAGGTGAGGTGGGGTGATGCATAAAACAAGGGTTTCAAATTCGCTCAGATACCGTTCCATACACCCAATATGTAATAGACAAGACCTACACCTTGCTCAGTGAACTGGACTCAACACCCCCTATTCACCGCACAAGAATATATCTGACTAGTAAGAATCGTAAAACCTATGTATTGATATCTGTCTGGAAGTGAGTCAAGTGGGTGTAAAGCCGCATAAACACAGCCGTGAAAAGCAGCTAAACCCCATTATAAAAATAAATTACTTTTAAAAACCCGTAAAACAAAGACAGTGAAAGAGAGAGAAATTCTTACAAAATTGGTTCAGAGGCTGTGATGCAACCTGGATTGACCATATCTAGACCCACAGCTGGATGAGACATAAGGGTGGACACTCTTGGGGCTGAAAGTTTGGGTGAGGTTGGGTGAGCAAGCGCAGACCCTTTAAAGTAATACTGCCTGGTACCCATCCCATGGGTCCCAAATCTCCAGGTTCAAGAGCATCTTCCTACATCGAAAACATGCATGAGAAACCCAGAAGATGGTACACCGTGTGATTTTGAAAGGTTTCTAATACGCACCTCATTTCTCATCTCCTTGTGCTCGGGTTCGCCTTTCCAGCTACTTTACTAGCAATCTCCCTACTTGGAGAATCAGCACCTTTAAGCTCCTGTTCCCTACAGGTTGCAATTTGTCCTGAGGATGAACGGGAAGAGGGGCAACCAATGAGAGACTAGATCTAGGTGTTGGGACAGGCACATGTCACTCTATTTTCCCATCAGGAAGAAGAATTAACCACAGGCTCAGCCTGCCGCCCAGAAGCAGAATAGGGCCTGAGGCAATCCCGCGCTTTTGCGGCCATCTCCCAAAAAAGCGAGTTGAAAAATGGAGCTCAGGGACACTGCAATTCACAAACCCGCAGAGTTATAAATGACAACTCTCATCCACAGATATATTGAGGGAAGGCAATGAAGAGGATTTGAAAGCAAGGTAGAATTGCAGGAAACAGGTTTCAGGAGGTAGATTCGAATCGCCTTTAAAGCACATGAAAAGCGGCAAAACGTCGACAATGATGCCCTTGGCCAAAAAGGGCGCATGCGTTTTTTCCTGAATATATTCAGGAAAAAACGCATACGCCCTTTTTGGCCAACCAAGCAACCTGGAAAGGCAAATCAGCGCTACAAAGAAGTCTCGCTTCCCATCGGTCAAAAGGGTCATGCCTCAAAAAGTGTCAAAACCAGAAATGCAGGACAGGCCATGGAGAAATGGCAGCCTTGCTACGCTGATGCGAGGGATGTAAATTGCCAACAGCCACTCTGGAGAAGTGTACGGTGTGTCCTGAAACATCGAAAAAACACAGCTTAGGGAGCATAGGGCACGTCCACTCATGGGCGTATAAATTGGGAAAACTAAAAATCAGCAAGACACAGGCACCCCAAAGTTTAGGGCTGCTCTGTTGACAAGAACCTCCACTTCATGACACCTTAAATATCCCAGGAAAGTGAAAAATGGATAAAGAAGTTGTGGTCCTCATGTACAATGGAATATCACTCAGACATGAAATCAATGTCATAAGGCCAGTAGAAGCAAGATGAGTGGATTTAGATACGACGATCCTAAGTGAAATAAGTCACACAGAAAAAGACACTTATCATAAGCTATCACTTATAGAGGGAATGTAAAAACCGCTACACTTGAAATGAATTACAAAACAGAACAGAGTCACACGTTTAGAAAACACACTATGCCTGCTTAACGGGAAAGGTGAGGTGGGGTGATGCATAAAACAAGGGTTTCAAATTCGCTCAGATACCGTTCCATACACCCAATATGTAATAGACAAGACCTACTCCTTGCTAAGTGAACTTGACTCAACACCTCCTATTCACCGCACAAGAATATATGTGACTAGTAAGAATCTTAAAACCTATGTATTGATATCTGTCTGGAAGTGAGTCAAGTGGGTGTAAAGCCGCATAAACACAGCCGTGAAAAGCAGCTAAACCCCATTATAAAAATAAATTACTTTTAAAAACCCGTAAAACAAAGACAGTGAAAGAGAGAGAAATTCTTACACAATTCGTTCAGAGGCTGTGATGCAACCTGGACTGACCATATCTAGACCCACAGCTGGATGAGACATAAGGGTGGACACTCTTGGGGCTCAAAGGTTGGGTGAGGTTGGGTGAGCAAGCGCAGACCCTTTAAAGTAATACTGCCTGGTACCCATCCCATGGGTCCCAAATCTCCAGGTTCAAGGGCATCTTCCTACATCGAAAACATGCATGAGAAACCCAGAAGATGGTACACCGTGTGATTTTGAAAGGTTTCTAATACGCACCTCATTTCTCATCTCCTTGTTCTCGGGTTCGCCTTTCCAGCTAATTTACTAGCAATCTCCCTAATTGGAGAATCAGCACCATTAAGCTCCTGTTCCCTACAGGTTGCAATTTGTCCTGAGGATGAACGGGAAGAGGGGCAACCAATGAGAGACTAGATCTAGGTGTTGGGACAGGCACAGGTCACTCTATTTTCCCATCAGGAAGAAGAATTAACCACAGGCTCAGCCTGCCGCCCAGAAGCAGAATAGGGCCTGAGGCAATCCCGCGCTTTTGCGGCCAGCTCCCAAAAAAGCGAGTTGAAAAATGGAGCTCAGGGACACTGCAATTCACAAACCCGCTGAGTTATAAATGATAACTCTCATCCACAGATATATTGAGGGAAGGCAACGAAGAGGATTTGAAAGCAAGGCAGAATTGCAGGAAACAGGTTTCAGGAGGTAGATTCGAATCGCCTTTAAAGCACATGAAAAGCGGCAAAACGTCGACAATGATGCCCTTGGCCAAAAAGGGCGTATGCGTTTTTTCCTGAATATATTCAGGAAAAAACGCATACGCCCTTTTTGGCCAACCAAGCAACCTGGAAAGGCAAATAAGCGCTACAAAGAAGTCTCGCTTCCCATCGGTCAAAAGGGTCATGCTGCAAAAAGTGTCAAAACCATAAATGCAGGACAGGCCATGGAGAAATGGCAGCCTTGCTACGCTGATGGGCGGGATGTAAATTGTCAACAGCCACTCTGGAGAAGTGTACGGTGTGTCCTGAAACATCGAAAAAACACAGCTTAGGGAGCATAGGGCACGTCCACTCATGGGCGTATAAATTGGGAAAAGTAAAAATCAGCAAGACACAGGCACCCCAAAGTTTAGGGTTGCTCTGTTGACAAGAACCTCCACTTCATGACACCTTAAATATCCCAGGAAAGAGGAAAATGGATAAAGAAGTTGCGGTCCTTATGTACAATGGAATATCACTCAGACATGAAATCAATGTCATAAGGCTAGTAGAAGCAAGATGAGTGGATTTAGGTACGACGATCCTAAGTGAAATAAGTCACACAGAAAAAGACACTTATCATAAGCTATCACTTATAGAGGGAATGCAAAAACCGCTACACTTGAACTGAATTACAAAACAGAACAGAGTCACACGTTTAGAAAACACACTATGGCTGCTTAACGGGAAAGGTGAGGTGGGGTGATGCATAAAACAAGGGTTTCAAATTCGCTCAGATACCGTTCCATACACCCAATATGTAATAGACAAGACCTACTCCTTGCTCAGTGAACTGGACTCAACACCCCCTATTCACCGCACAAGAATATATGTGACTAGTAAGAATCTTAAAACCTATGTATTGATATCTGTCTGGAAGTGAGTCAAGTGGGTGTAAAGCCGCATAAACACAGCCGTGAAAAGCAGCTAAACCCCATTATAAAAATAAATTACTTTTAAAAACCCGTAAAACAAAGACAGTGAAAGAGAGAGAAATTCTTACACAATTCGTTCAAAGGCTGTGATGCAACCTGGATTGACCATATCTAGACCCACAGCTGGATGAGACATAAGGGTGGACACCTCTTGGGTCTGAAAGGTTGGGTGAGGTTGGGTGAGCAAACGCAGACCCTTTAAAGTAATACTGCCTGGTACCCATACCATGGGTCCCAAATCTCCAGGTTCAAGGGCATCTTCCTACATCGAAAACATGCATGAGAAACCCAGAAGATGGTACACCGTGTGATTTTGAAAGGTTTCTAATACGCACCTCATTTCTCATCTCCTTGTGCTCGGGTTCGCCTTTCCAGCTACTTTACTAGCAATCTCCCTACTTGGAGAATCAGCACCTTTAAGCTCCTGTTCCCTACAGGTTGCAATTTGTCCTGAGGATGAACGGGAAGAGGGGCAACCAATGAGAGACTAGATCTAGGTGTTGGGACAGGCACAGGTCACTCTATTTTCCCATCAGGAAGAAGAATTAACCACAGGCTCAGCCTGCCGCCCAGATGCAGAATAGGGCCTGAGGCAATCCCGCGCTTTTGCGGCCAGCTCCCAAAAAAGCGAGTTGAAAAATGGAGCTCAGGGACACTGCATTTCACAAACCCGCAGAGTTATAAATGATAACTCTCATCCACAGATATATTGAGGGAAGGCAACGAAGAGGATTTGAAAGCAAGGCAGAATTGCAGGAAACAGGTTTCAGGAGGTAGATTCGAATCGCCTTTAAAGCACATGAAAAGTGGCAAAACGTCGACAATGATGCCCTTGGCCAAAAAGGGCGTATGCGTTTTTTCCTGAATATATTCAGGAAAAAACGCATACGCCCTTTTTGGCCAACCAAGCAACCTGGAAAGGCAAATCAGCGCTACAAAGAAGTCTCGCTTCCCATCGGTCAAAAGGGTCATGCTGCAAAAAGTGTCAAAACCAGAAATGCAGGACAGGCCATGGAGAAATGGCAGCCTTGCTACGCTGATGGGCGGGATGTAAATTGCCAACAGCCACTCTGGAGAAGTGCACGGTGTGTCCTGAAACATCGAAAAAACACAGCTTAGGGAGCATAGGGCACGTCCACTCATGGGCGTATAAATTGGGAAAACTAAAAATCAGCAAGACACAGGCACCCCAAAGTTTAGGGTTGCTCTGTTGACAAGAACCTCCACTTCATGACACCTTAAATATCCCAGGAAAGAGGAAAATGGATAAAGAAGTTGTGGTCCTTATGTACAATGGAATATCACTCAGACATGAAATCAATGTCATAAGGCTAGTAGAAGCAAGATGAGTGGATTTAGGTACGACGATCCTAAGTGAAATAAGTCACACAGAAAAAGACACTTATCATAAGCTATCACTTATAGAGGGAATGTAAAAACCGCTACACTTGAACTGAATTACAAAACAGAACAGAGTCACACGTTTAGAAAACACACTATGGCTGCTTAACGGGAAAGGTGAGGTGGGGTGATGCATAAAACAAGGGTTTCAAATTCGCTCAGATACCGTTCCATACACCCAATATGTAATAGACAAGACCTACTCCTTGCTCAGTGAACTGGACTCAACACCCCCTATTCACCGCACAAGAATATATGTGACTAGTAAGAATCTTAAAACCTATGTATTGATATCTGTCTGGAAGTGAGTCAAGTGGGTGTAAAGCCGCATAAACACAGCCGTGAAAAGCAGCTAAACCCCATTATAAAAATAAATTACTTTTAAAAACCTGTAAAACAAAGACAGTGAAAGAGAGAGAAATTCTTACACAATTCGTTCAGAGGCTGTGATGCAACCTGGATTGACCATATCTAGACCCACAGCTGGATGAGACATAAGGGTGGACACTCTTGGGTCTGAAAGGTTGGGTGAGGTTGGGTGAGCAAATGCAGACCCTTTAAAGTAATACTGCCTGGTACCCATCCCATGGGTCCCAAATCTCCAGGTTCAAGGGCATCTTCCTACATCGAAAGCATGCATGAGAAACCCAGAAGATGGTACACCGTGTGATTTTGAAAGGTTTCTAATACGCACCTCATTTCTCATCTCCTTGTGCTCGGGTTCGCCTTTCCAGCTACTTTACTAGCAATCTCCCTACTTGGAGAATCAGCACCTTTAAGCTCCTGTTCCCTACAGGTTGCAATTTGTCCTGAGGATGAACGGGAAGAGGGGCAAACAATGAGAGGCTAGATCTAGGTGTTGGGACAGGCACAGGTCACTCTATTTTCCCATCAGGAAGAAGAATTAACCAAAGGCTCAGCCTGCCGCCCAGAAGCAGAATAGGGCCTGAGGCAATCCCGCGCATTTGCGGACAACTCCCAAAAAAGCGAGTTGAAAAATGGAGCTCAGGGACACTGCAATTCACAAACCCGCAGAGTTATAAATGATAACTCTCATCCACAGATATATTGAGGGAAGGCAACGAAGAGGATTTGAAAGCAAGGCAGAATTGCAGGAACCAGATTTCAGGAGGTAGATACGAATCGCCTTTAAAGCACATGAAAAGCGGCAAAATGTCCACAATGATGCCCTTGGCCAAAAAGGGCGTATGCGTTTTTTCCTGAATATATTCAGGAAAAAATGCATACGCCCTTTTTGGCCAACCAAGCAACCTGGAAAGGCAAATCAGCGCTACAAAGAAGTCTCGCTTCCCATCGGTCAAAAGGGTCATGCTGCAAAATGTGTCAAAACCAGAAATGCAGGACAGGCCATGGAGAAATGGCAGCCTTGCTACGCTGATGGGCGGGATGTAAATTGCCAACAGCCACTCTGGAGAAGTGTACGGTGTGTCCTGAAACATCGAAAAAACACAGCTTAGGGAGCATAGGGCACGTCCACTCATGGGCGTATAAATTGGGAAAACTAAAAATCAGCAAGACACAGGCACCCCAAAGTTTAGGTTTGCTCTGTTGACAAGAACCTCCACTTCATGACACCTTAAATATCCCAGGAAAGAGGAAAATGGATAAAGAAGTTGTGGTCCTTATGTACAATGGAATATCACTCAGACATGAAATCAATGTCATAAGGGTAGTAGAAGCAAGATGAGTGGATTTAGGTACGACGATCCTAAGTGAAATAAGTCACACAGAAAAAAAAACTTATCATAAGCTATCACTTAGAGAGGGAATGTAAAAACCGCTACACTTGAACTGAATTACAAAACAGAACAGAGTCACACGTTTAGAAAACACACTATGGCTGCTTAACGGGAAAGGTGAGGTGGGGTGATGCATAAAACAAGGGTTTCAAATTCGCTCAGATACCGTTCCATACACCCAATATGTAATAGACAAGACCTACTCCTTGCTCAGTGAACTGGACTCAACACCCCCTATTCACCGCACAAGAATATATGTGACTAGTTAGAATCTTAAAACCTATGTATTGATATCTGTCTGGAAGTGAGTCAAGTGGGTGTAAAGCCGCGTAAACACAGCCGTGAAAAGCAGCTAAACCCCATTATAAAAATAAATTACTTTTAAAAACCCGTAAAACAAAGACAGTGAAAGAGAGACAAATTCTTACAAAATTCGTTCAGAGGCTGTGATGCAACCTGGATTGACCATATCTAGACCCACAGCTGGATGAGACATAAGGGTGGACACTCTTGGGGCTGAAAGGTTGGGTGAGGTTGGGTGAGCAAACGCAGACCCTTTAAAGTAATACTGCCTGGTACCCATCCCATGGGTCCCAAATCTCCAGGTTCAAGGGCATCTTCCTACATCGAAAACATGCATGAGAAACCCAGAAGTTGGTACACCGTGTGATTTTGAATGGTTTCTAATACGCACCTCATTTCTCATCTCCTTGTGCTCGGGTTCGCCTTTCCAGCTACTTTACTAGCAATCTCCCTACTTGGAGAATCAGCACCTTTAAGCTCCTGTTCCCTACAGGTTGCAATTTGTCCTGAGGATGAACGGGAAGAGGGGCAACCAATGAGAGACTAGATCTAGGTGTTGGGACAGGCACAGGTCACTCTATTTTCCTATCAGGAAGAAGAATTAACCACAGGCTCAGCCTGCCGCCCAGAAGCAGAATAGGGCCTGAGGCAATCCCGCGCTTTTGCGGCCAGCTCCCAAAAAAGCGAGTTGAAAAATGGAGCTCAGGGACACTGCAATTCACAAACCCGCAGAGTTATAAATGATAACTCTCATCCACAGATATATTGAGGGAAGGCAATGAAGAGGATTTGAAAGCAAGGCAGAATTGCAGGAAACAGATTTCAGGAGGTAGATTCGAATCGCCTATAAAGCACATGAAAAGAGGCAAAACGTCGACAATGATGCCCTTGGCCAAAAAGGGCGTATGCGTTTTTTCCTGAATATATTCAGGAAAAAACACATACGCCCTTTTTGGCCAACCAAGCAACCTGGAAAGGCAAATCAGCGCTACAAAGAAGTCTCGCTTCCCATCGGTCAAAAGGGTCATGCTGCAAAAAGTGTCAAAACCAGAAATGCAGGACAGGCCATGGAGAAATGGCAGCCTTGCTACGCTGATGGGCGGGATGTAAATTGCCAACAGCCACTCTGGAGAAGTGTACGGTGTGTCCTGAAACATCGAAAAAACACAGCTTAGGCAGCATAGGGCACGTTCACTCATGGGAGTATAAATTGGCAAAACTAAAAATCAGCAAGACACAGGCACCCCAAAGTTTAGGGCTGCTCTGTTGACAAGAACCTCCACTTCATGACACCTTAAAAATCCCAGGAAAGAGAAAAATGGATAAAGAATTTGTGGTCCTTATGTACAATGGAATATCACTCAGACATGAAATCAATGTCATAAGGCTAGTAGAAGCAAGATGAGTGGATTTAGGTACGACAATTCTAAGTGAAATAAGTCACACAGAAAAAGACACTTATCATAAGCTATCACTTAGAGACGGAATGTAAAAACCGCTACACTTGAACTGAATTACAAAACAGAACAGAGTCACACGTTTAGAAAACACACTATGGCTGTTTAACGGGAAAGGTGAGGTGGGGTGATGCATAAAACAAGGGTTTCAAATTCGCTCAGATACAGTTCTATACACCCAATATGTAATAGACAAGACCTACTCCTTGCTCAGTGAACTGGACTCAACACCCCCTATTCACCGCACAAGAATATATGTGACTAGTAAGAATCTTAAAACCTATGTATAGATATCTGTCTGGAAGTGAGTCAAGTGGGTGTAAAGCCGCATAAACACAGCCGTGAAAAGCAGCTAAACCCCATTATAAAAATAAATTACTTTTAAAAACCCGTAAAACAAAGACAGTGAAAGAGAGAGAAATTCTTACACAATTCGTTCAGAGGCTGTGATGCAACCTGGATTGACCATATCTAGACCCACAGCTGGATGAGACATAAGTGTGGACACTCTTGGGGCTGAAAGGTTGGGTGAGGTTGGGTGAGCAAACGCAGACCCTTTAAAGTAATACTGCTTGGTAGCCATCCCATGGGTCCCAAATCTCCAGGTTCAAGGGCATCTTCCTACATCGAAAACATGCATGAGAAACCCAGAAGATGGTACACCGTGTGATTTTGAAAGGTTTCTAATACGCACCTCATTTCTCATCTCCTTGTGCTCTTGTTCGCCTTTCCAGCTACTTTACTAGCAATCTCCCTACTTGGAGAATCAGCACCTTTAAGCTCCTGTTCCCTACAGGTTGCAATTTGTCCTGAGGATGAACGGGAAGAGGGGCAACGAATGAGAGAATAGATGTAGGTGTTGGGACAGGCACAGGTCACTCTATTTTCCCATCAGTAAGAAGAATTAACCACAGGCTCAACCTGCCGCCCAGAAGCAGAATAGGGCCTGAGGCAATCCCGCGCTTTTGCTGCCAGCTCCCAAAAAAGCGAGTTGAAAAATGGAGCTCAGGGACACTGCAATTCACAAACCCGCAGAGTTATAAATGATAACTCTCATCCACAGATATATTGAGGGAAGGCAACGAAGAGGATTTGAATGCAAGGCAGAATTGCAGGAAACAGATTTCAGGAAGTAGATTCGAATCGCCTTTAAAGCACATGAAAAGCGGCAAAACGTCGACAATGATGCCCTTGGCCAAAAAGGGCGTATGCGTTTTTTCCTGAATATATTCAGGAAAAAACGCATACGCCCTTTTTGGCCAACCAAGCAACCTGGAAAGGCAAATCAGCGCTACAAAGAAGTCTCGCTTCCCATCGGTCAAAAGGGTCATGCTGCAAAAAGTGTCAAAACCAGAAATGCAGGACAGGCCATGGAGAAATGGCAGCCTTGCTACGCTGATGGGCGGGATGTAAATTGCCAACAGCCACTCTGGAGAAGTGTACGGTGTGTCCTGAAACATCGAAAAAACACAGCTTAGGCAGCATAGGGCACGTCCACTCATGGGCGTATAAATTGGGAATACTAAAAATCAGCAAGACACAGGCACCCCAAAGTTTAGGGCTGCTCTGTTGACAAGAACCTCCACTTCACGACACCTTAAATATCCCAGGAAAGAGAAAAATGGATAAAGAAGTTGTGGTCCTTATGTACAATGGAATATCACTCAGACATGAAATCAATGTCATAAGGCTACTAGAAGCAAGATGAGTGGATTTAGGTACGACGATTCTAAGTGAAATAAGTCACACAGAAAAAGACACTTATCATAAGCTATCACTTAGAGAGGGAATGTAAAAACCGCTACACTTGAACTGAATTACATAACAGAACAGAGTCACACGTTTAGAAAACACACTATGGGTGCTTAACGGGAAAGGTGAGGTGGGGTGATGCATAAAACAAGGGTTTCAAATTCACTCAGATACCGTTCCATACACCCAATATGTAATAGACAAGACCTACTCCTTGCTCAGTGAACTGGACTCAACACCCCCTATTCACCGCACAAGAATATATGTGACTAGTAAGAATCTTAAAACCTATGTATTGATATCTGTCTGGAAGTGAGTCAAGTGGGTGTAAAGCCGCGTAAACACAGCCGTGAAAAGCAGCTAAACCCCATTATAAAAATAAATTACTTTTAAAAACCCGTAAAACAAAGACAGTGAAAGAGAGAGAAATTCTTACACAATTCGTTCAGAGGCTGTGATGCAACCTGGATTGACCATATCTAGACCCACAGCTGGATGAGACATAAGGGTGGACACTCTTGGGGCTGAAAGTTTGGGTGAGGTTGGGTGAGCAAACACAGACCCTTTAAAGTAATACTGCCTGGTACCTCTCCCATGGGTCCCAAATCTCCAGGTTCAAGGGCATCTTCCTACATCGAAAACATGCATGAGAAACCCAGAAGATGGTACACTGTGTGATTTTGAAAGGTTTCTAATACGCACCTCATTTCTCATCTCCTTGTGCTCGGGTTCGCCTTTCCAGCTACTTTACTAGAAATCTCCCTACTTGGAGAATCAGCACCTTTAAGCTCCTGTTCCCTACAGGTTGCAATTTGTCCTGAGGATGAACGGGAAGAGGGGCAACCAATGAGAGACTAGATCTAGGTGTTGGGACAGGCACAGGTCACTCTATTTTCCCATCAGGAAGAAGAATTAACCACAGGCTCAGCCTGCCGCCCAGAAGCAGAATAGGGCCTGAGGCAATCCCGCGCTTTTGCGGCCAGCTCCCAAAAAAGCGAGTTGAAAAATGGAGCTCAGGGACACTGCAATTCACAAACCCGCAGAGTTATAAATGATAACTCTCATCCACAGATATATTGAGGGAAGGCAATGAAGAGGATTTGAAAGCAAGGCAGAATTGCAGGAAACAGATTTCAGGAGGTAGATTCGAATCGCCTATAAAGCACATGAAAAGAGGCAAAACGTCGACAATGATGCCCTTGGCCAAAAAGGGCGTATGCGTTTTTTCCTGAATATATTCAGGAAAAAACACATACGCCCTTTTTGGCCAACCAAGCAACCTGGAAAGGCAAATCAGCGCTACAAAGAAGTCTCGCTTCCCATCGGTCAAAAGGGTCATGCTGCAAAAAGTGTCAAAACCAGAAATGCAGGACAGGCCATGGAGAAATGGCAGCCTTGCTACGCTGATGGGCGGGATGTAAATTGCCAACAGCCACTCTGGAGAAGTGTACGGTGTGTCCTGAAACATCGAAAAAACACAGCTTAGGCAGCATAGGGCACGTTCACTCATGGGAGTATAAATTGGCAAAACTAAAAATCAGCAAGACACAGGCACCCCAAAGTTTAGGGCTGCTCTGTTGACAAGAACCTCCACTTCACGACACCTTAAATATCCCAGGAAAGAGAAAAATGGATAAAGAATTTGTGGTCCTTATGTACAATGGAATATCACTCAGACATGAAATCAATGTCATAAGGCTAGTAGAAGCAAGATGAGTGGATTTAGGTACGACAATTCTAAGTGAAATAAGTCACACAGAAAAAGACACTTATCATAAGCTATCACTTAGAGACGGAATGTAAAAACCGCTACACTTGAACTGAATTACAAAACAGAACAGAGTCACACGTTTAGAAAACACACTATGGCTGTTTAACGGGAAAGGTGAGGTGGGGTGATGCATAAAACAAGGGTTTCAAATTCGCTCAGATACAGTTCTATACACCCAATATGTAATAGACAAGACCTACTCCTTGCTCAGTGAACTGGACTCAACACCCCCTATTCACCGCACAAGAATATATGTGACTAGTAAGAATCTTAAAACCTATGTATAGATATCTGTCTGGAAGTGAGTCAAGTGGGTGTAAAGCCGCATAAACACAGCCGTGAAAAGCAGCTAAACCCCATTATAAAAATAAATTACTTTTAAAAACCCGTAAAACAAAGACAGTGAAAGAGAGAGAAATTCTTACACAATTCGTTCAGAGGCTGTGATGCAACCTGGATTGACCATATCTAGACCCACAGCTGGATGAGACATAAGTGTGGACACTCTTGGGGCTGAAAGGTTGGGTGAGGTTGGGTGAGCAAACGCAGACCCTTTAAAGTAATACTGCTTGGTAGCCATCCCATGGGTCCCAAATCTCCAGGTTCAAGGGCATCTTCCTACATCGAAAACATGCATGAGAAACCCAGAAGATGGTACACCGTGTGATTTTGAAAGGTTTCTAATACGCACCTCATTTCTCATCTCCTTGTGCTCTTGTTCGCCTTTCCAGCTACTTTACTAGCAATCTCCCTACTTGGAGAATCAGCACCTTTAAGCTCCTGTTCCCTACAGGTTGCAATTTGTCCTGAGGATGAACGGGAAGAGGGGCAACGAATGAGAGAATAGATGTAGGTGTTGGGACAGGCACAGGTCACTCTATTTTCCCATCAGTAAGAAGAATTAACCACAGGCTCAACCTGCCGCCCAGAAGCAGAATAGGGCCTGAGGCAATCCCGCGCTTTTGCTGCCAGCTCCCAAAAAAGCGAGTTGAAAAATGGAGCTCAGGGACACTGCAATTCACAAACCCGCAGAGTTATAAATGATAACTCTCATCCACAGATATATTGAGGGAAGGCAACGAAGAGGATTTGAATGCAAGGCAGAATTGCAGGAAACAGATTTCAGGAAGTAGATTCGAATCGCCTTTAAAGCACATGAAAAGCGGCAAAACGTCGACAATGATGCCCTTGGCCAAAAAGGGCGTATGCGTTTTTTCCTGAATATATTCAGGAAAAAACGCATACGCCCTTTTTGGCCAACCAAGCAACCTGGAAAGGCAAATCAGCGCTACAAAGAAGTCTCGCTTCCCATCGGTCAAAAGGGTCATGCTGCAAAAAGTGTCAAAACCAGAAATGCAGGACAGGCCATGGAGAAATGGCAGCCTTGCTACGCTGATGGGCGGGATGTAAATTGCCAACAGCCACTCTGGAGAAGTGTACGGTGTGTCCTGAAACATCGAAAAAACACAGCTTAGGCAGCATAGGGCACGTCCACTCATGGGCGTATAAGTTGGGAATACTAAAAATCAGCAAGACACAGGCACCCCAAAGTTTAGGGCTGCTCTGTTGACAAGAACCTCCACTTCACGACACCTTAAATATCCCAGGAAAGAGAAAAATGGATAAAGAAGTTGTGGTCCTTATGTACAATGGAATATCACTCAGACATGAAATCAATGTCATAAGGCTACTAGAAGCAAGATGAGTGGATTTAGGTACGACGATTCTAAGTGAAATAAGTCACACAGAAAAAGACACTTATCATAAGCTATCACTTAGAGAGGGAATGTAAAAACCGCTACACTTGAACTGAATTACATAACAGAACAGAGTCACACGTTTAGAAAACACACTATGGGTGCTTAACGGGAAAGGTGAGGTGGGGTGATGCATAAAACAAGGGTTTCAAATTCACTCAGATACCGTTCCATACACCCAATATGTAATAGACAAGACCTACTCCTTGCTCAGTGAACTGGACTCAACACCCCCTATTCACCGCACAAGAATATATGTGACTAGTAAGAATCTTAAAACCTATGTATTGATATCTGTCTGGAAGTGAGTCAAGTGGGTGTAAAGCCGCGTAAACACAGCCGTGAAAAGCAGCTAAACCCCATTATAAAAATAAATTACTTTTAAAAACCCGTAAAACAAAGACAGTGAAAGAGAGAGAAATTCTTACACAATTCGTTCAGAGGCTGTGATGCAACCTGGATTGACCATATCTAGACCCACAGCTGGATGAGACATAAGGGTGGACACTCTTGGGGCTGAAAGTTTGGGTGAGGTTGGGTGAGCAAACACAGACCCTTTAAAGTAATACTGCCTGGTACCTCTCCCATGGTTCCCAAATCTCCAGGTTCAAGGGCATCTTCCTACATCGAAAACATGCATGAGAAACCCAGAAGATGGTACACTGTGTGATTTTGAAAGGTTTCTAATACGCACCTCATTTCTCATCTCCTTGTGCTCGGGTTCGCCTTTCCAGCTACTTTACTAGCAATCTCCCTACTTGGAGAATCAGCACCTTTAAGCTCCTGTTCCCTACAGGTTGCAATTTGTCCTGAGGATGAACGGGAAGAGGGGCAACCAATGAGAGACTAGATCTAGGTGTTGGGACAGGCACAGGTCACTCTATTTTCCCATCAGGAAGAAGAATTAACCACAGGCTCAGCCTGCCGCCCAGAAGCAGAATAGGGCCTGAGGCAATCCCGCGCTTTTGCGGCCAGCTCCCAAAAAAGCGAGTTGAAAAATGGAGCTCAGGGACACTGCAATTCACAAACCCGCAGAGTTATAAATGATAACTCTCATCCACAGATATATTGAGGGAAGGCAACGAAGAGGATTTGAAAGCAAGGCAGAATTGCAGGAAACAGATTTCAGGAGGTAGATTCGAATCGCCATTAAAGCACATGAAAAGCGGCAAAACGTCGACAATGATGCCCTTGGCCAAAAAGGGCGTATGCGTTTTTTCCTGAATATATTCAGGAAAAAACGCATACGCCCTTTTTGGCCAACCAAGCAACCTGCAAAGGCAAATCAGCGCTACAAAGAAGTCTCGCTTCCCATCGGTCAAAAGGGTCATGCTGCAAAAAGTGTCAAAACCAGAAATGCAGGACAGGCCATGGAGAAATGGCAGCCTTGCTACGCTGATGGGCGGGATGTAAATTGTCAACAGCCACTCTGGAGAAGTGTACGGTGTGTCCTGAAACATCGAAAAAACACAGTTTAGGGAGCATAGGGCACGTCCACTCATGGGCGTATAAATTGGGAAAATTAAAAATCAGCAAGACACAGGCACCCCAAAGTTTAGGGCTGCTCTGTTGACAAGAACCTCCACTTCATGACACCTTAAATATCCCAGGAAAGAGAAAAATGGATAAAGAATTTGTGGTCCTTATGTACAATGGAATATCACTCAGCCATGAAATCAATGTCATAAGGCTAGCAGCAGCATGATGAGTGGATTTAGGTTCGACGACTCTAAGTGAAATAAGTCACACAGAAAAAGACACTTATCATAAACTATCACTTAGAGAGGGAATGTAAAAACCGCTACACTTGAACTGAATTACAAAACAGAACAGAATCACACGTTTAGAAAACACACTATGACTGCTTAACGGGAAAGGTGAGGTGGGGTGAGGCATAAAACAAGGGTTTCAAATTAGCTCAGATACCGTTCCATACACCCAATATGTAATAGACAAGACCTACTCCTTGCTCAGTGAACTGGACTCAACACCCCCTATTCACCGCACAAGAATATATGTGACTAGTAAGAATCTTAAAACCTATGTATTGATATCTGTCTGGAAGTGAGTCAAGTGGGTGTAAAGCCGCATAAACACAGCCGTGAAAAGCAGCTAAACCCCATTATAAAAATAAATTACTTTTAAAAACCCGTAAAACAAAGACAGTGAAAGAGAGAGAAATTCTTACAAAATTCGTTCAGGGGCTGTGATGCAACCTGGATTGACCATATCTAGACCCACAGCTGGATGAGACATAAGGGTGGACACTCTTGGGGCTGAAAGGTTGGGTGAGGTTGGGTGAGCAAACGCAGACCCTTTAAAGTAATACTGCCTGGTAGCCATCCCATGGGTCCCAAATCTCCAGGTTCAAGGGCATCTTCCTACATCGAAAACATGCATGAGAAACCCAGAAGATGGTACACCGTGTGATTTTGAAAGGTTTCTAATACACACCTCATTTCTCATCTCCTTGTGCTCGGGTTCGCCTTTCCAGCTACTTTACTAGCAATCTCCCTACTTGGAGAATCAGCACCTTTAAGCTCCTGTTCCCTACAGGTTGCAATTTGTCCTGAGGATGAACGGGAAGAGGGGCAACCAATGAGAGACTAGATCTAGGTGTTGGGACAGGCACAGGTCACTCTATTTTCCCATCAGGAAGAAGAATTAACCACAGGCTCAGCCTGCCGCCCAGAAGCAGAATAGGGCCTGAGGCAATCCCGCGCTTTTGCGGCCAGCTCCCAAAAAAGCGAGTTGAAAAATGGAGCTCAGGGACACTGCAATTCACAAACCCGCAGAGTTATAAATGGTAACTCTCATCAACAGATATATTGAGGGAAGGCAACGAAGAGGATTTGAAAGCAAGGCAGAATTGCAGGAAACAGATTTCAGGAGGGAGATTCGAATCGCCTTTAAAGCACATGAAAAGCGGCAAAACGTCGACAATGATGCCCTTGGCCAAAAAGGGCGTATGCGTTTTTTCCTGAATATATTCAGGAAAAAACGCATACGCCCTTTTTGGCCAATCAAGCAACCTGGAAAGGCAAATCAGCGCTACAAAGAAGTCTCGCTCCCCATCGGTCAAAAGGGTCACGCTGCAAAATGTGTCAAAACCAGAAATGCAGGACAGGCCAAGGAAAAATGGCAGCCTTGCTACGCTGATGGGCGGGATGTAAATTGCCAACAGCCACTCTGGAGAAGTGTACGGTGTGTCCTGAAACATCGAAAAAACACAGCTTAGGGAGCATAGGGCACGTCCACTCATGGGCATATAAATTGGAAAAACTAAAAATCAGCAAGACACAGGCACCCGAAAGTTTAGGGCTGCTCTGTTGACAAGAACCTCCACTTCATGACACCTTAAATATCCCAGGAAAGAGAAAAATGGATAAAGAAGTTGTGGTCCTTATGTACAATGGAATATCACTCAGACATGAAATCAATGTCATAAGGCGAGGAGAAGCAAGATGTGTGGATTTAGGTACGAGGATTCTAAGTGAAATAAGTCACACAGAAAAAGACACTTATCATAAGCTATCACTTATAGAGGGAATGTAAAAACCGCTACACTTGAACTGAATTACAAAACAGAACAGAGTCACACGTTTAGAAAACACACTATGGCTGCTTAACGGGAAAGGTGAGGTGGGGTGATGCATAAAACAAGGGTTTCAAATTCGCTCAGATACCGTTCCATACACCCAATATGTAATAGACAAGACCTACTCCTTGCTCAGTGAACTGGACTCAACACCCCCTATTCACCGCACAAGAATATATGTGACTAGTAAGAATCTTAAAACCTATGCATTGATATCTGTCTGGAAGTGAGTCAAGTGGGTGTAAAGCCGCATAAACACAGCCGTGAAAAGCAGCTAAACCCCATTATAAAAATAAATTACTTTTAAAAACCCGTAAAACAAAGACAGTGAAAGAGAGAGAAATTCTTACACAATTCGTTCAGAGGCTGTGATGCAACCTGGATTGACCATATCTAGACCCACAGCTGGATGAGACATAAGTGTGGACACTCTTGGGGCTGAAAGGTTGGGTGAGGTTGGGTGAGCAAACGCAGACCCTTTAAAGTAATACTGCTTGGTAGCCATCCCATGGGTCCCAAATCTCCAGGTTCAAGGGCATCTTCCTACATCGAAAACATGCATGAGAAACCCAGAAGATGGTACACCGTGTGATTTTGAAAGGTTTCTAATACGCACCTCATTTCTCATCTCCTTGTGCTCTTGTTCGCCTTTCCAGCTACTTTACTAGCAATCTCCCTACTTGGAGAATCAGCACCTTTAAGCTCCTGTTCCCTACAGGTTGCAATTTGTCCTGAGGATGAACGGGAAGAGGGGCAACGAATGAGAGAATAGATGTAGGTGTTGGGACAGGCACAGGTCACTCTATTTTCCCATCAGTAAGAAGAATTAACCACAGGCTCAACCTGCCGCCCAGAAGCAGAATAGGGCCTGAGGCAATCCCGCGCTTTTGCTGCCAGCTCCCAAAAAAGCGAGTTGAAAAATGGAGCTCAGGGACACTGCAATTCACAAACCCACAGAGTTATAAATGATAACTCTCATCCACAGATATATTGAGGGAAGGCAACGAAGAGGATTTGAATGCAAGGCAGAATTGCAGGAAACAGATTTCAGGAAGTAGATTCGAATCGCCTTTAAAGCACATGAAAAGCGGCAAAACGTCGACAATGATGCCCTTGGCCAAAAAGGGCGTATGCGTTTTTTCCTGAATATATTCAGGAAAAAACGCATACGCCCTTTTTGGCCAACCAAGCAACCTGGAAAGGCAAATCAGCGCTACAAAGAAGTCTCGCTTCCCATCGGTCAAAAGGGTCATGCTGCAAAAAGTGTCAAAACCAGAAATGCAGGACAGGCCATGGAGAAATGGCAGCCTTGCTACGCTGATGGGCGGGATGTAAATTGCCAACAGCCACTCTGGAGAAGTGTACGGTGTGTCCTGAAACATCGAAAAAACACAGCTTAGGCAGCATAGGGCACGTCCACTCATGGGCGTATAAGTTGGGAATACTAAAAATCAGCAAGACACAGGCACCCCAAAGTTTAGGGCTGCTCTGTTGACAAGAACCTCCACTTCACGACACCTTAAATATCCCAGGAAAGAGAAAAATGGATAAAGAAGTTGTGGTCCTTATGTACAATGGAATATCACTCAGACATGAAATCAATGTCATAAGGCTACTAGAAGCAAGATGAGTGGATTTAGGTACGACGATTCTAAGTGAAATAAGTCACACAGAAAAAGACACTTATCATAAGCTATCACTTAGAGAGGGAATGTAAAAACCGCTACACTTGAACTGAATTACATAACAGAACAGAGTCACACGTTTAGAAAACACACTATGGGTGCTTAACGGGAAAGGTGAGGTGGGGTGATGCATAAAACAAGGGTTTCAAATTCACTCAGATACCGTTCCATACACCCAATATGTAATAGACAAGACCTACTCCTTGCTCAGTGAACTGGACTCAACACCCCCTATTCACCGCACAAGAATATATGTGACTAGTAAGAATCTTAAAACCTATGTATTGATATCTGTCTGGAAGTGAGTCAAGTGGGTGTAAAGCCGCGTAAACACAGCCGTGAAAAGCAGCTAAACCCCATTATAAAAATAAATTACTTTTAAAAACCCGTAAAACAAAGACAGTGAAAGAGAGAGAAATTCTTACACAATTCGTTCAGAGGCTGTGATGCAACCTGGATTGACCATATCTAGACCCACAGCTGGATGAGACATAAGGGTGGACACTCTTGGGGCTGAAAGTTTGGGTGAGGTTGGGTGAGCAAACACAGACCCTTTAAAGTAATACTGCCTGGTACCTCTCCCATGGGTCCCAAATCTCCAGGTTCAAGGGCATCTTCCTACATCGAAAACATGCATGAGAAACCCAGAAGATGGTACACTGTGTGATTTTGAAAGGTTTCTAATACGCACCTCATTTCTCATCTCCTTGTGCTCGGGTTCGCCTTTCCAGCTACTTTACTAGAAATCTCCCTACTTGGAGAATCAGCACCTTTAAGCTCCTGTTCCCTACAGGTTGCAATTTGTCCTGAGGATGAACGGGAAGAGGGGCAACCAATGAGAGACTAGATCTAGGTGTTGGGACAGGCACAGGTCACTCTATTTTCCCATCAGGAAGAAGAATTAACCACAGGCTCAGCCTGCCGCCCAGAAGCAGAATAGGGCCTGAGGCAATCCCGCGCTTTTGCGGCCAGCTCCCAAAAAAGCGAGTTGAAAAATGGAGCTCAGGGACACTGCAATTCACAAACCCGCAGAGTTATAAATGATAACTCTCATCCACAGATATATTGAGGGAAGGCAACGAAGAGGATTTGAAAGCAAGGCAGAATTGCAGGAAACAGATTTCAGGAGGTAGATTCGAATCGCCATTAAAGCACATGAAAAGCGGCAAAACGTCGACAATGATGCCCTTGGCCAAAAAGGGCGTATGCGTTTTTTCCTGAATATATTCAGGAAAAAACGCATACGCCCTTTTTGGCCAACCAAGCAACCTGCAAAGGCAAATCAGCGCTACAAAGAAGTCTCGCTTCCCATCGGTCAAAAGGGTCATGCTGCAAAAAGTGTCAAAACCAGAAATGCAGGACAGGCCATGGAGAAATGGCAGCCTTGCTACGCTGATGGGCGGGATGTAAATTGTCAACAGCCACTCTGGAGAAGTGTACGGTGTGTCCTGAAACATCGAAAAAACACAGTTTAGGGAGCATAGGGCACGTCCACTCATGGGCGTATAAATTGGGAAAATTAAAAATCAGCAAGACACAGGCACCCCAAAGTTTAGGGCTGCTCTGTTGACAAGAACCTCCACTTCATGACACCTTAAATATCCCAGGAAAGAGAAAAATGGATAAAGAATTTGTGGTCCTTATGTACAATGGAATATCACTCAGCCATGAAATCAATGTCATAAGGCTAGCAGCAGCATGATGAGTGGATTTAGGTTCGACGACTCTAAGTGAAATAAGTCACACAGAAAAAGACACTTATCATAAACTATCACTTAGAGAGGGAATGTAAAAACCGCTACACTTGAACTGAATTACAAAACAGAACAGAATCACACGTTTAGAAAACACACTATGACTGCTTAACGGGAAAGGTGAGGTGGGGTGAGGCATAAAACAAGGGTTTCAAATTCGCTCAGATACCGTTCCATACACCCAATATGTAATAGACAAGACCTACTCCTTGCTCAGTGAACTGGACTCAACACCCCCTATTCACCGCACAAGAATATATGTGACTAGTAAGAATCTTAAAACCTATGTATTGATATCTGTCTGGAAGTGAGTCAAGTGGGTGTAAAGCCGCATAAACACAGCCGTGAAAAGCAGCTAAACCCCATTATAAAAATAAATTACTTTTAAAAACCCGTAAAACAAAGACAGTGAAAGAGAGAGAAATTCTTACAAAATTCGTTCAGGGGCTGTGATGCAACCTGGATTGACCATATCTAGACCCACAGCTGGATGAGACATAAGGGTGGACACTCTTGGGGCTGAAAGGTTGGGTGAGGTTGGGTGAGCAAACGCAGACCCTTTAAAGTAATACTGCGTGGTACCCATCCCATGGGTCCCAAATCTCCAGGTTCAAGGGCATCTTCCTACATCGAAAACATGCATGAGAAACCCAGAAGATGGTACACCGTGTGATTTTGAAAGGTTTCTAATACACACCTCATTTCTCATCTCCTTGTGCTCGGGTTCGCCTTTCCAGCTACTTTACTAGCAATCTCCCTACTTGGAGAATCAGCACCTTTAAGCTCCTGTTCCCTACAGGTTGCAATTTGTCCTGAGGATGAACGGGAAGAGGGGCAACCAATGAGAGACTAGATCTAGGTGTTGGGACAGGCACAGGTCACTCTATTTTCCCATCAGGAAGAAGAATTAACCACAGGCTCAGCCTGCCGCCCAGAAGCAGAATAGGGCCTGAGGCAATCCCGCGCTTTTGCGGCCAGCTCCCAAAAAAGCGAGTTGAAAAATGGAGCTCAGGGACACTGCAATTCACAAACCCGCAGAGTTATAAATGGTAACTCTCATCAACAGATATATTGAGGGAAGGCAACGAAGAGGATTTGAAAGCAAGGCAGAATTGCAGGAAACAGATTTCAGGAGGGAGATTCGAATCGCCTTTAAAGCACATGAAAAGCGGCAAAACGTCGACAATGATGCCCTTGGCCAAAAAGGGCGTATGCGTTTTTTCCTGAATATATTCAGGAAAAAACGCATACGCCCTTTTTGGCCAATCAAGCAACCTGGAAAGGCAAATCAGCGCTACAAAGAAGTCTCGCTCCCCATCGGTCAAAAGGGTCACGCTGCAAAATGTGTCAAAACCAGAAATGCAGGACAGGCCAAGGAAAAATGGCAGCCTTGCTACGCTGATGGGCGGGATGTAAATTGCCAACAGCCACTCTGGAGAAGTGTACGGTGTGTCCTGAAACATCGAAAAAACACAGCTTAGGGAGCATAGGGCACGTCCACTCATGGGCATATAAATTGGAAAAACTAAAAATCAGCAAGACACAGGCACCCGAAAGTTTAGGGCTGCTCTGTTGACAAGAACCTCCACTTCATGACACCTTAAATATCCCAGGAAAGAGAAAAATGGATAAAGAAGTTGTGGTCCTTATGTACAATGGAATATCACTCAGACATGAAATCAATGTCATAAGGCGAGGAGAAGCAAGATGTGTGGATTTAGGTACGAGGATTCTAAGTGAAATAAGTCACACAGAAAAAGACACTTATCATAAGCTATCACTTATAGAGGGAATGTAAAAACCGCTACACTTGAACTGAATTACAAAACAGAACAGAGTCACACGTTTAGAAAACACACTATGGCTGCTTAACGGGAAAGGTGAGGTGGGGTGATGCATAAAACAAGGGTTTCAAATTCGCTCAGATACCGTTCCATACACCCAATATGTAATAGACAAGACCTACTCCTTGCTCAGTGAACTGGACTCAACACCCCCTATTCACCGCACAAGAATATATGTGACTAGTAAGAATCTTAAAACCTATGCATTGATATCTGTCTGGAAGTGAGTCAAGTGGGTGTAAAGCCGCATAAACACAGCCGTGAAAAGCAGATAAACCCCATTATAAAAATAAATTACTTTTAAAAACCCGTAAAACAAAGACAGTGAAAGAGAGAGAAATTCTTACACAATTTGTTCAGAGGCTGTGATGCAACCTGAATTGACCATATCTAGACCCACAGCTGGATGAGACATAAGGGTGGACACTCTTGGGGCTGAAAGTTTGGGTGAGGTTGGGTGAGCAAACGCAGACCCTTTAAAGTAATACTGCCTGGTACCCATCCCATGGGTCCCAAATCTCCAGGTTCAAGGGCATCTTCCTACATCGAAAACATGCATGAGAAACCCAGAAGATGGTACACCGTGTGATTTTGAAAGGTTTCTAATACGCACCTCATTTCTCATCTCCTTGTGCTCGGGTTAGCCTTTCCAGCTTCTTTACTAGCAATCTCCCTACTTGGAGAATCAGCACCTTTAAGCTCCTGTTCCCTACAGGTTGCAATTTGTCCTGAGGATGAACGGGAAGAGGGGCAACCAATGAGAGACTAGATCTAGGTGTTGGGACAGGCACAGGTCACTCTATTTTCCCATCAGGAAGAAGAATTAACCACAGGCTCAGCCTGCCGCCCAGAAGCAGAATAGGGCCTGAGGCAATCCCGCGCATTTGCGGACAACTCCCAAAAAAGCGAGTTGAAAAATGGAGCTCAGGGACACTGCAATTCACAAACCCGCAGAGTTATAAATGATAACTCTCATCCACAGATATATTGAGGGAAGGCAACGAAGAGGATTTGAAAGCAAGGCAGAATTGCAGGAACCAGATTTCAGGAGGTAGATACGAATCGCCTTTAAAGCACATGAAAAGCGGCAAAATGTCCACAATGATGCCCTTGGCCAAAAAGGGCGTATGCGTTTTTTCCTGAATATATTCAGGAAAAAACGCATACGCCCTTTTTGGCCAACCAAGCAACCTGGAAAGGCAAATCAGCGCTACAAAGAAGTCTCGCTTCCCATCGGTCAAAAGGGTCATGCTGCAAAATGTGTCAAAACCAGAAATGCAGGACAGGCCATGGAGAAATGGCAGCCTTGCTACGCTGATGGGCGGGATGTAAATTGCCAACAGCCACTCTGGAGAAGTGTACGGTGTGTCCTGAAACATCGAAAAAACACAGCTTAGGGAGCATAGGGCACGTCCACTCATGGGCGTATAAATTGGGAAAACTAAAAATCAGCAAGACAAAGGCACCCCAAAGTTTAGGTTTGCTCTGTTGACAAGAACCTCCACTTCATGACACCTTAAATATCCCAGGAAAGAGGAAAATGGATAAAGAAGTTGTGGTCCTTATGTACAATGGAATATCACTCAGACATGAAATCAATGTCATAAGGGTAGTAGAAGCAAGATGAGTGGATTTAGGTACGACGATCCTAAGTGAAATAAGTCACACAGAAAAAAAAACTTATCATAAGCTATCACTTAGAGAGGGAATGTAAAAACCGCTACACTTGAACTGAATTACAAAACAGAACAGAGTCACACGTTTAGAAAACACACTATGGCTGCTTAACGGGAAAGGTGAGGTGGGGTGATGCATAAAACAAGGGTTTCAAATTCGCTCAGATACCGTTCCATACACCCAATATGTAATAGACAAGACCTACTCCTTGCTCAGTGAACTGGACTCAACACCCCCTATTCACCGCACAAGAATATATGTGACTAGTTAGAATCTTAAAACCTATGTATTGATATTTGTCTGGAAGTGAGTCAAGTGGGTGTAAAGCCGCGTAAACACAGCCGTGAAAAGCAGCTAAACCCCATTATAAAAATAAATTACTTTTAAAAACCCGTAAAACAAAGACAGTGAAAGAGAGACAAATTCTTACAAAATTCGTTCAGAGGCTGTGATGCAACCTGGATTGACCATATCTAGACCCACAGCTGGATGAGACATAAGGGTGGACACTCTTGGGGCTGAAAGGTTGGGTGAGGTTGGGTCAGCAAACGCAGACCCTTTAAAGTAATACTGCCTGGTACCCATCCCATGGGTCCCAAATCTCCAGGTTCAAGGGCATCTTCCTACATCGAAAACATGCATGAGAAACCCAGAAGATGGTACACCGTGTGATTTTGAAAGGTTTCTAATACGCACCTCATTTCTCATCTCCTTGTGCTCGGGTTCGCCTTTCCAGCTACTTTACTAGCAATCTCCCTACTTGGAGAATCAGCACCTTTAAGCTCCTGTTCCCTACAGGTTGCAATTTGTCCTGAGGATGAACGGGAAGAGGGGCAACCAATGAGAGACTAGATCTAGGTGTTGGGACAGGCACAGGTCACTCTATTTTCCTATCAGGAAGAAGAATTAACCACAGGCTCAGCCTGCCGCCCAGAAGCAGAATAGGGCCTGAGGCAATCCCGCGCTTTTGCGGACAGCTCCCAAAAAAGCGAGTTGAAAAATGGAGCTCAGGGACACTGCAATTCACAAACCCGCAGAGTTATAAATGATAACTCTCATCCACAGATATATTGAGGGAAGGCAATGAAGAGGATTTGAAAGCAAGGCAGAATTGCAGGAAACAGATTTCAGGAGGTAGATTCGAATCGCCTATAAAGCACATGAAAAGAGGCAAAACGTCGACAATGATGCCCTTGGCCAAAAAGGGCGTATGCGTTTTTTCCTGAATATATTCAGGAAAAAACACATACGCCCTTTTTGGCCAACCAAGCAACCTGGAAAGGCAAATCAGCGCTACAAAGAAGTCTCGCTTCCCATCGGTCAAAAGGGTCATGCTGCAAAAAGTGTCAAAACCAGAAATGCAGGACAGGCCATGGAGAAATGGCAGCCTTGCTACGCTGATGGGCGGGATGTAAATTGCCAACAGCCACTCTGGAGAAGTGTACGGTGTGTCCTGAAACATCGAAAAAACACAGCTTAGGCAGCATAGGGCACGTTCACTCATGGGAGTATAAATTGGCAAAACTAAAAATCAGCAAGACACAGGCACCCCAAAGTTTAGGGCTGCTCTGTTGACAAGAACCTCCACTTCACGACACCTTAAATATCCCAGGAAAGAGAAAAATGGATAAAGAATTTGTGGTCCTTATGTACAATGGAATATCACTCAGACATGAAATCAATGTCATAAGGCTAGTAGAAGCAAGATGAGTGGATTTAGGTACGACAATTCTAAGTGAAATAAGTCACACAGAAAAAGACACTTATCATAAGCTATCACTTAGAGACGGAATGTAAAAACCGCTACACTTGAACTGAATTACAAAACAGAACAGAGTCACACGTTTAGAAAACACACTATGGCTGTTTAACGGGAAAGGTGAGGTGGGGTGATGCATAAAACAAGGGTTTCAAATTCGCTCAGATACAGTTCTATACACCCAATATGTAATAGACAAGACCTACTCCTTGCTCAGTGAACTGGACTCAACACCCCCTATTCACCGCACAAGAATATATGTGACTAGTAAGAATCTTAAAACCTATGTATAGATATCTGTCTGGAAGTGAGTCAAGTGGGTGTAAAGCCGCATAAACACAGCCGTGAAAAGCAGCTAAACCCCATTATAAAAATAAATTACTTTTAAAAACCCGTAAAACAAAGACAGTGAAAGAGAGAGAAATTCTTACACAATTCGTTCAGAGGCTGTGATGCAACCTGGATTGACCATATCTAGACCCACAGCTGGATGAGACATAAGTGTGGACACTCTTGGGGCTGAAAGTTTGGGTGAGGTTGGGTGAGCAAACGCAGACCCTTTAAAGTAATACTGCTTGGTAGCCATCCCATGGGTCCCAAATCTCCAGGTTCAAGGGCATCTTCCTACATCGAAAACATGCATGAGAAACCCAGAAGATGGTACACCGTGTGATTTTGAAAGGTTTCTAATACGCACCTCATTTCTCATCTCCTTGTGCTCTTGTTCGCCTTTCCAGCTACTTTACTAGCAATCTCCCTACTTGGAGAATCAGCACCTTTAAGCTCCTGTTCCCTACAGGTTGCAATTTGTCCTGAGGATGAACGGGAAGAGGGGCAACCAATGAGAGAATAGATGTAGGTGTTGGGACAGGCACAGGTCACTCTATTTTCCCATCAGTAAGAAGAATTAACCACAGGCTCAACCTGCCGCCCAGAAGCAGAATTGGGCCTGAGGCAATCCCGCGCTTTTGCTGCCAGCTCCCAAAAAAGCGAGTTGAAAAATGGAGCTCAGGTACACTGCAATTCACAAACCCGCAGAGTTATAAATGATAACTCTCATCCACAGATATATTGAGGGAAGGCAACGAAGAGGATTTGAATGCAAGGCAGAATTGCAGGAAACAGATTTCAGGAAGTAGATTCGAATCGCCTTTAAAGCACATGAAAAGCGGCAAAACGTCGACAATGATGCCCTTGGCCAAAAAGGGCGTATGCGTTTTTTCCTGAATATATTCAGGAAAAAACGCATACGCCCTTTTTGGCCAACCAAGCAACCTGGAAAGGCAAATCAGCGCTACAAAGAAGTCTCGCTTCCCATCGGTCAAAAGGGTCATGCTGCAAAAAGTGTCAAAACCAGAAATGCAGGACAGGCCATGGAGAAATGGCAGCCTTGCTACGCTGATGGGCGGGATGTAAATTGCCAACAGCCACTCTGGAGAAGTGTACGGTGTGTCCTGAAACATCGAAAAAACACAGCTTAGGCAGCATAGGGCACGTCCACTCATGGGCGTATAAATTGGGAATACTAAAAATCAGCAAGACACAGGCACCCCAAAGTTTAGGGCTGCTCTGTTGACAAGAACCTCCACTTCACGACACCTTAAATATCCCAGGAAAGAGAAAAATGGATAAAGAAGTTGTGGTCCTTATGTACAATGGAATATCACTCAGACATGAAATCAATGTCATAAGGCTAGTAGAAGCAAGATGAGTGGATTTAGGTACGATGATTCTAAGTGAAATAAGTCACACAGAAAAAGACACTTATCATAAGCTATCACTTAGAGAGGGAATGTAAAAACCGCTACACTTGAACTGAATTACAAAACAGAACAGAGTCACACGTTTAGAAAACACACTATGGGTGCTTAACGGGAAAGGTGAGGTGGGGTGATGCATAAAACAAGGGTTTCAAATTCACTCAGATACCGTTCCATACACCCAATATGTAATAGACAAGACCTACTCCTTGCTCAGTGAACTGGACTCAACACCCCCTATTCACCGCACAAGAATATATGTGACTAGTAAGAATCTTAAAACCTATGTATTGATATCTGTCTGGAAGTGAGTCAAGTGGGTGTAAAGCCGCGTAAACACAGCCGTGAAAAGCAGCTAAACCCCATTATAAAAATAAATTACTTTTAAAAACCCGTAAAACAAAGACAGTGAAAGAGAGAGAAATTCTTACACAATTCGTTCAGAGGCTGTGATGCAACCTGGATTGACCATATCTAGACCCACAGCTGGATGAGACATAAGGGTGGACACTCTTGGGGCTGAAAGTTTGGGTGAGGTTGGGTGAGCAAACACAGACCCTTTAAAGTAATACTGCCTGGTACCTCTCCCATGGGTCCCAAATCTCCAGGTTCAAGGGCATCTTCCTACATCGAAAACATGCATGAGAAACCCAGAAGATGGTACACTGTGTGATTTTGAAAGGTTTCTAATACGCACCTCATTTCTCATCTCCTTGTGCTCGGGTTCGCCTTTCCAGCTACTTTACTAGAAATCTCCCTACTTGGAGAATCAGCACCTTTAAGCTCCTGTTCCCTACAGGTTGCAATTTGTCCTGAGGATGAACGGGAAGAGGGGCAACCAATGAGAGACTAGATCTAGGTGTTGGGACAGGCACAGGTCACTCTATTTTCCCATCAGGAAGAAGAATTAACCACAGGCTCAGCCTGCCGCCCAGAAGCAGAATACGGCCTGAGGCAATCCCGCGCTTTTGCGGCCAGCTCCCAAAAAAGCGAGTTGAAAAATGGAGCTCAGGGACACTGCAATTCACAAACCCGCAGAGTTATAAATGATAACTCTCATCCACAGATATATTGAGGGAAGGCAACGAAGAGGATTTGAAAGCAAGGCAGAATTGCAGGAAACAGATTTCAGGAGGTAGATTCGAATCGCCATTAAAGCACATGAAAAGCGGCAAAACGTCGACAATGATGCCCTTGGCCAAAAAGGGCGTATGCGTTTTTTCCTGAATATATTCAGGAAAAAACGCATACGCCCTTTTTGGCCAACCAAGCAACCTGCAAAGGCAAATCAGCGCTACAAAGAAGTCTCGCTTCCCATCGGTCAAAAGGGTCATGCTGCAAAAAGTGTCAAAACCAGAAATGCAGGACAGGCCATGGAGAAATGGCAGCCTTGCTACGCTGATGGGCGGGATGTAAATTGTCAACAGCCACTCTGGAGAAGTGTACGGTGTGTCCTGAAACATCGAAAAAACACAGTTTAGGGAGCATAGGGCACGTCCACTCATGGGCGTATAAATTGGGAAAATTAAAAATCAGCAAGACACAGGCACCCCAAAGTTTAGGGCTGCTCTGTTGACAAGAACCTCCACTTCATGACACCTTAAATATCCCAGGAAAGAGAAAAATGGATAAAGAATTTGTGGTCCTTATGTACAATGGAATATCACTCAGCCATGAAATCAATGTCATAAGGCTAGCAGCAGCATGATGAGTGGATTTAGGTTCGACGACTCTAAGTGAAATAAGTCACACAGAAAAAGACACTTATCATAAACTATCACTTAGAGAGGGAATGTAAAAACCGCTACACTTGAACTGAATTACAAAACAGAACAGAATCACACGTTTAGAAAACACACTATGACTGCTTAACGGGAAAGGTGAGGTGGGGTGAGGCATAAAACAAGGGTTTCAAATTCGCTCAGATACCGTTCCATACACCCAATATGTAATAGACAAGACCTACTCCTTGCTCAGTGAACTGGACTCAACACCCCCTATTCACCGCACAAGAATATATGTGACTAGTAAGAATCTTAAAACCTATGTATTGATATCTGTCTGGAAGGGAGTCAAGTGGGTGTAAAGCCGCATAAACACAGCCGTGAAAAGCAGCTAAACCCCATTATAAAAATAAATTACTTTTAAAAACCCGTAAAACAAAGACAGTGAAAGAGAGACAAATTCTTACAAAATTCGTTCAGAGGCTGTGATGCAACCTGGATTGACCATATCTAGACCCACAGCTGGATGAGACATAAGGGTGGACACTCTTGGGGCTGAAAGTTTGGGTGAGGTTGGGTGAGCAAACGCAGACCCTTTAAAGTAATACTGCCTGGTACCCATCCCATGGGTCCCAAATCTCCAGGTTCAAGGGCATCTTCCTACATCGAAAACATGCATGAGAAACCCAGAAGATGGTACACCGTGTGATTTTGAAAGGTTTCTAATACGCACCTCATTTCTCAACTCCTTGTGCTCGGGTTCGCCTTTCCAGCTACATTACTAGCAATCTCCCTACTTGGAGAATCAGCACCTTTAAGCTCCTGTTCCCTACAGGTTGCAATTTGTCCTGAGGATGAACGGGAAGGGGGGCAACCAATGAGAGACTAGATCTAGGTGTTGGGACAGGCACAGGTCACTCTATTTTCCCATCAGGAAGAAGAATTAACCACAGGCTCAGCCTGCCGCCCAGAGGCAGAAGAGGGCCTGAGGCAATCCCGCGCTTTTGCGGCCAGCTCCCAAAAAAGCGAGTTGGAAAATGGAGCTCAGGGACACTGCAATTCACAAACCTGCTGAGTTATAAATGATAACTCTCATCCACAGATATATTGAGGGAAGGCAACGAAGAGGATTTGAAAGCAAGGCAGAATTGCAGGAAACAGATTTCAGGAGGTAGATTCGAATCGCCTTTAAAGCACATGAAAAGCGGCAAAACGTCGACAATGATGCCCTTGGCCAAAAAGGGCGTATGCGTTTTTTCCTGAATATATTCAGGAAAAAACGCATACGCCCTTTTTGGCCAACCAAGCAACCTGGAAAGGCAAATCAGCGCTACAAAGAAGTCTCGCTTCCCATCGGTCAAAAGGGTCATGCTGCAAAAAGTGTCAAAACCAGAAATGCAGGACAGGCCATGGAGAAATGTCAGCCTTGCTACGCTGATGGGTGGGATGTAAGTTGCCAACAGCCACTCTGGAGAAGTGTACGGTGTGTCCTGAAACATCGAAAAAACACAGCTTAGGGAGCATAGGGCACGTCCACTCATGGGCGTATAAATTGGGAAAACTAAAAATCAGCAAGACACAGGCACCCCAAAGTTTAGGGCTGCTCTGTTGACAAGAACCTCCACTTCACGACACCTTAAATATCCCAGGAAAGAGAAAAATGGATAAAGAAGTTGTGGTCCTTATGTACAATGGAATATCACTCAGACATGAAATCAATGTCATAAGGCTACTAGAAGCAAGATGAGTGGATTTAGGTACGACGATTCTAAGTGAAATAAGTCACACAGAAAAAGACACTTATCATAAGCTATCACTTAGAGAGGGAATGTAAAAACCGCTACACTTGAACTGAATTACATAACAGAACAGAGTCACACGTTTAGAAAACACACTATGGGTGCTTAACGGGAAAGGTGAGGTGGGGTGATGCATAAAACAAGGGTTTCAAATTCACTCAGATACCGTTCCATACACCCAATATGTAATAGACAAGACCTACTCCTTGCTCAGTGAACTGGACTCAACACCCCCTATTCACCGCACAAGAATATATGTGACTAGTAAGAATCTTAAAACCTATGTATTGATATCTGTCTGGAAGTGAGTCAAGTGGGTGTAAAGCCGCGTAAACACAGCCGTGAAAAGCAGCTAAACCCCATTATAAAAATAAATTACTTTTAAAAACCCGTAAAACAAAGACAGTGAAAGAGAGAGAAATTCTTACACAATTCGTTCAGAGGCTGTGATGCAACCTGGATTGACCATATCTAGACCCACAGCTGGATGAGACATAAGGGTGGACACTCTTGGGGCTGAAAGTTTGGGTGAGGTTGGGTGAGCAAACACAGACCCTTTAAAGTAATACTGCCTGGTACCTCTCCCATGGGTCCCAAATCTCCAGGTTCAAGGGCATCTTCCTACATCGAAAACATGCATGAGAAACCCAGAAGATGGTACACCGTGTGATTTTGAAAGGTTTCTAATACGCACCTCATTTCTCATCTCCTTGTGCTCGGGTTCGCCTTTCCAGCTACTTTACTAGCAATCTCCCTACTTGGAGAATCAGCACCTTTAAGCTCCTGTTCCCTACAGGTTGCAATTTGTCCTGAGGATGAACGGGAAGAGGGGCAACCAATGAGAGACTAGATCTAGGTGTTGGGACAGGCACAGGTCACTCTATTTTCCCATCAGGAAGAAGAATTAACCACAGGCTCAGCCTGCCGCCCAGAAGCAGAATAGGGCCTGAGGCAATCCCGCGCTTTTGCGGCCAGCTCCCAAAAAAGCGAGTTGAAAAATGGAGCTCAGGGACACTGCAATTCACAAACCCGCAGAGTTATAAATGATAACTCTCATCCACAGATATATTGAGGGAAGGCAACGAAGAGGATTTGAAAGCAAGGCAGAATTGCAGGAAACAGATTTCTGGAGGAAGATACGAATCGCCTTTAAAGCACATGAAAAGCGGCAAAACGTCGACAGTGATGCCCTTGGCCAAAAAGGGCGTATGCGTTTTTTCCTGAATATATTCAGGAAAAAACGCATACTCCCTTTTTGGCCAACCAAGCAACCTGGAAAGGCAAATCAGCGCTACAAAGAAGTCTCGCTTCCCATCGGTCAAAAGGGTCATGCTGCAAAAAGTGTCAAAAGCAGAAATGCAGGACAGGCCATGGAGAAATGGCAGCCTTGCTACGCTGATGGGCGGGATGTAAATTGCCAACAGCCACTCTGGAGAAGTGTACAGTGTGTCCTGAAACATCAAAAAAACACAGCTTAGGGAGCATAGGGCACGTCCACTCATGGGCGTATAAATTGGGAAAACTAAAAATCAGCAAGACACAGGCACCCCAAAGTTTAGGGCTGCTCTGTTGACAAGAACCTCCACTTCAAGACACCTTAAATATCCCAGGAAAGAGAAAAATGGATAAAGAAGTTGTGGTCCTTATGTACAATGGAATATCACTCAGACATGAAATCAATGTCATAAGGCTACTAGAAGCAAGATGAGTGGATTTAGGTACGACAATTCTAAGTGAAATAAGTCACACAGAAAAAGACACTTATCATAAGCTATCACTTAGAGAGGGAATGTAAAAACCGCTACACTTGAACTGAATTACAAAACAGAACAGAGTCACACGTTTAGAAAACACACTATGGCTGCTTAACGGGAAAGGTGAGGTGGGGTGAGGCATAAAACAAGGGTTTCAAATTCGCTCAGATACCGTTCCATACACCCAATATGTAATAGACAAGACCTACTCCTTGCTCAGTGAACTGGACTCAACACCCCCTATTCACCGCACAAGAATATATGTTACTAGTAAGAATCTTAAAACTTATGTATTGATATCTGTCTGGATGTGAGTCAAGTGGGTGTAAAGCCGCATAAACACAGCCGTGAAAAGCAGCTAAACCCCTTTATAAAAATAAATTACTTTTAAAAACCCGTAAAACAAAGACAGTGAAAGAGAGAGAAATTCTTACAAAATTCGTTCAGAGGCTGTGATGCAACCTGGATTGACCATATCTAGACCCACAGCTGGATGAGACATAAGGGTGGACACTCTTGGGGCTAAAAGGTTGGGTGAGGTTGGGTGAGCAAACGCAGACCCTTTAAAGTAATACTGCGTGGTACCCATCCCATGGGTCCCAAATCTCCAGGTTCAAGGGCATCTTCCTACATCGACAATATGCATGACAAACCCAGAAGATGGTACACCGTGTGATTTTGAAAGGTTTCTAATACGCACCTCATTTCTCATCTCCTTGTGCTCTTGTTCGCCTTTCCAGCTACTTTACTAGCAATCTCCCTACTTGGAGAATCAGCACCTTTAAGCTCCTGTTCCCTACAGGTTGCAATTTGTCCTGAGGATGAACGGGAAGAGGGGCAACCAATGAGAGACTAGATCTAGGTGTTAGGACAGGCACAGGTCACTCTATTTTCCCATCAGGAAGAAGAATTAACCACAGGCTCAGCCTGCCGCCCAGAAGCAGAATAGGGCCTGAGGCAATCCCGCGCTTTTGCGGCCAGCTCCCAAAAAAGCGAGTTGAAAAATGGAGCTCAGGGACACTGCAATTCACAAACCCGCAGAGTTATAAATGATAACTCTCATCCACAGATATATTGAGGGAAGGAAACGAAGAGCATTTGAAAGCAAGGCAGAATTGCAGGAAACAGATTTCAGGAGGTAGATTCGAATCGCCTTTAAAGCACATGAAAAGCGGCAAAACGTCGACAATGATGCCCTTGGCCAAAAAGGGCGTATGCGTTTTTTCCTGAATATATTCAGGAAAAAACGCATACGCCCTTTTTGGCCAACCAAGCAACCTGGAAAGGCAAATCAGCGCTACAAAGAAGTCTCGCTTCCCATCGGTCCAAAGGGCCATGCTGCAAAAAGTGTCAAAACCAGAAATGCAGGACAGGCCATGGAGAAATGGCAGCCTTGCTACGCTGCTGGGCGGGATGTAAATTGCCAACAGCCAATCTGGAGAAGTGTACGGTGTGTCCTGAAATATCGAAAAAACACAGCTTAGGGAGCATAGGGCACGTCCACTCATGGGCGTATAAATTGGGAAAACTAAAAATCAGCAAGACACAGGCACCCCAAAGTTTAGGGCTGCTCTGTTGACAAGAACCTCCACTTCATGACACCTTAAATATCCCAGGAAAGAGAAAAATGGATAAAGAAGTTGTGGTCCTTATGTACAATGGAATATCACTCAGACATGAAATCAATGTCATAAGGCTAGTAGAAGCAAGATGAGTGGATTTAGGTACGATGATTCTAAGTGAAATAAGTCACACAGAAAAAGACATTTATCATAAGCTATCACTTAGAGAGGGAATGTAAAAACCGCTACACTTGAACTGAATTACAAAACAGAACAGAGTCACACGTTTAGAAAACACACTATGGCTGCTTAACGGGAAAGGTGAGGTGGGGTGATGCATAAAACAAGGGTTTCAAATTCGCTCAGATACCGTTCCATACACCCAATATGTAATAAACAAGACCTACTCCTTGCTCAGTGAACTGGACTCAACACCCCCTATTCACCGCACAAGAATATATGTGACTAGTAAGAATCTTAAAACTTATGTATTGATATCTGTCTGGAAGTGAGTCAAATGGGTTTAAAGCCGCATAAACACAGCCGTGAAAAGCAGCTAAACCCCATTATAAAAATAAATTACTTTTAAAAACCCGTAAAACAAAGACAGTGAAAGAGAGAGAAATTCTTACACAATTCTTTCAGAGGCTGTGATGCAACCTGGATTGACCATATCTAGACCCACAGCTGGATGAGACATAAGGGTGGACACTCTTGGGGCTGAAAGGTTGGGTGAGGTTGGGTGAGCAAACGCAGACCCTTTAAAGTAATACTGCCTGGTACCCATCCCATGGGTCCCAAATCTCCAGGTTCAAGGGCATCTTCCTACATCGAAAACATGCATGAGAAACCCAGAAGATGGTACACCGTGTGATTTTGAAAGGTTTCTAAGACGCACCTCATTTCTCATCTCCTGGTGCTCGGGTTCGCCTTTCCAGCTACTTTACTAGCAATCTCCCTACTTGGAGAATCAGCACCTTTAAGCTCCTGTTCCCTACAGGTTGCAATTTGTCCTGAGGATGAACGGGAAGAGGGGCAACCAATGAGAGACTAGGTCTAGGTGTTGGGACAGGCACAGGTCACCCTATTTTCCCATCAGGAAGAAGAATTAACCACAGGCTCAGCCTGCCGCCCAGAAGCAGAATAGGGCCTGAGGCAATCCCGCGCTTTTGCGGCCAACTCCCAAAAAAGCGAGTTGAAAATTGGAGCTCAGTGACACTGCAATTCACAAACCCGCAGAGTTATAAATGATAACTCTCATCCACAGATATATTGAAGGAAGGCAACGAAGAGGATTTGAAAGCAAGGCAGAATTGCAGGAAACAGATTTCAGGAGGTAGATTCGAATCGCATTTAAAGCACATGAAAAGCGGCAAAACGTCGACAATGATGCCCTTGGCCAAAAAGGGCGTATGCGTTTTTTCCTGAATATATTCAGGAAAAAACGCATACGCCCTTTTTGGCCAACCAAGCAACCTGGAAAGGCAAATCAGCGCTACAAAGGAGTCTCGCTTCCCATCGGTCAAAAGTGTCACGCTGCAAAATGTGTCAAAACCAGAAATGCAGGACAGGCCATGGAGAAATGGCAGCCTTTCTACGCTGATGGGCGGGATGTAAATTGCCAACAGCCACTCTGGAGAAGTGTACGGTGTGTCCTGAAACATCGAAAAAACACAGCTTAGGGAGCATAGGGCACGTCCACTCATGGGAGTATAAATTGGGAAAACTAAAAATCAGCAAGACACAGGAACCCCAAAGTTTAGGGCTGCTCTGTTGACAAGAACCTCCACTTCATGACACCTTAAATATCCCAGGAAAGAGAAAAATGGATAAAGAAGTTGTGGTCCTTATGTACAATGGAAAATCACTCAGACATGAAATCAATGTCATAAGGCTAGTAGAAGCAAGATGAGTGGATTTAGGTACGATGATTCTAAGTGAAATAAGTCACACAGAAAAAGACACTTATCATAAGCTATCACTTAGAGAGGGAATGTAAAAACCGCTACACTTGAACTGAATTACAAAACAGAACAGAGTCACACGTTTAGAAAACACACTATGGCTGCTTAACGGGAAAGGTGAGGTGGGGTGATGCATAAAACAAGGGTTTCAAATTCGCTCAGATACCGTTCCATACACCCAATATGTAATAGACAAGACCTACTCCTTGCTCAGTGAACTGGACTCAACACCCCCTATTCACCGCACAAGAATATATGTGACTAGTAAGAATCTTAAAACCTATGCATTGATATCTGTCTGGAAGTGAGTCAAGTGGGTGTAAAGCCGCATAAACACAGCCGTGAAAAGCAGCTAAACCCCATTATAAAAATAAATTACTTTTAAAAACCCGTAAAACAAAGACAGTGAAAGAGAGAGAAATTCTTACAAAATTCGTTCAGAGGCTGTGATGCAACCTGGATTGACCATATCTAGACCCACAGCTGGATGAGACATAAGGGTGGACACTCTTGGGACTGAAAGGTTGGGTGAGGTTGGGTGAGCAAACGCAGACCCTTTAAAGTAATACTGCCTGGTACCCATCCCATGGGTCCCAAATCTCCAGGTTCAAGGGCATCTTCCTACATCGAAAACATGCATGAGAAACCCAGAAGATGGTACACCGTGTGATTTTGAAAGGTTTCTAATACGCACCTCATTTCTCATCTCCTTGTGCTCGGGTTCGCCTTTCCAGCTACTTTACTAGCAATCTCCCTACTTGGAGAATCAGCACCTTTAAGCTCCTGTTCCCTACAGGTTGCAATTTGTCCTGAGGATGAACGGGAAGAGGGGCAACCAATGAGAGACTAGATCTAGGTGTTGGGACAGGCACAGGTCACTCTATTTTCCCATCAGGAAGAAGAATTAACCACAGGCTCAGCCTGCCGCCCAGAAGCAGAATAGGGCCTGAGGCAATCCCGTGCTTTTGCGGCCACCTCCCAAAAAAGCGAGTTGAAAAATGGAGCTCAGAGACACTGCAATTCACAAACCCGCAGAGTTATAAATGATAACTCTCATCCACAGATATATTGAGGGAAGGCAACGAAGAGGATTTGAAAGCAAGGCAGAATTGCAGGAAACAGATTTCAGGAGGTAGATTCGAATCGCCTTTAAAGCACATGAAAAGCGGGAAAACGTCGACAATGATGCCCTTGGCCAAAAAGGGCGTATGCGATTTTTCCTGAATATATTCAGGAAAAAACGCATACGCCCTTTTTGGCCAACCAAGCAACCTGGAAAGGCAAATCAGCGCTACAAAGAAGTCTCGCTTCCCATCGGTCAAAAGGGTCACGCTGCAAAATGTGTCAAAACCAGAAATGCAGGACAGGCCATGGAGAAATGGCAGCCTTGCTACGCTGATGGGCGGGATGTAAATTGCCAACAGCCACTCTGGAGAAGTGTACGGTGTGTCCTGAAACATCGAAAAAACACAGCTTAGGGAGCATAGGGCACGTCCACTCATGGGAGTATAAATTGGGAAAACTAAAAATCAGCAAGACACAGGCACCCCAAAGTTTAGGGCTGCTCTGTTGACAAGAACCTCCACTTCATGACACCTTAAATATCCCAGGAAAGAGAAAAATGGATAAAGAAGTTGTGGTCCTTATGTACAATGGAATATCACTCAGACATGAAATCAATGTCATAAGGCTAGTAGAAGCAAGATGAGTGGATTTAGGTACGATGATTCTAAGTGAAATAAGTCACACAGAAAAAGACATTTATCATAAGCTATCACTTAGAGAGGGAATGTAAAAACCGCTACACTTGAAATGAATTACAAAACAGAACAGAGTCACACGTTTAGAAAACACACTATGGCTGCTTAACGGGAAAGGTGAGGTGGGGTGATGCATAAAACAAGGGTTTCAAATTCGCTCAGATACCGTTCCATACACCCAATATGTAATAGACAAGGCCTACTCCTTGCTCAGTGAACTGGACTCAACACCCCCTATTCACCGCACAAGAATATATGTGACTAGTAAGAATCTTAAAACCTATGCATTGATATCTGTCTGGAAGTGAGTCAAGTGGGTGTAAAGCTGCGTAAACACAGCCGTGAAAAGCAGATAAACCCCATTATAAAAATAAATTACTTTTAAAAACCCGTAAAACAAAGACAGTGAAAGAGAGAGAAATTCTTACACAATTCCTTCAGAGGCTGTGATGCAACCTGGATTGACCATATCTAGACCCACAGCTGGATGAGACATAAGGGTGGACACTCTTGGGGCTGAAAGTTTGGGTGAGGTTGGGTGAGCAAACGCAGACCCTTTAAGGTAATACTGCCTGGTACCCATCCCATGGGTCCCAAATCTCCAGGTTCAAGGGCATCTTCCTACATCGAAAACATGCATGAGAAACCCAGAAGATGGTACACCGTGTGATTTTGAAAGGTTTCTAAGACGCACCTCATTTCTCATCTCCTTGTGCTCGGGTTCGCCTTTCCAGCTACTTTACTAGCAATCTCCCTACTTGGAGAATCAGCACCTTTAAGCTCCTGTTCCCTACAGGTTGCAATTTGTCCAGAGGATGAACGGGAAGAGGGGCAACCAATGAGAGACTAGATCTAGGTGTTGGGACAGGCACAGGTCACTCTATTTTCCCATCAGGAAGAAGAATTAACCACAGGCTAAGCCTGCCGCCCAGAAGCAGAATAGGGCCTGAGGCAATACCGCGCATTTGCGGCCAGCTCCCAAAAAAGCGAGTTGAAAAATGGAGCTCAGGGACACTGCAATTCACAAACCCGCAGAGTTATAAATGATAACTCTCATCCACAGATATATTGAGGGAAGGCAACGAAGAGGATTTGAAAGCAAGGCAGAACTGCAGGAACCAGATTTCAGGAGGTAGATTCGAATCGCCTTTAAAGCACATGAAAAGCGGCAAAATGTCCACAATGATGCCCTTGGCCAAAAAGGGCGTATGCGTTTTTTCCTGAATATATTCAGGAAAAAACGCATACGCCCTTTTTGGCCAACCAAGCAACCTGGAAAGGCAAATCAGCGCTACAAAGAAGTCTCACTTCCCATCGGTCAAAAGGGTCATGCTGCAAAATGTGTCAAAACCAGAAATGCAGGACAGGCCATGGAGAAATGGCAGTCTTGCTACGCTGATGGGCGGGATGTAAATTGCCAACAGCCAATCTGGAGAAGTGTACGGTGTGTCCTGAAACATTGAAAAAACACAGCTTAGGGAGCATAGGGCACGTCCACTCATGGGCGTATAAATTGGGAAAACTAAAAATCAGCAAGACACAGGCACCCCAAAGTTTAGGGCTGCTCTGTTGACAAGAACCTCCACTTCACGACACCTTAAATATCCCAGGAAAGAGAAAAATGGATAAAGAAGTTGTGGTCCTTATTTACAATGGAATATCACTCAGACATGAAATCAATGTCATAAGGCTAGTAGAAGCAAGATGAGTGGATTTAGGTACGACGATTCTAAGTGAAATAAGTCACACAGAAAAAGACACTTATCATAAGCTATCACTTAGAGAGGGAATGTAAAAACCGCTACACTTGAACTGAATTACAAAACAGAACAGAGTCACACGTTTAGAAAACACACTATTGCTGCTTAACGGGAAAGGTGAGGTGGGGTGATGCATAAAACAAGGGTTTCAAATTCGCTCAGATACCGTTCCATACACCCAATATGTAATAGACAAGACCTACTCCTTGCTCAGTGAACTGGACTCAACACCCCCTATTCACCGCACAAGAATATATGTGACTAGTAAGAATCTTAAAACCTATGTATTGATATCTGTCTGGAAGTGAGTCAAGTGGGTGTAAAGCCGCATAAACACAGCCGTGAAAAGCAGCTAAACCCCATTATAAAAATAAATTACTTTTAAAAACCCGTAAAAAAAGACAGTGAAAGAGAGAGAAATTCTTACAAAATTCGTTCAGAGGCTGTGATGCAACCTGGATTGACCATATCTAGACCCACAGCTGGATGAGACATAAGGGTGGACACTCTTGGGGCTGAAAGGTTGGGTGAGGTTGGGTGAGCAAACGCAGACCCTTTAAAGTAATACTGCCTGGTACCCATCCCATGGGTCCCAAATCTCCAGGTTCAAGGGCATCTTCCTACATCGAAAACATGCATGAGAAACCCAGAAGATGGTACACCGTGTGATTTTGAAAGGTTTCTAATACGCACCTCATTTCTCATCTCCTTGTGCTCGGGTTCGCCTTTCCAGCTACTTTACTAGCAATCTCCCTACTTGGAGAATCAGCACCTTTAAGCTCCTGTTCCCTACAGGTTGCAATTTGTCCTGAGGATGAACGGGAAGAGGGGCAACCAATGAGAGACTAGATCTAGGTGTTGGGACAGGCACAGGTCACTCTATTTTCCCATCAGGAAGAAGAATTAACCACAGGCTCAGCCTGCCGCCCAGAAGCAGAATAGGGCCTGAGGCAATCCCGCGCTTTTGCGGCCAGCTCCCAAAAAAGCGAGTTGAAAAATGGAGCTCAGGGACACTGCAATTCACAAACCCGCAGAGTTATAAATGATAACTCTCATCCACAGATATATTGAGGGAAGGCAACGAAGAGGATTTGAAAGCAAGGCAGAATTGCAGGAAACAGATTTCAGGAGGTAGATTCGAATCGCCTTTAAAGCACATGAAAAGCGGCAAAACGTCGACAATGATGCCCTTGGCCAAAAAGGGCGTATGCGTTTTTTCCTGAATATATTCAGGAAAAAACGCATACGCCCTTTTTGGCCAACCAAGCATCCTGCAAAGGCAAATCAGCGCTACAAAGAAGTCTCGCTTCCCATCGGTCAAAAGGGTCACGCTGCAAAAAGTGTCAAAACCAGAAATGCAGGACAGGCCATGGAGAAATGGCAGCCTTGCTACGCTGATGGGCGGGATGTAAATTGCCAACAGCCACTCTGGAGAAGTGTACGGTGTGTCCTGAAACATCGAAAAAACACATCTTAGGGAGCATAGGGCACGTCCACTCATGGGAGTATAATTTCGGAAAACTAAAAATCAGCAAGACACAGGCATCCCAAAGTTTAGGGTTGCTCTGTTGACAAGAACCTCCACTTCACGACACCTTAAATATCCCAGGAAAGAGAAAAATGGATAAAGAAGTTGTGGTCCTTATGTACAATGGAATATCACTCAGACATGAAATCAATGTCATAAGCCTAGTAGAAGCAAGATGAGTGGATTTAGATACGATGATTCTAAGTGAAATAAGTCACACAGAAAAAGACACTTATCATAAGCTATCACTTAGAGAGGGAATGTAAAAACCGCTACACTTGAACTGAATTACAAAACAGAACAGAGTCACACGTTTAGAAAACACACTATGGCTGCTTAACGGGAAAGGTGAGGTGGGGTGATGCATAAAACAAGGGTTTCAAATTCGCTCAGATACCGTTCCATACACCCAATATGTAATAGACAAGACCTACTCCTTGCTCAGTGAACTGGACTCAACACCCCCTATTCACCGCACAAGAATATATGTGACTAGTAAGAATCTTAAAACCTATGCATTGATATCTGTCTGGAAGTGAGTCAAGTGGGTGTAAAGCCGCATAAACACAGCCGTGAAAAGCAGATAAACCCCATTATAAAAATAAATTACTTTTAAAAACCCGTAAAACAAAGACAGTGAAAGAGAGAGAAATTCTTACACAATTTGTTCAGAGGCTGTGATGCAACCTGGATTGACCATATCTAGACCCACAGCTGGATGAGACATAAGGGTGGACACTCTTGGGGCTGAAAGGTTGGGTGAGGTTGGGTGAGCAAACGCAGACCCTTTAAAGTAATACTGCCTGGTACCCATCCCATGGGTCCCAAATCTCCAGGTTCAAGGGCATCTTCCTACATCGAAAACATGCATGAGAAACCCAGAAGATGGTACAACGTGTGATTTTGAAAGGTTTCTAATACGCACCTCATTTCTCATCTCCTTGTGCTCGGGTTAGCCTTTCCAGCTTCTTTACTAGCAATCTCCCTACTTGGAGAATCAGCACCTTTAAGCTCCTGTTCCCTACAGGTTGCAATTTGTCCTGAGGATGAACGGGAAGAGGGGCAACCAATGAGGGACTAGATCTAGGTGTTGGGACAGGCACAGGTCACTCTATTTTCCCATCAGGAAGAAGATTTAACCACAGGCTCAGCCTGCCGCCCAGAAGCAGAATAGGGCCTGAGGCAATCCCGCGCATTTGCGGACAACTCCCAAAAAAGCGAGTTGAAAAATGGAGCTCAGGGACACTGCAATTCACAAACCCGCAGAGTTATAAATGATAACTCTCATCCACAGATATATTGAGGGAAGGCAACGAAGAGGAGTTGAAAGCAAGGCAGAATTGCAGGAACCAGATTTCAGGAGGTAGATACGAATCGCCTTTAAAGCACATGAAAAGCGGCAAAATGTCCACAATGATGCCCTTGGCCAAAAAGGGCGTATGCGTTTTTTCCTGAATATATTCAGGAAAAAACGCATACGCCCTTTTTGGCCAACCAAGCAACCTGGAAAGGCAAATCAGCGCTACAAAGAAGTCTCGCTTCCCATCGGTCAAAAGGGTCATGCTGCAAAATGTGTCAAAACCAGAAATGCAGGACAGGCCATGGAGAAATGGCAGCCTTGCTATGCTGATGGGCGGGATGTAAACTGCCAACAGCCACTCTGGAGAAGTGTACGGTGTGTCCTGAAACATCGAAAAAACACAGCTTAGGGAGCATAGGGCACGTCCACTCATGGGCGTATAAATTGGGAAAACTAAAAATCAGCAAGACACAGGCACCCCAAAGTTTAGGGCTGCTCTGTTGACAAGAACCTCCACTTCACGACACCTTAAATATCCCAGGAAAGAGAAAAATGGATAAAGAAGTTGTGGTCCTTATGTACAATGGAATATCACTCAGACATGAAATCAATGTCATAAGGCTAGTAGAAGCAAGATGAGTGGATTTAGGTACGATGATCCTAAGTGAAATAAGTCACACAGAAAAAGACACTTATCATAAGCTATCACTTAGAGAGGGAATGTAAAAACCGCTACACTTGAACTGAATTACAAAACAGAACAGAGTCACACGTTTAGAAAACACACTATGCCTGCTTAACGGGAAAGGTGAGGTGGGGTGATGCATAAAACAAGGGTTTCAAATTCGCTCAGATACCGTTCCATACACCCAATATGTAATAGACAAGACCTACTCCTTGCTCAGTGAACTGGACTCAACACCCCCTATTCACCGCACAAGAATATATGTGACTAGTAAGAATCTTAAAACCTATGTATTGATATCTGTCTGGAAGTGAGTCAAGTGGGTGTAAAGCCGCATAAACACAGCCGTGAAAAGCAGCAAAAGCCCATTATAAAAATAAATTACTTTTAAAAACCCGTAAGACAAAGACTGTGAAAGAGAGATTAATTCTTACAAAATTCGTTCAGAGGCTGTGATGCAACCTGGATTGACCATATCTAGACCCACAGCTGGATGAGACATAAGGGTGGACACTCTTGGGGCTGAAAGGTTGGGTGAGGTTGGGTGAGCAAACGCAGACCCTTTAAAGTAATACTGCCTGGTACCCATCCCATGGGTCCCAAATCTCCAGGTTCAAGGGCATCTTCCTACATCGAAAACATGCATGAGAAACCCAGAAGATGGTACACCGTGTGATTTTGAAAGGTTTCTAATACGCACCTCATTTCTCATCTCCTTGTGCTCGGGTTCGCCTTTCCAGCTACTTTACTAGCAATCTCCCTACTTGGAGAATCAGCACCTTTAAGCTCCTGTTCCCTACAGGTTGCAATTTGTCCTGAGGATGAACGGGAAGAGGGGCAACCAATGAGAGACTAGATCTAGGTGTTGGGACAGGCACAGGTCACTCTATTTTCCCATCAAGAAGAAGAATTAACCACAGGCTCAGCCTGCCGCCCAGAAGCAGAATAGGGCCTGAGGCAATCACACGCTTTTGCGGCCAGCTCCCAAAAAAGCGAGTTGAAAAATGGAGCTCAGGGACACTGCAATTCACAAACCCGCAGAATTATAAATGATAACTCTCATCCACAGATATATTGAGGGAAGGCAACGAAGAGGATTTGAAAGCAAGGCAGAATTGCAGGAAACAGGTTTCAGGAGGTAGATTCGAATCGCCTTTAAAGCACATGAAAAGCGGCAAAACGTTGACAATGATGCCCTTGGCCAAAAAGGGCGTATGCGTTTTTTCCTGAATATATTCAGGAAAAAACGCATACGCCCTTTTTGGCCAACCAAGCAACCTGGAAAGGCAAATCAGCCCTACAAAGAAGTCTCGCTTCCCATTGGTCAAAAGGGTCATGCTGCAAAAAGTGTCAAAACCAGAAATGCAGGACAGGCCATGGAGAAATGGCAGCCTTGCTACGCTGATGGGCGGGATGTAAATTGCCAACAACCACTCTGGAGAAGTGTACGGTGTGTCCTGAAACATCAAAAAAACACAGCTCTAGGAGAATAGGGCACGTCCACTCATGGGCGTATAAATTGGGAAAACTAAAAATCAGCAAGACACAGGCACCCCAAAGTTTAGGGTTGCTCTGTTGACAAGAACCTCGACTTCATGACACCTTAAATATCCCAGGAATGAGGAAAATGGATAAAGAAGTTGTGGTCCTTATGTACAATGGAATATCACTCAGACATGAAATCAATGTCATAAGGCCAGTAGAAGCAAGATGAGTGGATTTAGATAGGACGATTCTAAGTGAAATAAATCACACAGAAAAAGACACTTATCATAAGCTATCACTTATAGAGGGAATGTAAAAACCGCTACACTTGAACTGAATTACAAAACAGAACAGAGTCACACGTTTAGAAAACACACTATGGCTGCTTAACGGGAAAGGAGAGGTGGGGTGATGCATAAAACAAGGGTTTCAAATTCGCTCAGATACCGTTCCATACACCCAATATGTAATAGACAAGACCTACTCCTTGCTCAGTGAACTGGACTCAACACTTCCTATTCACCGCACAAGAATATATGTGACTAGTAAGAATCTTAAAACCTATGTATTGATATCTGTCTGGAAGTGAGTCAAGTGGGTGTAAAGCCGCATAAACACAGCCGTGAAAAGCAGCTAAACCCCATTATAAAAATAAATTACTTTTAAAAACCCGTAAAACAAAGACAGTGAAAGAGAGAGAAATTCTTACAAAATTCGTTCAGAGGCTGTGATGCAACCTGGATTGACCATATCTAGACCCACAGCTGGATGAGACATAAGGGTGGACACTCTTGGGGCTGAAAGTTTGGGTGAGGTTGGGTGAGCAAACGCAGACCCTTTAAAGTAATACTGCCTGGTACCCATTCCATGGGTCCCAAATCTCCAGGTTCAAGGGCATCTTCCTACATCGAAAACATGCATGAGAAACCCAGAAGATGGTACACTGTGTGATTTTGAAAGGTTTCTAATACGCACCTCATTTCTCATCTCCTTGTGCTCGGGTTCGCCTTTCCAGCTACTTTACTAGCAATCTCCCTACTTGGAGAATCAGCACCTTTAAGCTCCTGTTCCCTACAGGTTGCAATTTGTCCTGAGGATGAACGGGAAGAGGGGCAACCAATGAGAGACTAGATCTAGGTGTTGGGACAGGCACAGGTCACTCTATTTTCCCATCAGGAAGAAGAATTAACCACAGGCTCAGCCTGCCGCCCAGAAGCAGAATAGGGCCTGAGGCAATCCCGCGCTTTTGCGGCCAGCTCCCAAAAAAGCGAGTTGAAAAATGGAGCTCAGGGACACTGCAATTCACAAACCCGCAGAGTTATAAATGATAACTCTCATCCACAGATATATTGAGGGAAGGCAACGAAGAGGATTTGAAAGCAAGGCAGAATTGCAGGAAACAGATTTCAGGAGGTAGATTCGAATCGCCTTTAAAGCACATGAAAAGCGGGAAAACGTCGACAATGATGCCCTTGGCCAAAAAGGGCGTATGCGATTTTTCCTGAATATATTCAGGAAAAAACGCATACGCCCTTTTTGGCCAACCAAGCAACCTGGAAAGGCAAATCAGCGCTACAAAGAAGTCTCGCTTCCCATCGGTCAAAAGGGTCACGCTGCAAAATGTGTCAAAACCAGAAATGCAGGACAGGCCATGGAGAAATGGCAGCCTTGCTACGCTGATGGGCGGGATGTAAATTGCCAACAGCCACTCTGGAGAAGTGTACGGTGTGTCCTGAAACATCGAAAAAACACAGCTTAGGGAGCATAGGGCACGTCCACTCATGGGAGTATAAATTGGGAAAACTAAAAATCAGCAAGACACAGGCACCCCAAAGTTTAGGGCTGCTCTGTTGACAAGAACCTCCACTTCATGACACCTTAAATATCCCAGGAAAGAGAAAAATGGATAAAGAAGTTGTGGTCCTTATGTACAATGGAATATCACTCAGACATGAAATCAATGTCATAAGGCTAGTAGAAGCAAGATGAGTGGATTTAGGTACGATGATTCTAAGTGAAATAAGTCACACAGAAAAAGACATTTATCATAAGCTATCACTTAGAGAGGGAATGTAAAAACCGCTACACTTGAAATGAATTACAAAACAGAACAGAGTCACACGTTTAGAAAACACACTATGGCTGCTTAACGGGAAAGGTGAGGTGGGGTGATGCATAAAACAAGGGTTTCAAATTCGCTCAGATACCGTTCCATACACCCAATATGTAATAGACAAGGCCTACTCCTTGCTCAGTGAACTGGACTCAACACCCCCTATTCACCGCACAAGAATATATGTGACTAGTAAGAATCTTAAAACCTATGCATTGATATCTGTCTGGAAGTGAGTCAAGTGGGTGTAAAGCTGCGTAAACACAGCCGTGAAAAGCAGATAAACCCCATTATAAAAATAAATTACTTTTAAAAACCCGTAAAACAAAGACAGTGAAAGAGAGAGAAATTCTTACACAATTCCTTCAGAGGCTGTGATGCAACCTGGATTGACCATATCTAGACCCACAGCTGGATGAGACATAAGGGTGGACACTCTTGGGGCTGAAAGTTTGGGTGAGGTTGGGTGAGCAAACGCAGACCCTTTAAGGTAATACTGCCTGGTACCCATCCCATGGGTCCCAAATCTCCAGGTTCAAGGGCATCTTCCTACATCGAAAACATGCATGAGAAACCCAGAAGATGGTACACCGTGTGATTTTGAAAGGTTTCTAAGACGCACCTCATTTCTCATCTCCTTGTGCTCGGGTTCGCCTTTCCAGCTACTTTACTAGCAATCTCCCTACTTGGAGAATCAGCACCTTTAAGCTCCTGTTCCCTACAGGTTGCAATTTGTCCAGAGGATGAACGGGAAGAGGGGCAACCAATGAGAGACTAGATCTAGGTGTTGGGACAGGCACAGGTCACTCTATTTTCCCATCAGGAAGAAGAATTAACCACAGGCTAAGCCTGCCGCCCAGAAGCAGAATAGGGCCTGAGGCAATACCGCGCATTTGCGGCCAGCTCCCAAAAAAGCGAGTTGAAAAATGGAGCTCAGGGACACTGCAATTCACAAACCCGCAGAGTTATAAATGATAACTCTCATCCACAGATATATTGAGGGAAGGCAACGAAGAGGATTTGAAAGCAAGGCAGAACTGCAGGAACCAGATTTCAGGAGGTAGATTCGAATCGCCTTTAAAGCACATGAAAAGCGGCAAAATGTCCACAATGATGCCCTTGGCCAAAAAGGGCGTATGCGTTTTTTCCTGAATATATTCAGGAAAAAACGCATACGCCCTTTTTGGCCAACCAAGCAACCTGGAAAGGCAAATCAGCGCTACAAAGAAGTCTCACTTCCCATCGGTCAAAAGGGTCATGCTGCAAAATGTGTCAAAACCAGAAATGCAGGACAGGCCATGGAGAAATGGCAGTCTTGCTACGCTGATGGGCGGGATGTAAATTGCCAACAGCCAATCTGGAGAAGTGTACGGTGTGTCCTGAAACATCGAAAAAACACAGCTTAGGGAGCATAGGGCACGTCCACTCATGGGCGTATAAATTGGGAAAACTAAAAATCAGCAAGACACAGGCACCCCAAAGTTTAGGGCTGCTCTGTTGACAAGAACCTCCACTTCACGACACCTTAAATATCCCAGGAAAGAGAAAAATGGATAAAGAAGTTGTGGTCCTTATTTACAATGGAATATCACTCAGACATGAAATCAATGTCATAAGGCTAGTAGAAGCAAGATGAGTGGATTTAGGTACGACGATTCTAAGTGAAATAAGTCACACAGAAAAAGACACTTATCATAAGCTATCACTTAGAGAGGGAATGTAAAAACCGCTACACTTGAACTGAATTACAAAACAGAACAGAGTCACACGTTTAGAAAACACACTATTGCTGCTTAACGGGAAAGGTGAGGTGGGGTGATGCATAAAACAAGGGTTTCAAATTCGCTCAGATACCGTTCCATACACCCAATATGTAATAGACAAGACCTACTCCTTGCTCAGTGAACTGGACTCAACACCCCCTATTCACCGCACAAGAATATATGTGACTAGTAAGAATCTTAAAACCTATGTATTGATATCTGTCTGGAAGTGAGTCAAGTGGGTGTAAAGCCGCATAAACACAGCCGTGAAAAGCAGCTAAACCCCATTATAAAAATAAATTACTTTTAAAAACCCGTAAAAAAAGACAGTGAAAGAGAGAGAAATTCTTACAAAATTCGTTCAGAGGCTGTGATGCAACCTGGATTGACCATATCTAGACCCACAGCTGGATGAGACATAAGGGTGGACACTCTTGGGGCTGAAAGGTTGGGTGAGGTTGGGTGAGCAAACGCAGACCCTTTAAAGTAATACTGCCTGGTACCCATCCCATGGGTCCCAAATCTCCAGGTTCAAGGGCATCTTCCTACATCGAAAACATGCATGAGAAACCCAGAAGATGGTACACCGTGTGATTTTGAAAGGTTTCTAATACGCACCTCATTTCTCATCTCCTTGTGCTCGGGTTCGCCTTTCCAGCTACTTTACTAGCAATCTCCCTACTTGGAGAATCAGCACCTTTAAGCTCCTGTTCCCTACAGGTTGCAATTTGTCCTGAGGATGAACGGGAAGAGGGGCAACCAATGAGAGACTAGATCTAGGTGTTGGGACAGGCACAGGTCACTCTATTTTCCCATCAGGAAGAAGAATTAACCACAGGCTCAGCCTGCCGCCCAGAAGCAGAATAGGGCCTGAGGCAATCCCGCGCTTTTGCGGCCAGCTCCCAAAAAAGCGAGTTGAAAAATGGAGCTCAGGGACACTGCAATTCACAAACCCGCAGAGTTATAAATGATAACTCTCATCCACAGATATATTGAGGGAAGGCAACGAAGAGGATTTGAAAGCAAGGCAGAATTGCAGGAAACAGGTTTCAGGAGGTAGATACGAATCGCCTTTAAAGCACATGAAAAGCGGCAAAACGTCGACAATGATGCCCTTGGCCAAAAAGGGCGTATGCGTTTTTTCCTGAATATATTCAGGAAAAAACGCATACGCCCTTTTTGGCCAACCAAGCATCCTGCAAAGGCAAATCAGCGCTACAAAGAAGTCTCGCTTCCCATCGGTCAAAAGGGTCACGCTGCAAAAAGTGTCAAAACCAGAAATGCAGGACAGGCCATGGAGAAATGGCAGCCTTGCTACGCTGATGGGCGGGATGTAAATTGCCAACAGCCACTCTGGAGAAGTGTACGGTGTGTCCTGAAACATCGAAAAAACACATCTTAGGGAGCATAGGGCACGTCCACTCATGGGAGTATAATTTCGGAAAACTAAAAATCAGCAAGACACAGGCATCCCAAAGTTTAGGGTTGCTCTGTTGACAAGAACCTCCACTTCACGACACCTTAAATATCCCAGGAAAGAGAAAAATGGATAAAGAAGTTGTGGTCCTTATGTACAATGGAATATCACTCAGACATGAAATCAATGTCATAAGCCTAGTAGAAGCAAGATGAGTGGATTTAGATACGATGATTCTAAGTGAAATAAGTCACACAGAAAAAGACACTTATCATAAGCTATCACTTAGAGAGGGAATGTAAAAACCGCTACACTTGAACTGAATTACAAAACAGAACAGAGTCACACGTTTAGAAAACACACTATGGCTGCTTAACGGGAAAGGTGAGGTGGGGTGATGCATAAAACAAGGGTTTCAAATTCGCTCAGATACCGTTCCATACACCCAATATGTAATAGACAAGACCTACTCCTTGCTCAGTGAACTGGACTCAACACCCCCTATTCACCGCACAAGAATATATGTGACTAGTAAGAATCTTAAAACCTATGCATTGATATCTGTCTGGAAGTGAGTCAAGTGGGTGTAAAGCCGCATAAACACAGCCGTGAAAAGCAGATAAACCCCATTATAAAAATAAATTACTTTTAAAAACCCGTAAAACAAAGACAGTGAAAGAGAGAGAAATTCTTACACAATTTGTTCAGAGGCTGTGATGCAACCTGGATTGACCATATCTAGACCCACAGCTGGATGAGACATAAGGGTGGACACTCTTGGGGCTGAAAGGTTGGGTGAGGTTGGGTGAGCAAACGCAGACCCTTTAAAGTAATACTGCCTGGTACCCATCCCATGGGTCCCAAATCTCCAGGTTCAAGGGCATCTTCCTACATCGAAAACATGCATGAGAAACCCAGAAGATGGTACAACGTGTGATTTTGAAAGGTTTCTAATACGCACCTCATTTCTCATCTCCTTGTGCTCGGGTTAGCCTTTCCAGCTTCTTTACTAGCAATCTCCCTACTTGGAGAATCAGCACCTTTAAGCTCCTGTTCCCTACAGGTTGCAATTTGTCCTGAGGATGAACGGGAAGAGGGGCAACCAATGAGGGACTAGATCTAGGTGTTGGGACAGGCACAGGTCACTCTATTTTCCCATCAGGAAGAAGATTTAACCACAGGCTCAGCCTGCCGCCCAGAAGCAGAATAGGGCCTGAGGCAATCCCGCGCATTTGCGGACAACTCCCAAAAAAGCGAGTTGAAAAATGGAGCTCAGGGACACTGCAATTCACAAACCCGCAGAGTTATAAATGATAACTCTCATCCACAGATATATTGAGGGAAGGCAACGAAGAGGAGTTGAAAGCAAGGCAGAATTGCAGGAACCAGATTTCAGGAGGTAGATACGAATCGCCTTTAAAGCACATGAAAAGCGGCAAAACGTTGACAATGATGCCCTTGGCCAAAAAGGGCGTATGCGTTTTTTCCTGAATATATTCAGGAAAAAACGCATACGCCCTTTTTGGCCAACCAAGCAACCTGGAAAGGCAAATCAGCCCTACAAAGAAGTCTCGCTTCCCATTGGTCAAAAGGGTCATGCTGCAAAAAGTGTCAAAACCAGAAATGCAGGACAGGCCATGGAGAAATGGCAGCCTTGCTACGCTGATGGGCGGGATGTAAATTGCCAACAACCACTCTGGAGAAGTGTACGGTGTGTCCTGAAACATCAAAAAAACACAGCTCTAGGAGAATAGGGCACGTCCACTCATGGGCGTATAAATTGGGAAAACTAAAAATCAGCAAGACACAGGCACCCCAAAGTTTAGGGTTGCTCTGTTGACAAGAACCTCGACTTCATGACACCTTAAATATCCCAGGAATGAGGAAAATGGATAAAGAAGTTGTGGTCCTTATGTACAATGGAATATCACTCAGACATGAAATCAATGTCATAAGGCCAGTAGAAGCAAGATGAGTGGATTTAGATAGGACGATTCTAAGTGAAATAAATCACACAGAAAAAGACACTTATCATAAGCTATCACTTATAGAGGGAATGTAAAAACCGCTACACTTGAACTGAATTACAAAACAGAACAGAGTCACACGTTTAGAAAACACACTATGGCTGCTTAACGGGAAAGGAGAGGTGGGGTGATGCATAAAACAAGGGTTTCAAATTCGCTCAGATACCGTTCCATACACCCAATATGTAATAGACAAGACCTACTCCTTGCTCAGTGAACTGGACTCAACACCTCCTATTCACCGCACAAGAATATATGTGACTAGTAAGAATCTTAAAACCTATGTATTGATATCTGTCTGGAAGTGAGTCAAGTGGGTGTAAAGCCGCATAAACACAGCCGTGAAAAGCAGCTAAACCCCATTATAAAAATAAATTACTTTTAAAAACCCGTAAAACAAAGACAGTGAAAGAGAGAGAAATTCTTACAAAATTCGTTCAGAGGCTGTGATGCAACCTGGATTGACCATATCTAGACCCACAGCTGGATGAGACATAAGGGTGGACACTCTTGGGGCTGAAAGTTTGGGTGAGGTTGGGTGAGCAAACGCAGACCCTTTAAAGTAATACTGCCTGGTACCCATTCCATGGGTCCCAAATCTCCAGGTTCAAGGGCATCTTCCTACATCGAAAACATGCATGAGAAACCCAGAAGATGGTACACTGTGTGATTTTGAAAGGTTTCTAATACGCACCTCATTTCTCATCTCCTTGTGCTCGGGTTCGCCTTTCCAGCTACTTTACTAGCAATCTCCCTACTTGGAGAATCAGCACCTTTAAGCTCCTGTTCCCTACAGGTTGCAATTTGTCCTGAGGATGAACGGGAAGAGGGGCAACCAATGAGAGACTAGATCTAGGTGTTGGGACAGGCACAGGTCACTCTATTTTCCCATCAGGAAGAAGAATTAACCACAGGCTCAGCCTGCCGCCCAGAAGCAGAATAGGGCCTGAGGCAATCCCGCGCTTTTGCGGCCAGCTCCCAAAAAAGCGAGTTGAAAAATGGAGCTCAGGGACATTGCAATTCACAAACCCGCAGAGTTATAAATGATAACTCTCATCCACAGATATATTGAGGGAAGGCAACGAAGAGGATTTGAAAGCAAGGCAGAATTGCAGGAAACAGATTTCAGGAGGGAGATTCGAATCGCCTTTAAAGCACATGAAAAGAGGCAAAACGTCGACAATGATGCCCTTGGCCAAAAAGGGCGTATGCGTTTTTTCCTGAATATATTCAGGAAAAAACGCATACGCCCTTTTTGGCCAACCAAGCAACCTGGAAAGGCAAATCAGCGCTACAAAGAAGTCTCGCTTCCCATAGGTCAAAAGGGATATGCTGCAAAAAGTGTCAAAACCAGAAATGCAGGACAGGCCATGGAGAAATGGCAGCCTTGCTACGCTGATGGGCGGGATGTAAATTGCCAACAGCCACTCTGGAGAAGTGTACGGTGTGTCCTGAAACATCGAAAAAACACAGCTTAGGGAGCATAGGGCACGTCCACTCATGGGCGTATAAATTGGGAAAACTAAAAATCAGCAAGACACAGGCACCCCAAAGTTTAGGGTTGCTCTGTTGACAAGAACCTCCACTTCATGACACCTTAAATATCCCAGGAAAGAGGAAAATGGATAAAGAAGTTGTGGTCCTTATATACAATGGAATATCACTCAGACATGAAATCAATGTCATAAGGCTAGTAGAAGCAAGATGAGTGGATTTAGATACGACGATTCTAAGTGAAATAAGTCACACAGAAAAAGACACTTATCATAAGCTATCACTTAGAGAGGGAATGTAAAAACCGCTACACTTGAACTGAATTACAAAACAGAACAGAGTCACACGTTTAGAAAACACACTATGGCTGCTTAACGGGAAAGGTGAGGTGGGGTGATGCATAAAACAAGGGTTTCAAATTCGCTCAGATACCGTTCCATACACCCAATATGTAATAGACAAGACCTACTCCTTGCTCAGTGAACTGGACTCAACACCCCCTATTCACCGCACAAGAATATATGTGACTAGTAAGAATCTTAAAACCTATGTATTGATATCTGTCTGGAAGTGAGTCAAGTGGGTGTAAAGCCGCATAAACACAGCCGTGAAAAGCAGCTAAACCCCATTATAAAAATAAATTACTTTTAAAAACCCGTAAAACAAAGACAGTGAAAGAGAGAGAAATTCTTACAAAATTCGTTCAGAGGCTGTGATGCAACCTGGATTGACCATATCTAGACACACAGCTGGATGAGACATAAGGGTGGACACTCTTGGGGCTGAAAGGTTGGGTGAGGTTGGGTGAGCAAACGCAGACCCTTTAAAGTAATACTGTGTGGTACCCATCCCATGGGTCCCAAATCTCCAGTGTCAAGAGCATCTTCCTACATCGAAAACATGCATGAGAAACCCAGAAGATGGTACACCGTGTGATTTTGAAAGGTTTCTAATACGCACCTCATTTCTCATCTCCTTGTGCTCGGGTTCGCCTTTCCAGCTACTTTACTAGCAATCTCCCTACTTGGAGAATCAGCACCTTTAAGCTCCTGTTCCCTACAGGTTGCAATTTGTCCTGAGGATGAACGGGAAGAGGGGCAACCAATGAGAGACTAGATCTAGGTGTTGGGACAGGCACAGGTCACTCTATTTTCCCATCAGGAAGAAGAATTAACCACAGGCTCAGCCTGTTGCCCAGAAGCAGAATAGGGCCTGAGGCAATCCCGCGCTTTTGCGGCCAGCTCCCAAAAAAGCGAGTTGAAAAATGGAGCTCAGGGACACTGCAATTCACAAACCCGCAGAGTTATAAATGATAACTCTCATCCACAGATATATTGAGGGAAGGCAACGAAGAGGATTTGAAAGCAAGGCAGAATTGCAGGAAACAGATTTCAGGAGGTAGATTCGAATCGCCTTTAAAGCACATGAAAAGCGGCAAAACGTCGACAATGATGCCCTTGGCCAAAAAGGGCGTATGCGTTTTTTCCTGAATATATTCAGGAAAAAACGCATACGCCCTTTTTGGCCAACCAAGCATCCTGCAAAGGCAAATCAGCGCTACAAAGAAGTCTCGCTTCCCATCGGTCAAAAGGGTCATGCTGCAAAAAGTGTCAAAACCAGAAATGCAGGACAGGCCATGGAGAAATGGCAGCCTTGCTACGCTGATGGGTGGGATGTAAATTGCCAACAGCCACTCTGGAGAAGTGTACGGTGTGTCCTGAAACATCGAAAAAACACAGCTTAGGGAGCATAGGGCACGTCCACTCATGGGAGTATAAATTCGGAAAAATAAATTCAGCAAGACACAGGCATCCCAAAGTTTAGGGCTGCTCTGTTGACAAGAACCTCCACTTCACGACACCTTAAATATCCCAGGAAAGAGAAAAATGGATAAAGAAGTTGTGGTCCTTATGTACAATGGAATATCACTCAGACATGAAATCAATGTCATAAGGCTACTAGAAGCAAGATGAGTGCATTTAGGTACGACGAATCTAAGTGAAATAAGTCACACAGAAAAAGACACTTATCATAAGCTATCACTTAGAGAGGGAATGTAAAAACCGCTACACTTGAACTGAATTACAAAACAGAACAGAGTCACACGTTTAGAAAACACACTATGGCTGCTTAACGGGAAAGGTGAGGTGGGGTGATGCATAAAACAAGGGTTTCAAATTCGCTCAGATACCGTTCCATACACCCAATATGTAATAGACAAGACCTACTCCTTGCTCAGTGAACTGGACTCAACACCCCCTATTCACCGCACAAGAATATATGTGACTAGTAAGAATCTTAAAACCTATGTATTGATATCTGTCTGGAAGTGAGTCAAGTGGGTGTAAAGCCGTGTAAACACAGCCGTGAAAAGCAGCTAAACCCCATTATAAAAATAAATTACTTTTAAAAACCCGTAAAACAAAGTCAGTGAAAGAGAGAGAAATTCTTACAAAATTCGTTCAGGGGCTGTGATGCAACCTGGATTGACCATATCTAGACCCACAGCTGGATGAGACATAAGGGTGGACACTCTTGGGGCTGAAAGGTTGGGTGAGGTTGGGTGAGCAAACGCAGACCCTTTAAAGTAATACTGCGTGGTACCCATCCCATGGGTCCCAAATCTCCAGGTTCAAGGGCATCTTCCTACATCGAAAACATGCATGAGAAACCCAGAAGATGGTACACCGTGTGATTTTGAAAGGTTTCTAATACACACCTCATTTCTCATCTCCTTGTGCTCGGGTTCGCCTTTCCAGCTACTTTACTAGCAATCTCCCTACTTGGAGAATCAGCACCTTTAAGCTCCTTTTCCCTACAGGTTGCAATTTGTCCTGAGGATGAACGGGAAGAGGGGCAACCAATGAGAGACTAGATCTAGGTGTTGGGACAGGCACAGGTCACTCTATTTTCCCATCAGGAAGAAGAATTAACCACAGGCTCATCCTGCCGCCCAGAAGCAGAATAGGGCCTGAGGCAATCCCGCGCTTTTGCGGCCAGCTCCCAAAAAAGCGAGTTGAAAAATGGAGCTCAGGGACACTGCAATTCACAAACCCGCAGAGTTATAAATGATAACTCTCATCCACAGATATATTGAGGGAAGGCAACGAAGAGGATTTGAAAGCAAGGCAGAATTGCAGGAAACAGATTTCAGGAGGTAGATTCGAATCGCCTTTAAAGCACATGAAAAGCGGCAAAACGTCGACAATGATGCCCTTGGCCAAAAAGGGCGTATGCGTTTTTTCCTGAATATATTCAGGAAAAAACGCATACGCCCTTTTTGGCCAACCAAGCATCCTGCAAAGGCAAATCAGCGCTACAAAGAAGTCTCGCTTCCCATCGGTCAAAAGGGTCATGCTGCAAAAAGTGTCAAAACCAGAAATGCAGGACAGGCCATGGAGAAATGGCAGCCTTGCTACGCTGATGGGTGGGATGTAAATTGCCAACAGCCACTCTGGAGAAGTGTACGGTGTGTCCTGAAACATCGAAAAAACTCAGCTTAGGGAGCATAGGGCACGTCCACTCATGGGAGTATAAATTCGGAAAACTAAAAATCAGCAAGACACAGGCATCCCAAAGTTTAGGGCTGCTCTGTTGACAAGAACCTCCACTTCACGACACCTTAAATATCCCAGGAAAGAGAAAAATGGATAAAGAAGTTGTGGTCCTTATGTACAATGGAATATCACTCAGACATGAAATCAATGTCATAAGGCTAGTAGAAGGAAGATGAGTGGATTTAGATACGATGATTCTAAGTGAAATAAGTCACACAGAAAAAGACACTTATCATAAGCTATCACTTAGAGAGGGAATGTAAAAACCGCTACACTTGAACTGAATTACAAAACAGAACAGAGTCACACGTTTAGAAAACACACTATGGCTGCTTAACGGGAAAGGTGAGGTGGGGTGATGCATAAAACAAGGGTTTCAAATTCGCTCAGATACCGTTCCATACACCCAATATGTAATAGACAAGACCTACTCCTTGCTCAGTGAACTGGACTCAACACCCCCTATTCACCGCACAAGAATATATGTGACTAGTAAGAATCTTAAAACCTATGCATTGATATCTGTCTGGAAGTGAGTCAAGTGGGTGTAAAGCCGCATAAACACAGCCGTGAAAAGCAGATAAACCCCATTATAAAAATAAATTACTTTTAAAAACCCGTAAAACAAAGACAGTGAAAGAGAGAGAAATTCTTACACAATTCGTTCAGAGGCTGTGATGCAACCTGGATTGACCATATCTAGACCCACAGCTGGATGAGACATAAGGGTGGACACTCTTGGGTCTGAAAGGTTGGGTGAGGTTGGGTGAGCAAACGCAGACCTTTTAAAGTAATACTGCGTGGTACCCATCCCATGGGTCCCAAATCTCCAGGTTCAAGGGCATCTTCCTACATCGAAAACATGCATGAGAAACCCAGAAGATGGTACACCGTGTGATTTTGAAAGGTTTCTAATACGCACCTCATTTCTCATCTCCTTGTGCTCGGGTTAGCCTTTCCAGCTTCTTTACTAGCAATCTCCCTACTTGGAGAATCAGCACCTTTAAGCTCCTGTTCCCTACAGGTTGCAATTTGTCCTGAGGATGAACGGGAAGAGGGGCAACCAATGAGAGACTAGATCTAGGTGTTGGGACAGGCACAGGTCACTCTATTTTCCCATCAGGAAGAAGAATTAACCACAGGCTCAGCCTGCCGCCCAGAAGCAGAATAGGGCCTGAGGCAATCCCGCGCATTTGCGGACAACTCCCAAAAAAGCGAGTTGAAAAATGGAGCTCAGGGACACTGCAATTCACAAACCCGCAGAGTTATAAAAGATAACTCTCATCCACAGATATATTGAGGGAAGGCAACGAAGAGGATTTGAAAGCAAGGCAGAATTGCAGGAACCAGATTTCAGGAGGTAGATACGAATCGCCTTTAAAGCACATGAAAAGCGGCAAAATGTCCACAATGATGCCCTTGGCCAAAAAGGGCGTATGCCTTTTTTCCTGAATATATTCAGGAAAAAACGCATACGCCCTTTTTGGCCAACCAAGCAACCTGGAAAGGCAAATCAGCGCTACAAAGAAGTCTCGCTTCCCATCGGTCAAAAGGGTCATGCTGCAAAATGTGTCAAAACCAGAAATGCAGGACAGGCCATGGAGAAATGGCAGCCTTGCTATGCTGATGGGCGGGATGTAAATTGCCAACAGCCACTCTGGAGAAGTGTACGGTGTGTCCTGAAACATCGAAAAAACACAGCTTAGGGAGCATAGGGCACGTCCACTCATGGGCGTATAAATTGGGAAAACTAAAAATCAGCAGACACAGGCACCCCAAAGTTTAGGGCTGCTCTGTTGACAAGAACCTCCACTTCACGACACCTTAAATATCCCAGGAAAGAGAAAAATGGATAAAGAAGTTGTGGTCCTTATGTACAATGGAATATCACTCAGACATGAAATCAATGTCATAAGGCTAGTAGAAGCAAGATGAGTGGATTTAGGTACGATGATCCTAAGTGAAATAAGTCACACAGAAAAAGACACTTATCATAAGCTATCACTTAGAGAGGGAATGTAAAAACCGCTACACTTGAACTGAATTACAAAACAGAACAGAGTCACACGTTTAGAAAACACACTATGCCTGCTTAACGGGAAAGGTGAGGTGGGGTGATGCATAAAACAAGGGTTTCAAATTCGCTCAGATACCGTTCCATACACCCAATATGTAATAGACAAGACCTACTCCTTGCTCAGTGAACTGGACTCAACACCCCCTATTCACCGCACAAGAATATATGTGACTAGTAAGAATCTTAAAACCTATGTATTGATATCTGTCTGGAAGTGAGTCAAGTGGGTGTAAAGCCGCATAAACACAGCCGTGAAAAGCAGCTAAACCCCATTATAAAAATAAATTACTTTTAAAAACCCGTAAGACAAAGACAGTGAAAGAGAGATTAATTCTTACAAAATTCGTTCAGAGGCTGTGATGCAACCTGGATTGACCATATCTAGACCCACAGCTGGATGAGACATAAGGGTGGACACTCTTGGGGCTGAAAGGTTGGGTGAGGTTGCGTGAGCAAACGCAGACCCTTTAAAGTAATACTGCCTGGTAGCCATCCCATGGGTCCCAAATCTCCAGGTTCAAGGGCATCTTCCTACATCGAAAACATGCATGAGAAACCCAGAAGATGGTACACCGTGTGATTTTGAAAGGTTTCTAATACGCACCTCATTTCTCATCTCCTTGTGCTCGGGTTCGCCTTTCCAGCTACTTTACTAGCAATCTCCCTACTTGGAGAATCAGCACCTTTAAGCTCCTGTTCCCTACAGGTTGCAATTTGTCCTGAGGATGAACGGGAAGAGGGGCAACCAATGAGAGACTAGATCTAGGTGTTGGGACAGGCACAGGTCACTCTATTTTCCCATCAAGAAGAAGAATTAACCACAGGCTCAGCCTGCCGCCCAGAAGCAGAATAGGGCCTGAGGCAATCACACGCTTTTGCGGCCAGCTCCCAAAAAAGCGAGTTGAAAAATGGAGCTCAGGGACACTGCAATTCACAAACCCGCAGAGTTATAAATGATAACTCTCATCCACAGATATATTGAGGGAAGGCAACGAAGAGGATTTGAAAGCAAGGCAGAATTGCAGGAAACAGGTTTCAGGAGGTAGATTCGAATCGCCTTTAAAGCACATGAAAAGCGGCAAAACGTTGACAATGATGCCCTTGGCCAAAAAGGGCGTATGCGTTTTTTCCTGAATATATTCAGGAAAAAACGCATACGCCCTTTTTGGCCAACCAAGCAACCTGGAAAGGCAAATCAGCGCTACAAAGAAGTCTCGCTTCCCATCGGTCAAAAGGGTCACGCTGCAAAATGTGTCAAAACCAGAAATGCAGGACAGGCCATGGAAAAATGGCAGCCTTGCTCCGCTGATGGGCGGGATGTAAATTGCCAACAGCCACTCCTGAGAAGTGTACGGTGTGTCCTGAAACATCGAAAAAACACAGCTTAGGGAGCATAGGGCACGTCCACTCATGGGCGTATAAATTGGGAAAACTAAAAATCAGCAAGACACAGGCACCCCAAAGTTTAGGGCTGCTCTGTTGACAAGAACCTTCACTTCACGACACCTTAAATATCCCAGGAAAGAGAAAAATGGATAAAGAAGTTGTGGTCCTTATGTACAATGGAATATCACTCAGACATGAAATCAATGTCATAAGGCTAGTAGAAGCAAGATGAGTGGATTTAGGTACGAAGATCCTAAGTGAAATAAGTCACACAGAAAAAGACACTTATCATAAGCTATCACTTAGAGAGGGAATGTAAAAACCGCTACACTTGAACTGAATTACAAAACAGAACAGAGTCACACGTTTAGAAAACACACTATGCCTGCTTAACGGGAAAGGTGAGGTGGGGTGATGCATAAAACAAGGGTTTCAAATTCGCTCAGATACCGTTCCATACACCCAATATGTAATAGACAAGACCTACTCCTTGCTCAGTGAACTGGACTCAACACCCCCTATTCACCGCACAAGAATATATGTGACTAGAAAGAATCTTAAAACCTATGTATTGATATCTGTCTGGAAGTGAGTCAAGTGGGTATAAAGCCGCATAAACACAGCCGTGAAAAGCAGCTAAACCCCATTATAAAAATAAATTACTTTTAAAAACCCGTAAGACAAAGACAGTGAAAGAGAGATTAATTCTTACAAAATTCGTTCAGAGGCTGTGATGCAACCTGGATTGACCATATCTAGACCCACACCTGGATGAGACATAAGGGTGGACACTCTTGGGGCTGAAAGGTTGGGTGAGGTTGGGTGAGCAAACGCAGACCCTTTAAAGTAATACTGCCTGGTACCCATCCCATGGGTCCCAAATCTCCAGGTTCAAGGGCATCTTCCTACATCTAAAGCATGCATGAGAAACCCAGAAGATGGTACACCGTGTGATTTTGAAAGTTTTCTAATACGCACCTCATTTCTCATCTCCTTGTGCTCGGGTTCGCCTTTCCAGCTACTTTACTAGCAATCTCCCTACTTGGAGAATCAGCACCTTTAAGCTCCTGTTCCCTACAGGTTGCAATGTGTCCAGAGGATGAACGGGAAGAGGGGCAACCAATGAGAGACTAGATCTAGGTGTTGGGACAGGCACAGGTCACTCTATTTTCCCAACAGGAAGAAGAATTAACCACAGGCTCAGCCTGCCACCCAGAAGCAGAATAGGGCCTGAGGCAATCCCGTGTTTTTGCGGCCAGCTCCCAAAAAAGACAGTTGAAAAATGGAGCTCAGGGGCACTGCAATTCACAAACCTGCAGAGTAATAAATGATAACTCTCGTCCTCAAATATATTGAGGGAAGGCAACGAAGAGGATTTGAAAGCAAGGCAGAATTGCAGGAAACAGATTTCAGGAGGTAGATACGAATCGAATTTAAAGCACATGAAAAGCGGCAAAACGTCGACAATGATGCCCTTGGCCAAAAAGGGCGTATGCGTTTTTTCCTGAATATATTCAGGAAAAAACGCATACGCCCTTTTTGGCCACCCAAGCAACCTGGAAAGGCAAATCAGCGCTACAAAGAAGTCTCGCTTCCCATTGGTCAAAAGGGTCATGCTGCAAAAAGTGTCAAAACCAGAAATGCAGGACAGGCCATGGAGAAATGGCAGCCTTGCTACACTGATGGGCGGGATGTAAATTGCCAACAGCCACTCTGGAGAAGTGTACGGTGTGTCCTGAAAAATCAAAAAAACACAGCTCTAGGAGAATAGGGCACGTCCACTCATGGGCGTATAAATTGGGAAAACTAAAAATCAGCAAGACACAGGCACCCCAAAGTTTAGGGCTGCTCTCCTGACAAGAACCTCCACTTCATGACACCTTAAATATCCCAGGAATGAGGAAAATGGATAAAGAAGTTGTGGTCCTTATGTACAATGGAATATCACTCAGACATGAAATCAATGTCATAAGGCCAGTAGAAGCAAGATGAGTGGATTTAGATACGACGATTCTAAGTGAAATAAGTCACACAGAAAAAGACACTTATCATAAGCTATCACTTATAGAGGGAATGTAAAAATCGCTACACTTGAACTGAATTACAAAACAGAACAGAGTCACACGTTTAGAAAACACACTATGGCTGCTTAACGGGAAAGGAGAGGTGGGGTGATGCATAAAACAAGGGTTTCAAATTCGCTCAGATACCGTTCCATACACCCAATATGTAATAGACAAGACCTACTCCTTGCTCAGTGAACTGGACTCAACACCTCCTATTCACCGCACAAGAATATATGTGACTAGTAAGAATCTTAAAACCTATGTATTGATATCTGTCTGGAAGTGAGTCAAGTGGGTGTAAAGCCGCATAAACACAGCCGTGAAAAGCAGCTAAACCCCATTATAAAAATAAATTACTTTTAAATACCCGTAAAACAAAGACAGTGTAAGAGAGAGAAATTCTTACAAAATTCGTTCAGAGGCTGTGATGCAACCTGGATTGACCATATCTAGACCCACAGCTGGATGAGACATAAGGGTGGACACTCTTGGGGCTGAAAGGTTGGGTGAGGTTGGGTGAGCAAACGCAGACCCTTTAAAGTAATACTGCCTGGTACCCATTCCATGGGTCCCAAATCTCCAGGTTCAAGGGCATCTTCCTACATCGAAAACATGCATGAGAAACCCAGAAGATGGTACACTGTGTGATTTTGAAAGGTTTCTAATACGCACCTCATTTCTCATCTCCTTGTGCTCGGGTTCGCCTTTCCAGCGACTTTACTAGCAATCTCCCTACTTGGAGAATCAGCACCTTTATGCTCCTGTTCCCTACAGGTTGCAATTTGTCCTGAGGATGAACGGGAAGAGGGGCAACCAATGAGAGACTAGATCTAGGTGTTGGGACAGGCACAGGTCACTCTATTTTCCCATCAGGAAGAAGAATTAACCACAGGCTCAGCCTGCCGCCCAGAAGCAGAATAGGGCCTGAGGCAATCCCGCGCTTTTGCGGCAAGCTCCCAAAAAAGCGAGTTGAAAAATGGAGCTCAGGGACACTGCAATTCACAAACCCGCAGAGTTATAAATGATAACTCTCATCCACAGATATATTGAGGGAAGGCAACGAAGAGGATTTGAAAGCAAGGCAGAATTGCAGGAAACAGATTTCAGGAGGGAGATTCGAATCGCCTTTAAAGCACATGAAAAGCGGCAAAACGTCGACAATGATGCCCTTGGCCAAAAAGGGCGTATGCGTTTTTTCCTGAATATATTCAGGAAAAAACGCATACGCCCTTTTTGGCCAACCAAGCAACCTGGAAAGGCAAATCAGCGCTACAAAGAAGTCTCGCTTCCCATAGGTCAAAAGGGCTATGCTGCAAAAAGTGTCAAAACCAGAAATGCAGGACAGGCCATGGAGAAATGGCAGCCTTGCTACGCTGATGGGCGGGATGTAAATTGCCAACAGCCACTCTGGAGAAGTGTACGGTGTGTCCTGAAACATCGAAAAAACACAGCTTAGGGAGCATAGGGCACGTCCACTCATGGGCGTATAAATTGGGAAAACTAAAAATCAGCAAGACACAGGCACCCCAAAGTTTAGGGTTGCTCTGTTGACAAGAACCTCCACTTCATGACACCTTAAATATCCCAGGAAAGAGGAAAATGGATAAAGAAGTTGTGGTCCTTATATACAATGGAATATCACTCAGACATGAAATCAATGTCATAAGGCCAGTAGAAGCAAGATGAGTGGATTTAGATACGACGATTCTAAGTGAAATAAGTCACACAGAAAAAGACACTTATCATAAGCTATCACTTATAGAGGGAATGTAAAAACCGCTACACTTGAACTGAATTACAAAACAAAACAGAGTCACACGTTTAGAAAACACACTATGGCTGCTTAACGGGAAAGGAGAGGTGGGGTGATGCATAAAACAAGGGTTTCAAATTCGCTCAGATACCGTTCCATACACCCAATATGTAATAGACAAGACCTACTCCTTGCTCAGTGAACTGGACTCAACACCTCCTATTCACCGCACAAGAATATATGTGACTAGTAAGAATCTTAAAACCTATGTATTGATATCTGTCTGGAAGTGAGTCAAGTGGGTGTAAAGCCGCATAAACACAGCCGTGAAAAGCAGCTAAACCCCATTATAAAAATAAATTACTTTTAAATACCCGTAAAACAAAGACAGTGAAAGAGAGAGAAATTCTTACAAAATTCGTTCAGAGGCTGTGATGCAACCTGGATTGACCATATCTAGACCCACAGCTGGATGAGACATAAGGGTGGACACTCTTGGGGCTGAAAGGTTGGGTGAGGTTGGGTGAGCAAACGCAGACCCTTTAAAGTAATACTGCCTGGTACCCATTCCATGGGTCCCAAATCTCCAGGTTCAAGGGCATCTTCCTACATCGAAAACATGCATGAGAAACCCAGAAGATGGTACACTGTGTGATTTTGAAAGGTTTCTAATACGCACCTCATTTCTCATCTCCTTGTGCTCGGGTTCGCCTTTCCAGCGACTTTACTAGCAATCTCCCTACTTGGAGAATCAGCACCTTTAAGCTCCTGTTCCCTACAGGTTGCAATTTGTCCTGAGGATGAACGGGAAGAGGGGCAACCAATGAGAGACTAGATCTAGGTGTTGGGACAGGCACAGGTCACTCTATTTTCCCATCAGGAAGAAGAATTAACCACAGGCTCAGCCTGCCGCCCAGAAGCAGAATAGGGCCTGAGGCAATCCCGCGCTTTTGCGGCCAGCTCCCAAAAAAGCGAGTTGAAAAATGGAGCTCAGGGACACTGCAATTCACAAACCCGCAGAGTTATAAATGATAACTCTCATCCACAGATATATTGAGGGAAGGCAACGAAGAGGATTTGAAAGCAAGGCAGAATTGCAGGAAACAGATTTCAGGAGGGAGATTCGAATCGCCTTTAAAGCACATGAAAAGCGGCAAAACGTCGACAATGATGCCCTTGGCCAAAAAGGGCGTATGCGTTTTTTCCTGAATATATTCAGGAAAAAACGCATACGCCCTTTTTGGCCAACCAAGCAACCTGGAAAGGCAAATCAGCGCTACAAAGAAGTCTCGCTTCCCATAGGTCAAAAGGGCTATGCTGCAAAAAGTGTCAAAACCAGAAATGCAGGACAGGCCATGGAGAAATGGCAGCCTTGCTACGCTGATGGGCGGGATGTAAATTGCCAACAGCCACTCTGGAGAAGTGTACGGTGTGTCCTGAAACATCGAAAAAACACAGCTTAGGGAGCATAGGGCACGTCCACTCATGGGCGTATAAATTGGGAAAACTAAAAATCAGCAAGACACAGGCACCCCAAAGTTTAGGGTTGCTCTGTTGACAAGAACCTCCACTTCATGACACCTTAAATATCCCAGGAAAGAGGAAAATGGATAAAGAAGTTGTGGTCCTTATATACAATGGAATATCACTCAGACATGAAATCAATGTCATAAGACTAGTAGAAGCAAGATGAGTGGATTTAGATACGACGATTCTAAGTGAAATAAGTCACACAGAAAATGACACTTATCATAAGCTATCACTTAGAGAGGGAATGTAAAAACCGCTACACTTGAACTGAATTACAAAACAGAACAGAGTCACACGTTTAGAAATCACACTATGGCTGCTTAACGGGAAAGGTGAGGTGGGGTGATGCATAAAACAAGGGTTTCAAATTCGCTCAGATACCGTTCCATACACCCAATATGTAATAGACAAGACCTACTCCTTGCTCAGTGAACTGGACTCAACACCCCCTATTCACCGCACAAGAATATATGTGACTAGTAAGAATCTTAAAACCTATGTATTGATATCTGTCTGGAAGTGAGTCAAGTGGGTGTAAAGCCGCAAAAACACAGCCGTGAAAAGCAGCTAAACCCCATTATAAAAATAAAATACTTTTAAAAACCCGTAAAACAAAGACAGTGAAAGAGAGAGAAATTCTTACACAATTCGTTCAGAGGCTGTGATGCAACCTGGATTGACCATATCTAGACCCACAGCTGGATGAGACATAAGGGTGGACACTCTTGGGGCTGAAAGGTTGGGTGAGGTTGGGTGAGCAAACACAGACCCTTTAAAGTAATACTGCCTGGTACCCATCCCATGGGTCCCAAATCTCCAGGTTCAAGGGCATCTTCCTACATCGAAAACATGCATGAGAAACCCAGAAGATGGTACACCGTGTGATTTTGAAAGGTTTCTAATACGCACCTCATTTATCATCTCCTTGTGCTCGGGTTCGCCTTTCCAGCGACTTTACTAGCAATCTCCCTACTTGGAGAATCAGCACCTTTAAGCTCCTGTTCCCTACAGGTTGCAATTTGTCCTGAGGATGAACGGGAAGAGGGGCAACCAATGAGAGACTAGATCTAGGTGTTGGGACAGGCACAGGTCACTCTATTTTCCCATCAAGAAGAAGAATTAACCACAGGCTCAGCCTGCCGCCCAGAAGCAGAATAGGGCCTGAGGCAATCACACGCTTTTGCGGCCAGCTCCCAAAAAAGCGAGTTGAAAAATGGAGCTCAGGGACACTGCAATTCATAAACCCGCAGAGTTATAAATGATAACTCTCATCCACAGATATATTGAGGGAAGGCAACGAAGAGGATTTGAAAGCAAGGCAGAATTGCAGGAAACAGGTTTCAGGAGGTAGATTCGAATCGCCATTAAAGCACATGAAAAGCGGCAAAACGTTGACAATGATGCCCTTGGCCAAAAAGGGCGTATGCGTTTTTTCCTGAATATATTCAGGAAAAAATGCATACGCACTTTTTGGCCAACCAAGCAACCTGGAAAGGCAAATCAGCGCTACAAAGAAGTCTCGCTTCCCATTGGTCAAAAGGGTCATGCTGCAAAAAGTGTCAAAACCAGAAATGCAGGACAGGCCATGGAGAAATGGCAGCCTTGCTACGCTGATGGGCGGGATGTAAATTGCCAACAACCACTCTGGAGAAGTGTACGGTGTGTCCTGAAACATCAAAAAAACACAGCTCTAGGAGAATAGGGCACGTCCACTCATGGGCGTATAAATTGGGAAAACTAAAAATCAGCAAGACACAGGCACCCCAAAGTTTAGGGTTGCTCTGTTGACAAGAACCTCGACTTCATGACACCTTAAATATCCCAGGAATGAGGAAAATGGATAAAGAAGTTGTGGTCCTTATGTACAATGGAATATCACTCAGACATGAAATCAATGTCATAAGGCCAGTAGAAGCAAGATGAGTGGATTTAGATACGACGATTCTAAGTGAAATAAGTCACACAGAAAAAGACACTTATCATAAGCTATCACTTATAGAGGGAATGTAAAAACCGCTACACTTGAACTGAATTACAAAACAGAACAGAGTCACACGTTTAGAAAACACACTATGGCTGCTTAACGGGAAAGGAGAGGTGGGGTGATGCATAAAACAAGGGTTTCAAATTCGCTCAGATACCGTTCCATACACCCAATATGTAATAGACAAGACCTACTCCTTGCTCAGTGAACTGGACTCAACACCTCCTATTCACCGCACAAGAATATATGTGACTAGTAAGAATCTTAAAACCTATGTATTGATATCTGTCTGGAAGTGAGTCAAGTGGGTGTAAAGCCGCATAAACACAGCCGTGAAAAGCAGCTAAACCCCATTATAAAAATAAATTACTTTTAAATACCCGTAAAACAAAGACAGTGAAAGAGAGAGAAATTCTTACAAAATTCGTTCAGAGGCTGTGATGCAACCTGGATTGACCATATCTAGACCCACAGCTGGATGAGACATAAGGGTGGACACTCTTGGGGCTGAAAGGTTGGGTGAGGTTGGGTGAGCAAACGCAGACCCTTTAAAGTAATACTGCCTGGTACCCATTCCATGGGTCCCAAATCTCCAGGTTCAAGGGCATCTTCCTACATCGAAAACATGCATGAGAAACCCAGAAGATGGTACACTGTGTGATTTTGAAAGGTTTCTAATACGCACCTCATTTCTCATCTCCTTGTGCTCGGGTTCGCCTTTCCAGCGACTTTACTAGCAATCTCCCTACTTGGAGAATCAGCACCTTTAAGCTCCTGTTCCCTACAGGTTGCAATTTGTCCTGAGGATGAACGGGAAGAGGGGCAACCAATGAGAGACTAGATCTAGGTGTTGGGACAGGCACAGGTCACTCTATTTTCCCATCAGGAAGAAGAATTAACCACAGGCTCAGCCTGCCGCCCAGAAGCAGAATAGGGCCTGAGGCAATCCCGCGCTTTTGCGGCCAGCTCCCAAAAAAGCGAGTTGAAAAATGGAGCTCAGGGACACTGCAATTCACAAACCCGCAGAGTTATAAATGATAACTCTCATCCACAGATATATTGAGGGAAGGCAACGAAGAGGATTTGAAAGCAAGGCAGAATTGCAGGAAACAGATTTCAGGAGGGAGATTCGAATCGCCATTAAAGCACATGAAAAGCGGCAAAACGTCGACAATGATGCCCTTGGCCAAAAAGGGCGTATGCGTTTTTTCCTGAATATATTCAGGAAAAAACGCATACGCACTTTTTGGCCAACCAAGCAACCTGGAAAGGCAAATCAGCGCTACAAAGAAGTCTCGCTTCCCATAGGTCAAAAGGGCTATGCTGCAAAAAGTGTCAAAACCAGAAATGCAGGACAGGCCATGGAGAAATGGCAGCCTTGCTATGCTGATGGGCGGGATGTAAATTGCCAACAGCCACTCTGGAGAAGTGTACGGTGTGTCCTGAAACATCGAAAAAACACAGCTTAGGGAGCATAGGGCACGTCCACTCATGGGCGTATAAATTGGGAAAACTAAAAATCAGCAAGACACAGGCACCCCAAAGTTTAGGGTTGCTCTGTTGACAAGAAACTCCACTTCATGACACCTTAAATATCCCAGGAAAGAGGAAAATGGATAAAGAAGTTGTGGTCCTTATGTACAATGGAATATCACTCAGACATGAAATCAATGTCATAAGGCTAGTAGAAGCAAGATGAGTGCATTTAGGTACGACGAATCTAAGTGAAATAAGTCACACAGAAAAAGACACTTATCATAAGCTATCACTTAGAGAGGGAATGTAAAAACCGCTACACTTGAACTGAATTACAAAACAGAACAGAGTCACACGTTTAGAAAACACACTATGCCTGCTTAACGGGAAAGGTGAGGTGGGGTGATGCATAAAACAAGGGTTTCAAATTCGCTCAGATACCGTTCCATACACCCAATATGTAATAGACAAGACCTACTCCTTGCTCAGTGAACTGGACTCAACACCCCCTATTCACCGCACAAGAATATATGTGACTAGTAAGAATCTTAAAACCTATGTATTGATATCTGTCTGGAAGTGAGTCAAGTGGGTGTAAAGCCGCATAAACACAGCCGTGAAAAGCAGCTAAACCCCATTATAAAAATAAATTACTTTTAAAAACCCGTAAGACAAAGACAGTGAAAGAGAGATTAATTCTTTCAAAATTCGTTCAGAGGCAGTGATGCAACCTGGATTGACCATATCTAGACCCACAGCTGGATGAGACATAAGGGTGGACACTCTTGGGGCTGAAAGGTTGGGTGAGGTTGGGTGAGCAAACGCAGACCCTTTAAAGTAATACTGCCTGGTACCCATCCCATGGGTCCCAAATCTCCAGGTTCAAGGGCATCTTCCTACATCGAAAACATGCATGAGAAACCCAGAAGATGGTACACCGTGTGATTTTGAAAGGTTTCTAATACGCACCTCATTTCTCATCTCCTTGTGCTCGGGTTCGCCTTTCCAGCTACTTTACTAGCAATCTCCCTACTTGGAGAATCAGCACCTTTAAGCTCCTGTTCCCTACAGGTTGCAATTTGTCCTGAGGATGAACGGGAAGAGGGGCAACCAATGAGAGACTAGATCTAGGTGTTGGGACAGGCACAGGTCACTCTATTTTCCCATCAGGAAGAAGAATTAACCACAGGCTCAGCCTGCCGCCCAGAAGCAGAATAGGGCCTGAGGCAATCACACGCTTTTGCGGCCAGCTCCCAAAAAAGCGAGTTGAAAAATGGAGCTCAGGGACACTGCAATTCACAAACCCGCAGAGTTATAAATGATAACTCTCATCCACAGATATATTGAGGGAAGGCAACGAAGAGGATTTGAAAGCAAGGCAGAATTGCAGGAAACAGGTTTCAGGAGGTAGATTCGAATCGCCTTTAAAGCACATGAAAAGCGGCAAAACGTTGACAATGATGCCCTTGGCCAAAAAGTGCGTATGCGTTTTTTCCTGAATATATTCAGGAAAAAACGCATACGCCCTTTTTGGCCAACCAAGCAACCTGGAAAGGCAAATCAGCGCTACAAAGAAGTCTCGCTTCCCATTGGTCAAAAGGGTCATGCTGCAAAAAGTGTGAAAACCAGAAATGCAGGACAGGCCATGGAGAAATGGCAGCCTTGCTACGCTGATGGGCGGGATGTAAATTGCCAACAGCCACTCTGGAGAAGTGTACGGTGTGTCCTGAAACATCAAAAAAACACAGCTCTAGGAGAATAGGGCACGTCCACTCATGGGCGTATAAATTGGGAAAACTAAAAATCAGCAAGACACAGGCACCCCAAAGTTTAGGGCTGCTCTCTTGACAAGAACCTCCACTTCATGACACCTTAAATATCCCAGGAATGAGGAAAATGGATAAAGAAGTTGTGGTCCTTATGTACAATGGAATATCACTCAGACATGAAATCAATGTCATAAGGCCAGTAGAAGCAAGATGAGTGGATTTAGATACGACGATTCTAAGTGAAATAAGTCACACAGAAAAAGACACTTATCATAAGCTATCACTTATAGAGGGAATGTAAAAACCGCTACACTTGAACTGAATTACAAAACAGAACAGAGTCACACGTTTAGAAAACACACTATGGCTGCTTAACGGGAAAGGAGAGGTGGGGTGATGCATAAAACAAGGGTTTCAAATTCGCTCAGATACCGTTCCATACACCCAATATGTAATAGACAAGACCTACTCCTTGCTCAGTGAACTGGACTCAACACCTCCTATTCACCGCACAAGAATATATGTGACTAGTAAGAATCTTAAAACCTATGTATTGATATCTGTCTGGAAGTGAGTCAAGTGGGTGTAAAGCCGCATAAACACAGCCGTGAAAAGCAGCTAAACCCCATTATAAAAATAAATTACTTTTAAATACCCGTAAAACAAAGACAGTGAAAGAGAGAGAAATTCTTACAAAATTCGTTCAGAGGCTGTGATGCAACCTGGATTGACCATATCTAGACCCACAGCTGGATGAGACATAAGGGTGGACACTCTTGGGGCTGAAAGGTTGGGTGAGGTTGGGTGAGCAAACGCAGACCCTTTAAAGTAATACTGCCTGGTACCCATCCCATGGGTCCCAAATCTCCAGTTTCAAGGGCATCTTCCTACATCGAAAACATGCATGAGAAACCCAGAAGATGGTACACCGTGTGATTTTGAAAGGTTTCTAATACGCACCTCATTTCTCATCTCCTTGTGCTCGGGTTCGCCTTTCCAGCTACTTTACTAGCAATCTCCCTACTTGGAGAATCAGCACCTTTAAGCTCCTGTTCCCTACAGGTTGCAATTTGTCCTGAGGATGAACGGGAAGAGGGGCAACCAATGAGAGACTAGATCTAGGTGTTGGGACAGGCACAGGTCACTCTATTTTCCCATCAGGAAGAAGAACTAACCACAGGCTCAGCCTGCCGCCCAGAAGCAGAATAGGGCCTGAGGCAATCACACGCTTTTGCGGCCAGCTCCCAAAAAAGCGAGTTGAAAAATGGAGCTCAGGGACACTGCAATTCACAAACCCGCAGAGTTATAAATGATAACTCTCATCCACAGATATATTGAGGGAAGGCAACGAAGAGGATTTGAAAGCAAGGCAGAATTGCAGGAAACAGGTTTCAGGAGGTAGATTCGAATCGCCTTTAAAGCACATGAAAAGCGGCAAAACGTTGACAATGATGCCCTTGGCCAAAAAGTGCGTATGCGTTTTTTCCTGAATATATTCAGGAAAAAACGCATACGCCCTTTTTGGCCAACCAAGCAACCTGGAAAGGCAAATCAGCGCTACAAAGAAGTCTCGCTTCCCATTGGTCAAAAGGGTCATGCTGCAAAAAGTGTGAAAACCAGAAATGCAGGACAGGCCATGGAGAAATGGCAGCCTTGCTACGCTGATGGGCGGGATGTAAATTGCCAACAGCCACTCTGGAGAAGTGTACGGTGTGTCCTGAAACATCAAAAAAACACAGCTCTAGGAGAATAGGGCACGTCCACTCATGGGCGTATAAATTGGGAAAACTAAAAATCAGCAAGACACAGGCACCCCAAAGTTTAGGGCTGCTCTCTTGACAAGAACCTCCACTTCATGACACCTTAAATATCCCAGGAATGAGGAAAATGGATAAAGAAGTTGTGGTCCTTATGTACAATGGAATATCACTCAGACATGAAATCAATGTCATAAGGCCAGTAGAAGCAAGATGAGTGGATTTAGATACGACGATTCTAAGTGAAATAAGTCACACAGAAAAAGACACTTATCATAAGCTATCACTTATAGAGGGAATGTAAAAACCGCTACACTTGAACTGAATTACAAAACAGAACAGAGTCACACGTTTAGAAAACACACTATGGCTGCTTAACGGGAAAGGAGAGGTGGGGTGATGCATAAAACAAGGGTTTCAAATTCGCTCAGATACCGTTCCATACACCCAATATGTAATAGACAAGACCTACTCCTTGCTCAGTGAACTGGACTCAACACCTCCTATTCACCGCACAAGAATATATGTGACTAGTAAGAATCTTAAAACCTATGTATTGATATCTGTCTGGAAGTGAGTCAAGTGGGTGTAAAGCCGCATAAACACAGCCGTGAAAAGCAGCTAAACCCCATTATAAAAATAAATTACTTTTAAATACCCGTAAAACAAAGACAGTGAAAGAGAGAGAAATTCTTACAAAATTCGTTCAGAGGCTGTGATGCAACCTGGATTGACCATATCTAGACCCACAGCTGGATGAGACATAAGGGTGGACACTCTTGGGGCTGAAAGGTTGGGTGAGGTTGGGTGAGCAAACGCAGACCCTTTAAAGTAATACTGCCTGGTACCCATCCCATGGGTCCCAAATCTCCAGTTTCAAGGGCATCTTCCTACATCGAAAACATGCATGAGAAACCCAGAAGATGGTACACCGTGTGATTTTGAAAGGTTTCTAATACGCACCTCATTTCTCACCTCCTTGTGCTCGGGTTCGCCTTTCCAGCTACTTTACTAGCAATCTCCCTACTTGGAGAATCAGCACCTTTAAGCTCCTGTTCCCTACAGGTTGCAATTTGTCCTGAGGATGAACGGGAAGAGGGGCAACCAATGAGAGACTAGATCTAGGTGTTGGGACAGGCACAGGTCACTCTATTTTCCCATCAGGAAGAAGAATTAACCACAGGCTCAGCCTGTCGCCCAGAAGCAGAATAGGGACGGAGGCAATCCCGCGCTTTTGCGGCCAGCTCCCAAAAAAGCGAGTTGAAAAATGGAGCTCAGGGACACTGCAATTCACAAACCCGCAGAGTTATAAATGATAACTCTCATCCACAGATATATTGAGGGAAGGCAACGAAGAGGATTTGAAAGCAAGGCAGAATTGCAGGAAACAGATTTCAGGAGGTAGATTCGAATCGCCTTTAAAGCACATGAAAAGAGGCAAAACGTCGACAATGATGCCCTTGGCCAAAAAGGGCATATGCGTTTTTTCCTGAATATATTCAGGAAAAAACGCATACGCCCTTTTTGGCCAACCAAGCATCCTGCAAAGGCAAATCAGCGCTACAAAGAAGTCTCGCTTCCCATCGGTCAAAAGGGTCATGCTGCAAAAAGTGTCAAAACCAGAAATGCAGGACAGGCCATGGAGAAATGGCAGCCTTGCTACGCTGATGGGCGGGATGTAAATTGCCAACAGCCACTCTGGAGAAGTGTACGGTGTGTCCTGAAACATCGAAAAAACACAGCTTAGGGAGCATAGGGCACGTCCACTCATGGGAGTATAAATTGGGAAAAATAAAATTAACAAGACACAGTCACCCCAAAGTTTAGGGCTGCTCTGTTGACAAGAACCTCCACTTCATGACACCTTAAATATCCCAGGAAAGAGAAAAATGGATAAAGAAGTTGTGGTCCTTATGTACAATGGAATATCACTCAGACATGAAATCAATGTCATAAGGCTAGTAGAAGCAAGATGAGTGGATTTAGATACGATGATTCTAAGTGAAATAAGTCACACAGAAAAAGACACTTATCATAAGCTATCACTTAGAGAGGGAATGTAAAAACCGCTACACTTGAACTGAATTACAAAACAGAACAGAGTCACACGTTTAGAAAACACACTATGGCTGCTTAACGGGAAAGGTGAGGTGGGGTGATGCATAAAACAAGGGTTTCAAATTCGCTCAGATACCGTTCCATACACCCAATATGTAATAGACAAGACCTACTCCTTGCTCAGTGAACTGGACTCAACACCCCCTATTCACCGCACAAGAATATATGTGACTAGTAAGAATCTTAAAACCTATGCATTGATATCTGTCTGGAAGTGAGTCAAGTGGGTGTAAAGCCGCATAAACACAGCCGTGAAAAGCAGCTAAACCCCATTATAAAAATAAATTACTTTTAAAAACCCGTAAAACAAAGACAGTGAAAGAGAGAGAAATTCTTACACAATTCGTTCAGAGGCTGTGATGCAACCTGGATTGACCATATCTAGACCCACAGCTGGATGAGACATAAGGGTGGACACTCTTGGGGCTGAAATGTTGGGTGAGGTTGGGTGAGCAAACGCAGACCCTTTAAAGTAATACTGCCTGGTACCCATCCCATGGGTCCCAAATCTCCAGGTTCAAGGGCATCTTCCTACATCGAAAACATGCATGAGAAACCCAGAAGATGGTACACCGTGTGATTTTGAAAGGTTTCTAATACGCACCTCATTTCTCATCTCCTTGTGCTCGGGTTAGCCTTTCCAGCTTCTTTACTAGCAATCTCCCTACTTGGAGAATCAGCACCTTTAAGCTCCTGTTCCCTACAGGTTGCAATTTGTCCTGAGGATGAACGGGAAGAGGGGCAACCAATGAGAGACTAGATCTAGGTGTTGGGACAGGCACAGGTCACTCTATTTTCCCATCAGGAAGAAGAATTAACCACAGGCTCAGCCTGCCGCCCAGAAGCAGAATAGGGCCTGAGGCAATCCCGCGCATTTGCGGACAACTCCCAAAAAAGCGAGTTGAAAAATGGAGCTCAGGGACACTGCAATTCACAAACCCGCAGAGTTATAAATGATAACTCTCATCCACAGATATATTGAGGGAAGGCAACGAAGAGGATTTGAAAGCAAGGCAGAATTGCAGGAACCAGATTTCAGGAGGTAGATAAGAATCGCCTTTAAAGCACATGAAAAGCGGCAAAATGTCCACAATGATGCCCTTGGCCAAAAAGGGCGTATGCGTTTTTTCCTGAATATATTCAGGAAAAAACGCATACGCCCTTTTTGGCCAACCAAGCAACCTGGAAAGGCAAATCAGCGCTAGAAAGAAGTCTCGCTTCCCATCGGTCAAAAGGGTCATGCTGAAAAATGTGTCAAAACCAGAAATGCAGGACAGGCCATGGAGAAATGGCAGCCTTGCTATGCTGATGGGCGGGATGTAAATTGCCAACAGCCACTCTGGAGAAGTGCACGGTGTGTCCTGAAACATCGAAAAAACACAGCTTAGGGAGCATAGGGCACGTCCACTCATGGGCGTATAAATTGGGAAAACTAAAAATCAGCAAGACACAGGCACCCCAAAGTTTAGGGCTGCTCTCTTGACAAGAACCTCCACTTCATGACACCTTAAATATCCCAGGAATGAGGAAAATGGATAAAGAAGTTGTGGTCCTTATGTACAATGGAATATCACTCAGACATGAAATCAATGTCATAAGGCCAGTAGAAGCAAGATGAGTGGATTTAGATACGACGATTCTAAGTGAAATAAGTCACACAGAAAAAGACACTTATCATAAGCTATCACTTATAGAGGGAATGTAAAAACCGCTACACTTGAACTGAATTACAAAACAGAACAGAGTCACACGTTTAGAAAACACACTATGCCTGCTTAACGGGAAAGGTGAGGTGGGGTGATGCATAAAACAAGGGTTTCAAATTCGCTCAGATACCGTTCCATACACCCAATATGTAATAGACAAGACCTACTCCTTGCTCAGTGAACTGGACTCAACACCCCCTATTCACCGCACAAGAATATATGTGACTAGTAAGAATCTTAAAACCTATGTATTGATATCTGTCTGGAAGTGAGTCAAGTGGGTGTAAAGCCGCATAAACACAGCCGTGAAAAGCAGCTAAACCCCATTATAAAAATAAATTACTTTTAAAAACCCGTAAGACAAAGACAGTGAAAGAGAGATTAATTCTTTCAAAATTCGTTCAGAGGCAGTGATGCAACCTGGATTGACCATATGTAGACCCACAGCTGGATGAGACATAAGGGTGGACACTCTTGGGGCTGAAAGGTTGGGTGAGGTTGGGTGAGCAAACGCAGACCCTTTAAAGTAATACTGCCTGGTACCCATCCCATGGGTCCCAAATCTCCAGGTTCAAGGGCATCTTCCTACATCGAAAACATGCATGAGAAACCCAGAAGATGGTACACCGTGTGATTTTGAAAGGTTTCTAATACGCACCTCATTTCTCATCTCCTTGTGCTCGGGTTCGCCTTTCCAGCTACTTTACTAGCAATCTCCCTACTTGGAGAATCAGCACCTTTAAGCTCCTGTTCCCTACAGGTTGCAATTTGTCCTGAGGATGAACGGGAAGAGGGGCAACCAATGAGAGACTAGATCTAGGTGTTGGGACAGGCACAGGTCACTCTATTTTCCCATCAGGAAGAAGAATTAACCACAGGCTCAGCCTGCCGCCCAGAAGCAGAATAGGGCCTGAGGCAATCACACGCTTTTGCGGCCAGCTCCCAAAAAAGCGAGTTGAAAAATGGAGCTCAGGGACACTGCAATTCACAAACCCGCAGAGTTATAAATGATAACTCTCATCCACAGATATATTGAGGGAAGGCAACGAAGAGGATTTGAAAGCAAGGCAGAATTGCAGGAAACAGGTTTCAGGAGGTAGATTCGAATCGCCTTTAAAGCACATGAAAAGCGGCAAAACGTTGACAATGATGCCCTTGGCCAAAAAGTGCGTATGCGTTTTTTCCTGAATATATTCAGGAAAAAACGCATACGCCCTTTTTGGCCAACCAAGCAACCTGGAAAGGCAAATCAGCGCTACAAAGAAGTCTCGCTTCCCATTGGTCAAAAGGGTCATGCTGCAAAAAGTGTGAAAACCAGAAATGCAGGACAGGCCATGGAGAAATGGCAGCCTTGCTACGCTGATGGGCGGGATGTAAATTGCCAACAGCCACTCTGGAGAAGTGTACGGTGTGTCCTGAAACATCAAAAAAACACAGCTCTAGGAGAATAGGGCACGTCCACTCATGGGCGTATAAATTGGGAAAACTAAAAATCAGCAAGACACAGGCACCCCAAAGTTTAGGGCTGCTCTCTTGACAAGAACCTCCACTTCATGACACCTTAAATATCCCAGGAATGAGGAAAATGGATAAAGAAGTTGTGGTCCTTATGTACAATGGAATATCACTCAGACATGAAATCAATGTCATAAGGCCAGTAGAAGCAAGATGAGTGGATTTAGATACGACGATTCTAAGTGAAATAAGTCACACAGAAAAAGACACTTATCATAAGCTATCACTTATAGAGGGAATGTAAAAACCGCTACACTTGAACTGAATTACAAAACAGAACAGAGTCACACGTTTAGAAAACACACTATGGCTGCTTAACGGGAAAGGAGAGGTGGGGTGATGCATAAAACAAGGGTTTCAAATTCGCTCAGATACCGTTCCATACACCCAATATGTAATAGACAAGACCTACTCCTTGCTCAGTGAACTGGACTCAACACCTCCTATTCACCGCACAAGAATATATGTGACTAGTAAGAATCTTAAAACCTATGTATTGATATCTGTCTGGAAGTGAGTCAAGTGGGTGTAAAGCCGCATAAACACAGCCGTGAAAAGCAGCTAAACCCCATTATAAAAATAAATTACTTTTAAATACCCGTAAAACAAAGACAGTGAAAGAGAGAGAAATTCTTACAAAATTCGTTCAGAGGGTGTGATGCAACCTGGATTGACCATATCTAGACCCACAGCTTGATGAGACATAAGGGTGGACACTCTTGGTGCTGAAAGGTTGGGTGAGGTTGGGTGAGCAAACGCAGACCCTTTAAAGTAATACTGACTGGTACCCATTCCATGGGTCCCAAATCTCCAGGTTCAAGGGCATCTTCCTACATCGAAAACATGCATGAGAAACCCAGAAGATGGTACACTTTGTGATTTTGAAAGGTTTCTAATACGCACCTCATTTCTCATCTCCTTGTGCTCGGGTTCGCCTTTCCAGCTACTTTACTAGCAATCTCCCTACTTGGAGAATCAGCACCTTTAAGCTCCTGTTCCCTACAGGTTGCAATTTGTCCTGAGGATGAACGGGAAGAGGGGCAACCAATGAGAGACTAGATCTAGGTGTTGGGACAGGCACAGGTCACTCTATTTTCCCATCAGGAAGAAGAATTAACCACAGGCTCAGCCTGCCGCCCAGAAGCAGAATAGGGCCTGAGGCAATCCCGCGCGTTTGCGGCCAGCTCCCAAAAAAGCGAGTTGAAAAATGGAGCTCAGGGACACTGCAATTCACAAACCCGCAGAGTTATAAATGATAACTCTCATCCACAGATATATTGAGGGAAGGCAACGAAGAGGATTTGAAAGCAAGGCAGAATTGCAGGAAACAGATTTCAGGAGGGAGATTCGAATCGCCTTTAAAGCACATGAAAAGCGGCAAAACGTCGACAATGATGCCCTTGGCCAAAAAGGGCGTATGCGTTTTTTCCTGAATATATTCAGGAAAAAACGCATACGCCCTTTTTGGCCAACCAAGCAACCTGGAAAGGCAAATCAGCGCTACAAAGAAGTCTCGCTTCCCATAGGTCAAAAGGGCTATGCTGCAAAAAGTGTCAAAACCAGAAATGCAGGACAGGCCATGGAGAAATGGCAGCCTTGCTACGCTGATGGGCGGGATGTAAATTGCCAACAGCCACTCTGGAGAAGTGTACGGTGTGTCCTGAAACATCGAAAAAACACAGCTTAGGGAGCATAGGGCACGTCCACTCATGGGCGTATAAATTGGGAAAACTAAAAATCAGCAAGACACAGGCACCCCAAAGTTTAGGGTTGCTCTGTTGACAAGAACCTCCACTTCATGACACCTTAAATATCCCAGGAAAGAGGAAAATGGATAAAGAAGTTGTGGTCCTTATATACAATGGAATATCACTCAGACATGAAATCAATGTCATAAGGCTAGTAGAAGCAAGATGAGTGGATTTAGATACGACGATTCTAAGTGAAATAAGTCACACAGAAAAAGACACTTATCATAAGCTATCACTTAGAGAGGGAATGTAAAAACCGCTACACTTGAACTGAATTACAAAACAGAACAGAGTCACACGTTTAGAAAACACACTATGGCTGCTTAACGGGAAAGGTGAGGTGGGGTGATGCATAAAACAAGGGTTTCAAATTCGCTCAGATACCGTTCCATACACCCAATATGTAATAGACAAGACCTACTCCTTGCTCAGTGAACTGGACTCAACACCCCCTATTCACCGCAAAAGAATATATGTGACTAGTAAGAATCTTAAAACCTATGTATTGATATCTGTCTGGAAGTGAGTCAAGTGGGTGTAAAGCCGCATAAACACAGCCGTGAAAAGCAGCTAAACCCCATTATAAAAATAAATTACTTTTAAAAACCCGTAAAACAAAGACAGTGAAAGAGAGAGAAATTCTTACAAAATTCGTTCAGAGGCTGTAATGCAACCTGGATTGACCATATCTAGACCCACAGCTGGATGAGACATAAGGGTGGACACTCTTGGGGCTGAAAGGTTGGGTGAGGTTGGGTGAGCAAACGCAGACCCTTTAAAGTAATACTGCCTGGTACCCATCCCATGGGTCCCAAATCTCCAGGTTCAAGGGCATCTTCCTACATCGAAAACATGCATGAGAAACCCAGAAGATGGTACACCGTGTGATTTTGAAAGGTTTCTAATACGCACCTCATTTCTCATCTCCTTGTGCTCGGGTTCGCCTTTCCAGCTACTTTACTAGCAATCTCCCTACTTGGAGAATCAGCACCTTTAAGCTCCTGTTCCCTACAGGTTGCAATTTGTCCTGAGGATGAACGGGAAGAGGGGCAACCAATGAGAGACTAGATCTAGGTGTTGGGACAGACACAGGTCACTCTATTTTCCCATCAGGAAGAAGAATTAACCACAGGCTCAGCCTGTCGCCCAGAAGCAGAATAGGGCCTGAGGCAATCCCCCGCTTTTGCGGCCAGCTCCCAAAAAAGCGAGTTGAAAAATGGAGCTCAGGGACACTGCAATTCACAAACCCGCAGAGTTATAAATGATAACTCTCATCCACAGATATATTGAGGGAAGGCAACGAAGAGGATTTGAAAGCAAGGCAGAATTGCAGGAAACAGATTTCAGGAGGTAGATTCGAATCGCCTTTAAAGCACATGAAAAGCGGCAAAACGTCGACAATGATGCCCTTGGCCAAAAAGGGCGTATGCGTTTTTTCCTGAATATATTCAGGAAAAAACGCATACGACCTTTTTGGCCAACCAAGCATCCTGCAAAGTCAAATCAGCGCTACAAAGAAGTCTCGCTTCCCATCGGTCAAAAGGGTCATGCTGCAAAAAGTGTCAAAACCAGAAATGCAGGACAGGCCATGGAGAAATGGCAGCCTTGCTACGCTGATGGGCGGGATGTAAATTGCCAACAGCCACTCTGGAGAAGTGTACGGTGTGTCCTGAAACATCGAAAAAACACAGCTTAGGGAGCATAGGGCACGTCCACTCATGGGAGTATAAATTCGGAAAACTAAAAATCAGCAAGACACAGGCATCCCAAAGTTTAGGGCTGCTCTGTTGACAAGAACCTCCACTTCACGACACCTTAAATATCCCAGGAAAGAGAAAAATGGATAAAGAAGTTGTGGACCTTATGTACAATGGAATATCACTCAGACATGAAATCAATGTCATAAGGCTAGTAGAAGCAAGATGAGTGCATTTAGGTACGACGAATCTAAGTGAAATAAGTCACACAGAAAAAGACACTTTTCATAAGCTATCACTTAGAGAGGGAATGTAAAAACCGCTACACTTGAACTGAATTACAAAACAGAACAGAGTCACACGTTTAGAAAACACACTATGCCTGCTTAACGGGAAAGGTGAGGTGGGGTGATGCATAAAACAAGGGTTTCAAATTCGCTCAGATACCGTTCCATACACCCAATATGTAATAGACAAGACCTACTCCTTGCTCAGTGAACTGGACTCAACACCCCCTATTCACCGCACAAGAATATATGTGACTAGTAAGAATCTTAAAACCTATGTATTGATATCTGTCTGGAAGTGAGTCAAGTGGGTGTAAAGCCGCATAAACACAGCCGTGAAAAGCAGCTAAACCCCATTATAAAAATAAATTACTTTTAAAAACCCGTAAGACAAAGACAGTGAAAGAGAGATTAATTCTTACAAAATTCGTTCAGAGGCTGTGATGCAACCTGGATTGACCATATCTAGACCCACAGCTGGATGAGACATAAGGGTGGACACTCTTGGGGCTGAAAGGTTGGGTGAGGTTGGGTGAGCAAACGCAGACCCTTTAAAGTAATACTGCCTGGTACCCATCCCATGGGTCCCAAATCTCCAGGTTCAAGGGCATCTTCCTACATCGAAAACATGCATGAGAAACCCAGAAGATGGTACACCGTGTGATTTTGAAAGGTTTCTAATACGCACCTCATTTCTCATCTCCTTGTGCTCGGGTTCGCCTTTCCAGCTACTTTACTAGCAATCTCCCTACTTGGAGAATCAGCACCTTTAAGCTCCTGTTCCCTACAGGTTGCAATTTGTCCTGAGGATGAACGGGAAGAGGGGCAACCAATGAGAGACTAGATCTAGGTGTTGGGACAGGCACAGGTCACTCTATTTTCCCATCAGGAAGAAGAATTAACCACAGGCTCAGCCTGCCGCCCAGTAGCAGAATAGGGCCTGAGGCAATCACACGCTTTTGCGGCCAGCTCCCAAAAAAGCGAGTGGAAAAATGGAGCTCAGGGACACTGCAATTCACAAACCCGCAGAGTTATAAATGATAACTCTCATCCACAGATATATTGAGGGAAGGCAACGAAGAGGATTTGAAAGCAAGGCAGAATTGCAGGAAACAGGTTTCAGGAGGTAGATTCGAATCGCCTTTAAAGCACATGAAAAGCGGCAAAACGTTGACAATGATGCCCTTGGCCAAAAAGGGCGTATGCGTTTTTTCCTGAATATATTCAGGAAAAAACGCATACGCCCTTTTTGGCCAACCAAGCAACCTGGAAAGGCAAATCAGCGCTACAAAGAAGTCTCGCTTCCCATTGGTCAAAAGGGTCATGCTGCAAAAAGTGTGAAAACCAGAAATGCAGGACAGGCCATGGAGAAATGGCAGCCTTGCTACACTGATGGGCGGGATGTAAATTGCCAACAGCCACTCTGGAGAAGTGTACGGTGTGTCCTGAAACATCAAAAAAACACAGCTCTAGGAGAATAGGGCACGTCCACTCATGGGCGTATAAATTGGGAAAACTAAAAATCAGCAAGACACAGGCACCCCAAAGTTTAGGGCTGCTCTCTTGACAAGAACCTCCACTTCATGACACCTTAAATATCCCAGGAATGAGGAAAATGGATAAAGAAGTTGTGGTCCTTATGTACAATGGAATATCACTCAGACATGAAATCAATGTCATAAGGCCAGTAGAAGCAAGATGAGTGGATTTAGATACGACGATTCTAAGTGAAATAAGTCACACAGAAAAAGACACTTATCATAAGCTATCACTTATAGAGGGAATGTAAAAACCGCTACACTTGAACTGAATTACAAAACAGAACAGAGTCACACGTTTAGAAAACACACTATGGCTGCTTAACGGGAAAGGAGAGGTGGGGTGATGCATAAAACAAGGGTTTCAAATTCGCTCAGATACCGTTCCATACACCCAATATGTAATAGACAAGACCTACTCCTTGCTCAGTGAACTGGACTCAACACCTCCTATTCACCGCACAAGAATATATGTGACTAGTAAGAATCTTAAAACCTATGTATTGATATCTGTCTGGAAGTGAGTCAAGTGGGTGTAAAGCCGCATAAACACAGCCGTGAAAAGCAGCTAAACCCCATTATAAAAATAAATTACTTTTAAATACCCGTAAAACAAAGACAGTGAAAGAGAGAGAAATTCTTACAAAATTCGTTCAGAGGCTGTGATGCAACCTGGATTGACCATATCTAGACCCACAGCTGGATGAGACATAAGGGTGGACACTCTTGGGGCTGAAAGGTTGGGTGAGGTTGGGTGAGCAAACGCAGACCCTTTAAAGTAATACTGCCTGGTACCCATCCCATGGGTCCCAAATCTCCAGTTTCAAGGGCATCTTCCTACATCGAAAACATGCATGAGAAACCCAGAAGATGGTACACCGTGTGATTTTGAAAGGTTTCTAATACGCACCTCATTTCTCATCTCCTTGTGCTCGGGTTCGCCTTTCCAGCTACTTTACTAGCAATCTCCCTACTTGGAGAATCAGCACCTTTAAGCTCCTGTTCCCTACAGGTTGCAATTTGTCCTGAGGATGAACGGGAAGAGGGGCAACCAATGAGAGACTAGATCTAGGTGTTGGGACAGGCACAGGTCACTCTATTTTCCCATCAGGAAGAAGAATTAACCACAGGCTCAGCCTGTCGCCCAGAAGCAGAATAGGGCCTGAGGCAATCCCGCGCTTTTGCGGCCAGCTCCCAAAAAAGCGAGTTGAAAAATGGAGCTCAGGGACACTGCAATTCACAAACCCGCAGAGTTATAAATGATAACTCTCATCCACAGATATATTGAGGGAAGGCAACGAAGAGGATTTGAAAGCAAGGCAGAATTGCAGGAAACAGGTTTCAGGAGGTAGATTCGAATCGCCTTTAAAGCACATGAAAAGCGGCAAAACGTTGACAATGATGCCCTTGGCCAAAAAGGGCGTATGCGTTTTTTCCTGAATATATTCAGGAAAAAACGCATACGCCCTTTTTGGCCAACCAAGCAACCTGGAAAGGCAAATCAGCGCTACAAAGAAGTCTCGCTTCCCATTGGTCAAAAGGGTCATGCTGCAAAAAGTGTGAAAACCAGAAATGCAGGACAGGCCATGGAGAAATGGCAGCCTTGCTACGCTGATGGGCGGGATGTAAATTGCCAACAGCCACTCTGGAGAAGTGTACGGTGTGTCCTGAAACATCAAAAAAACACAGCTCTAGGAGAATAGGGCACGTCCACTCATGGGCGTATAAATTGGGAAAACTAAAAATCAGCAAGACACAGGCACCCCAAAGTTTAGGGCTGCTCTCTTGACAAGAACCTCCACTTCATGACACCTTAAATATCCCAGGAATGAGGAAAATGGATAAAGAAGTTGTGGTCCTTATGTACAATGGAATATCACTCAGACATGAAATCAATGTCATAAGGCCAGTAGAAGCAAGATGAGTGGAGTTAGGTACGACAATTCTAAGTGAAATAAGTCACACAGAAAAAGACACTTATCATAAGCTATCACTTATAGAGGGAATGTAAAAACCGCTACACTTGAACTGAATTACAAAACAGAACAGAGTCACACGTTTAGAAAACACACTATGGCTGCTTAACGGGAAAGGAGAGGTGGGGTGATGCATAAATCAAGGGTTTCAAATTCGCTCAGATACCGTTCCATACACCCAATATGTAATAGACAAGACCTACTCCTTGCTCAGTGAACTGGACTCAACACCTCCTATTCACCGCACAAGAATATATGTGACTAGTAAGAATCTTAAAACCTATGTATTGATATCTGTCTGGAAGTGAGTCAAGTGGGTGTAAAGCCGCATAAACACAGCCGAGAAAAGCAGCTAAACCCCATTATAAAAATAAATTACTTTTAAATACCCGTAAAACAAAGACAGTGAAAGAGAGAGAAATTCTTACAAAATTCGTTCAGAGGCTGTGATGCAACCTGGATTGACCATATCTAGACCCACAGCTGGATGAGACATAAGGGTGGACACTCTTGGGGCTGAAAGTTTGGGTGAGGTTGGGTGAGCAAACGCAGACCCTTTAAAGTAATACTGCCTGGTACCCATCCCATGGGTCCCAAATCTCCAGTTTCAAGGGCATCTTCCTACATCGAAAACATGCATGAGAAACCCAGAAGATGGTACACCGTGTGATTTTGAAAGGTTTCTAATACGCACCTCATTTCTCATCTCCTTGTGCTCGGGTTCGCCTTTCCAGCTACTTTACTAGCAATCTCCCTACTTGGAGAATCAGCACCTTTAAGCTCCTGTTCCCTACAGGTTGCAATTTGTCCTGAGGATGAACGGGAAGAGGGGCAACCAATGAGAGACTAGATCTAGGTGTTGGGACAGGCACAGGTCACTCTATTTTCCCATCAGGAAGAAGAATTAACCACAGGCTCAGCCTGTCGCCCAGAAGCAGAATAGGGCCTGAGGCAATCCCGCGCTTTTGCGGCCAGCTCCCAAAAAAGCGAGTTGAAAAATGGAGCTCAGGGACACTGCAATTCACAAACCCGCAGAGTTATAAATGATAACTCTCATCCACAGATATATTGAGGGAAGGCAACGAAGAGGATTTGAAAGCAAGGCAGAATTGCAGGAAACAGATTTCAGGAGGTAGATTCGAATCGCATTTAAAGCACATGAAAAGAGGCAAAACGTCGACAATGATGCCCTTGGCCAAAAAGGGCGTATGCGTTTTTTCCTGAATATATTCAGGAAAAAACGCATACGCCCTTTTTGGCCAACCAAGCATCCTGCAAAGGCAAATCAGCGCTACAAAGAAGTCTCGCTTCCCATCGGTCAAAAGGGTCATGCTGCAAAAAGTGTCAAAACCAGAAATGCAGGACAGGCCATGGAGAAATGGCAGCCTTGCTACGCTGATGGGCGGGATGTAAATTGCCAACAGCCACTCTGGAGAAGTGTACGGTGTGTCCTGAAACATCGAAAAAACACAGCTTAGGGAGCATAGGGCACGTCCACTCATGGGCGTATAAATTGGGAAAACTAAAAATCAGCAAGACACAGGCATCCCAAAGTTTAGGGCTGCTCTGTTGACAAGAACCTCGACTTCATGACACCTTAAATATCCCAGGAATGAGGAAAATGGATAAAGAAGTTGTGGTCCTTATGTACAATGGAATATCACTCAGACATGAAATCAATGTCATAAGGCCAGTAGAAGCAAGATGAGTGGATTTAGATACGACGATTCTAAGTGAAATAAGTCACACAGAAAAAGACACTTATCATAAGCTATCACTTATAGAGGGAATGTAAAAACCGCTACACTTGAACTGAATTACAAAACAGAACAGAGTCACACGTTTAGAAAACACACTATGGCTGCTTAACGGGAAAGGAGAGGTGGGGTGATGCATAAAACAAGGGTTTCAAATTCGCTCAGATACCGTTCCATACACCCAATATGTAATAGACAAGACCTACTCCTTGCTCAGTGAACTGGACTCAACACCTCCTATTCACCGCACAAGAATATATGTGACTAGTAAGAATCTTAAAACCTATGTATTGATATCTGTCTGGAAGTGAGTCAAGTGGGTGTAAAGCCGCATAAACACAGCCGTGAAAAGCAGCTAAACCCCATTATAAAAATAAATTACTTTTAAATACCCGTAAAACAAAGACAGTGAAAGAGAGAGAAATTCTTACAAAATTCGTTCAGAGGCTGTGATGCAACCTGGATTGACCATATCTAGACCCACAGCTGGATGAGACATAAGGGTGGACACTCTTGGGGCTGAAAGGTTGGGTGAGGTTGGGTGAGCAAACGCAGACCCTTTAAAGTAATACTGCCTGGTACCCATCCCATGGGTCCCAAATCTCCAGTTTCAAGGGCATCTTCCTACATCGAAAACATGCATGAGAAACCCAGAAGATGGTACACCGTGTGATTTTGAAAGGTTTCTAATACGCACCTCATTTCTCATCTCCTTGTGCTCGGGTTCGCCTTTCCAGCTACTTTACTAGCAATCTCCCTACTTGGAGAATCAGCACCTTTAAGCTCCTGTTCCCTACAGGTTGCAATTTGTCCTGAGGATGAACGGGAAGAGGGGCAACCAATGAGAGACTAGATCTAGGTGTTGGGACAGGCAAAGGTCACTCTATTTTCCCATCAGGAAGAAGAATTAACCACAGGCTCAGCCTGTCGCCCAGAAGCAGAATAGGGCCTGAGGCAATCCCGCGCTTTTGCGGCCAGCTCCCAAAAAAGCGAGTTGAAAAATGGAGCTCAGGGACACTGCAATTCACAAACCCGCAGAGTTATAAATGATAACTCTCATCCACAGATATATTGAGGGAAGGCAACGAAGAGGATTTGAAAGCAAGGCAGAATTGCAGGAAACAGGTTTCAGGAGGTAGATTCGAATCGCCTTTAAAGCACATGAAAAGCGGCAAAACGTTGACAATGATGCCCTTGGCCAAAAAGGGCGTATGCGTTTTTTCCTGAATATATTCAGGAAAAAACGCATACGCCCTTTTTGGCCAACCAAGCAACCTGGAAAGGCAAATCAGCGCTACAAAGAAGTCTCGCTTCCCATTGGTCAAAAGGGTCATGCTGCAAAAAGTGTGAAAACCAGAAATGCAGGACAGGGCATGGAGAAATGGCAGCCTTGCTACGCTGATGGGCGGGATGTAAATTGCCAACAGCCACTCTGGAGAAGTGTACGGTGTGTCCTGAAACATCAAAAAAACACAGCTCTAGGAGAATAGGGCCACGTCCACTCATGGGCGTATAAATTGGGAAAACTAAAAATCAGCAAGACACAGGCACCCCAAAGTTTAGGGCTGCTCTCTTGACAAGAACCTCCACTTCATGACACCTTAAATATCCCAGGAATGAGGAAAATGGATAAAGAAGTTGTGGTCCTTATGTACAATGGAATATCACTCAGACATGAAATCAATGTCATAAGGCCAGTAGAAGCAAGATGAGTGGATTTAGATACGACGATTCTAAGTGAAATAAGTCACACAGAAAAAGACACTTATCATAAGCTATCACTTATAGAGGGAATGTAAAAACCGCTACACTTGAACTGAATTACAAAACAGAACAGAGTCACACGTTTAGAAAACACACTATGGCTGCTTAACGGGAAAGGAGAGGTGGTGTGATGCATAAAACAAGGGTTTCAAATTCGCTCAGATACCGTTCCATACACCCAATATGTAATAGACAAGACCTACTCCTTGCTCAGTGAACTGGACTCAACACCTCCTATTCACCGCACAAGAATATATGTGACTAGTAAGAATCTTAAAACCTATGTATTGATATCTGTCTGGAAGTGAGTCAAGTGGGTGTAAAGCCGCATAAACACAGCCGTGAAAAGCAGCTAAACCCCATTATAAAAATAAATTACTTTTAAATACCCGTAAAACAAAGACAGTGAAAGAGAGAGAAATTCTTACAAAATTCGTTCAGAGGCTGTGATGCAACCTGGATTGACCATATCTAGACCCACAGCTGGATGAGACATAAGGGTGGACACTCTTGGGGCTGAAAGGTTGGGTGAGGTTGGGTGAGCAAACGCAGACCCTTTAAAGTAATACTGCCTGGTACCCATACCATGGGTCCCAAATCTCCAGGTTCAAGGGCATCTTCCTACATCGAAAACATGCATGAGAAACCCAGAAGATGGTACACCGTGTGATTTTGAAAGGTTTCTAATACGCACCTCATTTCTCATCTCCTTGTGCTCGGGTTCGCCTTTCCAGCTACTTTACTAGCAATCTCCCTACTTGGAGAATCAGCACCTTTAAGCTCCTGTTCCCTACAGGTTGCAATTTGTCCTGAGGATGAACGGGAAGAGGGGCAACCAATGAGAGACTAGATCTAGGTGTTGGGACAGGCACAGGTCACTCTATTTTCCCATCAGGAAGAAGAATTAACCACAGGCTCAGCCTGTCGCCCAGAAGCAGAATAGGGCCTGAGGCAATCCCGCGCTTTTGCGGCCAGCTCCCAAAAAAGCGAGTTGAAAAATGGAGCTCAGGGACACTGCAATTCACAAACCCGCAGAGTTATAAATGATAACTCTCATCCACAGATATATTGAGGGAAGGCAACGAAGAGGATTTGAAAGCAAGGCAGAATTGCAGGAAACAGGTTTCAGGAGGTAGATTCGAATCGCCTTTAAAGCACATGAAAAGCGGCAAAACGTTGACAATGATGCCCTTGGCCAAAAAGGGCGTATGCGTTTTTTCCTGAATATATTCAGGAAAAAACGCATACGCCCTTTTTGGCCAACCAAGCAACCTGGAAAGGTAAATCAGCGCTACAAAGAAGTCTCGCTTCCCATTGGTCAAAAGGGTCATGCTGCAAAAAGTGTGAAAACTAGAAATGCAGGACAGGCCATGGAGAAATGGCAGCCTTGCTACGCTGATGGGCGGGATGTAAATTGCCAACAGCCACTCTGGAGAAGTGTACGGTGTGTCCTGAAACATCGAAAAAACACAGCTCTAGGAGAATAGGGCACGTCCACTCATGGGCGTATAAATTGGGAAAACTAAAAATCAGCAAGACACAGGCACCCCAAAATTTAGGGCTGCTCTCTTGACAAGAACCTCCACTTCATGACACCTTAAATATCCCAGGAATGAGGAAAATGGATAAAGAAGTTGTGGTCCTTATGTACAATGGAATATCACTCAGACATGAAATCAATGTCATAAGGCCAGTAGAAGCAAGATGAGTGGATTTAGATACGACGATTCTAAGTGAAATAAGTCACACAGAAAAAGACACTTATCATAAGCTATCACTTATAGAGGGAATGTAAAAACCGCTACACTTGAACTGAATTACAAAACAGAACAGAGTCACACGTTTAGAAAACACACTATGGCTGCTTAACGGGAAAGGAGAGGTGGGGTGATGCATAAAACAAGGGTTTCAAATTCGCTCAGATACCGTTCCATACACCCAATATGTAATAGACAAGACCTACTCCTTGCTCAGTGAACTGGACTCAACACCTCCTATTCACCGCACAAGAATATATGTGACTAGTAAGAATCTTAAAACCTATGTATTGATATCTGTCTGGAAGTGAGTCAAGTGGGTGTAAAGCCGCATAAACACAGCCGTGAAAAGCAGCTAAACCCCATTATAAAAATAAATTACTTTTAAATACCCGTAAAACAAAGACAGTGAAAGAGAGAGAAATTCTTACAAAATTCGTTCAGAGGCTGTGATGCAACCTGGATTGACCATATCTAGACCCACAGCTGGATGAGACATAAGGGTGGACACTCTTGGGGCTGAAAGGTTGGGTGAGGTTGGGTGAGCAAACGCAGACCCTTTAAAGTAATACTGCCTGGTACCCATCCCATGGGTCCCAAATCTCCAGTTTCAAGGGCATCTTCCTACATCGAAAACATGCATGAGAAACCCAGAAGATGGTACACCGTGTGATTTTGAAAGGTTTCTAATACGCACCTCATTTCTCATCTCCTTGTGCTCGGGTTCGCCTTTCCAGCTACTTTACTAGCAATCTCCCTACTTGGAGAATCAGCACCTTTAAGCTCCTGTTCCCTACAGGTTGCAATTTGTCCTGAGGATGAACGGGAAGAGGGGCAACCAATGAGAGACTAGATCTAGGTGTTGGGACAGGCACAGGTCACTCTATTTTCCCATCAGGAAGAAGAATTAACCACAGGCTCAGCCTGTCGCCCAGAAGCAGAATAGGGCCTGAGGCAATCCCGCGCTTTTGCGGCCAGCTCCCAAAAAAGCGAGTTGAAAAATGGAGCTCAGGGACACTGCAATTCACAAACCCGCAGAGTTATAAATGATAACTCTCATCCACAGATATATTGAGGGAAGGCAACGAAGAGGATTTGAAAGCAAGGCAGAATTGCAGGAAACAGATTTCAGGAGGTAGATTCGAATCGCCTTTAAAGCACATGAAAAGAGGCAAAACGTCGACAATGATGCCCTTGGCCAAAAAGGGCGTATGCGTTTTTTCCTGAATATATTCAGGAAAAAACGCATACGCCCTTTTTGGCCAACCAAGCATCCTGCAAAGGCAAATCAGCGCTACAAAGAAGTCTCGCTTCCCATCGGTCAAAAGGGTCATGCTGCAAAAAGTGTCAAAACCAGAAATGCAGGACAGGCCATGGAGAAATGGCAGCCTTGCTACGCTGATGGGCGGGATGTAAATTGCCAACAGCCACTCTGGAGAAGTGTACGGTGTGTCCTGAAACATCGAAAAAACACAGCTTAGGGAGCATAGGGCACGTCCACTCATGGGCGTATAAATTGGGAAAACTAAAAATCAGCAAGACACAGGCATCCCAAAGTTTAGGGCTGCTCTGTTGACAAGAACCTCGACTTCATGACACCTTAAATATCCCAGGAATGAGGAAAATGGATAAAGAAGTTGTGGTCCTTATGTACAATGGAATATCACTCAGACATGAAATCAATGTCATAAGGCCAGTAGAAGCAAGATGAGTGGATTTAGATACGACGATTCTAAGTGAAATAAGTCACACAGAAAAAGACACTTATCATAAGCTATCACTTATAGAGGGAATGTAAAAACCGCTACACTTGAACTGAATTACAAAACAGAACAGAGTCACACGTTTAGAAAACACACTATGGCTGCTTAACGGGAAAGGAGAGGTGGGGTGATGCATAAAACAAGGGTTTCAAATTCGCTCAGATACCGTTCCATACACCCAATATGTAATAGACAAGACCTACTCCTTGCTCAGTGAACTGGACTCAACACCTCCTATTCACCGCACAAGAATATATGTGACTAGTAAGAATCTTAAAACCTATGTATTGATATCTGTCTGGAAGTGAGTCAAGTGGGTGTAAAGCCGCATAAACACAGCCGTGAAAAGCAGCTAAACCCCATTATAAAAATAAATTACTTTTAAATACCCGTAAAACAAAGACAGTGAAAGAGAGAGAAATTCTTACAAAATTCGTTCAGAGGCTGTGATGCAACCTGGATTGACCATATCTAGACCCACAGCTGGATGAGACATAAGGGTGGACACTCTTGGGGCTGAAAGGTTGGGTGAGGTTGGGTGAGCAAACACAGACCCTTTAAAGTAATACTGCCTGGTACCCATCCCATGGGTCCCAAATCTCCAGGTTCAAGGGCATCTTCCTACATCGAAAACATGCATGAGAAACCCAGAAGATGGTCACCGTGTGATTTTGAAAGGTTTCTAATACGCACCTCATTTCTCATCTCCTTGTGCTCGGGTTCGCCTTTCCAGCTACTTTACTAGCAATCTCCCTACTTGGAGAATCAGCACCTTTAAGCTCCTGTTCCCTACAGGTTGCAATTTGTCCTGAGGATGAACGGGAAGAGGGGCAACCAATGAGAGACTAGATCTAGGTGTTGGGACAGGCACAGGTCACTCTATTTTCCCATCAGGAAGAAGAATTAACCACAGGCTCAGCCTGTCGCCCAGAAGCAGAATAGGGCCTGAGGCAATCCCGCGCTTTTGCGGCCAGCTCCCAAAAAAGCGAGTTGAAAAATGGAGCTCAGGGACACTGCAATTCACAAACCCGCAGAGTTATAAATGATAACTCTCATCCACAGATATATTGAGGGAAGGCAACGAAGAGGATTTGAAAGCAAGGCAGAATTGCAGGAAACAGATTTCAGGAGGGAGATTCGAATCGCCTTTAAAGCACATGAAAAGCGGCAAAACGTCGACAATGATGCCCTTGGCCAAAAAGGGCGTATGCGTTTTTTCCTGAATATATTCAGGAAAAAACGCATACGCCCTTTTTGGCCAACCAAGCAACCTGGAAAGGCAAATCAGCGCTACAAAGAAGTCTCGCTTCCCATAGGTCAAAAGGGCTATGCTGCAAAAAGTGTCAAAACCAGAAATGCAGGACAGGCCATGGAGAAATGGCAGCCTTGCTACGCTGATGGGCGGGATGTAAATTGCCAACAGCCACTCTGGAGAAGTGTACGGTGTGTCCTGAAACATCGAAAAAACACAGCTTAGGGAGCATAGGGCACGTCCACTCATGGGCGTATAAATTGGGAAAACTAAAAATCAGCAAGACACAGGCACCCCAAAGTTTAGGGTTGCTCTGTTGACAAGAACCTCCACTTCATGACACCTTAAATATCCCAGGAAAGAGGAAAATGGATAAAGAAGTTGTGGTCCTTATATACAATGGAATATCACTCAGACATGAAATCAATGTCATAAGGCTAGTAGAAGCAAGATGAGTGGATTTAGATACGACCGATTCTAAGTGAAATAAGTCACACAGAAAAAGACACTTATCATAAGCTATCACTTATAGAGGGAATGTAAAAACCGCTACACTTGAACTGAATTACAAAACAGAACAGAGTCACACGTTTAGAAAACACACTATGGCTGCTTAACGGGAAAGGAGAGGTGGGGTGATGCATAAAACAAGGGTTTCAAATTCGCTCAGATACCGTTCCATACACCCAATATGTAATAGACAAGACCTACTCCTTGCTCAGTGAACTGGACTCAACACCTCCTATTCACCGCACAAGAATATATGTGACTAGTAAGAATCTTAAAACCTATGTATTGATATCTGTCTGGAAGTGAGTCAAGTGGGTGTAAAGCCGCATAAACACAGCCGTGAAAAGCAGCTAAACCCCATTATAAAAATAAATTACTTTTAAATACCCGTAAAACAAAGACAGTGAAAGAGAGAGAAATTCTTACAAACTTCGTTCAGAGGCTGTGATGCAACCTGGATTGACCATATCTAGACCCACAGTTGGATGAGACATAAGGGTGGACACTCTTGGGGCTGAAAGGTTGGGTGAGGTTGGGTGAGCAAACGCAGACCCTTTAAAGTAATACTGCCTGGTACCCATCCCATGGGTCCCAAATCTCCAGGTTCAAGGGCATCTTCCTACATCGAAAACATGCATGAGAAACCCAGAAGATGGTACACCGTGTGATTTTGAAAGGTTTCTAATACGCACCTCATTTCTCATTTCCTTGTGCTCGGGTTCGCCTTTCCAGCTACTTTACTAGCAATCTCCCTACTTGGAGAATCAGCACCTTTAAGCTCCTGTTCCCCACAGGTTGCAATTTGTCCTGAGGATGAACGGGAAGAGGGGCAACCAATGAGAGACTAGATCTAGGTGTTGGGACAGGCACAGGTCACTCTATTTTCCCATCAGGAAGAAGAATTAACCACAGGCTCAGCCTGTCGCCCAGAAGCAGAATAGGGCCTGAGGCAATCCCGCGCTTTTGCGGCCAGCTCCCAAAAATCGAGTTTAAAAATGGAGCTCAGGGACACTGCAATTCACAAACCCGCAGAGTTATAAATGATAACTCTCATCCACAGATATATTGAGGGAAGGCAACGAAGAGGATTTGAAAGCAAGGCAGAATTGCAGGAAACAGATTTCAGGAGGTAGATTCGAATCGCCTTTAAAGCACATGAAAAGCGGCAAAACGTCGACAATGATGCCCTTGGCCAAAAAGGGCGTATGCGTTTTTTCCTGAATATATTCAGGAAAAAACGCATACGCCCTTTTTGGCCAACCAAGCATCCTGCAAAGGCAAATCAGCGCTACAAAGAAGTCTCGCTTCCCATCGGTCAAAAGGGTCATGCTGCAAAAAGTGTCAAAACCAGAAATGCAGGACAGGCCATGGAGAAATGGCAGCCTTGCTACGCTGATGGGCGGGATGTAAATTGTCAACAGCCACTCTGGAGAAGTGTACGGTGTGTCCTGAAACATCGAAAAAACACAGCTTAGGGAGCATAGGGCACGTCCACTCATGGGAGTATAAATTCGGAAAACTAAAAATCAGCAAGACACAGGCATCCCAAAGTTTAGGGCTGCTCTGTTGACAAGAACCTCCACTTCACGACACCTTAAATATCCCAGGAAAGAGAAAAATGGATAAAGAAGTTGTGGTCCTTATGTACAATGGAATATCACTCAGACATGAAATCAATGTCATAAGGCTAGTAGAAGCAAGATGAGTGCATTTAGGTACGACGAATCTAAGTGAAATAAGTCACACAGAAAAAGACACTTATCATAAGCTATCACTTAGAGAGGGAATGTAAAAACCGCTACACTTGAACTGAATTACAAAACAGAACAGAGTCACACGTTTAGAAAACACACTATGGCTGCTTAACGGGAAAGGTGAGGTGGGGTGATGCATAAAACAAGGGTTTCAAATTCGCTCAGATACCGTTCCATACACCCAATATGTAATAGACAAGACCTACTCCTTGCTCAGTGAACTGGACTCAACACCCCCTATTCACCGCACAAGAATATATGTGACTAGTAAGAATCTTAAAACCTATGTATTGATATCTGTCTGGAAGTGAGTCAAGTGGGTGTAAAGCCGTGTAAACACAGCCGTGAAAAGCAGCTAAACCCCATTATAAAAATAAATTACTTTTAAAAACCCGTAAAACAAAGACAGTGAAAGAGAGAGAAATTCTTACACAATTCGTTCAGAGGCTGTGATGCAACCTGGATTGACCATATCTAGACCCACAGCTGGATGAGACATAAGGGTGGACACTCTTGGGGCTGAAAGGTTGGGTGAGGCTGGGTGAGCAAACGCAGACCCTTTAAAGTAATACTGCCTGGTACCCATCCCATGGGTCCCAAATCTCCAGGTTCAAGGGCATCTTCCTACATCGAAAACATGCATGAGAAACCCAGAAGATGGTACACCGTGTGATTTTGAAAGGTTTCTAAGACGCACCTCATTTCTCATCTCCTTGTGCTCGGGTTCGCCTTTCCAGCTACTTTACTAGCAATCTCCCTACTTGGAGAATCAGCACCTTTAAGCTCCTGTTCCCTACAGGTTGCAATTTGTCCTGAGGATGAACGGGAAGAGGGGCAACCAATGAGAGACTAGATCTAGGTGTTGGGACAGGCACAGGTCACCCTATTTTCCCATCAGGAAGAAGAATTAACCACAGGCTCAGCCTGCCGCCCAGAAGCAGAATAGGGCCTGAGGCAATCCCGCGCTTTTGCGGCCAACTCCCAAAAAAGCGAGTTGAAAAATGGAGCTCAGGGACACTGCAATTCACAAACCGGCAGAGTTATAAATGATAACTCTCATCCACAGATATATTGAGGGAAGGCAACGAAGAGGATTTGAAAGCAAGGCAGAATTGCAGGAAACAGATTTCAGGAGGTAGATTCGAATCGCCTTTAAAGCACATGAAAAGCGGCAAAACGTCGACAATGATGCCCTTGGCCAAAAAGGGCGTATGCGTTTTTTCCTGAATATATTCAGGAAAAAACACATACGCCCTTTTTGGCCAACCAAGCAACCTGGAAAGGCAAATCAGCGCTACAAAGGAGTCTCGCTTCCCATCGGTCAAAAGTGTCACGCTGCAAAATGTGTCAAAACCAGAAATGCAGGACAGGCCATGGAGAAATGGCAGCCTTGCTACGCTGATGGGCGGGATGTAAATTGCCAACAGCCGCTCTGGAGAAGTGTACGGTGTGTCCTGAAACATCGAAAAAACACAGCTTAGGGAGCATATGGCACGTCCACTCATGGGAGTATAAATTGGGAAAACTAAAAATCAGCAAGACACAGGCACCCCAAAGTTTAGGGCTGCTCTGTTGACAAGAACCTCCACTTCATGACACCTTAAATATCCCAGGAAAGAGAAAAATGGATAAAGAAGTTGTGGTCCTTATGTACAATGGAATATCACTCAGACATGAAATCAATGTCATAAGGCTAGTAGAAGCAAGATGAGTGGATTTAGGTACGATGATTCTAAGTGAAATAAGTCACACAGAAAAAGACACTTATCATAAGCTATCACTTATAGAGGGAATGTAAAAACCGCTACACTTGAACTGAATTACAAAACAGAACAGAGTCACACGTTTAGAAAACACACTATGGCTGCTTAACGGGAAAGGAGAGGTGGGGTGATGCATAAAACAAGGGTTTCAAATTCGCTCAGATACCGTTCCATACACCCAATATGTAATAGACAAGACCTACTCCTTGCTCAGTGAACTGGACTCAACACCTCCTATTCACCGCACAAGAATATATGTGACTAGTAAGAATCTTAAAACCTATGTATTGATATCTGTCTGGAAGTGAGTCAAGTGGGTGTAAAGCCGCATAAACACAGCCGTGAAAAGCAGCTAAACCCCATTATAAAAATAAATTACTTTTAAATACCCGTAAAACAAAGACAGTGAAAGAGAGAGAAATTCTTACAAAATTCGTTCAGAGGCTGTGATGCAACCTGGATTGACCATATCTAGACCCACAGCTGGATGAGACATAAGGGTGGACACTCTTGGGGCTGAAAGTTTGGGTGAGGTTGGGTGAGCAAACGCAGACCCTTTAAAGTAATACTGCCTGGTACCCATCCCATGGGTCCCAAATCTCCATTTTCAAGGGCATCTTCCTACATCGAAAACATGCATGAGAAACCCAGAAGATGGTACACCGTGTGATTTTGAAAGGTTTCTAAGACGCACCTCATTTCTCATCTCCTTGTGCTCGGGTTCGCCTTTCCAGCTACTTTACTAGCAATCTCCCTACTTGGAGAATCAGCACCTTTAAGCTCCTGTTCCCTACAGGTTGCAATTTGTCCTGAGGATGAACGGGAAGAGGGGCAACCAATGAGAGACTAGATCTAGGTGTTGGGACAGGCACAGGTCACCCTATTTTCCCATCAGGAAGAAGAATTAACCACAGGCTCAGCCTGCCGCCCAGAAGCAGAATAGGGCCTGAGGCAATCCCGCGCTTTTGCGGCCAACTCCCAAAAAAGCGAGTTGAAAAATGGAGCTCAGGGACACTGCAATTCACAAACCGGCAGAGTTATAAATGATAACTCTCATCCACAGATATATTGAGGGAAGGCAACGAAGAGGATTTGAAAGCAAGGCAGAATTGCAGGAAACAGATTTCAGGAGGTAGATTCGAATCGCCTTTAAAGCACATGAAAAGCGGCAAAACGTCGACAATGATGCCCTTGGCCAAAAAGGGCGTATGCGTTTTTTCCTGAATATATTCAGGAAAAAACACATACGCCCTTTTTGGCCAACCAAGCAACCTGGAAAGGCAAATCAGCGCTACAAAGGAGTCTCGCTTCCCATCGGTCAAAAGTGTCACGCTGCAAAATGTGTCAAAACCAGAAATGCAGGACAGGCCATGGAGAAATGGCAGCCTTGCTACGCTGATGGGCGGGATGTAAATTGCCAACAGCCACTCTGGAGAAGTGTACGGTGTGTCCTGAAACATCGAAAAAACACAGCTTAGGGAGCATATGGCACGTCCACTCATGGGAGTATAAATTGGGAAAACTAAAAATCAGCAAGACACAGGCACCCCAAAGTTTAGGGCTGCTCTGTTGACAAGAACCTCCACTTCATGACACCTTAAATATCCCAGGAAAGAGAAAAATGGATAAAGAAGTTGTGGTCCTTATGTACAATGGAATATCACTCAGACATGAAATCAATGTCATAAGGCTAGTAGAAGCAAGATGAGTGGATTTAGGTACGATGATTCTAAGTGAAATAAGTCACACAGAAAAAGACACTTATCATAAGCTATCACTTAGAGAGGGAATGTAAAAACCGCTACACTTGAACTGAATTACAAAACAGAACAGAGTCACACGTTTAGAAAACACACTATGGCTATTAACGGGAAAGGAGAGGTGGGGTGATGCATAAAACAAGGGTTTCAAATTCGCTCAGATACCGTTCCATACACCCAATATGTAATAGACAAGACCTACTCCTTGCTCAGTGAACTGGACTCAACACCTCCTATTCACCGCACAAGAATATATGTGACTAGTAAGAATCTTAAAACCTATGTATTGATATCTGTCTGGAAGTGAGTCAAGTGGGTGTAAAGCCGCATAAACACAGCCGTGAAAAGCAGCTAAACCCCATTATAAAAATAAATTACTTTTAAATACCCGTAAAACAAAGACAGTGAAAGAGAGAGAAATTCTTACAAAATTCGTTCAGAGGCTGTGATGCAACCTGGATTGACCATATCTAGACCCACAGCTGGATGAGACATAAGGGTGGACACTCTTGGGGCTGAAAGGTTGGGTGAGGTTGGGTGAGCAAACGCAGACCCTTTAAAGTAATACTGCCTGGTACCCATCCCATGGGTCCCAAATCTCCATTTTCAAGGGCATCTTCCTACATCGAAAACATGCATGAGAAACCCAGAAGATGGTACACCGTGTGATTTTGAAAGGTTTCTAATACGCACCTCATTTCTCATCTCCTTGTGCTCGGGTTCGCCTTTCCAGCTACTTTACTAGCAATCTCCCTACTTGGAGAATCAGCACCTTTAAGCTCCTATTCCCTACAGGTTGCAATTTGTCCTGAGGATGAACGGGAAGAGGGGCAACCAATGAGAGACTAGATCTAGGTGTTGGGACAGGCACAGGTCACTCTATTTTCCCATCAGGAAGAAGAATTAACCACAGGCTCAGCCTGTCGCCCAGAAGCAGAATAGGGCCTGAGGCAATCCCGCTCTTTTGCGGCCAGCTCCCAAAAAGCGAGTTGAAAAATGGAGCTCAGGGACACTGCAATTCACAAACCCGCAGAGTTATAAATGATAACTCTCATCCACAGATATATTGAGGGAAGGCAACGAAGAGGATTTGAAAGCAAGGCAGAATTGCAGGAAACAGATTTCAGGAGGTAGATTCGAATCGCCTTTAAAGCACATGAAAAGAGGCAGAACGTCGACAATGATGCCCTTGGCCAAAAAGGGCGTATGCGTTTTTTCCTGAATATATTCAGGAAAAAACGCATACGCCCTTTTTGGCCAATCAAGCATCCTGCAAAGGCAAATCAGCGCTACAAAGAAGTCTCACTTCCCATCGGTCAAAAGGGTCATGCTGCAAAAAGTGTCAAAACCAGAAATGCAGGACAGGCCATGGAGAAATGGCAGCCTTGCTACGCTGATGGGTGGGATGTAAATTGCCAACAGCCACTCTGGAGAAGTGTACGGTGTGTCCTGAAACATCGAAAAAACACAGCTTAGGGAGCATAGGGCATGTCCACTCATGGGAGTATAAATTCGGAAAAGTAAAAATCAGCAAGACACAGGCATCCCAAAGTTTAGGGCTGCTCTGTTGACAAGAACCTCGACTTCATGACACCTTAAATATCCCAGGAATGAGGAAAATGGATAAAGAAGTTGTGGTCCTTATGTACAATGGAATATCACTCAGACATGAAATCAATGTCATAAGGCCAGTAGAAGCAAGATGAGTGGATTTAGATACGACGATTCTAAGTGAAATAAGTCACACAGAAAAAGACACTTATCATAAGCTATCACTTATAGAGGGAATGTAAAAACCGCTACACTTGAACTGAATTACAAAACAGAACAGAGTCACACGTTTAGAAAACACACTATGGCTGCTTAACGGGAAAGGAGAGGTGGGGTGATGCATAAAACAAGGGTTTCAAATTCGCTCAGATACCGTTCCATACACCCAATATGTAATAGACAAGACCTACTCCTTGCTCAGTGAACTGGACTCAACACCTCCTATTCACCGCACAAGAATATATGTGACTAGTAAGAATCTTAAAACCTATGTATTGATATCTGTCTGGAAGTGAGTCAAGTGGGTGTAAAGCCGCATAAACACAGCCGTGAAAAGCAGCTAAACCCCATTATAAAAATAAATTACTTTTAAATACCCGTAAAACAAAGACAGTGAAAGAGAGAGAAATTCTTACAAAATTCGTTCAGAGGCTGTGATGCAACCTGGATTGACCATATCTAGACCAACAGCTGGATGAGACATAAGGGTGGACACTCTTGGGGCTGAAAGGTTGGGTGAGGTTGGGTGAGCAAACGCAGACCCTTTAAAGTAATACTGCCTGGTACCCATCCCATGGGTCCCAAATCTCCAGGTTCAAGGGCATCTTCCTACATCGAAAACATGCATGAGAAACCCAGAAGATGGTACACCGTGTGATTTTGAAAGGTTTCTAAGACGCACCTCATTTCTCATCTCCTTGTGCTCGGGTTCGCCTTTCCAGCTACTTTACTAGCAATCTCCCTACTTGGAGAATCAGCACCTTTAAGCTCCTGTTCCCTACAGGTTGCAATTTGTCCTGAGGATGAACGGGAAGAGGGGCAACCAATGAGAGACTAGATCTAGGTGTTGGGACAGGCAGAGGTCACCCTATTTTCCCATCAGGAAGAAGAATTAACCACAGGCTCAGCCTGCCGCCCAGAAGCAGAATAGGGCCTGAGGCAATCCCGCGCTTTTGCGGCCAACTCCCAAAAAAGCGAGTTGAAAAATGGAGCTCAGGGACACTGCAATTCACAAACCGGCAGAGTTATAAATGATAACTCTCATCCACAGATATATTGAGGGAAGGCAACGAAGAGGATTTGAAAGCAAGGCAGAATTGCAGGAAACAGATTTCAGGATGTAGATTCGAATCGCCTTTAAAGCACATGAAAAGCGGCAAAACGTCGACAATGATGCCCTTGGCCAAAAAGGGCGTATGCGTTTTTTCCTGAATATATTCAGGAAAAAACACATACGCCCTTTTTGGCCAACCAAGCAACCTGGAAAGGCAAATCAGCGCTACAAAGGAGTCTCGCTTCCCATCGGTCAAAAGTGTCACGCTGCAAAATGTGTCAAAACCAGAAATGCAGGACAGGCCATGGAGAAATGGCAGCCTTGCTACGCTGATGGGCGGGATGTAAATTGCCAACAGCCACTCTGGAGAAGTGTACGGTGTGTCCTGAAACATCGAAAAAACACAGCTTAGGGAGCATATGGCACGTCCACTCATGGGAGTATAAATTGGGAAAACTAAAAATCAGCAAGACACAGGCACCCCAAAGTTTAGGGCTGCTCTGTTGACAAGAACCTCCACTTCATGACACCTTAAATATCCCAGGAAAGAGAAAAATGGATAAAGAAGTTGTGGTCCTTATGTACAATGGAATATCACTCAGACATGAAATCAATGTCATAAGGCTAGTAGAAGCAAGATGAGTGGATTTAGGTACGATGATTCTAAGTGAAATAAGTCACACAGAAAAAGACACTTATCATAAGCTATCACTTATAGAGGGAATGTAAAAACCGCTACACTTGAACTGAATTACAAAACAGAACAGAGTCACACGTTTAGAAAACACACTATGGCTATTAACGGGAAAGGAGAGGTGGGGTGATGCATAAAACAAGGGTTTCAAATTCGCTCAGATACCGTTCCATACACCCAATATGTAATAGACAAGACCTACTCCTTGCTCAGTGAACTGGACTCAACACCTCCTATTCACCGCACAAGAATATATGTGACTAGTAAGAATCTTAAAACCTATGTATTGATATCTGTCTGGAAGTGAGTCAAGTGGGTGTAAAGCCGCATAAACACAGCCGTGAAAAGCAGCTAAACCCCATTATAAAAATAAATTACTTTTAAATACCCGTAAAACAAAGACAGTGAAAGAGAGAGAAATTCTTACAAAATTCGTTCAGAGGCTGTGATGCAACCTGGATTGACCATATCTAGACCCACAGCTGGATGAGACATAAGGGTGGACACTCTTGGGGCTGAAAGGTTGGGTGAGGTTGGGTGAGCAAACGCAGACCCTTTAAAGTAATACTGCCTGGTACCCATCCCATGGGTCCCAAATCTCCATTTTCAAGGGCATCTTCCTACATCGAAAACATGCATGAGAAACCCAGAAGATGGTACACCGTGTGATTTTGAAAGGTTTCTAATACGCACCTCATTTCTCATCTCCTTGTGCTCGGGTTCGCCTTTCCAGCTACTTTACTAGCAATCTCCCTACTTGGAGAATCAGCACCTTTAAGCTCCTATTCCCTACAGGTTGCAATTTGTCCTGAGGATGAACGGGAAGAGGGGCAACCAATGAGAGACTAGATCTAGGTGTTGGGACAGGCACAGGTCACTCTATTTTCCCATCAGGAAGAAGAATTAACCACAGGCTCAGCCTGTCGCCCAGAAGCAGAATAGGGCCTGAGGCAATCCCGCTCTTTTGCGGCCAGCTCCCAAAAAGCGAGTTGAAAAATGGAGCTCAGGGACACTGCAATTCACAAACCCGCAGAGTTATAAATGATAACTCTCATCCACAGATATATTGAGGGAAGGCAACGAAGAGGATTTGAAAGCAAGGCAGAATTGCAGGAAACAGATTTCAGGAGGTAGATTCGAATCGCCTTTAAAGCACATGAAAAGAGGCAAAACGTCGACAATGATGCCCTTGGCCAAAAAGGGCGTATGCGTTTTTTCCTGAATATATTCAGGAAAAAACGCATACGCCCTTTTTGGCCAATCAAGCATCCTGCAAAGGCAAATCAGCGCTACAAAGAAGTCTCACTTCCCATCGGTCAAAAGGGTCATGCTGCAAAAAGTGTCAAAACCAGAAATGCAGGACAGGCCATGGAGAAATGGCAGCCTTGCTACGCTGATGGGTGGGATGTAAATTGCCAACAGCCACTCTGGAGAAGTGTACGGTGTGTCCTGAAACATCGAAAAAACACAGCTTAGGGAGCATATGGCACGTCCACTCATGGGAGTATAAATTGGGAAAACTAAAAATCAGCAAGACACAGGCACCCCAAAGTTTAGGGCTGCTCTGTTGACAAGAACCTCCACTTCATGACACCTTAAATATCCCAGGAAAGAGAAAAATGGATAAAGAAGTTGTGGTCCTTATGTACAATGGAATATCACTCAGACATGAAATCAATGTCATAAGGCTAGTAGAAGCAAGATGAGTGGATTTAGGTACGATGATTCTAAGTGAAATAAGTCACACAGAAAAAGACACTTATCATAAGCTATCACTTATAGAGGGAATGTAAAAACCGCTACACTTGAACTGAATTACAAAACAGAACAGAGTCACACGTTTAGAAAACACACTATGGCTATTAACGGGAAAGGAGAGGTGGGGTGATGCATAAAACAAGGGTTTCAAATTCGCTCAGATACCGTTCCATACACCCAATATGTAATAGACAAGACCTACTCCTTGCTCAGTGAACTGGACTCAACACCTCCTATTCACCGCACAAGAATATATGTGACTAGTAAGAATCTTAAAACCTATGTATTGATATCTGTCTGGAAGTGAGTCAAGTGGGTGTAAAGCCGCATAAACACAGCCGTGAAAAGCAGCTAAACCCCATTATAAAAATAAATTACTTTTAAATACCCGTAAAACAAAGACAGTGAAAGAGAGAGAAATTCTTACAAAATTCGTTCAGAGGCTGTGATGCAACCTGGATTGACCATATCTAGACCCACAGCTGGATGAGACATAAGGGTGGACACTCTTGGGGCTGAAAGGTTGGGTGAGGTTGGGTGAGCAAACGCAGACCCTTTAAAGTAATACTGCCTGGTACCCATCCCATGGGTCCCAAATCTCCATTTTCAAGGGCATCTTCCTACATCGAAAACATGCATGAGAAACCCAGAAGATGGTACACCGTGTGATTTTGAAAGGTTTCTAATACGCACCTCATTTCTCATCTCCTTGTGCTCGGGTTCGCCTTTCCAGCTACTTTACTAGCAATCTCCCTACTTGGAGAATCAGCACCTTTAAGCTCCTATTCCCTACAGGTTGCAATTTGTCCTGAGGATGAACGGGAAGAGGGGCAACCAATGAGAGACTAGATCTAGGTGTTGGGACAGGCACAGGTCACTCTATTTTCCCATCAGGAAGAAGAATTAACCACAGGCTCAGCCTGTCGCCCAGAAGCAGAATAGGGCCTGAGGCAATCCCGCTCTTTTGCGGCCAGCTCCCAAAAAGCGAGTTGAAAAATGGAGCTCAGGGACACTGCAATTCACAAACCCGCAGAGTTATAAATGATAACTCTCATCCACAGATATATTGAGGGAAGGCAACGAAGAGGATTTGAAAGCAAGGCAGAATTGCAGGAAACAGATTTCAGGAGGTAGATTCGAATCGCCTTTAAAGCACATGAAAAGAGGCAAAACGTCGACAATGATGCCCTTGGCCAAAAAGGGCGTATGCGTTTTTTCCTGAATATATTCAGGAAAAAACGCATACGCCCTTTTTGGCCAATCAAGCATCCTGCAAAGGCAAATCAGCGCTACAAAGAAGTCTCACTTCCCATCGGTCAAAAGGGTCATGCTGCAAAAAGTGTCAAAACCAGAAATGCAGGACAGGCCATGGAGAAATGGCAGCCTTGCTACGCTGATGGGTGGGATGTAAATTGCCAACAGCCACTCTGGAGAAGTGTACGGTGTGTCCTGAAACATCGAAAAAACACAGCTTAGGGAGCATAGGGCATGTCCACTCATGGGAGTATAAATTCGGAAAACTAAAAATCAGCAAGACACAGGCATCCCAAAGTTTAGGGCTGCTCTGTTGACAAGAACCTCGACTTCATGACACCTTAAATATCCCAGGAATGAGGAAAATGGATAAAGAAGTTGTGGTCCTTATGTACAATGGAATATCACTCAGACATGAAATCAATGTCATAAGGCCAGTAGAAGCAAGATGAGTGGATTTAGATACGACGATTCTAAGTGAAATAAGTCACACAGAAAAAGACACTTATCATAAGCTATCACTTATAGAGGGAATGTAAAAACCGCTACACTTGAACTGAATTACAAAACAGAACAGAGTCACACGTTTAGAAAACACACTATGGCTGCTTAACGGGAAAGGAGAGGTGGGGTGATGCATAAAACAAGGGTTTCAAATTCGCTCAGATACCGTTCCATACACCCAATATGTAATAGACAAGACCTACTCCTTGCTCAGTGAACTGGACTCAACACCCCCTATTCACCGCACAAGAATATATGTGACTAGTAAGAATCTTAAAACCTATGTATTGATATCTGTCTGGAAGTGAGTCAAGTGGGTGTAAAGCCCCATAAACACAGCCGTGAAAAGCAGCTAAACCCCATTATAAAAATAAATTACTTTTAAAAACCCGTAAAACAAAGACAGTGAAAGAGAGAGAAATTCTTACAAAATTCGTTCAGAGGCTGTGATGCAACCTGGATTGACCATATCTAGACCCACAGCTGGATGAGACATAAGGGTGGACACTCTTGGGGCTGAAAGGTTGGGTGAGGTTGGGTGAGCAAACGCAGACCCTTTAAAGTAATACTGCCTGGTACCCATCCCATGGGTCCCAAATCTCCAGGTTCAAGGGCATCTTCCTACATCGAAAACATGCATGAGAAACCCAGAAGATGGTACACCGTGTGATTTTGAAAGGTTTCTAAGACGCACCTAATTTCTCATCTCCTTGTGCTCGGGTTCGCCTTTCCAGCTACTTTACTAGCAATCTCCCTACTTGGAGAATCAGCACCTTTAAGCTCCTGTTCCCTACAGGTTGCAATTTGTCCTGAGGATGAACGGGAAGAGGGGCAACCAATGAGAGACTAGATCTAGGTGTTGGGACAGGCACAGGTCACTCTATTTTCCCATCAGGAAGAAGAATTAACCACAGGCTCAGCCTGTCGCCCAGAAGCAGAATAGGGCCTGAGGCAATCCCGCGCTTTTGCGGCCAGCTCCCAAAAAAGCGAGTTGAAAAATGGAGCTCAGGGACACTGCAATTCACAAACCCGCAGAGTTATAAATGATAACTCTCATCCACAGATATATTGAGGGAAGGCAACGAAGAGGATTTGAAAGCAAGGCAGAATTGCAGGAAACAGATTTCAGGAGGGAGATTCGAATCGCCTTTAAAGCACATGAAAAGCGGCAAAACGTCGACAATGATGCCCTTGGCCAAAAAGGGCGTATGCGTTTTTTCCTGAATATATTCAGGAAAAAACGCATACGCCCTTTTTGGCCAACCAAGCAACCTGGAAAGGCAAATCAGCGCTACAAAGGAGTCTCGCTTCCCATCGGTCAAAAGTGTCACGCTGCAAAATGTGTCAAAACCAGAAATGCAGGACAGGCCATGGAGAAATGGCAGCCTTGCTACGCTGATGGGCGGGATGTAAATTGCCAACAGCCACTCTGGAGAAGTGTACGGTGTGTCCTGAAACATCGAAAAAACACAGCTTAGGGAGCATAGGGCACGTCCACTCATGGGAGTATAAATTGGGAAAACTAAAAATCAGCAAGACACAGGCACCCCAAAGTTTAGGGCTGCTCTGTTGACAAGAACCTCCACTTCATGACACCTTAAATATCCCAGGAAAGAGAAAAATGGATAAAGAAGTTGTGGTCCTTATGTACAATGGAAAATCACTCAGACATGAAATCAATGTCATAAGGCTAGTAGAAGCAAGATGAGTGGATTTAGGTACGATGATTCTAAGTGAAATAAGTCACACAGAAAAAGACACTTATCATAAGCTATCACTTAGAGAGGGAATGTAAAAACCGCTACACTTGAACTGAATTACAAAACAGAACAGAGTCACACGTTTAGAAAACACACTATGTCTGCTTAACGGGAAAGGTGAGGTGGGGTGATGCATAAAACAAGGGTTTCAAATTCGCTCAGATACCGTTCCATACACCCAATATGTAATAGACAAGACCTACTCCTTGCTCAGTGAACTGGACTCAACACACCCTATTCACTGCACAAGAATATATGTGACTAGTAAGAATCTTAAAACCTATGTATTGATATCTGTCTGGAAGTGAGTCAAGTGGGTGTAAAGCCGCATAAACACAGCCGTGAAAAGCAGCTAAACCCCATTATAAAAATAAATTACTTTTAAAAACCCGTAAAACAAAGACAGTGAAAGAGAGAGAAATTCTTACAAAATTCGTTCAGGGGCTGTGATGCAACCTGGATTGACCATATCTAGACCCACAGCTGGATGAGACATAAGGGTGGACACTCTTGGGGCTGAAAGGTTGGGTGAGGTTGGGTGAGCAAACGCAGACCCTTTAAAGTAATACTGCGTGGTACCCATCCCATGGGTCCCAAATCTCCAGGTTCAAGGGCATCTTCCTACATCGAAAACATGCATGAGAAACCCAGAAGATGGTACACCGTGTGATTTTGAAAGGTTTCTAATACACACCTCATTTCTCATCTCCTTGTGCTCGGGTTCGCCTTTCCAGCTACTTTACTAGCAATCTCCCTACTTGGAGAATCAGCACCTTTAAGCTCCTGTTCCCTACAGGTTGCAATTTGTCCTGAGGATGAACGGGAAGAGGGGCAACCAATGAGAGACTAGATCTAGGTGTTGGGACAGGCACAGGTCACTCTATTTTCCCATCAGGAAGAAGAATTAACCACAGGCTCAGCCTGCCGCCCAGAAGCAGAATAGGGCCTGAGGCAATCCCGCGCTTTTGCGGCCAGCTCCCAAAAAAGCGAGTTGAAAAATGGAGCTCAGGGACACTGCAATTCACAAACCCGCAGAGTTATAAATGATAACTCTCATCAACAGATATATTGAGGGAAGGCAACGAAGAGGATTTGAAAGCAAGGCAGAATTGCAGGAAACAGATTTCAGGAGGGAGATTCGAATCGCCTTTAAAGCACATGAAAAGCGGCAAAACGTCGACAATGATGCCCTTGGCCAAAAAGGGCGTATGCATTTTTTCCTGAATATATTCAGGAAAAAACGCATACGCCCTTTTTGGCCAACCAAGCAACCTGGAAAGGCAAATCAGCGCTACAAAGAAGTCTCGCTTCCCATCGGTCAAAAGGGTCACGCTGCAAAATGTGTCAAAACCAGAAATGCAGGACAGGCCATGGAAAAATGGCAGCCTTGCTCCGCTGATGGGCGGGATGTAAATTGCCAACAGCCACTCTGGAGAAGTGTACGGTGTGTCCTGAAACATCGAAAAAACACAGCTTAGGGAGCATAGGGCACGTCCACTCATGGGAGTATAAATTGGGAAAAATAAAATTAAAAAGACACAGTCACCCCAAAGTTTAGGGCTGCTCTGTTGACAAGAACCTCCACTTCATGACACCTTAAATATCCCAGGAAAGAGAAAAATGGATAAAGAATTTGTGGTCCTTATGTACAATGGAATATCACTCAGACATGAAATCAATGTCATAAGGCTAGTAGAAGCAAGATGAGTGGATTTAGATACGATGATTCTAAGTGAAATAAGTCACACAGAAAAAGACACTTATCATAAGCTATCACTTATAGAGGGAATGTAAAAACCGCTACACTTGAACTGAATTACAAAACAGAATAGAGTCACACGTTTAGAAAACACACTATGGCTGCTTAACGGGAAAGGTGAGGTGGGGTGATGCATAAAACAAGGGTTTCAAATTCGCTCAGATACCGTTCCATACACCCAATATGTAATAGACAAGACCTACTCCTTGCTCAGTGAACTGGACTCAACACCCCCTATTCACCGCACAAGAATATATGTGACTAGTAAGAATCTTAAAACCTATGTATTGATATCTGTCTGGAAGTGAGTCAAGTGGGTATAAAGCCGCATAAACACAGCCGTGAAAAGCAGATAAACCCCATTATAAAAATATATTACTTTTAAAAACCCGTAAGACAAAGACAGTGAAAGAGAGATTAATTCTTACAAAATTCGTTCAGAGGCTGTGATGCAACCTGGATTGACCATATCTAGACCCACAGCTGGATGAGACATAAGGGTGGACACTCCTGGGGCTGAAAGGTTGGGTGAGGTTGGGTGAGCAAACGCAGACCCTTTAAAGTAATACTGCCTGGTACCCATCCCATGGGTCCCAAATCTCCAGGTTCAAGGGCATCTTCCTACATGGAAAACATGCATGAGAAACCCAGAAGATGGTACACCGAGTGATTTTGAAAGGTTTCTAATACGCACCTCATTTCTCATCTCCTTGTGCTCGGGTTCGCCTTTCCAGCTACTTTACTAGCAATCTCCCTACTTGGAGAATCAGCACCTTTAAGCTCCTGTTCCCTACAGGTTGCAATTTGTCCTGAGGATGAACGGGAAGAGGGGCAACCAATGAGAGACTAGATCTAGGTGTTGGGACAGGCACAGGTCACTCTATTTTCCCATCAGGAAGAAGAATTAACCACAGGCTCAGCCTGCCGCCCAAAAGCAGAATAGGGCCTGAGGCAATCACACGCTTTTGCGGCCAGCTCCCAAAAAAGCGAGTTGAAAAATGGAGCTCAGGGACACTGCAATTCACAAACCCGCAGAGTTATAAATGATAACTCTCATCCACAGATATATTGAGGGAAGGCAACGAAGAGGATTTGAAAGCAAGGCAGAATTGCAGGAAACAGGTTTCAGGAGGTAGATTCGAATCGCCTTTAAAGCACATGAAAAGAGGCAAAACGTCGACAATGATGCCCTTGGCCAAAAAGGGCGTATGCGTTTTTTCCTGAATATATTCAGGAAAAAACGCATACGCCCTTTTTGGCCAACCAAGCAACCTGGAAAGGCAAATCAGCGGTACAAAGAAGTCTCGCTTCCCATCGGTCAAAAGGGCCATGCTGCAAATAGTGTCAAAACCAGAAATGCAGGACAGGCCATGGAGAAATGGCAGCCTTGCTACGCTGATGGGCGGGATGTAAATTGCCAACAGCCACTCTGGAGAAGTGTACGGTGTGTCCTGAAACATCAAAAAAACACAGCTCTAGGAGAATAGGGCACGTCCACTCATGGGCGTATAAATTGGGAAAACTAAAAATCAGCAAGACACAGGCACCCCAAAGTTTAGGGCTGCTCTCTTGACAAGAACCTCCACTTCATGACACCTTAAATATCCCAGGAATGAGGAAAATGGATAAAGAAGTTGTGGTCCTTATGTACAATGGAATATCACTCAGACATGAAATCAATGTCATAAGGCCAGTAGAAGCAAGATGAGTGGATTTAGATACGACGATTCTAAGTGAAATAAGTCACACAGAAAAAGACACTTATCATAAGCTATCACTTATAGAGGGAATGTAAAAACCGCTACAATTGAACTGAATTACAAAACAGAACAGAGTCACACGTTTAGAAAACACACTATGGCTGCTTAACGGGAAAGGAGAGGTGGGGTGATGCATAAAACAAGGGTTTCAAATTCGCTCAGATACCGTTCCATACACCCAATATGTAATAGACAAGACCTACTCCTTGCTCAGTGAACTGGACTCAACACCTCCTATTCACCGCACAAGAATATATGTGACTAGTAAGAATCTTAAAACCTATGTATTGATATCTGTCTGGAAGTGAGTCAAGTGGGTGTAAAGCCGCATAAACACAGCCGTGAAAAGCAGCTAAACCCCATTATAAAAATAAATTACTTTTAAATACCCGTAAAACAAAGACAGTGAAAGAGAGAGAAATTCTTACAAAATTCGTTCAGAGGCTGTGATGCAACCTGGATTGACCATATCTAGACCCACAGCTGGATGAGACATAAGGGTGGACACTCTTGGGGCTGAAAGGTTGGGTGAGGTTGGGTGAGCAAACGCAGACCCTTTAAAGTAATACTGCCTGGTACCCATTCCATGGGTCCCAAATCTCCAGGTTCAAGGGCATCTTCCTACATCGAAAACATGCATGAGAAACCCAGAAGATGGTACACTGTGTGATTTTGAAAGGTTTCTAAAACGCACCTCATTTCTCATCTCCTTGTGCTCGGGTTCGCCTTTCCAGCTACTTTACTAGCAATCTCCCTACTTGGAGAATCAGCACCTTTAAGCTCCTGTTCCCTACAGGTTGCAATTTGTCCTGAGGATGAACGGGAAGAGGGGCAACCAATGAGAGACTAGATCTAGGTGTTGGGACAGGCACAGGTCACTCTATTTTCCCATCAGGAAGAAGAATTAACCACAGGCTCAGCCTGCCGCCCAGAAGCAGAATAGGGCCTGAGGCAATCCCGCGCTTTTGCGGCCAGCTCCCAAAAAAGCGAGTTGAAAAATGGAGCTCAGGGACACTGCAATTCACAAACCCGCAGAGTTATAAATGATAACTCTCATCCACAGATATATTGAGGGAAGGCAACGAAGAGGATTTGAAAGCAAGGCAGAATTGCAGGAAACAGATTTCAGGAGGGAGATTCGAATCGCCTTTAAAGCACATGAAAAGCGGCAAAACGTCGACAATGATGCCCTTGGCCAAAAAGGGCGTATGCGTTTTTTCCTGAATATATTCAGGAAAAAACGCATACGCCCTTTTTGGCCAACCAAGCAACCTGGAAAGGCAAATCAGCGCTACAAAGAAGTCTCGCTTCCCATAGGTCAAAAGGGCTATGCTGCAAAAAGTGTCAAAACCAGAAATGCAGGACAGACCATGGAGAAATGGCAGCCTTGCTACGCTGATGGGCGGGATGTAAATTGCCAACAGCCACTCTGGAGAAGTGTACGGTGTGTCCTGAAACATCGAAAAAACACAGCTTAGGGAGCATAGGGCACGTCCACTCATGGGCGTATAAATTGGGAAAACTAAAAATCAGCAAGACACAGGCACCCCAAAGTTTAGGGTTGCTCTGTTGACAAGAACCTCCACTTCATGACACCTTAAATATCCCAGGAAAGAGGAAAATGGATAAAGAAGTTGTGGTCCTTATATACAATGGAATATCACTCAGACATGAAATCAATGTCATAAGGCTAGTAGAAGCAAGATGAGTGGATTTAGATACGACGATTCTAAGTGAAATAAGTCACACAGAAAAAGACACTTATCATAAGCTATCACTTAGAGAGGGAATGTAAAAACCGCTACACTTGAACTGAATTACAAAACAGAACAGAGTCACACGTTTAGAAAACACACTATGGCTGCTTAACGGGAAAGGTGAGGTGGGGTGATGCATAAAACAAGGGTTTCAAATTCGCTCAGATACCGTTCCATACACCCAATATGTAATAGACAAGACCTACTCCTTGCTCAGTGAACTGGACTCAACACCCCCTATTCACCGCACAAGAATATATGTGACTAGTAAGAATTTTAAAACCTATGTATTGATATCTGTCTGGAAGTGAGTCAAGTGGGTGTAAAGCCGCATAAACACAGCCGTGAAAAGCAGCTTAACTCCATTATAAAAATAAATTACTTTTAAAAACCCGTAAAACAAAAACAGTGAAAGAGAGAGAAATTCTTACACAATTCGTTCAGAGGCTGTGATGCAACCTGGATTGACCATATCTAGACCCACAGCTGGATGAGACATAAGGGTGGACACTCTTGGGGCTGAAAGGTTGGGTGAGGTTGGGTGAGCAAACGCAGACCCTTTAAAGTAATACTGCCTGGTACCCATCCCATGGGTCCCAAATCTCCAGTTTCAAGGGCATCTTCCTACATCGAAAACATGCATGAGAAACCCAGAAGATGGTACACCGTGTGATTTTGAAAGGTTTCTAATACGCACCTCATTTCTCATCTCCTTGTGCTCGGGTTCGCCTTTCCAGCTACTTTACTAGCAATCTCCCTACTTGGAGAATCAGCACTTTTAAGCTCCTGTTCCCTACAGGTTGCAATTTGTCCTGAGGATGAACGGGAAGAGGGGCAACCAATGAGAGACTAGATCTAGGTGTTGGGACAGGCACAGGTCCCTCTATTTTCCCATCAGGAAGAAGAATTAACCACAGGCTCAGCCTGCCGCCCAAAAGCAGAATAGGGCCTGAGGCAATCCCGCGCTTTTGCGGCCAGCTCCCAAAAAAGCGAGTTGAAAAATGGAGCTCAGGGACACTGCAATTCACAAACCCGCAGAGTTATAAATGATAACTCTCATCCACAGATATATTGAAGGAAGGCAACGAAGAGGATTTGAAAGCAAGGCAGAATTGCAGGAAACAGATTTCAGGAGGTAGGTTCGAATCGCATTTAAAGCACATGAAAAGCGGCAAAACGTCGACAATGATGCCCTTGGCCAAAAAGGGCGTATGCGTTTTTTCCTGAATATATTCAGGAAAAAACGCATACGCCCTTTTTGGCCAAACAAGCAACCTGGAAAGGCAAAGCAGCGCTACAAAGTAGTCTCGCTTCCCATCGGTCAAATGGGCCATGCTGCATAAAGTGTCAAAACCAGAAATGCAGGACAGGCCATGGAGAAATGGCAGCCTTGCTACGCAGATGGGCGGGATGTAAATTGCCAACAGCCACTCTTGAGAAGTGTACGGTGTGTCCTGAAATATCGAAAAAACACAGCTTAGGGAGCATAGGGCACGTCCACTCATGGGCGTATAAATTGGGAAAACTAAAAATCAGCAAGACACAGGCACCCCAATGTTTAGGGCTGCTCTGTTGACAAGAACCTCCACTTCACGACACCTTAAATATCCCAGGAAAGAGAAAAATGGATAAAGAAGTTGTGGTCCTTATGTACAATGGAATATCACTCAGACATGAAATCAATGTCATAAGGCTAGTAGAAGCAAGATGAGTGGATTTAGGTACGACAATTCTAAGTGAAATAAGTCACACAGAAAAAGACACTTATCATAAGCTATCACTTAGAGAGGGAATGTAAAAACCGCTACACTTGAACTGAATTACAAAACAGAACAGAGTCACACGTTTAGAAAACACACTATGGCTGCTTAACGGGAAAGGTGAGGTGGGGTGATGCATAAAACAAGGGTTTCAAATTCGCTCAGATACCGTTCCATACACCCAATATGTAATAGACAAGACCTACTCCTTGCTCAGTGAACTGGACTCAACACCCCCTATTCACCGCACAAGAATATATGTGACTAGTAAGAATCTTAAAACCTATGCATTGATGTCTGTCTGGAAGTGAGTCAAGTGGGTGTAAAGCCGCGTAAACACAGCCGTGAAAAGCAGCTAAACCCCATTATAAAAATAAATTACTTTAAAAAACCCGTAAAACAAAGACAGTGAAAGAGAGAGAAATTCTTACACAATTCGTTCAGAGGCTGTGATGCAACCTGGATTGACCATATCTAGACCCACAGCTGGATGAGACATAAGGGTGGACACTCTTGGGGCTGAAAGGTTGGGTGAGGTTGGGTGAGCAAACGCAGACCCTTTAAAGTAATACTGCCTGGTAGCCATCCCATGGGTCCCAAATCTCCAGGTTCAAGGGCATCTTCCTACATCGAAAACATGCATGAGAAACCCAGAAGATGGTACACCGTGTGATTTTGAAAGGTTTCTAAAACGCACCTCATTTCTCATCTCCTTGTGTTCGGGTTCGCCATTCCAGCTACTTTACTAACAATCTCCCTACTTGGAGAATCAGCACCTTTAACCTCCTGTTCCATACAGGTTGCAATTTGTCCTGAGGATGAAAGGAAAGAGGGGCAACCAATGAGAGACTAGATCTAGGTGTTGGGACAGGCACAGGTCACTCTATTTTCCCATCAGGAAGAAGAATTAACCACAGGCTCAGCCTGCCGGCGGGAACCAGAATAGGTCCTGAGGCAATCCCGTGCTTTTGCGGCCAGCTCCCAAAAAAGACAGTTGAAAAATGGAGCTAGGGGGCACTGCCATTCACATACCTGCTGAGTTATAAATGATAACTCTCGTCCACAAATATATTGAGGGAAGGCAACGAAGAGGATTTGAAAGCAAGGCAGTATTGCAGGAAACAGGTTTCAGGAGGTAGATTCGAATCGCCTTTAAAGCACATGAAAAGTGGCAAAACTTCGACAATGATGCCCTAGGCCAAAAAGGGCGTATGCGTTTTTTCCTGAATATATTCAGGAAATATATTCATGATATATATATTCAGGAATATTCAGGAATATATTCAGGAATATATTCAGGAAATATATTCTCCATAATATATTCAGGAAAAAACGCATACGCCCTTTTTGGCCAACCAAGCAACCTGGAAGGCAAATCAGCGCTACAAAGAAGTCTCGCTTCCCATCGGTCAAAAGGGCCATGCTGCAAAAAGTGTCAAAACCAGAAATGCAGGACAGGCCATGGAGAAATGGCATCCTTGCTACGCTGATGGGCGGGATGTAAATTGCCAATAGCCACTCTGGAGACGTGTACGGTGTGGCCTGAAACATCGAAAAAACACAGCTTAGGGAGCATAGGGCACGTCCACTCATGGGCATATAAATTGGGAAAACTAAAAATCAGCAAGACACAGGCACCCCAAAGTTTAGGGCTGCTCTGTTGACAAGAACCTCCACTTCATGACACCTTAAATATCCCAGGAAAGAGAAAAATGGATAAAGAAGTTGTGGTCCTTATGTACAATGGAATATCACTCAGACATGAAATCAATGTCATAAGGCTAGTAGAAGCAAGATTAGTGGAGTTAGGTACGACGATTCTAAGTGAAATAAGTCACACAGAAATAGACACTTATCATAAGCTATCACGTATAGACGGAATGTAAAAACCGCTACACTTGAAGTGAATTACAAAACAGAACAGAGTCACACGTTTAGAAAACACACTATGGCTGCTTAACGGGAAAGGTGAGGTGGGGTGAATCATAAAACAAGGGTTTCAAATTCACTCAGATACCGTTCCATACACCCAATATGTAATAGACAAGACCTACTCCTTGCTCAGTGAACTGGACTCAACACCCCCTATTCACCGCACAAGAATATATGTGACTAGTAAGAATCTTAAAACCTATGTATTTATATCTGTGTGGAAGTGAGTCAAGTGGGTGTAAAGCCGCATAAACACAGCCGTGAAAAGCAGCTAAACCCGATTATAAAAATAAATTACTTTTAAAAACCCTTAAAATAAAGACAGTGAAAGAGAGAAATTCTTACAAAATTCGTTCAGAGGCTGTGATGCAACCTGAATTGACCATATCTAGACACACAGCTGGATGAGACATAAGGGTGGACACTCTTGGGGTTGAGAGTTTGGGTGAGCAAACGCAGACCCTTTAAAGTAATACTGCGTGGAACCCATCCCATGGGTCCCAAATCTCCAGGTTCAAGGGCATCTTCCTACATTGAAAACATGCATGAGAAGACCAGAAGATGGTACACCGTGTGATTTTGAAAGGTTTCTAAAACGCACCTCATTTCTCATCTCCTTGTGTTCGGGTTCACCATTCCAGCTACTTTACTAACAATCTCCCTACTTGGAGAATCAGCACCTTTAACCTCCTGTTCCGTACAGGTTGCAATTTGTCCTGAGGATGAAAGGGAAGAGGGGCAACCAATGAGAGACTAGGTCTAGGTGTTGGGACAGGCACAGGTCACTCTATTTTCCCATCAGGAAGAAGAATTAACAACAGGCTCAGCCTGCCGCCGGGAACCAGAATAGGGCCTGAGGCAATCCCGCGCTTTTGCGGCCAGCTCCCAAAAAGACAGTTGAAAATGGAGCTAGGGGGCACTGCCATTCACATACCTGCTGAGTTATAAATGATAACTCTCGTCCACAAATATATTGAGGGAAGGCAACGAAGAGGATTTGAAAGCAAGGCAGAATTGCAGGAAACAGGTTTCAGGAGGTAGATTCGAATCGCCTTTAAAGCACATGAAAAGTGGCAAAACTTCGACAATGATGCCCTAGGCCAAAAAGGGCGTATGCGTTTTTTCCTGAATATATTCAGGAAATATATTCAGGATATATATATTCAGGAATATTCAGGAATATATTCAGGAATATATTCAGGAAATATATTCTCCATAATATATTCAGGAAAAAACGCATACGCCCTTTTTGGCCAACCAAGCAACCTGGAAGGCAAATCAGCGCTACAAAGAAGTCTCGCTTCCCATCGGTCAAAAGGGCCATGCTGCAAAAAGTGTCAAAACCAGAAATGCAGGACAGGCCATGGAGAAATGGCATCCTTGCTACGCTGATGGGCGGGATGTAAATTGCCAACAGCCACTCTGGAGAAGTGTACGGTGTGTCCTGAAACATCGAAAAAACACAGCTTAGGGAGCATAGGGCACGTCCACTCATGGGCGTATAAATTGGGAAAACTAAAAATCAGCAAGACACAGGCACCCCAAAGTTTAGGGCTGCTCTGTTGACAAGAACCTCCACTTCATGATACCTTAAATATCCCAGGAAAGAGAAAAATGGATAAAGAGGTTGTGGTCCTTATGTACAATGGAATATCACTCAGACATGAAATCAATGTCATAAGGCTAGTAGAAGCAAGATGAGTGGAGTTAGGTACGACGATTCTAAGTGAAATAAGTCACACAGAAAAAGACACTTATCATAAGCTATCACTTATAGAGGGAATGTAAAAACCGCTACACTTGAACTGAATTACAAAACAGAACAGAGTCACACGTTTAGAAAACACACTATGGCTGCTTAAAGGGAAAGGTGAGGTGGGGTGATGCATAAAACAAGGGTTTCAAATTCGCTCAGATACCATTCCATACACCCAATATGTAATAGACAAGACCTACTCCTTGCTCAGTGAACTGGACTCAACACCCCCTATTCACCGCACAAGAATATATGTGACTAGTAAGAATCTTAAAACCTATGTATTGATATCTGTCTGGAAGTGAGTCAAGTGGGTGTAAAGCCGCATAAACACAGCCGTGAAAAGCAGCTCAACCCCATTATAAACATAAATTACTTTTAAAAACCTTTAAAATAAAGACAGTGAAAGAGAGAAATTCTTACAAAATTCGTTCAGAGGCTGTGATGCAACCTGAATTGACCATATCTAGACACACAGCTGGATGAGACATAAGGGTGGACACTCTTGGGGTTGAGATGTTGGGTGAGCAAACGCAGACCCTTTAAAGTAATACTGCGTGGTACCCATCCCATGGGTCCCAAATCTCCAGGTTCAAGGGCATCTTCCTACATCGAAAACATGCATGAGAAACCCAGAAGATGGTACACCGTGTGATTTTGAAAGGTTTCTAAAACGCACCTCATTTCTCATCTCCTTGTGTTCGGGTTCGCCATTCCAGCTACTTTACTAACAATCTCCCTACTTGGAGAATCAGCACCTTTAACCTCCTGTTCCATACAGGTTGCAATTTGTCCTGAGGATGAAAGGAAAGAGGGGCAACCAATGAGAGACTACATCTAGGTGTTGGGACAGGCACAGGTCACTCTATTTTCCCATCAGGAAGAAGAATTAACCACAGGCTCAGCCTGCCGCCGGGAACCAGAATAGGGCCTGAGGCAATCCCGTGCTTTTGCGGCAAGCTCCCAAAAAAGACAGCTGAAAAATGGAGCTAGGGGGCACTGCCATTCACATACCTGCTGAGTTATAAATGACAACTCTCGTCCACAAATATATTGAGGGAAGGCAACGAAGAGGATTTGAAAGCAAGGCAGAATTGCAGGAAACAGGTTTCAGGAGGTAGATTCGAATCGCCTTTAAAGCACATGAAAAGTGGCAAAATTTCGACAATGATGCCCTAGGCCAAAAAGGGCGTATGCGTTTTTTCCTGAATATATTCAGGAAATATATTCAGGATATATATATTCAGGAATATTCAGGAATATATTCAGGAATATATTCAGGAAATATATTCTCCATAATATATTCAGGAAAAAACGCATACGCCCTTTTTGGCCAACCAAGCAACCTGGAAGGCAAATCAGCGCTACAAAGTAGTCTCGCTTCCCATCGGTCAAAAGGGCCATGCTGCAAAAAGTGTCAAAACCAGAAATGCAGGACAGGCCATGGAGAAATGGCATCCTTGCTACGCTGATGGGCGGGATGTAAATTGCCAATAGCCACTCTGGAGACGTGTACGGTGTGTCCTGAAACATCGAAAAAACACAGCTTAGGGAGCATAGGGCACGTCCACTCATGGGCATATAAATTGGGAAAACTAAAAATCAGCAAGACACAGGCACCCCAAAGTTTAGGGCTCCTCTGTTGACAAGAACCTCCACTTCATGACACCTTAAATATCCCAGGAAAGAGAAAAATGGATAAAGAAGTTGTGGTCCTTATGTACAATGGAATGTCACTCAGACATGAAATCAATATCATAAGGCTAGTAGAAGCAAGATGAGTGGAGTTAGGTACGACGATTCTAAGTGAAATAAGTCACACAGAAAAAGACACTTATCATAAGCTATCACGTATAGACGGAATGTAAAAACCGCTACACTTGAACTGAATTACAAAACAGAACAGAGTCACACGTTTAGAAAACACTCTATGGCTGATTAACGGGAAAGGTGAGGTGCGGTGATGCATAAAACAAGGGTTTCAAATTCACTCAGATACCGTTCCATACACCCAATATGTAATAGACAAGACCTACTCCTTGCTCAGTGAACTGGACTCAACACCCCCTATTCACCGCACAAGAATATATGTGACTAGTAAGAATCTTAAAACCTATGTATTTATATCTGTCTGGAAGTGAGTCAAGCGGGTGTAAAGCCGCATATACACAGCCGTGAAAAGCAACTAAACCCCATTATAGAAATAAATTACTTTTAAAAACCCGTAAAACAAAGACAGTGAAAGAGAGAGAAATTCTTACAAAATTCGTTCAGAGGCTGTGATGCAACCTGGATTGACCATATCTAGACCCACAGATGGATGAGACATAAGGGTGGACACTCTTGGGGCTGAGAGGTTGGTTGAGGTTGGGTGAGCAAACGCAGATCCTTTAAAATAATACTGCGGGGTACCCATCCCATGGGTCCCAAATCTCCAGGTTCAAGGGCATCTTCCTACATCGAAAACATGCATGAGAAACCCAGAAGATGGTACACCGTGTGATTTTGAAAGGTTTCTAAAACGCACCTCATTTCTCATCTCCTTGTGTTCGGGTTCGCCATTCCAGCTACTTTACTAACAATCTCCCTACTTGGAGAATCAGAACCTTTAACCTCCTGTTCCATACAGGTTGCAATTTGTCCTGAGGATGAACGGGAAGAGGGGCAACCAATGAGAGACTAGATCTAAGTGTTGGGACAGGCACAGGTCACTCTATTTTCCCATCAGGAAGAAGAATTAACCACAGGCTCAGCCTGCCGCCCAGAAGCAGAATAGGCCCTGAGGCAATCCCGTGCTTTTGCGGCCAGCTCCCAAAAAAGACAGTTGAAAAATGGAGCTAGGGGGCACTGCCATTCACATACCTGCTGAGTTATAAATGATAACTCTCGTCCACAGATATATTGAGGGAAGGCAACGAAGAGGATTTGAAAACAAGGCAGAATTGCAGGAAACTGATTTCAGGAGGTAGATTCGAATCGCCTTGAAAGCACATGAAAAGCGGCAAAACGTCGACAAAGATGCCCTTGGCCAAAAAGGGCTTATGCGTTTTTTCCTGAGTATATTCAGGAAAACACGCATACGCCCTTTTTGGCCAAGCAAGCAACCTGGAAAGGCAAATCAGCGCTACAAAGAAGTCTCGCTTCCCATCGGTCAAAAGGGTGATGCTGCAAAAAGTTTCAATACCAGAAATGCAGGACAGTCCATGGAGAAATGGCAGCCTTGCTACGCTGATGGGCGGGATGTAAATTGCCAACAGCCACTCTGGAGAAGTGTAAGGTGTGTCCTGAAACATCGAAAAAACAGAGCTTAGGGAGCATAGGGCACGTCCACTCATGGGCGTATAAATTGGGAAAAATAAAAATCAGCAAGACACAGGCACCCCAAAGTTTAGGGCTGCTCTGTTGACAAGAACCTCCACTTCATGACACCTTAAATATCCCAGGAAAGAGAAAAATGGATAAAGAAGTTGTGGTCCTTATGTACAATGGAATATCACTCAGACATGAAATCAATGTCATAAGGCTAGTAGAAGCAAGATGAGTGGACTTAGGTACGACGATTCTAAGTGAAATAAGTCACAAAGAAAAAGACACTTATCATAAGCTATCACTTATAGAGGGAATGTAAAAACCGCTACACTTGAACTGAATTACAAAAGAGAACAGAGTCACACGTTTAGAAAACACACTATGGCTGCTTAACGGGAAAGGTGAGGTGGGGTGATGCATAAAACAAGGGTTTCAAATTCGCTCAGATACCGTTCCATACACCCAATATATAATAGACAAGACCTACTCCTTGCTCAGTGAACTGGACTCAACACCCCCTATTCACCGCACAAGAATATATGTGACTAGTAAGAATCTTAAAACCTATGTATTGATATCTGTCTGGAAGTGAGTCAAGTGGGTGTAAAGCCGCATAAACACAGCCGTGAAAAGCAGCTAAACCCCATTATAAAAATAAATTACTTTTAAAAACCCTTAACATAAAGACAGTGAAAGAGAGAAATTCTTACAAAATTCGTTCAGAGGCTGTGATGCAACCTGAATTGACCACATCTAGACACACAGCTGGATGAGACATAAGGGTGGACACTCGTGGGGTTGAGAGTTTGGGTGAGCAAAAGCAGACCCTTTAAAGTAATACTGCGTGGTACCCATCCCATGGGTCCCAAATCTCCAGGTTCAAGGGCATCTTCCTACATCGAAAACATGCATGAGAAAAACAGAAGATGGTACACCGTGTGATTTTGAAAGGTTTCTAAAACGCACCTCATTTCTCACCTCCTTGTGTTCGGGTTCGCCATTCCAGCTACTTTACTAACAATCTCCCTACTTGGAGAATCAGCACCTTTAACCTCCTGTTCCGTACAGGTTGCAATTTGTCCTGAGGATGAAAGGGAAGAGGGGCAACCAATGAGAGACTAGGTCTAGGTGTTGGGACAGGCACAGGTCACTCTATTTTCCCATCAGGAAGAAGAATTAACCACAGGCTCAGCCTGCCGCCCAGAAGCAGAATAGGGCCTGAGGCAATCCTGCGCTTTTGCGGCCAGCTCCCAAAAAGACAGTTGAAAAATGGAGCTAGGGGGCACTGCCATTCCCATACCTGCTGAGTTATAAATGATAACTCTCGTCCACAAATATATTGAGGGAAGGCAACGAAGAGGATTTGAAAGCAAGGCAGAATTGCAGGAAACAGGTTTCAGGAGGTAGATTCGAATCGCCTTTAAAGCACATGAAAAGTGGCAAAACTTCGAAAATGATGCCCTTGGCCAAAAAGGGCGTATGCGTTTTTTCCTGAATATATTCAGGAAAAAACGCATACGCCCTTTTTGGCCAACCAAGCAACCTGGAAAGGCAAATCAGCGCTACAAAGAAGTCTCGCTTCCCATCGGTCAAACGGGCCATGCTGCAAAAAGTTTCAATACCAGAAATGCAGGACAGTCCATGGAGAAATGGCAGCCTTGCTACGCTGATGGGCGGGATGTAAATTGCCAACAGCCAGTCTGGAGAAGTGTACGGTGTGTCCTGAAACATCGAAAAAACAAAGCTTAGGGAGCATAGGGCACGTCCACTCATGGGCGTATAAATTGGGAAAACTAAAAATCAGCAAGACACAGGCACCCCAAAGTTTAGGGCTGCTCTGTTGACAAGAACCTCCACTTCATGACACCTTAAATATCCCAGGAAAGAGAATAATGGATAAAGAAGTTGTGGTCCTTATGTACAATGGAATATCACTCAGACATGAAATCTATGTCATAAGGCTAGTAGAAGTAAGATGAGTGGATTTAGGTACGACGATTTTAAGTGAAATAAGTCACACAGAAAAAGACTCTTATCATAAGCTATCACTTATAGAGGGAATGTAAAAACCGCTACACTTGAACTGAATTACGAAACAGAACAGAGTCTCACGTTTAGAAAACACACTATGGCTGCTTAACGGGAAAGGTGAGGTGGGGTGATGCATAAAACAAGGGTTTCAAATTCGCTCAGATACCGTTCCATACACCCAATATGTAATAGACAAGACCTACTCCTTGCTCAGTGAACTGGACTCAACACTCCCTATTCACCGCACAAGAATATATGTGACTAGTAAGAATCTTAAAACCTATGTATTGATATCTGTCTGGAAGTGAGTCAAGTGGGTGTAAAGCCGCATAAACACAGCCGTGAATAGCAGCTAAACCCCATTATAAAAATAAATTACTTTAAAAAACCCGTAAAACAAAGACAGTGAAAGAGAGAGAAATTCCTACAAAATTTGTTCAGAGGCTGTGATGCAACCTGGATTGACCATATCTAGACCCAAGCTGGATGAGACATAAGGGTGGACACTCTTGAGGCTGAGAGGTTGGGTGAGGTTGGGTGAGCAAACGCAGACCCTTTAAAGTAATACTGCGTGGTACCCATCCCATGGATCCCAAATCTCCAGGTTCAAGGGCATCTTCCTACATCGAAAACATGCATGAGAAACCCAGAGGATGGTACACCGTGTGATTTTGAAAGGTTTCTAAAACGCACCTCATTTCTCATCTCCTTGTGTTCGGGTTCGCCATTCCAGCTACTTGACTAACAATCTCCCTACGTGGAGAATCAGCACCTTTAACCTCCTGTTCCGTACAGGTTGCAATTTGTCCTGAGGATGAAAGGAAAGAGGGGCAACCAATGAGAGACTAGATCTAGGTGTTGGGACAGGCACAGGTCACTCTATTTTCCCATCAGGAAGAAGAATTAACCACAGGCTCAGCCTGCCGCCCAGAAGCAGAATAGGGCCTGAGGCAATCCCGTGCTTTTGCCGCCAGCTCCCAAAAAAATAGTTGAAAAATGGAGCTCAGGGGCACTGCCATTCACAAACCTGCTGAGTTATAAATGATAACTCACATCCACAAATATATTGAGGGAAGGCAACGAAGAGGATTTGAAAGCAAGGCAGAATTGCAGGAAACAGGTTTCAGGAGGTAGATTCGAATCGCATTTAAAGCACATGAAAAGTGGCAAAACGTCGCCAATGATGCACTTGGCCAAAAAGGGCGTATGCGTTTTTTCCTGAATATATTCAGGAAAAAACGCATACGCCCTTTTTGGCCATCCAAGCAACCTGGAAAGGCAAATCAGCGCTACAAAGAAGTCTCGCTTCCCATCGGTCAAAAGGGCCATGCTGCAAAAAGTGTCAAAACCAGAAATGCAGGACAGGCCATGGAGAAATGGCAGCCGTGCTACGCTGATGGTCGGGATGTAAATTGCCAACAGCCACTCTGGAGAAGTGTACGTTGTGTCCTGAAACATCGAAAAAAAATACAGCTTAGGGAGCATAGGGCACGTCCACTCATGGGAGTATAAATTGGGAAAACTAAAAATCAGCAAGACACAGGCACCCCAAAGTTTAGGGCTGCTCTGTTGACAAGAACCTCCACTTCATGACACCTTAAATATCCCAGGAAAGAGAAAAATGGATAAAGAAGTTGTGGTCCTTATATACAATGGAATATCACTCAGACATGAAATCAATGTCATAAGGCTAGTAGAAGCAAGATGAGTGGATTTAGGTACGATGATTCTAAGTGAAATAAGTCACAAAGAAAAAGACACTTATCATAAGCTATCACTTAGAGAGGGAATGTAAAAACCGCTACACTTGAACTGAATTACAAAACAGAACAGAGTCACACGTTTAGAAAACACACTATGGCTGCTTAACGGGAAAGGTGAGGTGGGGTGATGCATAAAACAAGGGTTTCAAAATCGCTCAGATACCGTTCCATACACCCAATATGTAATAAACAAGACCTACTCCTTGCTCAGTGAACTGGACTCAACACCCCCTATTCACCGCACAAGAATATATGTGACTAGTAAGAATCTTAAAACTTATGTATTGATATCTGTCTGGAAGTGAGTCAAATGGGTGTAAAGCCGCATAAATACAGCCGTGAAAAGCAGCTAAACCCCATTATAAAAATAAATTACTTTTAAAAACCCGTAAAACAAAGACAGTGAAAGAGAGAGAAATTCTTACACAATTCTTTCAGAGGTTGTGATGCAACCTGGATTGACCATATCTAGACCCACAGCTGGATGAGACATAAGGGTGGACACTCTTGGGGCTGAAAGGTTGGGTGAGGTTGGGTGAGCAAACGCAGACCCTTTAAAGTAATACTGCCTGGTACCTCTCCCATGGGTCCCAAATCTCCAGGTTCAAGGGCATCTTCCTACATCGAATACATGCATGAGAAACCCAGAAGATGGTACACCGTGTGATTTTGAAAGTTTTCTGAAACGCACCTCATTTCTCATCTCCTTGTGTTCGGGTTCGCCATTCCAGCTACTTGAGTAACAATCTCCCTATGTGGAGAATCAGCACCTTTAACCTCCTGTTCCGTACAGGTTGCAATTTGTCCTGAGGATGAAAGGAAAGAGGGGCACCAATGAGAGACTAGATATAGGTGTTGGGACAGGCACAGGTCACTCTATTTTCCCATCAGGAAGAAGAATTAACCACAGGCTCAGCCTGCCGCCCAGAAGCAGAATAGGGCCTGAGGCAATCCCGCACTTTTGCGGCCAGCTCCCAAAAAAGAGAGTTGAAAAATGGAGATCAGGGACACTGCAATTCACAAACCCGCAGAGTTATAAATGATAACTCTCATCCACAGATATATTGAGGGAAGGCAACGAAGAGGATTTGAAAGCAAGGCAGAATTGCAGGAAACAGGATTCAGGAGGTAGATTCGAATCGCCTTTAAAGCACATGAAAAGAGGCAAAACGTCGACAATGATGCCCTTGGCCAAAAAGGGCGTATGCGTTTTTTCCTGAATATATTCAGGAAAAAACGCATACGCCCTTTTTGGCCAACCAAGCAACCTGGAAAGGCAAATCAGCGCTACAAAGAAGTCTCGCTTCCCATAGGTCAAAAGGGCTATGCTGCAAAAAGTGTCAAAACCAGAAATGCAGGACAGGCCATGGAGAAATGGCAGCCTTGCTACGCTGATGGGCGGGATGTAAATTGCCAACAGCCACTCTGGAGAAGTGTACGGTGTGTCCTGAAACATCGAAAAAACACAGCTTAGGGAGCATAGGGCACGTCCACTCATGGGCGTATAAATTGGGAAAACTAAAAATCAGCAAGACACAGGCACCCCAAAGTTTAGGGTTGCTCTGTTGACAAGAACCTCCACTTCATGACACCTTAAATATCCCAGGAAAGAGGAAAATGGATAAAGAAGTTGTGGTCCTTATATACAATGGAATATCACTCAGACATGAAATCAATGTCATAAGGCTAGTAGAAGCAAGATGAGTGGATTTAGATACGACGATTCTAAGTGAAATAAGTCACACAGAAAAAGACACTTATCATAAGCTATCACTTAGAGAGGGAATGTAAAAACCGCTACACTTGAACTGAATTACAAAACAGAACAGAGTCACACGTTTAGAAAACACACTATGGCTGCTTAACGGGAAAGGTGAGGTGGGGTGATGCATAAAACAAGGGTTTCAAATTCGCTCAGATACCGTTCCATACACCCAATATGTAATAGACAAGACCTACTCCTTGCTCAGTGAACTGGACTCAACACCCCCTATTCACCGCACAAGAATATATGTGACTAGTAAGAATTTTAAAACCTATGTATTGATATCTGTCTGGAAGTGAGTCAAGTGGGTGTAAAGCCGCATAAACACAGCCGTGAAAAGCAGCTTAACCCCATTATAAAAATAAATTACTTTTAAAAACCCGTAAAACAAAAACAGTGAAAGAGAGAGAAATTCTTACACAATTCGTTCAGAGGCTGTGATGCAACCTGGATTGACCATATCTAGACCCACAGCTGGATGAGACATAAGGGTGGACACTCTTGGGGCTGAAAGGTTGGGTGAGGTTGGGTGAGCAAACGCAGACCCTTTAAAGTAATACTGCCTGGTACCCATCCCATGGGTCCCAAATCTCCAGTTTCAAGGGCATCTTCCTACATCGAAAACATGCATGAGAAACCCAGAAGATGGTACACCGTGTGATTTTGAAAGGTTTCTAATACGCACCTCATTTCTCATCTCCTTGTGCTCGGGTTCGCCTTTCCAGCTACTTTACTAGCAATCTCCCTACTTGGAGAATCAGCACTTTTAAGCTCCTGTTCCCTACAGGTTGCAATTTGTCCTGAGGATGAACGGGAAGAGGGGCAACCAATGAGAGACTAGATCTAGGTGTTGGGACAGGCACAGGTCCCTCTATTTTCCCATCAGGAAGAAGAATTAACCACAGGCTCAGCCTGCCGCCCAAAAGCAGAATAGGGCCTGAGGCAATCCCGCGCTTTTGCGGCCAGCTCCCAAAAAAGCGAGTTGAAAAATGGAGCTCAGGGACACTGCAATTCACAAACCCGCAGAGTTATAAATGATAACTCTCATCCACAGATATATTGAAGGAAGGCAACGAAGAGGATTTGAAAGCAAGGCAGAATTGCAGGAAACAGATTTCAGGAGGTAGATTCGAATCGCCTTTAAAGCACATGAAAAGCGGCAAAACGTCGACAATGATGCCCTTGGCCAAAAAGGGCGTATGCGTTTTTTCCTGAATATATTCAGGAAAAAACGCATACGCCCTTTTTGGCCAAACAAGCAACCTGGAAAGGCAAAGCAGCGCTACAAAGTAGTCTCGCTTCCCATCGGTCAAATGGGCCATGCTGCATAAAGTGTCAAAACCAGAAATGCAGGACAGGCCATGGAGAAATGGCAGCCTTGCTACGCAGATGGGCGGGATGTAAATTGCCAACAGCCACTCTTGAGAAGTGTACGGTTTGTCCTGAAATATCGAAAAAACACAGCTTAGGGAGCATAGGGCACGTCCACTCATGGGCGTATAAATTGGGAAAACTAAAAATCAGCAAGACACAGGCACCCCAATGTTTAGGGCTGCTCTGTTGACAAGAACCTCCACTTCACGACACCTTAAATATCCCAGGAAAGAGAAAAATGGATAAAGAAGTTGTGGTCCTTATGTACAATGGAATATCACTCAGACATGAAATCAATGTCATAAGGCTAGTAGAAGCAAGATGAGTGGATTTAGGTACGACAATTCTAAGTGAAATAAGTCACACAGAAAAAGACACTTATCATAAGCTATCACTTAGAGAGGGAATGTAAAAACCGCTACACTTGAACTGAATTACAAAACAGAACAGAGTCACACGTTTAGAAAACACACTATGGCTGCTTAACGGGAAAGGTGAGGTGGGGTGATGCATAAAACAAGGGTTTCAAATTCGCTCAGATACCGTTCCATACACCCAATATGTAATAGACAAGACCTACTCCTTGCTCAGTGAACTGGACTCAACACCCCCTATTCACCGCACAAGAATATATGTGACTAGTAAGAATCTTAAAACCTATGCATTGATGTCTGTCTGGAAGTGAGTCAAGTGGGTGTAAAGCCGCGTAAACACAGCCGTGAAAAGCAGCTAAACCCCATTATAAAAATAAATTACTTTTAAAAACCCGTAAAACAAAGACAGTGAAAGAGAGAGAAATTCTTACACAATTCGTTCAGAGGCTGTGATGCAACCTGGATTGACCATATCTAGACCCACAGCTGGATGAGACATAAGGGTGGACACTCTTGGGGCTGAAAGGTTGGGTGAGGTTGGGTGAGCAAACGCAGACCCTTTAAAGTAATACTGCCTGGTAGCCATCCCATGGGTCCCAAATCTCCAGGTTCAAGGGCATCTTACTACATCGAAAACATGCATGAGAAACCCAGAAGATGGTACACCGTGTGATTTTGAAAGGTTTCTAAAACGCACCTCATTTCTCATCTCCTTGTGTTCGGGTTCGCCATTCCAGCTACTTTACTAACAATCTCCCTACTTGGAGAATCAGCACCTTTAACCTCCTGTTCCATACAGGTTGCAATTTGTCCTGAGGATGAAAGGAACGAGGGGCAACCAATGAGAGACTAGATCTAGGTGTTGGGACAGGCACAGGTCACTCTATTTTCCCATCAGGAAGAAGAATTAACCACAGGCTCAGCCTGCCGCCGGGAACCAGAATAGGTCCTGAGGCAATCCCGTGCTTTTGCGGCCAGCTCCCAAAAAAGACAGTTGAAAAATGGAGCTAGGGGGCACTGCCATTCACATACCTGCTGAGTTATAAATGATAACTCTCGTCCACAAATATATTGAGGGAAGGCAACGAAGAGGATTTGAAAGCAAGGCAGTATTGCAGGAAACAGGTTTCAGGAGGTAGATTCGAATCGCCTTTAAAGCACATGAAAAGTGGCAAAACTTCGACAATGATGCCCTAGGCCAAAAAGGGCGTATGCGTTTTTTCCTGAATATATTCAGGAAATATATTCATGATATATATATTCAGGAATATTCAGGAATATATTCAGGAATATATTCAGGAAATATATTCTCCATAATATATTCAGGAAAAAACGCATATGCCCTTTTTGGCCAACCAAGCAACCTGGAAGGCAAATCAGCGCTACAAAGAAGTCTCGCTTCCCATCGGTCAAAAGGGCCATGCTGCAAAAAGTGTCAAAACCAGAAATGCAGGACAGGCCATGGAGAAATGGCATCCTTGCTACGCTGATGGGCGGGATGTAAATTGCCAATAGCCACTCTGGAGACGTGTACGGTGTGTCCTGAAACATCGAAAAAACACAGCTTAGGGAGCATAGGGCACGTCCACTCATGGGCATATAAATTGGGAAAACTAAAAATCAGCAAGACACAGGCACCCCAAAGTTTAGGGCTGCTCTGTTGACAAGACCCTCCACTTCATGACACCTTAAATATCCCAGGAAAGAGAAAAATGGATAAAGAAGTTGTGGTCCTTATGTACAATGGAATATCACTTAGACATGAAATCAATGTCATAAGGCTAGTAGAAGCAAGATTAGTGGAGTTAGGTACGACGATTCTAAGTGAAATAAGTCACACAGAAATAGACACTTATCATAAGCTATCACGTATAGACGGAATGTAAAAACCGCTACACTTGAAGTGAATTACAAAACAGAACAGAGTCACACGTTTAGAAAACACACTATGGCTGCTTAACGGGAAAGGTGAGGTGGGGTGATGCATAAAACAAGGGTTTCAAATTCACTCAGATACCGTTCCATACACCCAATATGTAATAGACAAGACCTACTCCTTGCTCAGTGAACTGGACTCAACACCCCCTATTCACCGCACAAGAATATATGTGACTAGTAAGAATCTTAAAACCTATGTATTTATATCTGTGTGGAAGTGAGTCAAGTGGGTGTAAAGCCGCATAAACACAGCCGTGAAAAGCAGCTAAACCCGATTATAAAAATAAATTACTTTTAAAAACCCTTAAAATAAAGACAGTGAAAGAGAGAAATTCTTACAAAATTCGTTCAGAGGCTGTGATGCAACCTGAATTGACCATATCTAGACACACAGCTGGATGAGACATAAGGGTGGACACTCTTGGGGTTGAGAGTTTGGGTGAGCAAACGCAGACCCTTTAAAGTAATACTGCGTGGAACCCATCCCATGGGTCCCAAATCTCCAGGTTCAAGGGCATCTTCCTACATTGAAAACATGCATGAGAAGACCAGAAGATGGTACACCGTGTGATTTTGAAAGGTTTCTAAAACGCACCTCATTTCTCATCTCCTTGTGTTCGGGTTCACCATTCCAGCTACTTTACTAACAATCTCCCTACTTGGAGAATCAGCACCTTTAACCTCCTGTTCCGTACAGGTTGCAATTTGTCCTGAGGATGAAAGGGAAGAGGGGCAACCAATGAGACACTAGGGCTAGGTGTTGGGACAGGCACAGGTCACTCTATTTTCCCATCAGGAAGAAGAATTAACAACAGGCTCAGCCTGCCGCCGGGAACCAGAATAGGGCCTGAGGCAATCCCGCGCTTTTGCGGCCAGCTCCCAAAAAGACAGTTGAAAATGGAGCTAGGGGGCACTGCCATTCACATACCTGCTGAGTTATAAATGATAACTCTCGTCCACAAATATATTGAGGGAAGGCAACGAAGAGGATTTGAAAGCAAGGCAGAATTGCAGGAAACAGGTTTCAGGAGGTAGATTCGAATCGCCTTTAAAGCACATGAAAAGTGGCAAAACTTCGACAATGATGCCCTAGGCCAAAAAGGGCGTATGCGTTTTTTCCTGAATATATTCAGGACATATATTCAGGATATATATATTCAGGAATATTCAGGAATATATTCAGTAATATATTCAGGAAATATATTCTCCATAATATATTCAGGAAAAAACGCATACGCCCTTTTTGGCCAACCAAGCAACCTGGAAGGCAAATCAGCGCTACAAAGAAGTCTCGCTTCCCATCGGTCAAAAGGGCCATGCTGCAAAAAGTGTCAAAACCAGAAATGCAGGACAGGCCATGGAGAAATGGCATCCTTGCTACGCAGATGGGCGGGATGTAAATTGCCAACAGCCACTCTTGAGAAGTGTACGGTGTGTCCTGAAATATCGAAAAAACACAGCTTAGGGAGCATAGGGCACGTCCACTCATGGGCGTATAAATTGGGAAAACTAAAAATCAGCAAGACACAGGCACCCCAATGTTTAGGGCTGCTCTGTTGACAAGAACCTCCACTTCACGACACCTTAAATATCCCAGGAAAGAGAAAAATGGATAAAGAAGTTGTGGTCCTTATGTACAATGGAATATCACTCAGACATGAAATCAATGTCATAAGGCTAGTAGAAGCAAGATGAGTGGATTTAGGTACGACAATTCTAAGTGAAATAAGTCACACAGAAAAAGACACTTATCATAAGCTATCACTTAGAGAGGGAATGTAAAAACCGCTACACTTGAACTGAATTACAAAACAGAACAGAGTCACACGTTTAGAAAACACACTATGGCTGCTTAACGGGAAAGGTGAGGTGGGGTGATGCATAAAACAAGGGTTTCAAATTCGCTCAGATACCGTTCCATACACCCAATATGTAATAGACAAGACCTACTCCTTGCTCAGTGAACTGGACTCAACACCCCCTATTCACCGCACAAGAATATATGTGACTAGTAAGAATCTTAAAACCTATGCATTGATGTCTGTCTGGAAGTGAGTCAAGTGGGTGTAAAGCCGCGTAAACACAGCCGTGAAAAGCAGCTAAACCCCATTATAAAAATAAATTACTTTTAAAAACCCGTAAAACAAAGACAGTGAAAGAGAGAGAAATTCTTACACAATTCGTTCAGAGGCTGTGATGCAACCTGGATTGACCATATCTAGACCCACAGCTGGATGAGACATAAGGGTGGACACTCTTGGGGCTGAAAGGTTGGGTGAGGTTGGGTGAGCAAACGCAGACCCTTTAAAGTAATACTGCCTGGTAGCCATCCCATGGGTCCCAAATCTCCAGGTTCAAGGGCATCTTACTACATCGAAAACATGCATGAGAAACCCAGAAGATGGTACACCGTGTGATTTTGAAAGGTTTCTAAAACGCACCTCATTTCTCATCTCCTTGTGTTCGGGTTCGCCATTCCAGCTACTTTACTAACAATCTCCCTACTTGGAGAATCAGCACCTTTAACCTCCTGTTCCATACAGGTTGCAATTTGTCCTGAGGATGAAAGGAACGAGGGGCAACCAATGAGAGACTAGATCTAGGTGTTGGGACAGGCACAGGTCACTCTATTTTCCCATCAGGAAGAAGAATTAACCACAGGCTCAGCCTGCCGCCGGGAACCAGAATAGGTCCTGAGGCAATCCCGTGCTTTTGCGGCCAGCTCCCAAAAAAGACAGTTGAAAAATGGAGCTAGGGGGCACTGCCATTCACATACCTGCTGAGTTATAAATGATAACTCTCGTCCACAAATATATTGAGGGAAGGCAACGAAGAGGATTTGAAAGCAAGGCAGTATTGCAGGAAACAGGTTTCAGGAGGTAGATTCGAATCGCCTTTAAAGCACATGAAAAGTGGCAAAACTTCGACAATGATGCCCTAGGCCAAAAAGGGCGTATGCGTTTTTTCCTGAATATATTCAGGAAATATATTCATGATATATATATTCAGGAATATTCAGGAATATATTCAGGAATATATTCAGGAAATATATTCTCCATAATATATTCAGGAAAAAACGCATATGCCCTTTTTGGCCAACCAAGCAACCTGGAAGGCAAATCAGCGCTACAAAGAAGTCTCGCTTCCCATCGGTCAAAAGGGCCATGCTGCAAAAAGTGTCAAAACCAGAAATGCAGGACAGGCCATGGAGAAATGGCATCCTTGCTACGCTGATGGGCGGGATGTAAATTGCCAATAGCCACTCTGGAGACGTGTACGGTGTGTCCTGAAACATCGAAAAAACACAGCTTAGGGAGCATAGGGCACGTCCACTCATGGGCATATAAATTGGGAAAACTAAAAATCAGCAAGACACAGGCACCCCAAAGTTTAGGGCTGCTCTGTTGACAAGAACCTCCACTTCATGACACCTTAAATATCCCAGGAAAGAGAAAAATGGATAAAGAAGCTGTGGTCCTTATGTACAATGGAATATCACTTAGACATGAAATCAATGTCATAAGGCTAGTAGAAGCAAGATTAGTGGAGTTAGGTACGACGATTCTAAGTGAAATAAGTCACACAGAAATAGACACTTATCATAAGCTATCACGTATAGACGGAATGTAAAAACCGCTACACTTGAAGTGAATTACAAAACAGAACAGAGTCACACGTTTAGAAAACACACTATGGCTGCTTAACGGGAAAGGTGAGGTGGGGTGATGCATAAAACAAGGGTTTCAAATTCACTCAGATACCGTTCCATACACCCAATATGTAATAGACAAGACCTACTCCTTGCTCAGTGAACTGGACTCAACACCCCCTATTCACCGCACAAGAATATATGTGACTAGTAAGAATCTTAAAACCTATGTATTTATATCTGTGTGGAAGTGAGTCAAGTGGGTGTAAAGCCGCATAAACACAGCCGTGAAAAGCAGCTAAACCCGATTATAAAAATAAATTACTTTTAAAAACCCTTAAAATAAAGACAGTGAAAGAGAGAAATTCTTACAAAATTCGTTCAGAGGCTGTGATGCAACCTGAATTGACCATATCTAGACACACAGCTGGATGAGACATAAGGGTGGACACTCTTGGGGTTGAGAGTTTGGGTGAGCAAACGCAGACCCTTTAAAGTAATACTGCGTGGAACCCATCCCATGTGTCCCAAATCTCCAGGTTCAAGGGCATCTTCCTACATTGAAAACATGCATGAGAAGACCAGAAGATGGTACACCGTGTGATTTTGAAAGGTTTCTAAAACGCACCTCATTTCTCATCTCCTTGTGTTCGGGTTCACCATTCCAGCTACTTTACTAACAATCTCCCTACTTGGAGAATCAGCACCTTTAACCTCCTGTTCCGTACAGGTTGCAATTTGTCCTGAGGATGAAAGGGAAGAGGGGCAACCAATGAGAGACTAGGTCTAGGTGTTGGGACAGGCACAGGTCACTCTATTTTCCCATCAGGAAGAAGAATTAACAACAGGCTCAGCCTGCCGCCGGGAACCAGAATAGGGCCTGAGGCAATCCCGCGCTTTTGCGGCCAGCTCCCAAAAAGACAGTTGAAAATGGAGCTAGGGGGCACTGCCATTCACATACCTGCTGAGTTATAAATGATAACTCTCGTCCACAAATATATTGAGGGAAGGCAACGAAGAGGATTTGAAAGCAAGGCAGAATTGCAGGAAACAGGTTTCAGGAGGTAGATTCGAATCGCCTTTAAAGCACATGAAAAGTGGCAAAACTTCGACAATGATGCCCTAGGCCAAAAAGGGCGTATGCGTTTTTTCCTGAATATATTCAGGACATATATTCAGGATATATATATTCAGGAATATTCAGGAATATATTCAGGAATATATTCAGGAAATATATTCTCCATAATATATTCAGGAAAAAACGCATACGCCCTTTTTGGCCAACCAAGCAACCTGGAAGGCAAATCAGCGCTACAAAGAAGTCTCGCTTCCCATCGGTCAAAAGGGCCATGCTGCAAAAAGTGTCAAAACCAGAAATGCAGGACAGGCCATGGAGAAATGGCATCCTTGCTACGCTGATGGGCGGGATGTAAATTGCCAACAGCCACTCTGGAGAAGTGTACGGTGTGTCCTGAAACATCGAAAAAACACAGCTTAGGGAGCATAGGGCACGTCCACTCATGGGCGTATAAATTGGGAAAACTAAAAATCAGCAAGACACAGGCACCCCAAAGTTTAGGGCTGCTCTGTTGACAAGAACCTCCACTTCATGACACCTTAAATATCCCAGGAAAGAGAAAAATGGATAAAGAGGTTGTGGTCATTATGTACAATGGAATATCACTCAGACATGAAATCAATGTCATAAGGCTAGTAGAAGCAAGATGAGTGGAGTTAGGTACGACGATTCTAAGTGAAATAAGTCACACAGAAAAAGACACTTATCATAAGCTATCACTTATAGAGGGAATGTAAAAACCGCTACACTTGAACTGAATTACAAAACAGAACAGAGTCACACGTTTAGAAAACACACTATGGCTGCTTAAAGGGAAAGGTGAGGTGGGGTGATGCATAAAACAAGGGTTTCAAATTCGCTCAGATACCATTCCATACACCCAATATGTAATAGACAAGACCTACTCCTTGCTCAGTGAACTGGACTCAACACCCCCTATTCACCGCACAAGAATATATGTGACTAGTAAGAATCTTAAAACCTATGTATTGATATCTGTCTGGAAGTGAGTCAAGTGGGTGTAAAGCCGCATAAACACAGCCGTGAAAAGCAGCTCAACCCCATTATAAAAATAAATTACTTTTAAAAACCTTTAAAATAAAGACAGTGAAAGAGAGAAATTCTTACAAAATTCGTTCAGAGGCTGTGATGCAACCTGAATTGACCATATCTAGACACACAGCTGGATGAGACATAAGGGTGGACACTCTTGGTGTTGAGATGTTGGGTGAGCAAACGCAGACCCTTTAAAGTAATACTGCGTGGTACCCATCCCATGGGTCCCAAATCTCCAGGTTCAAGGGCATCTTCCTACATCAAAAACATGCATGAGAAACCCAGAAGATGGTACACCGTGTGATTTTGAAAGGTTTCTAAAACGCACCTCATTTCTCATCTCCTTGTGTTCGGGTTCGCCATTCCAGCTACTTTACTAACAATCTCCCTACTTGGAGAATCAGCACCTTTAACCTCCTGTTCCGTACAGGTTGCAATTTGTCCTGAGGATGAAAGGGAAGAGGGGCAACCAATGAGAGACTAGGTCTAGGTGTTGGGACAGGCACAGGTCACTCTATTTTCCCATCAGGAATAAGAATTAACCACAGGCTCAGCCTGCCGCCCAGAAGCAGAATAGGGCCTGAGGCAATCCTGCGCATTTGCGGCCAGCTCCCAAAAAGACAGTTGAAAAATGGAGCTAGGGGGCACTGCCATTCACATACCTGCTGAGTTATAAATGATAACTCTCGTCCACAAATATATTGAGGGAAGGCAACGAAGAGGATTTGAAAGCAAGGCAGAATTGCAGGAAACAGGTTTCAGGAGGTAGATTCGAATCACCTTTAAAGCACATGAAAAGTGGCAAAACTTCGAAAATGATGCCCTTGGCCAAAAAGGGCGTATGCGTTTTTTCCTGAATATATTCAGGAAAAAATGCATACGCCCTTTTTGGCCAACCAAGCAACCTGGAAAGGCAAATCAGCGCTACAAAGAAGTCTCGCTTCCCATCGGTCAAAAGGGCCATGCTGCAAAAAGTTTCAATAACAGAAATGCAGGACAGTCCATGGAGAAATATCAGCCTTGCTACGCTGATGGGCGGGATGTAAATTGCCAACAGCCAGTCTGGAGAAGTGTACGGTGTGTCCTGAAACATCGAAAAAACAAAGCTTAGGGAGCATAGGGCACGTCCACTCATGGGCGTATAAATTGGGAAAACTAAAAATCAGCAAGACACAGGCACCCCGACGTTTAGGGCTGCTCTGTTGACAAGAACCTCCACTTCATGACACCTTAAATATCCCAGGAAAGAGAAAAATGGATAAAGAAGTTGTGGTCCTTATGTACAATGGAATATCACTCAGACATGAAATCAATGTCATAAGGCTAGTAGAAGCAAGATGAGTGGATTTAGGTACGACGATTCTAAGTGAAATAAGTCACACAGAAAAAGACACTTATCATAAGCTATCACTTATAGAGGGAATGTAAAAACCGCTACACTTGAACTGAATTACGAAACAGAACAGAGTCTCACGTTTAGAAAACACACTATGGCTGCTTAACGGGAAAGGTGAGGTGGGGTGATGCATAAAACAAGGGTTTCAAATTCGCTCAGATACCGTTCCATACACCCAATATGTAATAGACAAGACCTACTCCTTGCTCAGTGAACTGGACTCAACACCCCCTATTCACCGCACAAGAATATATGTGACTAGTAAGAATCTTAAAACCTATGTATTGATATCTGTCTGGAAGTGAGTCAAGTGGGTGTAAAGCCGCATAAACACAGCCGTGAAAAGCAGCTCAACCCCATTATAAACATAAATTACTTTTAAAAACCTTTAAAATAAAGACAGTGAAAGAGAGAAATTCTTACAAAATTCGTTCAGAGGCTGTGATGCAACCTGAATTGACCATATCTAGACACACAGCTGGATGAGACATAAGGGTGGACACTCTTGGGGTTGAGATGTTGGGTGAGCAAACGCAGACCCTTTAAAGTAATACTGCGTGGTACCCATCCCATGGGTCCCAAATCTCCAGGTTCAAGGGCATCTTCCTACATCGAAAACATGCATGAGAAACCCAGAAGATGGTACACCGTGTGATTTTGAAAGGTTTCTAAAACGCACCTCATTTCTCATCTCCTTGTGTTCGGGTTCGCCATTCCAGCTACTTTACTAACAATCTCCCTACTTGGAGAATCAGCACCTTTAACCTCCTGTTCCATACAGGTTGCAATTTGTCCTGAGGATGAAAGGAAAGAGGGGCAACCAATGAGAGACTACATCTAGGTGTTGGGACAGGCACAGGTCACTCTATTTTCCCATCAGGAAGAAGAATTAACCACAGGCTCAGCCTGCCGCCGGGAACCAGAATAGGGCCTGAGGCAATCCCGTGCTTTTGCGGCAAGCTCCCAAAAAAGACAGCTGAAAAATGGAGCTAGGGGGCACTGCCATTCACATACCTGCTGAGTTATAAATGACAACTCTCGTCCACAAATATATTGAGGGAAGGCAACGAAGAGGATTTGAAAGCAAGGCAGAATTGCAGGAAACAGGTTTCAGGAGGTAGATTCGAATCGCCTTTAAAGCACATGAAAAGTGGCAAAATTTCGACAATGATGCCCTAGGCCAAAAAGGGCGTATGCGTTTTTTCCTGAATATATTCAGGAAATATATTCAGGATATATATATTCAGGAATATTCAGGAATATATTCAGGAATATATTCAGGAAATATATTCTCCATAATATATTCAGGAAAAAACGCATACGCCCTTTTTGGCCAACCAAGCAACCTGGAAGGCAAATCAGCGCTACAAAGTAGTCTCGCTTCCCATCGGTCAAAAGGGCCATGCTGCAAAAAGTGTCAAAACCAGAAATGCAGGACAGGCCATGGAGAAATGGCATCCTTGCTACGCTGATGGGCGGGATGTAAATTGCCAATAGCCACTCTGGAGACGTGTACGGTGTGTCCTGAAACATCGAAAAAACACAGCTTAGGGAGCATAGGGCACGTCCACTCATGGGCATATAAATTGGGAAAACTAAAAATCAGCAAGACACAGGCACCCCAAAGTTTAGGGCTCCTCTGTTGACAAGAACCTCCACTTCATGACACCTTAAATATCCCAGGAAAGAGAAAAATGGATAAAGAAGTTGTGGTCCTTATGTACAATGGAATGTCACTCAGACATGAAATCAATATCATAAGGCTAGTAGAAGCAAGATGAGTGGAGTTAGGTACGACGATTCTAAGTGAAATAAGTCACACAGAAAAAGACACTTATCATAAGCTATCACGTATAGACGGAATGTAAAAACCGCTACACTTGAACTGAATTACAAAACAGAACAGAGTCACACGTTTAGAAAACACTCTATGGCTGATTAACGGGAAAGGTGAGGTGCGGTGATGCATAAAACAAGGGTTTCAAATTCACTCAGATACCGTTCCATACACCCAATATGTAATAGACAAGACCTACTCCTTGCTCAGTGAACTGGACTCAACACCCCCTATTCACCGCACAAGAATATATGTGACTAGTAAGAATCTTAAAACCTATGTATTTATATCTGTCTGGAAGTGAGTCAAGCGGGTGTAAAGCCGCATATACACAGCCGTGAAAAGCAACTAAACCCCATTATAGAAATAAATTACTTTTAAAAACCCGTAAAACAAAGACAGTGAAAGAGAGAGAAATTCTTACAAAATTCGTTCAGAGGCTGTGATGCAACCTGGATTGACCATATCTAGACCCACAGATGGATGAGACATAAGGGTGGACACTCTTGGGGCTGAGAGGTTGGTTGAGGTTGGGTGAGCAAACGCAGATCCTTTAAAATAATACTGCGGGGTACCCATCCCATGGGTCCCAAATCTCCAGGTTCAAGGGCATCTTCCTACATCGAAAACATGCATGAGAAACCCAGAAGATGGTACACCGTGTGATTTTGAAAGGTTTCTAAAACGCACCTCATTTCTCATCTCCTTGTGTTCGGGTTCGCCATTCCAGCTACTTTACTAACAATCTCCCTACTTGGAGAATCAGAACCTTTAACCTCCTGTTCCATACAGGTTGCAATTTGTCCTGAGGATGAACGGGAAGAGGGGCAACCAATGAGAGACTAGATCTAAGTGTTGGGACAGGCACAGGTCACTCTATTTTCCCATCAGGAAGAAGAATTAACCACAGGCTCAGCCTGCCGCCCAGAAGCAGAATAGGCCCTGAGGCAATCCCGTGCTTTTGCGGCCAGCTCCCAAAAAAGACAGTTGAAAAATGGAGCTAGGGGGCACTGCCATTCACATACCTGCTGAGTTATAAATGATAACTCTCGTCCACAGATATATTGAGGGAAGGCAACGAAGAGGATTTGAAAACAAGGCAGAATTGCAGGAAACTGATTTCAGGAGGTAGATTCGAATCGCCTTGAAAGCACATGAAAAGCGGCAAAACGTCGACAAAGATGCCCTTGGCCAAAAAGGGCTTATGCGTTTTTTCCTGAGTATATTCAGGAAAACACGCATACGCCCTTTTTGGCCAAGCAAGCAACCTGGGAAGGCAAATCAGCGCTACAAAGAAGTCTCGCTTCCCATCGGTCAAAAGGGTGATGCTGCAAAAAGTTTCAATACCAGAAATGCAGGACAGTCCATGGAGAAATGGCAGCCTTGCTACGCTGATGGGCGGGATGTAAATTGCCAACAGCCACTCTGGAGAAGTGTAAGGTGTGTCCTGAAACATCGAAAAAACAGAGCTTAGGGAGCATAGGGCACGTCCACTCATGGGCGTATAAATTGGGAAAAATAAAAATCAGCAAGACACAGGCACCCCAAAGTTTAGGGCTGCTCTGTTGACAAGAACCTCCACTTCATGACACCTTAAATATCCCAGGAAAGAGAAAAATGGATAAAGAAGTTGTGGTCCTTATGTACAATGGAATATCACTCAGACATGAAATCAATGTCATAAGGCTAGTAGAAGCAAGATGAGTGGACTTAGGTACGACGATTCTAAGTGAAATAAGTCACAAAGAAAAAGACACTTATCATAAGCTATCACTTATAGAGGGAATGTAAAAACCGCTACACTTGAACTGAATTACAAAAGAGAACAGAGTCACACGTTTAGAAAACACACTATGGCTGCTTAACGGGAAAGGTGAGGTGGGGTGATGCATAAAACAAGGGTTTCAAATTCGCTCAGATACCGTTCCATACACCCAATATATAATAGACAAGACCTACTCCTTGCTCAGTGAACTGGACTCAACACCCCCTATTCACCGCACAAGAATATATGTGACTAGTAAGAATCTTAAAACCTATGTATTGATATCTGTCTGGAAGTGAGTCAAGTGGGTGTAAAGCCGCATAAACACAGCCGTGAAAAGCAGCTAAACCCCATTATAAAAATAAATTACTTTTAAAAACCCTTAACATAAAGACAGTGAAAGAGAGAAATTCTTACAAAATTCGTTCAGAGGCTGTGATGCAACCTGAATTGACCACATCTAGACACACAGCTGGATGAGACATAAGGGTGGACACTCGTGGGGTTGAGAGTTTGGGTGAGCAAAAGCAGACCCTTTAAAGTAATACTGCGTGGTACCCATCCCATGGGTCCCAAATCTCCAGGTTCAAGGGCATCTTCCTACATCGAAAACATGCATGAGAAAAACAGAAGATGGTACACCGTGTGATTTTGAAAGGTTTCTAAAACGCACCTCATTTCTCACCTCCTTGTGTTCGGGTTCGCCATTCCAGCTACTTTACTAACAATCTCCCTACTTGGAGAATCAGCACCTTTAACCTCCTGTTCCGTACAGGTTGCAATTTGTCCTGAGGATGAAAGGGAAGAGGGGCAACCAATGAGAGACTAGGTCTAGGTGTTGGGACAGGCACAGGTCACTCTATTTTCCCATCAGGAAGAAGAATTAACCACAGGCTCAGCCTGCCGCCCAGAAGCAGAATAGGGCCTGAGGCAATCCTGCGCTTTTGCGGCCAGCTCCCAAAAAGACAGTTGAAAAATGGAGCTAGGGGGCACTGCCATTCCCATACCTGCTGAGTTATAAATGATAACTCTCGTCCACAAATATATTGAGGGAAGGCAACGAAGAGGATTTGAAAGCAAGGCAGAATTGCAGGAAACAGGTTTCAGGAGGTAGATTCGAATCGCCTTTAAAGCACATGAAAAGTGGCAAAACTTCGAAAATGATGCCCTTGGCCAAAAAGGGCGTATGCGTTTTTTCCTGAATATATTCAGGAAAAAACGCATACGCCCTTTTTGGCCAACCAAGCAACCTGGAAAGGCAAATCAGCGCTACAAAGAAGTCTCGCTTCCCATCGGTCAAACGGGCCATGCTGCAAAAAGTTTCAATACCAGAAATGCAGGACAGTCCATGGAGAAATGGCAGCCTTGCTACGCTGATGGGCGGGATGTAAATTGCCAACAGCCAGTCTGGAGAAGTGTACGGTGTGTCCTGAAACATCGAAAAAACAAAGCTTAGGGAGCATAGGGCACGTCCACTCATGGGCGTATAAATTGGGAAAACTAAAAATCAGCAAGACACAGGCACCCCAAAGTTTAGGGCTGCTCTGTTGACAAGAACCTCCACTTCATGACACCTTAAATATCCCAGGAAAGAGAATAATGGATAAAGAAGTTGTGGTCCTTATGTACAATGGAATATCACTCAGACATGAAATCTATGTCATAAGGCTAGTAGAAGTAAGATGAGTGGATTTAGGTACGACGATTTTAAGTGAAATAAGTCACACAGAAAAAGACTCTTATCATAAGCTATCACTTATAGAGGGAATGTAAAAACCGCTACACTTGAACTGAATTACGAAACAGAACAGAGTCTCACGTTTAGAAAACACACTATGGCTGCTTAACGGGAAAGGTGAGGTGGGGTGATGCATAAAACAAGGGTTTCAAATTCGCTCAGATACCGTTCCATACACCCAATATGTAATAGACAAGACCTACTCCTTGCTCAGTGAACTGGACTCAACACTCCCTATTCACCGCACAAGAATATATGTGACTAGTAAGAATCTTAAAACCTATGTATTGATATCTGTCTGGAAGTGAGTCAAGTGGGTGTAAAGCCGCATAAACACAGCCGTGAATAGCAGCTAAACCCCATTATAAAAATAAATTACTTTAAAAAACCCGTAAAACAAAGACAGTGAAAGAGAGAGAAATTCCTACAAAATTTGTTCAGAGGCTGTGATGCAACCTGGATTGACCATATCTAGACCCAAGCTGGATGAGACATAAGGGTGGACACTCTTGAGGCTGAGAGGTTGGGTGAGGTTGGGTGAGCAAACGCAGACCCTTTAAAGTAATACTGCGTGGTACCCATCCCATGGATCCCAAATCTCCAGGTTCAAGGGCATCTTCCTACATCGAAAACATGCATGAGAAACCCAGAGGATGGTACACCGTGTGATTTTGAAAGGTTTCTAAAACGCACCTCATTTCTCATCTCCTTGTGTTCGGGTTCGCCATTCCAGCTACTTGACTAACAATCTCCCTACGTGGAGAATCAGCACCTTTAACCTCCTGTTCCGTACAGGTTGCAATTTGTCCTGAGGATGAAAGGAAAGAGGGGCAACCAATGAGAGACTAGATCTAGGTGTTGGGACAGGCACAGGTCACTCTATTTTCCCATCAGGAAGAAGAATTAACCACAGGCTCAGCCTGCCGCCCAGAAGCAGAATAGGGCCTGAGGCAATCCCGTGCTTTTGCCGCCAGCTCCCAAAAAAATAGTTGAAAAATGGAGCTCAGGGGCACTGCCATTCACAAACCTGCTGAGTTATAAATGATAACTCACATCCACAAATATATTGAGGGAAGGCAACGAAGAGGATTTGAAAGCAAGGCAGAATTGCAGGAAACAGGTTTCAGGAGGTAGATTCGAATCGCATTTAAAGCACATGAAAAGTGGCAAAACGTCGCCAATGATGCACTTGGCCAAAAAGGGCGTATGCGTTTTTTCCTGAATATATTCAGGAAAAAACGCATACGCCCTTTTTGGCCATCCAAGCAACCTGGAAAGGCAAATCAGCGCTACAAAGAAGTCTCGCTTCCCATCGGTCAAAAGGGCCATGCTGCAAAAAGTGTCAAAACCAGAAATGCAGGACAGGCCATGGAGAAATGGCAGCCGTGCTACGCTGATGGTCGGGATGTAAATTGCCAACAGCCACTCTGGAGAAGTGTACGTTGTGTCCTGAAACATCGAAAAAAAATACAGCTTAGGGAGCATAGGGCACGTCCACTCATGGGAGTATAAATTGGGAAAACTAAAAATCAGCAAGACACAGGCACCCCAAAGTTTAGGGCTGCTCTGTTGACAAGAACCTCCACTTCATGACACCTTAAATATCCCAGGAAAGAGAAAAATGGATAAAGAAGTTGTGGTCCTTATATACAATGGAATATCACTCAGACATGAAATCAATGTCATAAGGCTAGTAGAAGCAAGATGAGTGGATTTAGGTACGATGATTCTAAGTGAAATAAGTCACAAAGAAAAAGACACTTATCATAAGCTATCACTTAGAGAGGGAATGTAAAAACCGCTACACTTGAACTGAATTACAAAACAGAACAGAGTCACACGTTTAGAAAACACACTATGGCTGCTTAACGGGAAAGGTGAGGTGGGGTGATGCATAAAACAAGGGTTTCAAAATCGCTCAGATACCGTTCCATACACCCAATATGTAATAAACAAGACCTACTCCTTGCTCAGTGAACTGGACTCAACACCCCCTATTCACCGCACAAGAATATATGTGACTAGTAAGAATCTTAAAACTTATGTATTGATATCTGTCTGGAAGTGAGTCAAATGGGTGTAAAGCCGCATAAATACAGCCGTGAAAAGCAGCTAAACCCCATTATAAAAATAAATTACTTTTAAAAACCCGTAAAACAAAGACAGTGAAAGAGAGAGAAATTCTTACACAATTCTTTCAGAGGTTGTGATGCAACCTGGATTGACCATATCTAGACCCACAGCTGGATGAGACATAAGGGTGGACACTCTTGGGGCTGAAAGGTTGGGTGAGGTTGGGTGAGCAAACGCAGACCCTTTAAAGTAATACTGCCTGGTACCTCTCCCATGGGTCCCAAATCTCCAGGTTCAAGGGCATCTTCCTACATCGAATACATGCATGAGAAACCCAGAAGATGGTACACCGTGTGATTTTGAAAGTTTTCTGAAACGCACCTCATTTCTCATCTCCTTGTGTTCGGGTTCGCCATTCCAGCTACTTGAGTAACAATCTCCCTATGTGGAGAATCAGCACCTTTAACCTCCTGTTCCGTACAGGTTGCAATTTGTCCTGAGGATGAAAGGAAAGAGGGGCACCAATGAGAGACTAGATATAGGTGTTGGGACAGGCACAGGTCACTCTATTTTCCCATCAGGAAGAAGAATTAACCACAGGCTCAGCCTGCCGCCCAGAAGCAGAATAGGGCCTGAGGCAATCCCGCACTTTTGCGGCCAGCTCCCAAAAAAGAGAGTTGAAAAATGGAGATCAGGGACACTGCAATTCACAAACCCGCAGAGTTATAAATGATAACTCTCATCCACAGATATATTGAGGGAAGGCAACGAAGAGGATTTGAAAGCAAGGCAGAATTGCAGGAAACAGGATTCAGGAGGTAGATTCGAATCGCCTTTAAAGCACATGAAAAGAGGCAAAACGTCGACAATGATGCCCTTGGCCAAAAAGGGCGTATGCGTTTTTTCCTGAATATATTCAGGAAAAAACGCATACGCCCTTTTTGGCCAACCAAGCAACCTGGAAAGGCAAATCAGCGCTACAAAGAAGTCTCGCTTCCCATCGGTCAAAAGGGCCATGCTGCAAATAGTGTCAAAACCAGAAATGCAGGACAGGCCATGGAGAAATGGCAGCCTTGCTACGCTGATGGGCGGGATGTAAATTGCCAACAGCCACTCTGGAGAAGTGTACGGTGTGTCCTGAAACATCAAAAAAACACAGCTCTAGGAGAATAGGGCACGTCCACTCATGGGCGTATAAATTGGGAAAACTAAAAATCAGCAAGACACAGGCACCCCAAAGTTTAGGGCTGCTCTCTTGACAAGAACCTCCACTTCATGACACCTTAAATATCCCAGGAATGAGGAAAATGGATAAAGAAGTTGTGGTCCTTATGTACAATGGAATATCACTCAGACATGAAATCAATGTCATAAGGCCAGTAGAAGCAAGATGAGTGGATTTAGATACGACGATTCTAAGTGAAATAAGTCACACAGAAAAAGACACTTATCATAAGCTATCACTTATAGAGGGAATGTAAAAACCGCTACACTTGAACTGAATTACAAAACAGAACAGAGTCACACGTTTAGAAAACACACTATGGCTGCTTAACGGGAAAGGAGAGGTGGGGTGATGCATAAAACAAGGGTTTCAAATTCGCTCAGATACCGTTCCATACACCCAATATGTAATAGACAAGACCTACTCCTTGCTCAGTGAACTGGACTCAACACCTCCTATTCACCGCACAAGAATATATGTGACTAGTAAGAATCTTAAAACCTATGTATTGATATCTGTCTGGAAGTGAGTCAAGTGGGTGTAAAGCCGCATAAACACAGCCGTGAAAAGCAGCTAAACCCCATTATAAAAATAAATTACTTTTAAATACCCGTAAAACAAAGACAGTGAAAGAGAGAGAAATTCTTACAAAATTCGTTCAGAGGCTGTGATGCAACCTGGATTGACCATATCTAGACCCACAGCTGGATGAGACATAAGGGTGGACACTCTTGGGGCTGAAAGGTTGGGTGAGGTTGGGTGAGCAAACGCAGACCCTTTGAAGTAATACTGCCTGGTACCCATTCCATGGGTCCCAAATCTCCAGTTTCAAGGGCATCTTCCTACATCGAAAACATGCATGAGAAACCCAGAAGATGGTACACTGTGTGATTTTGAAAGGTTTCTAATACGCACCTCATTTCTCATCTCCTTGTGCTCGGGTTCGCCTTTCCAGCTACTTTACTAGCAATCTCCCTACTTGGAGAATCAGCACCTTTAAGCTCCTGTTCCCTACAGGTTGCAATTTGTCCTGAGGATGAACGGGAAGAGGGGCAACCAATGAGAGACTAGATCTAGGTGTTGGGACAGGCACAGGTCACTCTATTTTCCCATCAGGAAGAAGAATTAACCACAGGCTCAGCCTGCCGCCCAGAAGCAGAATAGGGCCTGAGGCAATCCCGCGCTTTTGCGGCCAGCTCCCAAAAAAGCGAGTTGAAAAATGGAGCTCAGGGACACTGAAATTCACAAACCCGCAGAGTTATAAATGATAACTCTCATCCACAGATATATTGAGGGAAGGCAACGAAGAGGATTTGAAAGCAAGGCAGAATTGCAGGAAACAGATTTCAGGAGGGAGATTCGAATCGCCTTTAAAGCACATGAAAAGCGGCAAAACGTCGACAATGATGCCCTTGGCCAAAAAGGGCGTATGCGTTTTTTCCTGAATATATTCAGGAAAAAACGCATACGCCCTTTTTGGCCAACCAAGCAACCTGGAAAGGCAAATCAGCGCTACAAAGAAGTCTCGCTTCCCATAGGTCAAAAGGGCTATGCTGCAAAAAGTGTCAAAACCAGAAATGCAGGACAGGCCATGGAGAAATGGCAGCCTTGCTACGCTGATGGGCGGGATGTAAATTGCCAACAGCCACTCTGGAGAAGTGTACGGTGTGTCCTGAAACATCGAAAAAACACAGCTTAGGGAGCATAGGGCACGTCCACTCATGGGCGTATAAATTGGGAAAACTAAAAATCAGCAAGACACAGGCACCCCAAAGTTTAGGGTTGCTCTGTTGACAAGAACCTCCACTTCATGACACCTTAAATATCCCAGGAAAGAGGAAAATGGATAAAGAAGTTGTGGTCCTTATATACAATGGAATATCACTCAGACATGAAATCAATGTCATAAGGCTAGTAGAAGCAAGATGAGTGGATTTAGATACGACGATTCTAAGTGAAATAAGTCACACAGAAAAAGACACTTATCATAAGCTATCACTTAGAGAGGGAATGTAAAAACCGCTACACTTGAACTGAATTACAAAACAGAACAGAGTCACACGTTTAGAAAACACACTATGGCTGCTTAACGGGAAAGGTGAGGTGGGGTGATGCATAAAACAAGGGTTTCAAATTCGCTCAGATACCGTTCCATACACCCAATATGTAATAGACAAGACCTACTCCTTGCTCAGTGAACTGGACTCAACACCCCCTATTCACCGCACAAGAATATATGTGACTAGTAAGAATTTTAAAACCTATGTATTGATATCTGTCTGGAAGTGAGTCAAGTGGGTGTAAAGCCGCATAAACACAGCCGTGAAAAGCAGCTTAACCCCATTATAAAAATAAATTACTTTTAAAAACCCGTAAAACAAAAACAGTGAAAGAGAGAGAAATTCTTACACAATTCGTTCAGAGGCTGTGATGCAACCTGGATTGACCATATCTAGACCCACAGCTGGATGAGACATAAGGGTGGACACTCTTGGGGCTGAAAGGTTGGGTGAGGTTGGGTGAGCAAACGCAGACCCTTTAAAGTAATACTGCCTGGTACCCATCCCATGGGTCCCAAATCTCCAGTTTCAAGGGCATCTTCCTACATCGAAAACATGCATGAGAAACCCAGAAGATGGTACACCGTGTGATTTTGAAAGGTTTCTAATACGCACCTCATTTCTCATCTCCTTGTGCTCGGGTTCGCCTTTCCAGCTACTTTACTAGCAATCTCCCTACTTGGAGAAAAAGCACCTTTAACCTCCTGTTCCCTACAGGTTGCAATTTGTCCTGAGGATGAACGGGAAGAGGGGCAACCAATGAGAGACTAGATCTAGGTGTTGGGACAGGCACAGGTCCCTCTATTTTCCCATCAGGAAGAAGAATTAACCACAGGCTCAGCCTGCCGCCCAAAAGCAGAATAGGGCCTGAGGCAATCCCGCGCTTTTGCGGCCAGCTCCCAAAAAAGCGAGTTGAAAAATGGAGCTCAGGGACACTGCAATTCACAAACCCGCAGAGTTATAAATGATAACTCTCATCCACAGATATATTGAAGGAAGGCAACGAAGAGGATTTGAAAGCAAGGCAGAATTGCAGGAAACAGATTTCAGGAGGTAGATTCGAATCGCCTTTAAAGCACATGAAAAGCGGCAAAACGTCGACAATGATGCCCTTGGCCAAAAAGGGCGTATGCGTTTTTTCCTGAATATATTCAGGAAAAAACGCATACGCCCTTTTTGGCCAAACAAGCAACCTGGAAAGGCAAAGCAGCGCTACAAAGTAGTCTCGCTTCCCATCGGTCAAATGGGCCATGCTGCATAAAGTGTCAAAACCAGAAATGCAGGACAGGCCATGGAGAAATGGCAGCCTTGCTACGCAGATGGGCGGGATGTAAATTGCCAACAGCCACTCTTGAGAAGTGTACGGTTTGTCCTGAAATATCGAAAAAACACAGCTTAGGGAGCATAGGGCACGTCCACTCATGGGCGTATAAATTGGGAAAACTAAAAATCAGCAAGACACAGGCACCCCAATGTTTAGGGCTGCTCTGTTGACAAGAACCTCCACTTCACGACACCTTAAATATCCCAGGAAAGAGAAAAATGGATAAAGAAGTTGTGGTCCTTATGTACAATGGAATATCACTCAGACATGAAATCAATGTCATAAGGCTAGTAGAAGCAAGATGAGTGGATTTAGGTACGACAATTCTAAGTGAAATAAGTCACACAGAAAAAGACACTTATCATAAGCTATCACTTAGAGAGGGAATGTAAAAACCGCTACACTTGAACTGAATTACAAAACAGAACAGAGTCACACGTTTAGAAAACACACTATGGCTGCTTAACGGGAAAGGTGAGGTGGGGTGATGCATAAAACAAGGGTTTCAAATTCGCTCAGATACCGTTCCATACACCCAATATGTAATAGACAAGACCTACTCCTTGCTCAGTGAACTGGACTCAACACCCCCTATTCACCGCACAAGAATATATGTGACTAGTAAGAATCTTAAAACCTATGCATTGATGTCTGTCTGGAAGTGAGTCAAGTGGGTGTAAAGCCGCGTAAACACAGCCGTGAAAAGCAGCTAAACCCCATTATAAAAATAAATTACTTTTAAAAACCCGTAAAACAAAGACAGTGAAAGAGAGAGAAATTCTTACACAATTCGTTCAGAGGCTGTGATGCAACCTGGATTGACCATATCTAGACCCACAGCTGGATGAGACATAAGGGTGGACACTCTTGGGGCTGAAAGGTTGGGTGAGGTTGGGTGAGCAAACGCAGACCCTTTAAAGTAATACTGCCTGGTAGCCATCCCATGGGTCCCAAATCTCCAGGTTCAAGGGCATCTTACTACATCGAAAACATGCATGAGAAACCCAGAAGATGGTACACCGTGTGATTTTGAAAGGTTTCTAAAACGCACCTCATTTCTCATCTCCTTGTGTTCGGGTTCGCCATTCCAGCTACTTTACTAACAATCTCCCTACTTGGAGAATCAGCACCTTTAACCTCCTGTTCCATACAGGTTGCAATTTGTCCTGAGGATGAAAGGAACGAGGGGCAACCAATGAGAGACTAGATCTAGGTGTTGGGACAGGCACAGGTCACTCTATTTTCCCATCAGGAAGAAGAATTAACCACAGGCTCAGCCTGCCGCCGGGAACCAGAATAGGTCCTGAGGCAATCCCGTGCTTTTGCGGCCAGCTCCCAAAAAAGACAGTTGAAAAATGGAGCTAGGGGGCACTGCCATTCACATACCTGCTGAGTTATAAATGATAACTCTCGTCCACAAATATATTGAGGGAAGGCAACGAAGAGGATTTGAAAGCAAGGCAGTATTGCAGGAAACAGGTTTCAGGAGGTAGATTCGAATCGCCTTTAAAGCACATGAAAAGTGGCAAAACTTCGACAATGATGCCCTAGGCCAAAAAGGGCGTATGCGTTTTTTCCTGAATATATTCAGGAAATATATTCATGATATATATATTCAGGAATATTCAGGAATATATTCAGGAATATATTCAGGAAATATATTCTCCATAATATATTCAGGAAAAAACGCATATGCCCTTTTTGGCCAACCAAGCAACCTGGAAGGCAAATCAGCGCTACAAAGAAGTCTCGCTTCCCATCGGTCAAAAGGGCCATGCTGCAAAAAGTGTCAAAACCAGAAATGCAGGACAGGCCATGGAGAAATGGCATCCTTGCTACGCTGATGGGCGGGATGTAAATTGCCAATAGCCACTCTGGAGACGTGTACGGTGTGTCCTGAAACATCGAAAAAACACAGCTTAGGGAGCATAGGGCACGTCCACTCATGGGCATATAAATTGGGAAAACTAAAAATCAGCAAGACACAGGCACCCCAAAGTTTAGGGCTGCTCTGTTGACAAGACCCTCCACTTCATGACACCTTAAATATCCCAGGAAAGAGAAAAATGGATAAAGAAGTTGTGGTCCTTATGTACAATGGAATATCACTTAGACATGAAATCAATGTCATAAGGCTAGTAGAAGCAAGATTAGTGGAGTTAGGTACGACGATTCTAAGTGAAATAAGTCACACAGAAATAGACACTTATCATAAGCTATCACGTATAGACGGAATGTAAAAACCGCTACACTTGAAGTGAATTACAAAACAGAACAGAGTCACACGTTTAGAAAACACACTATGGCTGCTTAACGGGAAAGGTGAGGTGGGGTGATGCATAAAACAAGGGTTTCAAATTCACTCAGATACCGTTCCATACACCCAATATGTAATAGACAAGACCTACTCCTTGCTCAGTGAACTGGACTCAACACCCCCTATTCACCGCACAAGAATATATGTGACTAGTAAGAATCTTAAAACCTATGTATTTATATCTGTGTGGAAGTGAGTCAAGTGGGTGTAAAGCCGCATAAACACAGCCGTGAAAAGCAGCTAAACCCGATTATAAAAATAAATTACTTTTAAAAACCCTTAAAATAAAGACAGTGAAAGAGAGAAATTCTTACAAAATTCGTTCAGAGGCTGTGATGCAACCTGAATTGACCATATCTAGACACACAGCTGGATGAGACATAAGGGTGGACACTCTTGGGGTTGAGAGTTTGGGTGAGCAAACGCAGACCCTTTAAAGTAATACTGCGTGGAACCCATCCCATGGGTCCCAAATCTCCAGGTTCAAGGGCATCTTCCTACATTGAAAACATGCATGAGAAGACCAGAAGATGGTACACCGTGTGATTTTGAAAGGTTTCTAAAACGCACCTCATTTCTCATCTCCTTGTGTTCGGGTTCACCATTCCAGCTACTTTACTAACAATCTCCCTACTTGGAGAATCAGCACCTTTAACCTCCTGTTCCGTACAGGTTGCAATTTGTCCTGAGGATGAAAGGGAAGAGGGGCAACCAATGAGACACTAGGGCTAGGTGTTGGGACAGGCACAGGTCACTCTATTTTCCCATCAGGAAGAAGAATTAACAACAGGCTCAGCCTGCCGCCGGGAACCAGAATAGGGCCTGAGGCAATCCCGCGCTTTTGCGGCCAGCTCCCAAAAAGACAGTTGAAAATGGAGCTAGGGGGCACTGCCATTCACATACCTGCTGAGTTATAAATGATAACTCTCGTCCACAAATATATTGAGGGAAGGCAACGAAGAGGATTTGAAAGCAAGGCAGAATTGCAGGAAACAGGTTTCAGGAGGTAGATTCGAATCGCCTTTAAAGCACATGAAAAGTGGCAAAACTTCGACAATGATGCCCTAGGCCAAAAAGGGCGTATGCGTTTTTTCCTGAATATATTCAGGACATATATTCAGGATATATATATTCAGGAATATTCAGGAATATATTCAGTAATATATTCAGGAAATATATTCTCCATAATATATTCAGGAAAAAACGCATACGCCCTTTTTGGCCAACCAAGCAACCTGGAAGGCAAATCAGCGCTACAAAGAAGTCTCGCTTCCCATCGGTCAAAAGGGCCATGCTGCAAAAAGTGTCAAAACCAGAAATGCAGGACAGGCCATGGAGAAATGGCATCCTTGCTACGCAGATGGGCGGGATGTAAATTGCCAACAGCCACTCTTGAGAAGTGTACGGTGTGTCCTGAAATATCGAAAAAACACAGCTTAGGGAGCATAGGGCACGTCCACTCATGGGCGTATAAATTGGGAAAACTAAAAATCAGCAAGACACAGGCACCCCAATGTTTAGGGCTGCTCTGTTGACAAGAACCTCCACTTCACGACACCTTAAATATCCCAGGAAAGAGAAAAATGGATAAAGAAGTTGTGGTCCTTATGTACAATGGAATATCACTCAGACATGAAATCAATGTCATAAGGCTAGTAGAAGCAAGATGAGTGGATTTAGGTACGACAATTCTAAGTGAAATAAGTCACACAGAAAAAGACACTTATCATAAGCTATCACTTAGAGAGGGAATGTAAAAACCGCTACACTTGAACTGAATTACAAAACAGAACAGAGTCACACGTTTAGAAAACACACTATGGCTGCTTAACGGGAAAGGTGAGGTGGGGTGATGCATAAAACAAGGGTTTCAAATTCGCTCAGATACCGTTCCATACACCCAATATGTAATAGACAAGACCTACTCCTTGCTCAGTGAACTGGACTCAACACCCCCTATTCACCGCACAAGAATATATGTGACTAGTAAGAATCTTAAAACCTATGCATTGATGTCTGTCTGGAAGTGAGTCAAGTGGGTGTAAAGCCGCGTAAACACAGCCGTGAAAAGCAGCTAAACCCCATTATAAAAATAAATTACTTTTAAAAACCCGTAAAACAAAGACAGTGAAAGAGAGAGAAATTCTTACACAATTCGTTCAGAGGCTGTGATGCAACCTGGATTGACCATATCTAGACCCACAGCTGGATGAGACATAAGGGTGGACACTCTTGGGGCTGAAAGGTTGGGTGAGGTTGGGTGAGCAAACGCAGACCCTTTAAAGTAATACTGCCTGGTAGCCATCCCATGGGTCCCAAATCTCCAGGTTCAAGGGCATCTTACTACATCGAAAACATGCATGAGAAACCCAGAAGATGGTACACCGTGTGATTTTGAAAGGTTTCTAAAACGCACCTCATTTCTCATCTCCTTGTGTTCGGGTTCGCCATTCCAGCTACTTTACTAACAATCTCCCTACTTGGAGAATCAGCACCTTTAACCTCCTGTTCCATACAGGTTGCAATTTGTCCTGAGGATGAAAGGAACGAGGGGCAACCAATGAGAGACTAGATCTAGGTGTTGGGACAGGCACAGGTCACTCTATTTTCCCATCAGGAAGAAGAATTAACCACAGGCTCAGCCTGCCGCCGGGAACCAGAATAGGTCCTGAGGCAATCCCGTGCTTTTGCGGCCAGCTCCCAAAAAAGACAGTTGAAAAATGGAGCTAGGGGGCACTGCCATTCACATACCTGCTGAGTTATAAATGATAACTCTCGTCCACAAATATATTGAGGGAAGGCAACGAAGAGGATTTGAAAGCAAGGCAGTATTGCAGGAAACAGGTTTCAGGAGGTAGATTCGAATCGCCTTTAAAGCACATGAAAAGTGGCAAAACTTCGACAATGATGCCCTAGGCCAAAAAGGGCGTATGCGTTTTTTCCTGAATATATTCAGGAAATATATTCATGATATATATATTCAGGAATATTCAGGAATATATTCAGGAATATATTCAGGAAATATATTCTCCATAATATATTCAGGAAAAAACGCATATGCCCTTTTTGGCCAACCAAGCAACCTGGAAGGCAAATCAGCGCTACAAAGAAGTCTCGCTTCCCATCGGTCAAAAGGGCCATGCTGCAAAAAGTGTCAAAACCAGAAATGCAGGACAGGCCATGGAGAAATGGCATCCTTGCTACGCTGATGGGCGGGATGTAAATTGCCAATAGCCACTCTGGAGACGTGTACGGTGTGTCCTGAAACATCGAAAAAACACAGCTTAGGGAGCATAGGGCACGTCCACTCATGGGCATATAAATTGGGAAAACTAAAAATCAGCAAGACACAGGCACCCCAAAGTTTAGGGCTGCTCTGTTGACAAGAACCTCCACTTCATGACACCTTAAATATCCCAGGAAAGAGAAAAATGGATAAAGAAGCTGTGGTCCTTATGTACAATGGAATATCACTTAGACATGAAATCAATGTCATAAGGCTAGTAGAAGCAAGATTAGTGGAGTTAGGTACGACGATTCTAAGTGAAATAAGTCACACAGAAATAGACACTTATCATAAGCTATCACGTATAGACGGAATGTAAAAACCGCTACACTTGAAGTGAATTACAAAACAGAACAGAGTCACACGTTTAGAAAACACACTATGGCTGCTTAACGGGAAAGGTGAGGTGGGGTGATGCATAAAACAAGGGTTTCAAATTCACTCAGATACCGTTCCATACACCCAATATGTAATAGACAAGACCTACTCCTTGCTCAGTGAACTGGACTCAACACCCCCTATTCACCGCACAAGAATATATGTGACTAGTAAGAATCTTAAAACCTATGTATTTATATCTGTGTGGAAGTGAGTCAAGTGGGTGTAAAGCCGCATAAACACAGCCGTGAAAAGCAGCTAAACCCGATTATAAAAATAAATTACTTTTAAAAACCCTTAAAATAAAGACAGTGAAAGAGAGAAATTCTTACAAAATTCGTTCAGAGGCTGTGATGCAACCTGAATTGACCATATCTAGACACACAGCTGGATGAGACATAAGGGTGGACACTCTTGGGGTTGAGAGTTTGGGTGAGCAAACGCAGACCCTTTAAAGTAATACTGCGTGGAACCCATCCCATGGGTCCCAAATCTCCAGGTTCAAGGGCATCTTCCTACATTGAAAACATGCATGAGAAGACCAGAAGATGGTACACCGTGTGATTTTGAAAGGTTTCTAAAACGCACCTCATTTCTCATCTCCTTGTGTTCGGGTTCACCATTCCAGCTACTTTACTAACAATCTCCCTACTTGGAGAATCAGCACCTTTAACCTCCTGTTCCGTACAGGTTGCAATTTGTCCTGAGGATGAAAGGGAAGAGGGGCAACCAATGAGAGACTAGGTCTAGGTGTTGGGACAGGCACAGGTCACTCTATTTTCCCATCAGGAAGAAGAATTAACAACAGGCTCAGCCTGCCGCCGGGAACCAGAATAGGGCCTGAGGCAATCCCGCGCTTTTGCGGCCAGCTCCCAAAAAGACAGTTGAAAATGGAGCTAGGGGGCACTGCCATTCACATACCTGCTGAGTTATAAATGATAACTCTCGTCCACAAATATATTGAGGGAAGGCAACGAAGAGGATTTGAAAGCAAGGCAGAATTGCAGGAAACAGGTTTCAGGAGGTAGATTCGAATCGCCTTTAAAGCACATGAAAAGTGGCAAAACTTCGACAATGATGCCCTAGGCCAAAAAGGGCGTATGCGTTTTTTCCTGAATATATTCAGGACATATATTCAGGATATATATATTCAGGAATATTCAGGAATATATTCAGGAATATATTCAGGAAATATATTCTCCATAATATATTCAGGAAAAAACGCATACGCCCTTTTTGGCCAACCAAGCAACCTGGAAGGCAAATCAGCGCTACAAAGAAGTCTCGCTTCCCATCGGTCAAAAGGGCCATGCTGCAAAAAGTGTCAAAACCAGAAATGCAGGACAGGCCATGGAGAAATGGCATCCTTGCTACGCTGATGGGCGGGATGTAAATTGCCAACAGCCACTCTGGAGAAGTGTACGGTGTGTCCTGAAACATCGAAAAAACACAGCTTAGGGAGCATAGGGCACGTCCACTCATGGGCGTATAAATTGGGAAAACTAAAAATCAGCAAGACACAGGCACCCCAAAGTTTAGGGCTGCTCTGTTGACAAGAACCTCCACTTCATGACACCTTAAATATCCCAGGAAAGAGAAAAATGGATAAAGAGGTTGTGGTCATTATGTACAATGGAATATCACTCAGACATGAAATCAATGTCATAAGGCTAGTAGAAGCAAGATGAGTGGAGTTAGGTACGACGATTCTAAGTGAAATAAGTCACACAGAAAAAGACACTTATCATAAGCTATCACTTATAGAGGGAATGTAAAAACCGCTACACTTGAACTGAATTACAAAACAGAACAGAGTCACACGTTTAGAAAACACACTATGGCTGCTTAAAGGGAAAGGTGAGGTGGGGTGATGCATAAAACAAGGGTTTCAAATTCGCTCAGATACCATTCCATACACCCAATATGTAATAGACAAGACCTACTCCTTGCTCAGTGAACTGGACTCAACACCCCCTATTCACCGCACAAGAATATATGTGACTAGTAAGAATCTTAAAACCTATGTATTGATATCTGTCTGGAAGTGAGTCAAGTGGGTGTAAAGCCGCATAAACACAGCCGTGAAAAGCAGCTCAACCCCATTATAAAAATAAATTACTTTTAAAAACCTTTAAAATAAAGACAGTGAAAGAGAGAAATTCTTACAAAATTCGTTCAGAGGCTGTGATGCAACCTGAATTGACCATATCTAGACACACAGCTGGATGAGACATAAGGGTGGACACTCTTGGTGTTGAGATGTTGGGTGAGCAAACGCAGACCCTTTAAAGTAATACTGCGTGGTACCCATCCCATGGGTCCCAAATCTCCAGGTTCAAGGGCATCTTCCTACATCAAAAACATGCATGAGAAACCCAGAAGATGGTACACCGTGTGATTTTGAAAGGTTTCTAAAACGCACCTCATTTCTCATCTCCTTGTGTTCGGGTTCGCCATTCCAGCTACTTTACTAACAATCTCCCTACTTGGAGAATCAGCACCTTTAACCTCCTGTTCCGTACAGGTTGCAATTTGTCCTGAGGATGAAAGGGAAGAGGGGCAACCAATGAGAGACTAGGTCTAGGTGTTGGGACAGGCACAGGTCACTCTATTTTCCCATCAGGAATAAGAATTAACCACAGGCTCAGCCTGCCGCCCAGAAGCAGAATAGGGCCTGAGGCAATCCTGCGCATTTGCGGCCAGCTCCCAAAAAGACAGTTGAAAAATGGAGCTAGGGGGCACTGCCATTCACATACCTGCTGAGTTATAAATGATAACTCTCGTCCACAAATATATTGAGGGAAGGCAACGAAGAGGATTTGAAAGCAAGGCAGAATTGCAGGAAACAGGTTTCAGGAGGTAGATTCGAATCTCCTTTAAAGCACATGAAAAGTGGCAAAACTTCGAAAATGATGCCCTTGGCCAAAAAGGGCGTATGCGTTTTTTCCTGAATATATTCAGGAAAAAATGCATACGCCCTTTTTGGCCAACCAAGCAACCTGGAAAGGCAAATCAGCGCTACAAAGAAGTCTCGCTTCCCATCGGTCAAAAGGGCCATGCTGCAAAAAGTTTCAATAACAGAAATGCAGGACAGTCCATGGAGAAATATCAGCCTTGCTACGCTGATGGGCGGGATGTAAATTGCCAACAGCCAGTCTGGAGAAGTGTACGGTGTGTCCTGAAACATCGAAAAAACAAAGCTTAGGGAGCATAGGGCACGTCCACTCATGGGCGTATAAATTGGGAAAACTAAAAATCAGCAAGACACAGGCACCCCGACGTTTAGGGCTGCTCTGTTGACAAGAACCTCCACTTCATGACACCTTAAATATCCCAGGAAAGAGAAAAATGGATAAAGAAGTTGTGGTCCTTATGTACAATGGAATATCACTCAGACATGAAATCAATGTCATAAGGCTAGTAGAAGCAAGATGAGTGGATTTAGGTACGACGATTCTAAGTGAAATAAGTCACACAGAAAAAGACACTTATCATAAGCTATCACTTATAGAGGGAATGTAAAAACCGCTACACTTGAACTGAATTACGAAACAGAACAGAGTCTCACGTTTAGAAAACACACTATGGCTGCTTAACGGGAAAGGTGAGGTGGGGTGATGCATAAAACAAGGGTTTCAAATTCGCTCAGATACCGTTCCATACACCCAATATGTAATAGACAAGACCTACTCCTTGCTCAGTGAACTGGAATCAACACCCCCTAGTCACCGCACAAGAATATATCTGACAAGTAAGAATCTTAAAACCTATGTATTGATATCTGTCTGGAAGTGAGTCAAGTGGGTGTAAAGACGCATAAACACAGCCGTGAAAAGCAGCTAAACCCCATTATAAAAATAAATTACTTTTAAAAACCCGTAAAACAAAGACAGTGAAAGAGAGAGAAATTCTTACAAAATTCGTTCAGGGGCTGTGATGCAACCTGGATTGACCATATCTAGACCCACAGCTGGATGAGACATAAGGGTGGACACTCTTGGGGCTGAGAGGTTTGGTGAGGTTGGGTGAGCAAACGCAGACCCTTTAAAGTAATACTGCTTGGTACCCATCCCATGGGTCCCAAATCCCCAGGTTCAAGGGCATCTTCCTACATCGATAACATGCATTAGAAACCCAGAAGATGGTACACCGTGTGATTTTGAAAGGTTTTTAAAACGCACCTCATTTCTCATCTCCTTGTGCCCGGGTTCGCATTTCCAGTTACTTTACTAGCAATCTCCCTACTTGGAGAATCAGCACCATTAAGCTCCTGTTCCCTACAGGTTACAATTTGACCTGAGGATGAACGGGAAGAGGGGCAACCAATGAGAGACTAGATCTAGGTGTTGGGACAGGCACAGGTCACTCTATTTTCCCATCAGGAAGAAGAATTAACCACAGGCTCAGCCTGCCGCCCGGAACCAGAATAGGGCCTGAGGCAATCCCGCGCTTTGCGGCCAGCTCCCAAAAAAGCGAGTTGAAAAATGGAGCTCAGGGGCACTGCAATTCACAAACCTGCAGAGTTATAAATGATAACTCTCGTCCACAAATATATTGAGGGAAGGCAACGAAGAGGATTTGAAAGCAAGGCAGAATTGCAGGAAACAGGTTTCAGGAGGTAGATTCGAATCGCCTTTAAAGCACATGAAAAGTGGCAAAACGTCGCCAATGTTGCCCTTGGCCACAAAGGGCGTATGCGTTTTTTCCTGAATATATTCAGGAAAAAACGCATACGCCCTTTTTGGCCAACCAAGCAACCTGGAAAGGCAAATCAGCGCTACAAAAAGTCTCGCTTCCCATCGGTCAAAAGGGCCATGATGCAAAAAGTGTCAAAACTAGAAATGCAGGATAGCCATGGAGAAATGGCAGCCTTGCTACGCTGATGGGCGGGATGTAAATTGCCAACAGCCACTCTGGAGAAGTGAACGGTGTGTCCTGAAACATCGAAAAAACACAGCTTAGGGAGCATAGGACACGTCCACTCATGGGCGTATAAATTGGGAAAACTAAAAATCAGCAAGACACAGGCACCCCGACGTTTAGGGCTGCTCTGTTGACAAGAACCTCCACTTCATGACACCTTAAATATCCCAGGAAAGAGAAAAATGGATAAAGAAGTTGTGGTCCTTATGTACAATGGAATATCACTCAGACATGAAATGAATGTCATAAGGCTAGTAGAAGCAAGATGAGTGGATTTAGGTACGACGATTCTAAGTGAAATAAGTAACACAGAAAAAGACACTTATCATAAGCTATCACTTATAGAGGGAATGTAAAAACCGCTACACTTGAACTGAATTACGAAACAGAACAGAGTCTCACGTTTAGAAAACACACTATGGCTGCTTAACGGGAATGGTGAGGTGGGGTGATGCATAAAACAAGGGTTTCAAATTCGCTCAGATACCGTTCCATACACCCAATATGTAATAGACAAGACCTACTCCTTGCTCAGTGAACTGGACTCAACACTCCCTATTCACCGCACAAGAATATATGTGAATAGTAAGAATCTTAAAACCTATGTATTGATATCTGTCTGGAAGTGAGTCAAGTGGGTGTAAAGCCGCATAAACACAGCCGTGAAAAGCAGCTAAACCCCATTATAAAAATAAATTACTTTAAAAAACCCGTAAAACAAAGACAGTGAAAGAGAGAGAAATTCTTACACAATTTGTTCAGAGGCTGTGATGCAACCTGAATTGACCATATCTAGACCCAAGCTGGATGAGACATAAGGGTGGACACTCTTGCTGCTGAGAGGTTGGGTGAGGTTGGGTGAGGAAACGCAGACCCTTTAAAGTAATACTGCGTGGTACCCATCCCATGGGTCCCAAATCTCCAGGTTCAAGGGCATCTTCCTACATCGAAAACATGCATGAGAAAAACAGAAGATGGTACACCGTGTGATTTTGAAAGGTTTCTAAAACGCACCTCATTTCTCATCTCCTTGTGTTCGGGTTCGCCATTCCAGCTACTTTACTAACAATCTCCCTATTTGGAGAATCAGCACCTTTAACCTCCTGTTCCGTACAGGTTGCAATTTGTCCTGAGGATGAAAGGGAAGAGGGGCAACCAATGAGAGACTAGGTCTAGGTGTTGGGACAGGCACAGGTCACTCTATTTTCCCATCAGGAAGAAGAATTAACCACAGGCTCAGCCTGCCCCCGGGAACCAGAATAGGGCCTGAGGCAATCCTGCGCTTTTGCGACCAGCTCCCAAAAAGACAGTTGAAAAAAGGAGCTAGGGGGCACTGCCATTCACATACCTGCTGAGTTATAAATGATTACTCTCGTCCACAAATATATTGAGGGAAGGCAACGAAGAGGATTTGAAAGCAAAGCAGAATTGCAGGAAACAGGTTTCAGGAGGTAGATTCGAATCGCCTTTAAAGCACATGAAAAGTCGCAAAACGCCGACAATGATGCCCTTGGCCAAAAAGGGCGTATGCGTTTTTTCCTGAATATATTCAGGAAAAAAGGCATACGCCCTTTTTGGCCAACCAAGCAACCTGGAAAGGCAAATCAGCGCTACAAAGAAGTCTCGCTTCCCATCGGTCAAAAGGGCCATGCTGCAAAAAGTTTCAATACCAGAAATGCAGGACAGTCCATGGAGAAATGGCAGCCTTGCTACGCTGATGGGCGGGATGTAAATTGCCAACAGCCACTCTGGAGAAGTGTACGGTGTGTCCTGAAACATCGAAAAAACACAGCTTAGGGAGCATAGGGCACGTCCACTCATGGGCGTATAAATTGGGAAAACTAAAAATCAGCAAGACACAGGCACCCCGACGTTTAGGGCTGCTCTGTTGACAAGAACCTCCACTTCATGACACCTTAAATATCCCAGGGAAGAGAAAAATGGATAAAGAAGTTGTGGTCCTTATATACAATGGAATATCACTCAGACATGAAATCAATGTCATAAGGCTAGTAGAAACAAGATGAGTGGATTTAGGTACGATGATTCTAAGTGAAATAAGTCACACAGAAAAAGACACTTATCATAAGCTATCACTTATAGAGGGAATGTAAAAACCGCTACACTTGAACTGAATTACAAAACAGAACAGAGTCTCACGATTAGAAAACACACTATGGCTGCTTAACGGGAAATGTGAGGTGGGGTGATGCATAAAACAAGGGTTTCAAATTCGCTCAGATACCGTTCCATACACCCAATATGTAATAGACAAGACCTACTCCTTGCTCAGTGAACTGGAATCAACACCCCCTATTCACCGCACAAGAATATATCTGACTAGTAAGAATCTTAAAACCTATGTATTGATATCTCTCTGGAAGTGAGTCAAGTGGGTGTAAAGACGCATAAACACAGCCGTGAAAAGCAGCTAAACCCCATTATTAAAATAAATTACTTTTAAAAACCCGTAAAACAAAGACAGTGAAAGAGAGAGAAATTCTTACAAAATTCGTTCAGGGGCTGTGATGCAACCTGGATTGACCATATCTAGACCCACAGCTGGATGAGGCATAAGGGTGGACACTCTTGGGGCTGAGAGGTTTGGTGAGGTTGGGTGAACAAACGCAGACCCTTTAAAGTAATACTGCTTGGTACCCATCCCATGGGTCCCAAATCCCCAGGTTCAAGGGCATCTTCCTACATCGAAAACATGCATGAGAAACCCAGAAGATGGTACACCGTGTGATTTTGAAAGGTTTTTAAAACGCACCTCATTTCTCATCTCCTTGTGCTCGGGTTCGCCTTTCCAGCTACTTTACTAGCAATCTCCCTACTTGGAGAATCAGCATCATTAAGCTCCTGTTCCCTACAGGTTACAATTTGTCCTGAGGATGAACGGGAAGAGGGGCAACCAATGAGAGACTAGATCTAGGTGTTGGGACAGGCACAGGTCACTCTATTTTCCCATCAGGAAGAAGAATTAACCACAGGCTCAGCCTGCCGCCCGGAAGCAGAATAGGGCCTGAGGCAATTCCGCGCTTTTGCCGCCAGCTCCCAAAAAAGAGAGTTTAAAAATGGAGATCAGGGACACTGCAATTCACAAACCCGCAGAGTTATAAATGATAACTCTCATCCACAGTTATATTGAGGGAAGGCAACGAAGAGGATTTGAAAGCAAGGCAGAATTGCAGGAAACAGATTTCAGGAGGTAGATTCGAATCGCCTTGAAAGCACATGAAAAGTGGCAAAACGTCGACAATGATGCCCTTGGCCAAAAAGGGCTTATGCGTTTTTTCCTGAGTATATTCAGGAAAACACGCATACGCCCTTTTTGGCCAACCAAGCAACCTGGAAAGGAAAATCAGCGCTACAAAGAAGTCTCGCTTCCCATCGGTGAAAAGGGCCATGCTGCAAAAAGTGTCAAAACGAGAAATGCAGGACAGGCCATGGAGAAATGGCAGCCTTGCTACACTGATGGGCGGGATGTAAATTGCCAACAGCCACTCTGGAGAAGTGTACGTTGTGTCCGGAAACATCGAAAAAAAACAGCTTAGGGAGCATAGGGCACGTCCACTCATGGGCATATAAATTGGAAAAACTAAAAATCAGCAAGACACAGGCACCCGAAAGTTTAGGGCTGCTCTGTTGACAAGAACCTCCACTTCATGGCACCTTAAATATCCCAGGAAAGAGAAAAATGGATAAAGAAGTTGTGGTCCTTATGTACAATGGAATATCACTCAGACATGAAATGAATGTCTTAAGGCTAGTAGAAGCAAGATGAGTGGAGTTAGGTACGACGATTATAAGTGAAATAAGTCACACAGAAAAAGACACTTATCATAAGCTATCACTTATAGAGGGAATGTAAAAACCGCTACACTTGAACTGAATTACAAAAGAGAACAGAGTCACACGTTTGGAAAACACACTATGGCTGCTTAAAGGGAAAGGTGAGGTGGGGTGATGCATAAAACAAGGGTTTCAAATTCGCTCAGATACCGTTCCATACACCCAATATCTAATAGACAAGACCTACACCTTGCTCAGTGAACTGGACTCAACACCCCCTATTCACCGCACAAGAATATATGCAACTAGTAAGAATCTTAAAACCTATGTATTGATATCTGTCTGGAAGTGAGTCAAGTGGGTGTAAAGCCGCATAAACACAGCCGTGAAAAGCAGCTAAACCCCATTGTAAAAATAAATTACTTTTAAAAACCCGTAAAACAAAGACAGTGAAAGAGAGAGAAATACTTACATAATTCGTTCAGAGGCTGTGATGCAACCTGGATTGACCATATCTAGACCCACAGCTGGATGAGACATAAGGGTGGACACTCTTGGGGTTGAGAGGTTGGTGAGGTTGGGTGAGCAAAGGCAGACCCTTTAAAGTAATACTGCGTGGTACCCATCCCATGGGTCCCAAATCTCCAGTTTGAAGGGCATCTTCCTATATCGAAAACATGCATGAGAAAATCAGAAGATGGTACACCGTGTGATTTTGAAAGGTTTCTAAAACGCACCTCATTTCTCATCTCCTTGTGTTCGGGTTCGCCATTCCAGCTATTTTACTAGCAATCTCCCTACTTGGAGAATCAGCACCTTTAACCTCCTGTTCCGTACAGGTTGCAATTTGTCCTGAGGATGAAAGGGGAGGGGGGAAACCAATGAGAGACTAGATCTTGGTGTTGGGACAGGCACAGGTCACTCTATTTTCCCATCAGGAAGAAGAATTAACCACAGGCTCAGCCTGCCGCCAGGAACCAGAATAGGGCCTTAGGCAATCCCGTGATTTTGCGGCCAGCTCCCAAAAAAGACAGTTGAAAATTGGAGCTCAGGGGCACTGCAATTCACAAACCTGCTGAGTTATAAATGATAACTCTCGTCCACAAATATCTTGAGGGAAGGCAACGAAGAGGATTTGAAAGCAAGGAAGAATTGCAGGAAACAGGTTTCAGGAGGTAGATTCGAATCGCCTTTAAAGCACATGAAAAGCGGCAAAACGTCGACAATAATGCCCTTGTCCAAATAGGGTGTATGCGTTTTTTCCTGAGTATATTCAAGAAAAAACGCATACGCCCTTTTTGGCCAACCAAGCAACCTGGAAAGGCAAATCAGCGCTACAAAGAAGTCTCGCTTCCCATCGGTCAAAAGGGCCATGCTGCAAAAAGTGTCAAAACCAGAAATGCAGGACAAGCCATGGAGAAATGGCAGCCTTGCTACGCTGATGGGCGGGATGTAAATAGCCAACAGCCACTCTGGAGAAGTGTACGGTGTGTCCTGAAACATCGAAAAAACACAGCTTAGGGAGCATAGGGCACGTCCACTCATGGGCGTATAAATTGGGAAAACTAAAAATCAGTAAGACACAGGCACCCCGAAGTTTAGGGCTGCTGTGTTTACAAGAACCTCCACTTCATGACACCTTAAATATCCCAGGAAAGAGAAAAATGGATAAAGAAGTTGTGGTCCTTATGTACAATGGAATATCACTCAGACATGAAATCAATGTCATAAGGCTAGTAGAAGCAAGATGAGTGGATTTAGGTACGACGATTCTAAGTGAAATAAGTCACACAGAAAAAGACACTTATCATAAGCTTTCACTTATAGAGGGAATGGAAAAACTGCTACACTTGAACTGAATTACAAAACAGAACAGAGTCACACGTTTAGAAAACACACTCTGGCTGCTTAACGGGAAAGGTGAGGTGGGGTGATGCATAAAACAAGGGTTTCAAATTCGCTCAGATACCGTTTCATACACCCAATATGTAATAGACAAGACCTACTCCTTTCTCAGTGAACTGGACTCAACACCCCCTATTCACCGCACAACAATATATCTGACTAGTGAGAATCTTAAAACTTATGTATTGATATCTCTCTGGAAGTGAGTCAAGTGGGTGTAAAGCCGCATAAACACAGCCGTGAAAAGCAGCTAAACCCCATTATAAAAATAAATTAGTTTTAAAAACCCATGAAACAAAGACAGTGAAAGAGAGAGAAATTCTTACACAATTCATTCAGGGGCTGTGATGCAACCTGGATTGACCATATCTAGACCCACAGCTGGATGAGACATAAGGGTGGACACTCTTGGGGCTGAGAGTTTTGGTGAGGTTGGGTGAGCAAACGCAGACCCTTTAAAGTAATACTGCCTGGTACCCATCCCATGGGTCCCAAATCTCCAGGTTCAAGGGCATCTTCCTACATCGAAAACATGCATGAGAAACCCAGAAGACGGTACACCGTGTGATTTTGAAAGGTTTCTAATACGCACCTCATTTCTCATCTCCTTGTGCTCGGGTTCGCCTTTCCAGCTTCTTTACTACCAATCTCCCTACTTGGAGAATCAGCAACTTTAACCTCCTGTTCCCTACAGGTTGCAATTTTTCCTGAGGATGAACGGGAAGAGGGGCAACCAATGAGAGACTAGATCTAGGTGTTGGGACAGGCACAGGTCACTGTATTTTCCCATCAGGAAGAAGAATTAACCACAGGCTAAGCCTGCCCCTGGGAACCAGAATAGGGCCTGAGGCAATCCCGTGCTTTTGCCGCCAGCTCCCAAAAAAGACAGTTGAAAAATGGAGCTCAGGGGCACTGCAATTCACAAACCCGCTGAGTTATAAATGATAAATCTCATCCACAGATATATTGAGGGAAGGCAACGAAGAGGATTTGAAAGCAAGGCAGAATTGCAGGAAACAGGTTTCAGGAGGTAGATTCGAATCGCCTTTAAAGCACATGAAAAGCGGCAAAACGTCGAAAATGATGCCCTTGGCCAAAACGGGCGTATGCGTTTTTTCTTGATTATATTCAGGGAAAAACGCATACGCCCTTTTTGGCCAACCAAGCAACCTGCAAAGGCAAATCAGCGCTACAAAGAAGTCTCGCTTCCCATCGGTGAAAAGGGCCATGCTGCAAAAAGTGTCAAAACCAGAAATGCAGGACAGGCCATGGAGAAATGGCAGCCTTGCTACACTGATGGGCGGGATGTAAATTGCCCAGAGCCACTCTGGAGAAGTGTATGGTGTGTCCTGAAACATCGAAAAAACACAGCTTAGGGAGCATAGGCCACGTCCACTCATGGGCGTATAAATTGGGAAAACTAAAAATCAGCAAGACACAGGCACCCCAACGTTTACGGCTGCTCTGTTGACAAGAACCTCCACTTCATGACACCTTAAATATCCCAGGAAAGAGAAAAATGGATAAAGGAGTTGTGGTCCTTATGTACAATGGAATTTCACTCAGACATGAAATCAATGTCATAAGGCTAGGAGAATCAAGATGTGTGGATTTAGGTACGACGATTCTAAGTGAAATAAGTCACACAGAAAAAGACACTTATCATAAGCTATCACTTATAGAGGGAATGTAAAAACCGCTACACTTGAACTGAATTACAAAACAGAACAGAGTCACACGTTTAGAAAACACACTATGGCTGCTTAACGGGAAAGGTGAGGTGGGGTGATGCATAAAACAAGGGTTTCAAATTCGCTCAGATACCGTTCCATACACCCAATATGTAATAGACAAGACCTACTCCTTGCTCAGTGAACTGGACTCAACACCCCCTATTCACCGCACAAGAATATATCTGACTAGTAAGAAACTTAAAACCTATGTATTGATATCTATCTGGAAGTGAGTCAAGTGGGTTTAAAGCCGCATAAACACAGCCGTGAAAAGCAGCTAAACCCCATTATAAAAATAAATTACTTTTAAAAACCCGTAAAACAAAGACAGTGAAAGAGAGAGAAATTCTTACACAATTCGTTCAGAGGCTGTGATGCAACCTGGATTGACCATATCTAGACCCACAGCTGGATGAGACATAAGGGTGGACACTCTTGGGGTTGAGAGGTTGGGTGAGGTTGGGTGAGCAAAGGCAGACCCTTTAAAGTAATACTGCGTGGTACCCATCCCATGGGTCCCAAATCTCCAGGTTCAAGGGCATCTTCCTATATCGAAAACATGCATGAGAAACCCAGAAGATGGTACACCGTGTGATTTTGAAAGGTTTCTAAAACGCACCTCATTTCTCATCTCCTTGTGTTCGGGTTCGCCATTCCAGCTACTTTACTAGCAATCTCCCTACTTGGAGAATCAGCACCTTTAACCTCCTGTTCCGTACAGGTTGCAATTTGTCCTAAGGATGAACGGGAAGAGGGGAAACCAATGAGAGACTAGATCTAGGTAATGGGACAGGCACAGGTCACTCTATTTTCCCATCAGGAAGAAGAATTAACCACAGGCTCAGCCTGCCGCCCAGAAGCAGAATAGGGCCTGAGGCAATCCCGAGCTTTTGCGGCCAGCTACCAAAAAAGAGAGTTGAAAAATGGAGCTCAGGGACACTGCAATTCACAAACCCGCAGAGTTATAAATGATAACTCTCATCCACAGAGATATTGAGGGAAGGCAACGAAGAGGATTTGAAAGCAAGGCAGAATTGCAAGAAACAGGTTTCAGGAGGTAGATTCGAATCGCCTTTAAGGCACATGAAAAGCGGCAAAACGTCGAAAATGATGCCCTTGTCTAAAAAGGGCGTATGCGTTTTTTCCTGAATATATTCAAGAAAAAACGCATACGCCCTTTTTGGCCAACCAAGCAACCTGGAAAGGCAAATCAGCGCTACAAAGACGTCTCGCTTCCCATCGGTCAAAAGGGCCATGCTGCAAAAAGTGTCAAAACCAGAAATGCAGGACAGGCCATGGAGAAATGGCAGCCTTGCTACGGTGATGGGCGGGATGTAAATTGCCAACAGCCACTGTGGAGAAGTGTAAGGTGTGTCCTGAAACATCGAAAAAACACAGCTTAGGGAGCATAGGGCACGTCCACTCATGGGCGTATAAATTGGGAGAACTGAAAATCAGCAAGACACAGGCACCCCAAAGTTTAGGGCAGCTCTGTTGACAAGAAACTCCACTTCATGACACCTTAAATATCCCAGGAAAGAGAAGAATGGATAAAGAAGTTGTGGTCCTTATGTACAATGGTATATCACTCAGACATGAAATCAATGTCATAAGGCTAGGAGAAGCAAGATGTGTGGATTTAGGTACGACGATTCTAAGTGAAATAAGTCACACAGAAAAAGACACTTATCATAAGCTATCACTTATAGAGGGAATGGAAAAACCGCTACACTTGAACTGAATTACAAAACAGAACAGAGTCACACGTTTAGAAAACACACTATGGCTGCTTAACGGGAAAGGTGAGGTGGGGTGATGCATAAAACAAGTGTTTCAAATTCGCTCAGATACCGTTCCATACACCCAATATCTAATAGACAAGACCTACTCCTTGCTCAGTGAACTGGACTCAACACCCCCTATTCACTGCACAAGAATATATGCGACTAGTAAGAATCTTAAAACCTATGTATTGATATCTGTCTGGAAGTGAGTCAAGTGGGTGTAAAGCCGCATAAACACAGCCGTAAAAAGCAGCTAAACACCATTATAAAAATAAATTACTTTTAAAAACCCGTAAAACAAAGACAGTGAAAGAGAGAAATTCTTACAAAATACGTTCAGAGGCTGTGATGCAACCTGGATTGACCATATCTAGACCCACAGCTGGATGAGACATAAGGGTGGACACTCTTGGGGTTGAGAGTTTGGGTGAGGTTGGGTGAGCAAAGGCAGACCCTTTAAAGTAATACTGCGTGGTACCCATCCCATGGGTCCCAAATCTCCAGGTTCAAGGGCATCTTCCTATATCGAAAACATGCATGAGAAACCCAGAAGATGGTACACCGTGTGATTTTGAAAGGTTTCTAAAACGCACCTCATTTCTCATCTCCTTGTGTTCGGGTTCGCCATTCCAGCTACTTTACTAGCAATCTCCCTACTTGGAGAACCAGCACCTTTAACCTCCTGTTCCGTAGAGGTTGCAATTTGTCCTGAGGATGAAAGCGAAGAGGGGCAACCAATGAGAGACTAGATCTTGGTGTTGGGACAGGCACAGGTCACTCTATTTTCCCATCAGGAAGAAGAATTAACCACAGGCTCAGCCTGCCGCCCGGAACCAGAATAAGGCCTTAGGCAATCCCGTGATTTTGCGGCCAGCTCCCAAAAAAGACAGTTGAAAATTGGAGCTCAGGGGCACTGCAATTCACAAACCTGCTGAGTTATAAATGATAACTCTCGTCCACAAATATATTGAGGGAAGGCAACGAAGAGTATTTGAAAGCAAGGCAGAATTGCAGGAAACAGGTTTCAGGAGGTAGATTCGAATCGCCTTTAAAGCACATGAAAAGTGGCAAAACGTCGACAATGGTGCCCTTGTCCAAAAAGTGCGTATGCGTTTCTTCCTGAATATATTCAGGAAAAAACGCATACGCCCTTTTTGGCCAATCAAGCAACCTGGAAATGCAAATTAGCGCTACAAAGAAGTCTCGCTTCCCATCGGTCAAAAGGGTGATGCTGCAAAAAGTTTCAAAACCAGAAATGCAGGACAGGCCATGGAGAAATGGCAGCCTTGCTACGCTGATGGGCGGGATGTAAATTGCCAACAGCCACTCTGGAGAAGTGTAAGGTGTGTCCTGAAACATCGAAAAAACACAGCTTAGGGAGCATAGGGCACGTCCACTCATGGGCGTATAAATTGGGAAAACTAAAAATCAGCAAGACACAGGCACCCGAAAGTTTAGGGCTGCTCTGTTGACAAGAACCTCCACTTCATGACACCTTAAATATCCCAGGAAAGAGAAAAATGGATAAAGAAGTTGTGGTCCTTATGTACAATGGAATATCACTCAGACATGAAATGAATGTCATAAGGCTAGTAGAAGCAAGATGAGTGGATTTAGGTACGACGATTCTAAGTGAAATAAGTCACACAGAAAAAGACACTTATCATAAGCTATCACTTATAGAGGGAATGTAAAAACCGCTACACTTGAACTGAATTACAAAACAGAACAGAGTCACTCGTTTAGAAAACAAACTATGGCTGCTTAACGGGAAAGATGAGGTGGGGTGATGCATAAAACAAGGGTTTCAAATTCGCTCAGATACCGTTCCATACACCCAATATGTAATAGACAAGACCTACACCTTGCTCAGTGAACTGGACTCAACAACCCCTATTCACCGCACAAGAATATATGCGACTAGTAAGAATCTTAAAACCTATGTATTGATATCTGTCTGGAAGTGAGTCAAGTGGGTGTAAAGCCGCATAAACACAGCCGTGAAAAGCAGCTAAACCCCATTATAAAAATAAATTACTTTTAAAAACCCGCAAAACAAAGACAGTGAAAGAGAGAAATTCTTACAAAATTCGTTCAGAGGCTGTGATGCAACCTGGATAGACCATATCTAGACCCACAGCTGGATGAGACATAAGGGTGGACACTCGTGGGGTTGAGAGGTTGGTGAGGTTGGGTGAGCAAAGGCAGACCTTTAAAGTAATACTGCGTGGTACCCATCCCATGGGTCCCAAATCTCCAGGTTCAAGGGCATCTTCCTATATCAAAAACATGCATGAGAAACCCAGAAGATGGTACACCGTGTGATTTTGAAAGGTTTCTAAAACGCACCTCATTTCTCATCTCCTTGTGTTCGGGTTCGCCATTCCAGCTACTTTACTAACAATCTCCCTACTTGGAGAATCAGCACCTTTAACCTCCTGTTCCCTACAGGTTGCAATTTTTCCTGAGGATGAACGGGAAGAGGGGCAACCAATGAGAGACTAGTTCTAGGTGTTGGGACAGGCACAGGTCACTGTATTTTCCCATCAGGAAGAAGAATTAACCACAGGCTAAGCCTGCCGCGGGGAACCAGAATAGGGCCTGAGGCAATCCCGTGCTTTTGCCGCCAGCTCCCAAAAAAGACAGTTGAAAAATGGAGCTCAGGGGCACTGCAATTCACAAACCCGCTGAGTTATAAATGATAACTCTCATCCACAGATATATTGAGGGAAGGCAACGAAGAGGATTTGAAAGCAAGGCAGAATTGCAAGAAACAGGTTTCAGGAGGTAGATTCGAATCGCCTTTAAAGCACATGAAAAGCGGCAAAACGTCGAAAATGATGTCCTTGTCTAAAAAGGGCGTATGCGTTTTTTCCTGAATATATTCAAGAAAAAACGCATATGCCCTTTTTGGCCAACCAAGCAACCTGGAAAGGCAAATCAGCGCTACAAAGACGTCTCGCTTCCCATCGGTCAAAAGGGCCATGCTGCAAAAAGTGTCAAAACCAGAAATGCAGGACAGGCCATGGAGAAATGGCAGCCTTGCTACGGTGATGGGCGGGATGTAAATTGCCAACAGCAACTCTGGAGAAGTGTAAGGTGTGTCCTGAAACATCGAAAAAACACAGCTTAGGGAGCATAGGGCACGTCCACTCATGGGCGTATAAATTGGGAAAACTGAAAATCAGCAAGACACAGGCACCCCAAAGTTTAGGGCAGCTCTGTTGACAAGAACCTCCACTTCATGACACCTTAAATATCCCAGGAAAGAGAACAATGGATAAAGAAGTTGTGGTCCTTATGTACAATGGAATATCACTCAGACATGAAATCAATGTCATAAGGCTAGGAGAAGCAAGATGTGTGGATTTAGGTACGAAGATTCTAAGTGAAATAAGTCACACAGAAAAAGACACTTATCATAAGCTATCACTTATAGAGGGAATGGAAAAACCGCTACACTTGAACTGAATTACAAAACAGAACAGAGTCACACGTTTAGAAAACACACTATGGCTGCTTAACGGGAAAGGTGAGGTGGGGTGATGCATAAAACAAGGGTTTCAAATTCGCTCAGATACCGTTCCATACACCCAATATCTAATAGACAAGACCTACTCCTTGCTCAGTGAACTGGACTCAACACCCCCTATTCACTGCACAAGAATATATGCGACTAGTAAGAATCTTAAAACCTATGTATTGATATCTGTCTGGAAGTGAGTCAACTGGGTGTAAAGCCGCATAAACACAGCCGTAAAAAGCAGCTAAACACCATTATAAAAATAAATTACTTTTAAAAACCCGTAAAACAAAGACAGTGAAAGAGAGAAATTCTTACAAAATTCGTTCAGAGGCTGTGATGCAACCTGGATTGACCATATCTAGACCCACAGCTGGATGAGACATAAGGGTGGACACTCTTGGGGTTGAGAGGTTGGGTGAGGTTGGGTGAGCAAAGGCAGACCCTTTAAAGTAATACTGCGTGGTACCCATCCCATGGGTCCCAAATCTCCAGGTTCAAGGGCATCTTCCTATATCGAAAACATGCATGAGAAACCCAGAAGATGGTACACCGTGTGATTTTGAAAGGTTTCTAAAACGCACCTCATTTCTCATCTCCTTGTGTTCGGGTTCGCCATTCCAGCTACTTTACTAGCAATCTCCCTACTTGGAGAATCAGCACCTTTAACCTCCTGTTCCCTACAGGTTGCAATTTGTCCTGAGGATGAAAGCGAAGAGGGGCAACCAATGAGAGACTAGATCTTGGTGTTGGGACAGGCACAGGTCACTCTATTTTCCCATAAGGAAGAAGAATTAACCACAGGCTCAGCCTGCCGCCCGGAACCAGAATAAGGCCTTAGGCAATCCCGTGATTTTGCGGCCAGCGCCCAAAAAAGACAGTTGAAAATTGGAGCTCAGGGGCACTGCAATTCACAAACCTGCTGAGTTATAAATGATAACTCTCGTCCACAAATATATTGAGGGAAGGCAACGAAGAGTATTTGAAAGCAAGGCAGAATTGCAGGAAACAGGTTTCAGGAGGTAGATTCGAATCGCCTTTAAAGCACATGAAAAGTGGCAAAACGTCGACAATGATGCCCTTGTCCAAAAAGGGCGTATGCGTTTTTTCCTGAATATATTCAAGAAAAAACGCATACGCCCTTTTTGGCCAACCAAGCAACCTGGAAAGGCAAGTCAGCGCTACCAAGAAGTCTCGCTTCCCATCGGTCAAAAGGGCCATGCTGCAAAAAGTGTCAAAACCAGAAATGCAGGACAGGCCATGGAGAAATGGCAGCCTTGCTACGCTGATGGGCGGGATGTAAATTGCCCACAGCCACTCTGGAGAAGTGTATGGTGTGTCCTGAAACATCGAAAAAACACAGCTTAGGGAGCATAGGTTACGTCCACTCATGGGCGTATAAATTGGGAAAATTAAAAATCAGCAAGACACAGGTACCCCAAAGTTTAGGGCTGCTCTTTTGACAAGAACCTCCACTTCATGACACCTTAAATATCCCAGGAAAGGGAAAAATGGATAAAGAATTTGTGGTCCTTATGTACAATGGAATATCACTCAGACATGAAATCAATGTCAAAAGGCTAGGAGAAGCAAGATGAGTGGATTTAGGTACGACGATTCTAAGTGAAATAAGTCACACAGAAAAAGACACTTATCATAAGCTATCACTTATAGAGGGAATGTAAAAACCGCTACTCTTGAACTGAATTACAAAAGAGAACAGAGTCACAAGTTTAGAAAACACACTATGGCTGCTTAACGGGAAAGGTGAGGTGGGGTGATGCATAAAACAAGGGTTTCAAATTCGCTCAGATACCGTTCCATACACCCAATATGTAATAGACAAGACCTACTCCTTGCTCAGTGAACTGGACTCAACACCCCCTATTCACCGCACAAGAATATATGCGACTAGTAAGAAACTTAAAACCTATGTATTGATATCTATCTGGATGTGAGTCAAGTGGTTGTAAAGCCGCATAAACACAGCCGTGAAAAGCAGCTAAACCCCATTATAAAAATAAATTACTTTTAAAAACCCGTAAAACAAAGACAGTGAAAGAGAGAGAAATTCTTCCAAAATTCGGTGAGGGCTGTGATGCAACCTGGATTGACCATATCTAGACACACAGCTGGATGAGAGATAAGGGTGGACCCTCTTGGGTCTGAGAGGTTTAGTGAGGTTGGGTAAGCAAACGCAGACCCTTTAAAGTAATACTGCGTGGTACCCATCCCATGGGTCCCAAATCTCCAGGTTCAAGGGCATCTTCCTACATCGAAAACATGCATGAGAAACCCAGAAGAAGGTACACCGTGTGATTTTGAAAGGTTTCTAAAACGCACCTCATTTCTCATCTCCTTGGGTTCGGGTTCGCCATTCCAGCTACTTTACTAGCAATCTCCCTACTTGGAGAATCAGCACCTTTAACCTCCTGTTCCCTACAGGTTGCAATTTTTCCTGAGGATGAACGGGAAGAGGGGCAACCAATGAGAGACTAGATCTACCTGTTGGGACAGGCACAGGTCACTGTATTTTCCCATCAGGAAGAAGAATTAACCACAGGCTAAGCCTGCCGCCGGGAACCAGAATAGGGCCTGAGGCAATCCCGTGCTTTTGCAGCCAGCTCCCAAAAAAGACAGTTGAAAAATGGAGCTCAGGGGCACTGCAATTCACAAACCCGCAGAGTTATAAATGACATCTCTCATCCACAGATATATTGAGGGAAGGCAACGAAGAGGATTTGAAAGCAAGGCAGAATTGCAGGAAACAGGTTTCAGGAGGTAGATTCGAATCGCCTTTAAAGCACATGAAAAGCAGCAAATCGTCGACAATGATGCCCTTGGCCAAAACGGGCGTATGCGTTTTTTCCTGATTATATTCAGGGAAAAACGCATAGGCCCTTTTTGGCCAACCAAGCAACCTGCAAAGGCAAATCAGCGCTACAAAGAAGTCTCGCTTCCCGTCGGTCAAAAGGACCATGCTGCAAAAAGTGTCAAAACCAGAAATGCAGGACAGGCCATGGAGAAATGGCAGCCTTGCTACGCTGATGGGCGGGATGTAAATTGCCAACAGCCACTCTGGAGAAGTGTACGGTGTGGCCTGAAACATAGAAAAAACACAGCTTAGGGAGCATAGGGCACGTCCACTCATGGGCGTATAAATTGGGAAAACTAAAAATCAGCAAGACACAGGCACCCCAAAGTTTAGGGCTGCTCTGTTGACAAGAACCTCCACTTCATGACACCTTAAATATCCCAGGAAAGAGAAAAATGGATAAAGAAGTTGTGGTCCTTATGTACAATGGAATATCACTCAGACATGAAATCAATGTCATAAGGCTAGGAGAAGCAAGATGTGTGGATTTAGGTACGATGAATCTAAGTGAAATAAGTCACACAGAAAAAAGACACTTATCATAATCTATCACTTATAGAGGGAATGTAAAAACCGCTACTCTTGAACTGAATTACAAAAGAGAACAGAGTCACACGTTTAGAAAACACACTATGGCTGCTTAACGGGAAAGGTGAGGTGGGGTGATGCATAAAACAAGGGTTTCAAATTCGCTCAGATACCGTTCCATACACCCAATATGTAATAGAAAAGACCTACACCTTGCTCAGTGAACTGGACTCAACACCCCCTATTCACCGCACAAGAATATATCTGACTAGTAAGAATCTTAAAACCTATGTATTGATATCTGTCTGGAAGTGAGTCAAGTGGGTGTAAAGCCGCATAAACACAGCCGTGAAAACCAGCTAAATCCCATTATAAAAATAAATTACTTTTAAAAACCCGTAAAACAAAGACAGTGAAAGAGAGAGAAATTATTCCAAAATTCGTTCAGGGGCTGTGATGCAACCTGAATTGACCATATCTAGACCCACAGCTGGATGAGACATAAGGGTGGACACTCTTGGGTCTGAGAGGTTTGGTGAGGCTGGGTGAGCAAACGCAGACCCTTTAAAGTAATACTGCGTACTACCCATCCCATGGGTCCCAAATATCCAGGTTCAAGGGCATCTTCCTACATCGAAAACATGCATGAGAAACCCAGAAGATGGTACACCATGTGATTTTGAAAGGTTTCTAAAACGCACCTCATTTCTCATCTCCTTGTGCCCTGGTTCGCCTTTCCAGCTACTTAACTAGCAATCTCCCTACTTGGAGAATCAGCACCTTTAAGCTCCTCTTCCCTACAGGTTGCAATTTGTCCTGAGGATGAACGGGAAGAGGGGCAACCAATGAGAGACTAGATCTAGGTGTTGGGACAGGCACAGGTCACTCTATTTTCCCATCAGGAAGAAGAATTAACCACAGGGTCAGCCTGCCGCCCAGAAGCAGAATAGGGCCTGAGGCAATCCTGCGCTTTTGCGGCCAGCTCCCAAAAAAGACAGTTGAAAAATGGAGCTCAGGGACACTGCAATTCACAAACCCGCAGAGTTATAAATGATAACTCTCATCCACAGATATATTGAGGGAAGGCAACGAAGAGGATTTGAAAGCAAGGCAGAATTGCAGGAAACAGATTTCAGGAGGTAGATTCGAATCGCTTTTAAAGCACATGAAAAGCGGCAAAACGTCGACAATGATGCCCTTGGACAAAAAGGGTGTATGCGTTTTTTCCTGATTATATTCAGGAAAAAACGCATACTCCCTTTTTGGCCAACCAAGCAACCTGCAAAGGCAAATCAGCGCTACAAAGAAGTCTCGCTTCCCATCGGTCAAAAGGGCCATTTTGCAAAAATTGTCAAAACCAGAAATGCAGGACAGGCCATGGAGAAATGGCAGCCTTGCTACGCTGATGGGCGGGATGTAAATTGCCCACAGCCACTCTGGAGAAGTGTATGGTGTGTCCTGAAACATCGAAAAAACACAGCTTAGGGAGCATAGGTTACGTCCACTCATGGGCGTATAAATTGGGAAAATTAAAAATCAGCAAGACACAGGTACCCCAAAGTTTAGGGCTGCTCTGTTGACAAGAACCTCCACTTCATGACACCTTAAATATCCCAGGAAAGGGAAAAATGGATAAAGAAGTTGTGGTCCTTATGTACAATGGAATATCTCTCAGACATTAAATCAATGTCAAAAGGCTAGGAGAAGCAAGATGAGTGGATTTAGGTACGACGATTCTAAGTGAAATAAGTCACACAGAAAAAGACACTTATCATAAGCTATCACTTATAGAGGGAATGTAAAAACCGCTACTCTTGAACTGAATTACAAAAGAGAACAGAGTCACAAGTTTAGAAAACACACTATGGCTGCTTAACGGGAAAGGTGAGGTGGGGTGATGCATAAAACAAGGGTTTCAAATTCGCTCAGATACCGTTTCATACACCCAATATGTAATAGACAAGACCTACTCCTTGCTCAGTGAACTGGACTCAACACCCCCTATTCACCGCACAAGAATATATGCGACTAGTAAGAAACTTAAAACCTATGTATTGATATCTATCTGGAAGTGAGTCAAGTGGTTGTAAAGCCGCATAAACACAGCCGTGAAAAGCAGCTAAACCCCATTATAAAAAGAAATTACTTTTAAAAACCCGTAAAACAAAGACAGTGAAAGAGAGAGAAATTCTTCCAAAATTCGGTCAGGGCTGTGATGCAACCTGGATTGACCATATCTAGACACACAGCTGGATGAGAGATAAGGGTGGACCCTCTTGGGGCTGAGAGGTTTGGTGAGGTTGGGTGAGCAAACGCAGACCCTTTAAAGTAATACTGCGTGGTACCCATCCCATGGGTCCCAAATCTCCAGGTTCAAGGGCATCTTCCTGCATCGAAAACATGCATGAGAAACCCAGAAGAAGGTACACCGTGTGATTTTGAAAGGTTTCTAAAACGCACCTCATTTCTCATCTCCTTGGGTTCGGGTTCGCCATTCCAGCTACTTTACTAGCAATCTCCCTACATGGAGAATCAGCACCTTTAACCTCCTGTTCCCTACAGGTTGCAATTTTTCCTGAGGATGAACGGGAAGAGGGGCAACCAATGAGAGACTAGATCTACCTGTTGGGACAGGCACAGGTCACTGTATTTTCCCATCAGGAAGAAGAATTAACCACAGGCTCAACCTGCCGCCCAGAAGCAGAATAGGGCCTTAGGCAATCCCGTGATTTTGCGGCCAGCTCCCAAAAAAGACAGTTGAAAATTGGAGCTCAGGGGCACTGCAATTCACAAACCTGCTGAGTTATAAATGATAACTCTCGTCCACAAATATCTTGAGGGAAGGCAACGAAGAGGATTTGAAAGCAAGGAAGAATTGCAGGAAACAGGTTTCAGGAGGTAGATTCGAATCGCCTTTAAAGCACATGAAAAGCGGCAAAACGTCGACAATAATGCCCTTGTCCAAATAGGGTGTATGCGTTTTTTCCTGAGTATATTCAAGAAAAAACGCATACGCCCTTTTTGGCCAACCAAGCAACCTGGAAAGGCAAATCAGCGCTACAAAGAAGTCTCGCTTCCCATCGGTCAAAAGGGCCATGCTGCAAAAAGTGTCAAAACCAGAAATGCAGGACAAGCCATGGAGAAATGGCAGCCTTGCTACGCTGATGGGCGGGATGTAAATAGCCAACAGCCACTCTGGAGAAGTGTACGGTGTGTCCTGAAACATCGAAAAAACACAGCTTAGGGAGCATAGGGCACGTCCACTCATGGGCGTATAAATTGGGAAAACTAAAAATCAGTAAGACACAGGCACCCCGAAGTTTAGGGCTGCTGTGTTTACAAGAACCTCCACTTCATGACACCTTAAATATCCCAGGAAAGAGAAAAATGGATAAAGAAGTTGTGGTCCTTATGTACAATGGAATATCACTCAGACATGAAATCAATGTCATAAGGCTAGTAGAAGCAAGATGAGTGGATTTAGGTACGACGATTCTAAGTGAAATAAGTCACACAGAAAAAGACACTTATCATAAGCTTTCACTTATAGAGGGAATGGAAAAACTGCTACACTTGAACTGAATTACAAAACAGAACAGAGTCACACGTTTAGAAAACACACTCTGGCTGCTTAACGGGAAAGGTGAGGTGGGGTGATGCATAAAACAAGGGTTTCAAATTCGCTCAGATACCGTTTCATACACCCAATATGTAATAGACAAGACCTACTCCTTTCTCAGTGAACTGGACTCAACACCCCCTATTCACCGCACAACAATATATCTGACTAGTGAGAATCTTAAAACTTATGTATTGATATCTCTCTGGAAGTGAGTCAAGTGGGTGTAAAGCCGCATAAACACAGCCGTGAAAAGCAGCTAAACCCCATTATAAAAATAAATTGGTTTTAAAAACCCATGAAACAAAGACAGTGAAAGAGAGAGAAATTCTTACACAATTCATTCAGGGGCTGTGATGCAACCTGGATTGACCATATCTAGACCCACAGCTGGATGAGACATAAGGGTGGACACTCTTGGGGCTGAGAGTTTTGGTGAGGTTGGGTGAGCAAACGCAGACCCTTTAAAGTAATACTGCCTGGTACCCATCCCATGGGTCCCAAATCTCCAGGTTCAAGGGCATCTTCCTACATCGAAAACATGCATGAGAAACCCAGAAGACGGTACACCGTGTGATTTTGAAAGGTTTCTAATACGCACCTCATTTCTCATCTCCTTGTGCTCGGGTTCGCCTTTCCAGCTTCTTTACTACCAATCTACCTACTTGGAGAATCAGCAACTTTAACCTCCTGTTCCCTACAGGTTGCAATTTTTCCTGAGGATGAACGGGAAGAGGGGCAACCAATGAGAGACTAGATCTAGGTGTTGGGACAGGCACAGGTCACTGTATTTTCCCATCAGGAAGAAGAATTAACCACAGGCTAAGCCTGCCGCTGGGAACCAGAATAGGGCCTGAGGCAATCCCGTGCTTTTGCCGCCAGCTCCCAAAAAAGACAGTTGAAAAAGGGAGCTCAGGGGCACTGCAATTCACAAACCCGCTGAGTTATAAATGATAAATCTCATCCACAGATATATTGAGGGAAGGCAACGAAGAGGATTTGAAAGCAAGGCAGAATTGCAGGAAACAGGTTTCAGGAGGTAGATTCGAATCGCCTTTAAAGCACATGAAAAGCGGCAAAACGTCGAAAATGATGCCCTTGGCCAAAACGGGCGTATGCGTTTTTTCTTGATTATATTCAGGGAAAAACGCATACGCCCTTTTTGGCCAACCAAGCAACCTGCAAAGGCAAATCAGCGCTACAAAGAAGTCTCGCTTCCCATCGGTGAAAAGGGCCATGCTGCAAAAAGTGTCAAAACCAGAAATGCAGGACAGGCCATGGAGAAATGGCAGCCTTGCTACACTGATGGGCGGGATGTAAATTGCCCACAGCCACTCTGGAGAAGTGTATGGTGTGTCCTGAAACATCGAAAAAACACAGCTTAGGGAGCATAGGCCACGTCCACTCATGGGCGTATAAATTGGGAAAACTAAAAATCAGCAAGACACAGGCACCCCAACGTTTACGGCTGCTCTGTTGACAAGAACCTCCACTTCATGACACCTTAAATATCCCAGGAAAGAGAAAAATGGATAAAGGAGTTGTGGTCCTTATGTACAATGGAATTTCACTCAGACATGAAATCAATGTCATAAGGCTAGGAGAAGCAAGATGTGTGGATTTAGGTACGACGATTCTAAGTGAAATAAGTCACACAGAAAAAGACACTTATCATAAGCTATCACTTATAGAGGGAATGTAAAAACCGCTACACTTGAACTGAATTACAAAACAGAACAGAGTCACACGTTTAGAAAACACACTATGGCTGCTTAACGGGAAAGGTGAGGTGGGGTGATGCATAAAACAAGGGTTTCAAATTCGCTCAGATACCGTTCCATACACCCAATATGTAATAGACAAGACCTACTCCTTGCTCAGTGAACTGGACTCAACACCCCCTATTCACCGCACAAGAATATATCTGACTAGTAAGAAACTTAAAAACTATGTATTGATATCTATCTGGAAGTGAGTCAAGTGGGTGTAAAGCCGCATAAACACAGCCGTGAAAAGCAGCTAAACCCCATTATAAAAATAAATTACTTTTAAAAACCCGTAAAACAAAGACAGTGAAAGAGAGAGAAATTCTTACACAATTCGTTCAGAGGCTGTGATGCAACCTGGATTGACCATATCTAGACCCACAGCTGGATGAGACATAAGGGTGGACACTCTTGGGGTTGAGAGGTTGGGTGAGGTTGGGTGAGCAAAGGCAGACCCTTTAAAGTAATACTGCGTGGTACCCATCCCATGGGTCCCTAATCTCCAGGTTCAAGGGCATCTTCCTATATCGAAAACATGCATGAGAAACCCAGAAGATGGTACACCGTGTGATTTTGAAAGGTTTCTAAAACGCACCTCATTTCTCATCTCCTTGTGTTCGGGTTCGCCATTCCAGCTACTTTACTAGCAATCTCCCTACTTGGAGAATCAGCACCTTTAACCTCCTGTTCCCTACAGGTTGCAATTTGTCCTGAGGATGAAAGCGAAGAGGGGCAACCAATGAGAGACTAGATCTTGGTGTTGGGACAGGCACAGGTCACTCTATTTTCCCATCAGGAAGAAGAATTAACCACAGGCTCAGCCTGCCGCCAGGAACCAGAATAGGGCCTTAGGCAATCCCGTGATTTTGCGGCCAGCTCCCAAAAAAGACAGTTGAAAATTGGAGCTCAGGGGCACTGCAATTCACAAACCTGCTGAGTTATAAATGATAACTCTCGTCCACAAATATCTTGAGGGAAGGCAACGAAGAGGATTTGAAAGCAAGGAAGAATTGCAGGAAACAGGTTTCAGGAGGTAGATTCGAATCGCCTTTAAAGCACATGAAAAGCGGCAAAACGTCGACAATAATGCCCTTGTCCAAATAGGGTGTATGCGTTTTTTCCTGAGTATATTCAAGAAAAAACGCATACGCCCTTTTTGGCCAACCAAGCAACCTGGAAAGGCAAATCAGCGCTACAAAGAAGTCTCGCTTCCCATCGGTCAAAAGGGCCATGCTGCAAAATGTGTCAAAACCAGAAATGCAGGACAAGCCATGGAGAAATGGCAGCCTTGCTACGCTGATGGGCGGGATGTAAATAGCCAACAGCCACTCTGGAGAAGTGTACGGTGTGTCCTGAAACATCGAAAAAACACAGCTTAGGGAGCATAGGGCACGTCCACTCATGGGCGTATAAATTGGGAAAACTAAAAATCAGTAAGACACAGGCACCCCGAAGTTTAGGGCTGCTGTGTTTACAAGAACCTCCACTTCATGACACCTTAAATATCCCAGGAAAGAGAAAAATGGATAAAGAAGTTGTGGTCCTTATGTACAATGGAATATCACTCAGACATGAAATCAATGTCATAAGGCTAGTAGAAGCAAGATGAGTGGATTTAGGTACGACGATTCTAAGTGAAATAAGTCACACAGAAAAAGACACTTATCATAAGCTTTCACTTATAGAGGGAATGGAAAAACTGCTACACTTGAACTGAATTACAAAACAGAACAGAGTCACACGTTTAGAAAACACACTCTGGCTGCTTAACGGGAAAGGTGAGGTGGGGTGATGCATAAAACAAGGGTTTCAAATTCGCTCAGATACCGTTTCATACACCCAATATGTAATAGACAAGACCTACTCCTTTCTCAGTGAACTGGACTCAACACCCCCTATTCACCGCACAACAATATATCTGACTAGTGAGAATCTTAAAACTTATGTATTGATATCTCTCTGGAAGTGAGTCAAGTGGGTGTAAAGCCGCATAAACACAGCCGTGAAAAGCAGCTAAACCCCATTATAAAAATAAATTAGTTTTAAAAACCCATGAAACAAAGACAGTGAAAGAGAGAGAAATTCTTACACAATTCATTCAGGGGCTGTGATGCAACCTGGATTGACCATATCTAGACCCACAGCTGGATGAGACATAAGGGTGGACACTCTTGGGGCTGAGAGTTTTGGTGAGGTTGGGTGAGCAAACGCAGACCCTTTAAAGTAATACTGCCTGGTACCCATCCCATGGGTCCCAAATCTCCAGGTTCAAGGGCATCTTCCTACATCGAAAACATGCATGAGAAACCCAGAAGACGGTACACCGTGTGATTTTGAAAGGTTTCTAATACGCACCTCATTTCTCATCTCCTTGTGCTCGGGTTCGCCTTTCCAGCTTCTTTACTACCAATCTACCTACTTGGAGAATCAGCAACTTTAACCTCCTGTTCCCTACAGGTTGCAATTTTTCCTGAGGATGAACGGGAAGAGGGGCAACCAATGAGAGACTAGATCTAGGTGTTGGGACAGGCACAGGTCACTGTATTTTCCCATCAGGAAGAAGAATTAACCACAGGCTAAGCCTGCCGCTGGGAACCAGAATAGGGCCTGAGGCAATCCCGTGCTTTTGCCGCCAGCTCCCAAAAAAGACAGTTGAAAAATGGAGCTCAGGGGCACTGCAATTCACAAACCCGCTGAGTTATAAATGATAAATCTCATCCACAGATATATTGAGGGAAGGCAACGAAGAGGATTTGAAAGCAAGGCAGAATTGCAGGAAACAGGTTTCAGGAGGTAGATTCGAATCGCCTTTAAAGCACATGAAAAGCGGCAAAACGTCGAAAATGATGCCCTTGTCTAAAAAGGGCGTATGCGTTTTTTCCTATATATATTCAAGAAAAAACGCATACGCCCTTTTTGGCCAACCAAGCAACCTGGAAAGGCAAATCAGCACTACAAAGACGTCTCGCTTCCCATCGGTCAAAAGGGCCATGCTGCAAAAAGTGTCAAAACCAGAAATGCAGGACAGGCCATGGAGAAATGGCAGCCTTGCTACGGTGATGGGCGGGATGTAAATTGCCAACAGCCACTGTGGAGAAGTGTAAGGTGTGTCCTGAATCATCGAAAAAACACAGCTTAGGGAGCATAGGGCACGTCCACTCATGGGCGTATAAATTGGGAAAACTGAAAATCAGCAAGACACAGGCACCCCAAAGTTTAGGGCAGCTCTGTTGACAAGAAACTCCACTTCATGACACCTTAAATATCCCAGGAAAGAGAACAATGGATAAAGAAGTTGTGGTCCTTATGTACAATGGTATATCACTCAGACATGAAATCAATGTCATAAGGCTAGGAGAAGCAAGATGTGTGGATTTAGGTACGACGATTCTAAGTGAAATAAGTCACACAGAAAAAGACACTTATCATAAGCTATCACTTATAGAGGGAATGGAAAAACCGCTACACTTGAACTGAATTACAAAACAGAACAGAGTCACACGTTTAGAACACACACTATGGCTGCTTAACGGGAAAGGTGAGGTGGGGTGATGCATAAAACAAGTGTTTCAAATTCGCTCAGATACCGTTCCATACACCCAATATCTAATAGACAAGACCTACTCCTTGCTCAGTGAACTGGACTCAACACCCCCTATTCACTGCACAAGAATATATGCGACTAGTAAGAATCTTAAAACCTATGTATTGATATCTGTCTGGAAGTGAGTCAAGTGGGTGTAAAGCCGCATAAACACAGCCGTAAAAAGCAGCTAAACACCATTATAAAAATAAATTACTTTTAAAAACCCGTAAAACAAAGACAGTGAAAGAGAGAAATTCTTACAAAATTCGTTCAGAGGCTGTGATGCAACCTGGATTGACCATATCTAGACCCACAGCTGGATGAGACATAAGGGTGGACACTCTTGGGGTTGAGAGTTTGGGTGAGGTTGGGTGAGCAAAGGCAGACCCTTTAAAGTAATACTGCGTGGTACCCATCCCATGGGTCCCAAATCTCCAGGTTCAAGGGCATCTTCCTATATCGAAAACATGCATGAGAAACCCAGAAGATGGTACACCGTGTGATTTTGAAAGGTTTCTAAAACGCACCTCATTTCTCATCTCCTTGTGTTCGGGTTCGCCATTCCAGCTACTTTACTAGCAATCTCCCTACTTGGAGAATCAGCACCTTTAACCTCCTGTTCCGTAGAGGTTGCAATTTGTCCTGAGGATGAAAGCGAAGAGGGGCAACCAATGAGAGACTAGATCTTGGTGTTGGGACAGGCACAGGTCACTCTATTTTCCCATCAGGAAGAAGAATTAACCACAGGCTCAGCCTGCCGCCCGGAACCAGAATAAGGCCTTAGGCAATTCCGTGATTTTGCGGCCAGCTCCCAAAAAAGACAGTTGAAAATTGGAGCTCAGGGGCACTGCAATTCACAAACCTGCTGAGTTATAAATGATAACTCTCGTCCACAAATATATTGAGGGAAGGCAACGAAGAGTATTTGAAAGCAAGGCAGAATTGCAGGAAACAGGTTTCAGGAGGTAGATTCGAATCGCCTTTAAAGCACATGAAAAGTGGCAAAACGTCGACAATGGTGCCCTTGTCCAAAAAGTGCGTATGCGTTTCTTCCTGAATATATTCAGGAAAAAACGCATACGCCCTTTTTGGCCAATCAAGCAACCTGGAAATGCAAATTAGCGCTACAAAGAAGTCTCGCTTCCCATCGGTCAAAAGGGTGATGCTGCAAAAAGTTTCAAAACCAGAAATGCAGGACAGGCCATGGAGAAATGGCAGCCTTGCTACGCTGATGGGCGGGATGTAAATTGCCAACAGCCACTCTGGAGAAGTGTAAGGTGTGTCCTGAAACATCGAAAAAACACAGCTTAGGGAGCATAGGGCACGTCCACTCATGGGCGTATAAATTGGGAAAACTAAAAATCAGCAAGACACAGGCACCCGAAAGTTTAGGGCTGCTCTGTTGACAAGAAACTCCACTTCATGACACCTTAAATATCCCAGGAAAGAGAACAATGGATAAAGAAGTTGTGGTCCTTATGTACAATGGAATATCACTCAGACATGAAATGAATGTCATAAGGCTAGTAGAAGCAAGATGAGTGGATTTAGGTACGACGATTCTAAGTGAAATAAGTCACACAGAAAAAGACACTTATCATAAGCTATCACTTATAGAGGGAATGTAAAAACCGCTACACTTGAACTGAATTACAAAACAGAACAGAGTCACTCGTTTAGAAAACAAACTATGGCTGCTTAACGGGAAAGGTGAGGTGGGGTGATGCATAAAACAAGGGTTTCAAATTCGCTCAGATACCGTTCCATACACCCAATATGTAATAGACAAGACCTACACCTTGCTCAGTGAACTGGACTCAACAACCCCTATTCACCGCACAAGAATATATGCGACTAGTAAGAATCTTAAAACCTATGTATTGATATCTGTCTGGAAGTGAGTCAAGTGGGTGTAAAGCCGCATAAACACAGCCGTGAAAAGCAGCTAAACCCCATTATAAAAATAAATTACTTTTAAAAACCCGTAAAACAAAGACAGTGAAAGAGAGAAATTCTTACAAAATTCGTTCAGAGGCTGTGATGCAACCTGGATAGACCATATCTAGACCCACAGCTGGATGAGACATAAGGGTGGACACTCGTGGGGTTGAGAGGTTGGTGAGGTTGGGTGAGCAAAGGCAGACCTTTAAAGTAATACTGCGTGGTACCCATCCCATGGGTCCCAAATCTCCAGGTTCAAGGGCATCTTCCTATATCAAAAACATGCATGAGAAACCCAGAAGATGGTACACCGTGTGATTTTGAAAGGTTTCTAAAACGCACCTCATTTCTCATCTCCTTGTGTTCGGGTTCGCCATTCCAGCTACTTTACTAGCAATCTCCCTACTTGGAGAATCAGCACCTTTAACCTCCTGTTCCCTACAGGTTGCAATTTTTCCTGAGGATGAACGGAAAGAGGGGCAACCAATGAGAGACTAGTTCTAGGTGTTGGGACAGGCACAGGTCACTGTATTTTCCCATCAGGAAGAAGAATTAACCACAGGCTAAGCCTGCCGCGGGGAACCAGAATAGGGCCTGAGGCAATCCCGTGCTTTTGCCGCCAGCTCCCAAAAAAGACAGTTGAAAAATGGAGCTCAGGGGCACTGCAATTCACAAACCCGCTGAGTTATAAATGATAACTCTCATCCACAGATATATTGAGGGAAGGCAACGAAGAGGATTTGAAAGCAAGGCAGAATTGCAAGAAACAGGTTTCAGGAGGTAGATTCGAATCGCCTTTAAAGCACATGAAAAGCGGCAAAACGTCGAAAATGATGCCCTTGTCTAAAAAGGGCGTATGCGTTTTTTCCTGAATATATTCAAGAAAAAACGCATATGCCCTTTTTGGCCAACCAAGCAACCTGAAAAGGCAAATCAGCGCTACAAAGACGTCTCGCTTCCCATCGGTCAAAAGGGCCATGCTGCAAAAAGTGTCAAAACCAGAAATGCAGGACAGGCCATGGAGAAATGGCAGCCTTGCTACGGTGATGGGCGGGATGTAAATTGCCAACAGCCACTCTGGAGAAGTGTAAGGTGTGTCCTGAAACATCGAAAAAACACAGCTTAGGGAGCATAGGGCACGTCCACTCATGGGCGTATAAATTGGGAAAACTGAAAATCAGCAAGACACAGGCACCCCAAAGTTTAGGGCAGCTCTGTTGACAAGAACCTCCACTTCATGACACCTTAAATATCCCAGGAAAGAGAACAATGGATAAAGAAGTTGTGGTCCTTATGTACAATGGAATATCACTCAGACATGAAATCAATGTCATAAGGCTAGGAGAAGCAAGATGTGTGGATTTAGGTACGAAGATTCTAAGTGAAATAAGTCACACAGAAAAAGACACTTATCATAAGCTATCACTTACAGAGGGAATGGAAAAACCGCTACACTTGAACTGAATTACAAAACAGAACAGAGTCACACGTTTAGAAAACACACTATGGCTGCTTAACGGGAAAGGTGAGGTGGGGTGATGCATAAAACAAGGGTTTCAAATTCGCTCAGATACCGTTCCATACACCCAATATCTAATAGACAAGACCTACTCCTTGCTCAGTGAACTGGACTCAACACCCCCTATTCACTGCACAAGAATATATGCGACTAGTAAGAATCTTAAAACCTATGTATTGATATCTGTCTGGAAGTGAGTCAACTGGGTGTAAAGCCGCATAAACACAGCCGTAAAAAGCAGCTAAACACCATTATAAAAATAAATTACTTTTAAAAACCCGTAAAACAAAGACAGTGAAAGAGAGAAATTCTTACAAAATTCGTTCAGAGGCTGTGATGCAACCTGGATTGACCATATCTAGACCCACAGCTGGATGAGACATAAGGGTGGACACTCTTGGGGTTGAGAGGTTGGGTGAGGTTGGGTGAGCAAAGGCAGACCCTTTAAAGTAATACTGCGTGGTACCCATCCCATGGGTCCCAAATCTCCAGGTTCAAGGGCATCTTCCTATATCGAAAACATGCATGAGAAACCCAGAAGATGGTACACCGTGTGATTTTGAAAGGTTTCTAAAACGCACCTCATTTCTCATCTCCTTGTGTTCGGGTTCGCCATTCCAGCTACTTTACTAGCAATCTCCCTACTTGGAGAATCAGCACCTTTAACCTCCTGTTCCCTACAGGTTGCAATTTGTCCTGAGGATGAAAGCGAAGAGGGGCAACCAATGAGAGACTAGATCTTGGTGTTGGGACAGGCACAGGTCACTCTATTTTCCCATAAGGAAGAAGAATTAACCACAGGCTCAGCCTGCCGCCCGGAACCAGAATAAGGCCTTAGGCAATCCCGTGATTTTGCGGCCAGCGCCCAAAAAAGACAGTTGAAAATTGGAGCTCAGGGGCACTGCAATTCACAAACCTGCTGAGTTATAAATGATAACTCTCGTCCACAAATATATTGAGGGAAGGCAACGAAGAGTATTTGAAAGCAAGGCAGAATTGCAGGAAACAGGTTTCAGGAGGTAGATTCGAATCGCCTTTAAAGCACATGAAAAGTGGCAAAACGTCGACAATGATGCCCTTGTCCAAAAAGGGCGTATGCGTTTTTTCCTGAATATATTCAAGAAAAAACGTATACGCCCTTTTTGGCCAACCAAGCAACCTGGAAAGGCAAGTCAGCGCTACCAAGAAGTCTCGCTTCCCATCGGTCAAAAGGGCCATGCTGCAAAAAGTGTCAAAACCAGAAATGCAGGACAGGCCATGGAGAAATGGCAGCCTTGCTACGCTGATGGGCGGGATGTAAATTGCCCACAGCCACTCTGGAGAAGTGTATGGTGTGTCCTGAAACATCGAAAAAACACAGCTTAGGGAGCATAGGTTACGTCCACTCATGGGCGTATAAATTGGGAAAATTAAAAATCAGCAAGACACAGGTACCCCAAAGTTTAGGGCTGCTCTGTTGACAATAACCTCCACTTCATGACACCTTAAATATCCCAGGAAAGGGAAAAATGGATAAAGAAGTTGTGGTCCTTATGTACAATGGAATATCTCTCAGACATGAAATCAATGTCAAAAGGCTAGGAGAAGCAAGATGAGTGGATTTAGGTACGACGATTCTAAGTGAAATAAGTCACACAGAAAAAGACACTTATCATAAGCTATCACTTATAGAGGGAATGTAAAAACCGCTACTCTTGAACTGAATTACAAAAGAGAAGAGAGTCACACGTTTAGAAAACACACTATGGCTGCTTAACGGGAAAGGTGAGGTGGGGTGATGCATAAAACAAGGGTTTCAAATTCGCTCAGATACCGTTTCATACACCCAATATGTAATAGACAAGACCTACTCCTTGCTCAGTGAACTGGACTCAACACCCCCTATTCACCGCACAAGAATATATGCGACTAGTAAGAAACTTAAAACCTATGTATTGATATCTATCTGGAAGTGAGTCAAGTGGTTGTAAAGCCGCATAAACACAGCCGTGAAAAGCAGCTAAACCCCATTATAAAAATAAATTACTTTTAAAAACCCGTAAAACAAAGACAGTGAAAGAGAGAGAAATTCTTCCAAAATTCGGTCAGGGCTGTGATGCAACCTGGATTGACCATATCTAGACACACAGCTGGATGAGAGATAAGGGTGGACCCTCTTGGGGCTGAGAGGTTTGTTGAGGTTGGGTGAGCAAACGCAGACCCTTTAAAGTAATACTGCGTGGTACCCATCCCATGGGTCCCAAATCTCCAGGTTCAAGGGCATCTTCCTACATCGAAAACATGCATGAGAAACCCAGAAGAAGGTACACCGTGTGATTTTGAAAGGTTTCTAAAACGCACCTCATTTCTCATCTCCTTGGGTTCGGGTTCGCCATTCCAGCTACTTTACTAGCAATCTCCCTACTTGGAGAATCAGCACCTTTAACCTCCTGTTCCCTACAGGTTGCAATTTTTCCTGAGGATGAACGGGAAGAGGGGCAACCAATGAGAGACTAGATCTACCTGTTGGGACAGGCACAGGTCACTGTATTTTCCCATCAGGAAGAAGAATTAACCACAGGCTAAGCCTGCCGCCGGGAACCAGAATAGGGCCTGAGGCAATCCCGTGCTTTTGCAGCCAGCTCCCAAAAAAGACAGTCGAAAAATGGAGCTCAGGGGCACTGCAATTCAAAAACCCGCTGATTTATAAATGACATCTCTCATCCACAGATATATTGAGGGAAGGCAACGAAGAGGATTTGAAAGCAAGGCAGAATTGCAGGAAACAGGTTTCAGGAGGTAGATTCGAATCGCCTTTAAAGCACATGAAAAGCAGCAAATCGTCGACAATGATGCCCTTGGCCAAAATGGGCGTATGCGTTTTTTCCTGATTATATTCAGGGAAAAACGCATAGGCCCTTTTTGGCCAACCAAGCAACCTGCAAAGGCAAATCAGCGCTACAAAGAAGTCTCGCTTCCCGTCGGTCAAAAGGGCCATGGTGCAAAAAGTGTCAAAACCAGAAATGCAGGACAGGCCATGGAGAAATGGCAGCCTTGCTACGCTGATGGGCGGGATGTAAATTGCCCACAGCCACTCTGGAGAAGTGTACGGTGTTTCCTGAAACATCGAAAAAACACAGCTTAGGGAGCATAGGGCACGTCCACTCATGGGCGTATAAATTGGGAAAACTAAAAATCAGCAAGACACAGGCATCCCAAAGTTTAGGGCTGCTCTGTTGACAAGAACCTCCACTTCATGACACCTTAAATATCCCAGGAAAGAGAAAAATGGATAAAGAAGTTGTGGTCCTTATGTACAATGGAATATCACTCAGACATGAAATCAATGTCATAAGGCTAGGAGAAGCAAGATGTGTGGATTTAGGTACGACGATTCTAAGTGAAATAATTCACACAGAAAAAAGACACTTATCATAAGCTATCACTTATAGAGGGAATGTAAAAACCGCTACTCTTGAACTGAATTACAAAACAGAACAGAGTCACACGTTTAGAAAACACACTATGGCTGCTTAACGGGAAAGGTGAGGTGGGGTGATGCATAAAACAAGGGTTTTAAATTCGCTCAGATACCGTTCCATACACCCAATATGTAATAGAAAAGACCTACACCTTGCTCAGTGAACTGGACTCAACACCCCCTATTCACCGCACAAGAATATATCTGACTAGTAAGAATCTTAAAACCTATGTATTGATATCTGTCTGGAAGTGAGTCAAGTGGGTGTAAAGCCACATAAACACAGCCGTGAAAAGCAGCTAAATCCCATTATAAAAATAAATTACTTTTAAAAACCCGTAAAACAAAGACAGTGAAAGAGAGAGAAATTCTTCCAAAATTCGTTCAGGGGCTGTGATGCAACCTGAATTGACCATATCTAGACCCACAGCTGGATGAGACATAAGGGTGGACACTCTTGGGTCTAAGAGGTTTGGTGAGGTTGGGTGAGCAAACGCAGACCCTTTAAAGTAATACTGCGTGGTACCCATCCCATGGGTCCCAAATCTCCAGGATCAGGGGCATCTTCCTACATCGAAAACATGCATGAGAAACCCAGAAGATTGTACACCGTGTGATTTTGAAAGGTTTCTAAAACGCACCTCATTTCTCATCTCCTTGTGCCCTGGTTCGCCTTTCCAGCTACTTAACTAGCAATCTCCCTACTTGGAGAATCAGCACCTTTAAGCTCCTTTTCCCTACAGGTTGCAATTTGTCCTGAGGATGAACGGGAAGAGGGGCAACGAATGAGAGACTAGATCTAGGTGTTGGGACCGGCACAGGTCACTCTATTTTCCCATCAGGAAGAAGAATTAACCACAGGCTCAGCCTGCCGCCCAGAAGCAGAATAGGACCTGAGGCAATCCTGCGCTTTTGCGGCCAGCTCCCAAAAAAGAGAGTTGAAAAATGGAGCTCAGAGTCACTGCAATTCACAAACCTGATGAGTTATAAATGATAACTCTCATCCACAGATATATTGAGGGAAGGCAACGAAGAGGATTTGAAAGCAAGGCAGAATTGCAGGAAACAGATTTCAGGAGGTAGATTCGAATCGCCTTTAAAGCACATGAAAAGCGGCAAAACGTCGACAATGATGCCCTTGTCCAAAAAGGGCGTATGCGTTTTTTCCTGATTATATTCAGGAAAAAACGCATACGCCCTTTTTGGCCAACCAAGCAACCTGGAAAGGCAAATCAGCGCTACAAAGAAGTCTCGCTTCCCATCGGTCAAAAGGGCCATGCTGCAAAAAGTGTCAAAACCAAAAATGCAGGACAGGCCATGGAGAAATGGCAGCCTTGCTACGCTGATGGGTGGGATGTAAATTGCCCACAGCCACTCTGGAGAAGTGTATGGTGTGTCCTGAAACATCGAAAAAACACAGCTTAGGGAGCATAGGGCACGTCCACTAATGGACGTATAAATTGGGAAAACTAAAAATCAGCAAGACACAGGCACCCCAAAGTTTAGGGCTGCTCTGTTGACAAGAACCTCCACTTCATGACACCTTAAATATCCCAGGAAAGAGAAAAATGGATAAAGAAGTTGTGGTCCTTATGTACAATGGAATATCACTCAGACATGAAATCAATGTCATAAGGCGAGGAGAAGCAAGATGTGTGGATTTAGGTACGAGGATTCTAAGTGAAATAAGTCACACAGAAAAAGACACTTATCATAAGCTATCACTTATAGAGGGAATGTAAAAAGCGCTACACTTGAACTGAATTACAAAAGAGAACAGAGTCACACGTTTAGAAAACACACTATGGCTGCTTAACGGGAAAGGTGAGGTGGGGTGATGCATAAAACAAGGGTTTCAAATTCGCTCAGATACCGTTCCATACACCCAATATGTAATAGACAAGACCTACTCCTTGCTCAGTGAACTGGACTCAACACCCCCTATTTACCGCACAAGAATATATCTGACTAGTAAGAATCTTAAAACCTATGTATTGATATCTGTCTGGAAGTGAGTCAAGTGGGTGTAAAGCCGCATAAACACAGCCGTGAAAAGCAGCTAAACACCATTATAAAAATAAATTACTTTTAAAAACCCGTAAAACAAAGACTGTGAAAGAGAGAGAAATTCTTACAAAATTCGTTCAGGGGCTGTGATGCAACCTGGATTGACCAAATCTAGACCCACAGCTGGATGAGACATAAGGGTGGACACTCTTGGGGCTGAGAGGTTTGGTGAGGTTGGGTGAGCAAACGCAGACCCTTTAAAGTAATACTGCGTGGTACACATCCCATGGGTCCCAAATCTCCAGGTTCAAGGGCATCTTCCTACATCGAAAACATGCATGAGAAACCCAGAAGATGGTACACCGTGTGATTTTGAAAGGTTTCTAAAACGCACCTCATTTCTCATCTCCTTGTGCCCTGGTTCGCCTTTCCAGCTACTTAACTAGCAATCTCCCTACTTGGAGAATCAGCACCTTTAAGCTACTGTTCCCTACAGGTTGCAATTTGTCCTGAGGATGAACGGGAAGAGGGGCAACCAATGAGAGACTAGATCTAGGTGTTGGGACAGGCACAGGTAACTCTTTTTTCCCATCAGGAAGAAGAATTAACCACAGGCTCAGCCTGCCGCCCAGAAGAAGAATAGGGCCTGAGGCAATCCCGTGTTTTTGCGGCCAGCTCCCAACAAAGACAGTTGAAAAATGGAGCTCAGGGGCACTGCAATTCACAAACCTGCAGAGTTATAAATGATAACTCTCTTCCACAAATATATTGAGGGAAGGCAACGAAGAGGATTTAAAAGCAAGGCAGAATTGCAGGAAACAGGTTTCAGGAGGTAGATTCGAATCACCTTTAAAGCACATGAAAAGCGGCAAAACGTCGACAATGATGCCCTTGTCCAATAAGGGCGTATGCGTTTTTTCCTGATTATATTCAGGAAAAAACGCATACGCCCTTTTTGGCCAACCAAGCAACCTGGAAAGGCAAATCAGCGCTACAAAGAAGTCTCGCTTCCCATCGGTCAAAAGGGCCATGCTGCAAAAAGTGTCAAAACCAGAAATGCAGGACAGGCCATGGAGAAATGGCAGCCTTGCTACACTGATGGGCGGGATGTAAATTGCCAACAGCCACTCTGGAGAAGTGTACGTTGTGTCCTGAAACATGGAAAAAAAACAGCTTAGGGAGCATAGGGCACGTCCACTCATGGGCGTATAAATTGGAAAAACTAAAAATCAGCAAGTCACAGGCACCCGAAAGTTTAGGGCTGCTCTGTTGACAAGAACCTCCACTTCATGACACCTTAAATATCCCAGGAAAGAGAAAAATGGATAAAGAAGTTGTGGTCCTTATGTACAATGGAATATCACTCAGACATGAAATCAATGTCATAAGGCTAGTAGAAGCAAGATGAGTGGATTTAGGTACGACGATTCTAAGTGAAATAAGTCACACAGAAAAAGACACTTATCATAAGCTATCACTTATAGAGGGAATGTAAAAACCGCTACACTTGAACTGAATTACAAAACAGAACAGAGTCACACGTTTAGAAAACACACTATGGCTGCTTAACGGGAAAGGTGAGGTGGGGTGATGCATAAAACAAGGGTTTCAAATTCGCTCAGATACCGTTCCATACACCCAATATGTAATAGACAAGACCTACTCCTTGCTCAGTGAACTGGACTCAACACCCCCTATTCAACGCACAAGAATATATGTGACTAGTAAGAATCTTAAAACCTATGTATTGATATCTCTCTGGAAGTGAGTCAAGTGGGTGTAAAGCCGCATAAGCACAGCCGTGAAAAGCAGCTAAACCCCATTATAAAAATAAATTACTTTTAAAAACCCGTAAAACAAAGACAGTGAAAGAGAGAGAAATTCTTACACAATTCGTTCAGGGGCTGTGATGAAACCTTGATTGACCATATCTAGACCCACAGCTGGATGAGACATAAGGGTGGACACTCTTGGGGCTGAGAGGTTGGGTGAGGTTGCGTGAGCAAACGCAGATCCTTTAAAGTAATACTGCGTGGTACCCATCCCATGGGTCCCAAATCTCCAGGTTCAAGGGCATCTTCCTACATCGAAAATATGCATGAGAAACCCAGAAGATGGTACACCGTGTGATTTTGAAAGGTTTCTAAAACGCACCTCATTTCTCATCTCCTTGTGCTCGGGTTCGCCATTCCAGCTACTTTACTAGCAATCTCCCTACTTGGAGAATCAGCACCTTTAACCCCCTGTTCCCTACAGGTTGCAATTTGTCCTGAGGATTAACGGGAAGAGGGGCAACCAATGACAGACTAGATCTAGGTGTTGGGACAGGCCCAGGTCACTGTATTTTCCCATCAGGAAGAAGAATTAACCACAGGCTACGCCTGCCGCTGGGAACCAGAATAGGGCCTGAGGCAATCCAGTGCTTTTGCGGCCAGCTCCCAAAAAAGACAGTTGAAAAATGGAGCTCAGGGGCACTGCAATTCACAAACCTGCTGAGTTATAAATGATAACTCTCGTCCACAAATATATTGAGGGAAGGCAAAGAAGAGGATTTGAAAGCAAGGCAGAATTGCAGGAAACAGGTTTCAGGAGGTAGATTCGAATCGCCTTTAAAGCACATGAAAAGCGGTAAAACGTCGACAATGATGCTCTTGGCCAAAAAGGGCATATGCATTTTTCCCTGATTATATTCAGAAAAAACGCATACGCCCTTTTTGGCCAACCAAGCAACCTGGAAAGGCAAATCAGCGCTACAAAGAAGTCTCGCTTCCCATCGGTCAAAAGGGCCATGATGCAAAAAGTGTCTAAACCGAAAATGCAGGACAGGCCATGGAGAAATGGCACCCTTGCTACGCTGAAGGGCGGGATGTAAATTGCCAATAGCCACTCTGGAGAAGTGTACGGTGTGTCCTGAAACATCGAAAAAACACAGCTTAGGGAGCATAGGGCACGTCCACTCATTGGCGTATAAATTGGAAAAACTAAAATTCAGCAAGACACAGGCACCCCAAAGTTTAGGGCTGCTCTGTTGACAAGAACCTCCACTTCATGACACCTTAAATATCCCAGGAAAGAGAAAAATGGATAAAGAAGTTGTGGTCCTTATGTACAATGGAATATCACTCAGACATGAAATCAATGTCATAAGGCTAGGAGAAGCATGTTGAATGGATTTAGGTACGACGATTCTAAGTGAAATAAGTAACACAGAAAAAGACACTTATCATAAGCTATCACTTATAGAGGGAATGTAAAAAACGCTACACTTGAACTGAATTACAAAACAGAACAGAGTCACACGTTTAGAAAACACACTATGGCTGCTTAACGGGAAAGGTGAGGTGGGGTGATGCATGAAACAAGGGTTTCAAATTCGCTCAGATACCGTTCCATACACCCAATATGTAATAGACAAGACCTACTGCTTGCTCAGTAAACTGGACTCAACACCCCCTATTCACCGCACAAGAATATATATGACTAGTAAGAATCTTAAAACCTATGTATTGATATCTGTCTGGAAGTGAGTCAAGTGGGTGTAAAGCCGCATAAACACAACCGTGAAAAGCAGCTAAACCCCATTATAAAAATAAATTACTTTTAAAAACCCGTAAAACAAAGACAGTGAAATAGAGAGAAATTCTTACAAAATTCGTTCAGAGGCTGTGATACAACCTGGATTGACCATATCTAGACCCACAGCTGGATGAGACATAAGGGTGGACACTCTTGGGGCTTAGAGGCTGGGTGAGGTTCGGTGAGCAAACGCAGACCCTTTAAAGTAATACTGCGTGGTACCAATCCCATGGATCCCACATCTCCAGGTTCAAGGGCATCTTCCTACATCGAAAACATGCGTGAGAATCCCAGAAGATGGTACACCGTCTCATCGGGAAGGGTTCCTCAAACGCACCTCATTTCTCATCTCCTTGTGCTCGGGTTTGCCATTCCAGCCGCTTTATTAGCAATCTCCCTCGTTGGAGAATCAGCACCTTTAACCTCCAGTTCTGTACAGGTTGCAATTTATCCTGAGGATGAACGGGAAGAGGGGCAACCAACGAGAGACTAGCTCTAGGTGTTGGGACAGGCACAGGTCACTCTATTTTCCCATCAGGAAGAAGAATTAACCACAGGCTCAGCCTGCACGCCGGAACCAGAATAGGGCCTGAAGCAATCCTGTGCTTTGCGGCCAGCTCCCAAGAAAGCGAGTTGAAAAATGGAGCTCAGGGGCACTGCAATTCAGAAACCTGCAGAGTTATAAATGATAACTCTCGGCCACAAATATATTGAGGGAAGGCAACCAAGAGGAGTTGAAAGCAAGGCAGAATTGCAGGAAACAGATTTCAGGAGGTAGATTCGAATCACCTTTAAAGCACATGAAAAGTGGCAAAACGTGGACAATGATGCCCTTGGCCCAAAAGGGTGTATGCGTTTTTTCCCGAATATATTCAGGAAAAAACGCATACGCCCTTCTTGGCCAACCAAGCAACCTGGAAAGGCAAATCAGCGCTATAAAGAAGTCTCGCTTCCCATTGGTCAAAGGGTCATGCTGAAAAAAGTGTAAAAACCAGAAAAGCAGGACAGTCCATGTAGAAATCGGAGCCTTGCTATGCTGATCGGCGGGATGTAATTTGCCAACAGCCACTCTGGAGAAGTGTACGGTGTGTCCTGAAACATCTAAAAAACACAGCTTAGTGAGCATAGGGCACTTCAACTCATGGGCGTATAAATTGGGAAAACTAAAAATCATCAAGACACAGGCACCCCAAAGTTTAGGGCTGCTCTGTTCCCAAGAACCTCCACTTCGGTACTCCTTAAACATCCCAGGAAGGGGAAAATTGATATAGAAGTTGTGGTACTTATGTACAATGGAATATCACTCAGCCATGAAATCAATGTCATAAGGCTACTAGCAGCATGATGAGTGGATGTAGGTATGATGATTTTAAGTGAAATAAGTCACATAGAAAAAGACACTTATCAAAGATATCACTTATAGAGGGAATGTAAAAATCGCTACACTTAAACTGATTTACAAAACAGAACAGAATCACACATTTACAAAACACACTATGGCTGCTTAACGGGAAAGGTGAGGTGGGTGATGCATAAACCCGGGATTTGAAATTAGCACAGATATCACTCCATAAATCAAATATGTAATAGACAAGACCTACTCCTTGCTCAGTGAACTGGACGCAACACCCTCTATTCACCGCACAAGAATATATCTGACTAGTAAGAATCTTAAAACCTATGTATTGATATCTCTCTTTAAGTGAGTCAAGTGGGTGTAAAGCGGCATAAACACAGCAGTGAAAAGCAGCGAAACCCCATTTTAAAATAAATAACTTTAAAAAACCCAAAAAACTAAGACAGTGATAGAGAGAGGAAATTGTACATAATTCGTTCCTGGGCTGTGATGCAACCTTGTTTGACCATATCTAGACCCACAGCTGGATGAGAAATAAAGCTGGACACTCTTGCAGCTGAAGGTCTCTTTCCCTAGTTACCAGATTGGGGAACGTAAAAAGGCTGCTGCCCTCTGGCCGTTACCTGCAAAAGCAGCTTTAATACCTGTGTTAATGGTCACTTCATATGAACAAGTACTTCAGGGCTGTAAATGAAACCTGCCCTCAAAATGTCTTGAGGGAGGTAATGGCCAAAACTTTTCAAAATGTGACACTTACTTTAAGAAAACAATTTGAAGAACTAAGCTGTAATCACAGTTTGATAAATAAAAAGAGCATGCTTTAAAGATCAATTTCAACAGATTATGGGACACATGCAAATTCAACCACACAGAGGTATCAGCTCGCACCTGTTAGAATAACCAGCAGCAAGCAAACTACAAACAATAAATATTGAAGGTGTTTTGGAGAAATGCATACCCTCAATTTTAAGTGGGACATAACCTGGAAAGAGCCACTAATGAGAACTGAATGGTGGTGCCTTTAAAACGTACACACTGAGCTACCATATGATACAGCAAGCCCACTCCTTGGCCTATAACATAAGGAGATAGAACTGGAAAGACACAGGCAAGCAAATGTGCATTGCAGCAGTATTACAATAACCAAGACAAGGAGGCAACCGAAAAGTCCATCAAGAGGTGCGTGGCCAAAGAATAACTGGTACACGTACAGATGGAATATGAGCCAGGGAAAAAAACAAAACAATGTCAATTGCAGCACTGTGTATGATTCTTGAGTTAATCAGGCAAATTGTACTAAGTCAGAAAGCAAAAGACACATATCCTATAATATCACTTATAGGTCTTAGCTAAAAATTGATACCAATGAAGATATTTCCACAGAGAAATGCAATCACAGATTCATTAAACAAACTTAGGGTTCACCAAATGGAAAGGTGTGAGGATTGGATACATTAGGATATTGGGGTTAAGATAGATATAGAAACACATGTGAAATATGTAATCACCAAAGACCTACGTAATACCAAGACAAGACTACTCAACATGGTGTCATAACCTACATGGGAAAATGATCCAAAGAAGAATAGATATATGTATATGTTTAAAAGAACCACATCTTGCACACCTAGAAGAAACAAAACATTTTAATCAAATTTGCTCTGACAAAAAATAAAAATTAAATTAAAAAAAGAACAAGAAGTAATGAGACATAAACTTAAGGGGCTTTGTGCTGGCACATTGCATTCTAATTTACAACCAGAACATGACTTCCATTAAGGCTCTGTCATCACTAATAAAGCAGCTTTATAAGCAATGTTGAAGGTAGCTTAAAAGAAGTCTCACTAATTATTGATAGTAACAAGGAAACAAAGAAAAGTAAAAATCTCACTGCAAAAAGTATACATAGGGTAAGGATAGTAGATCAAACACTGATTAAACTTCTGTAAAGAATAAAAGACAACAGTAGTATGTTTTGTTAAAAAAGAGAGGGCCCAAATAAATCTGAAATGAAAGAGATGATGTTACAACAGACACCACAGAAATACAAAGTATCCTAAGATACACACAGGGTAACTCAGGGCTCAGACTGGACAGAGCCCACTCTCCAGTCCCCTGTACATGACTTACAGGAGCCTCAGGAACTGAGGAGGGGGTCCCTGAGGAGAGGCTCAAGATAGAATATGGTAGGCATTAACATGACTGCATTCATCTTAAACATGCCTGAACTACATTCACACGAGATGATTTTGTCCTGTATGTACATCGGCACCTCTAGCCGGAACTGCAGATCTTTGGCTTCAACACCTCTACTGACAACATTAGCTTCACCTGCTGTGGACCGTCTCCTATAGGATTTCTAGAATCACAAAACATCGAAGCTTCACAGGACCCAGAGTCTGTGCGACTCCACACAGAGTCTCAGAGTCTCAACTCCACTCAGATACTCCACTCTTGGAGGGCACACACAAAGTAGTGTGCACATCAGGACCCAGGGGAAGGAGCAGTGACCCCGTAGGAGAATGACCAGAACTACCTGCTACTTTTAGAGGGTCTCCTGCAGAGGCAGCTGGTGGCTGTGGCTGTGGCTCACCGTGAGGACAACGACACTGGCAGCAGAAGTTCTGGGAAATACTCCTTGGTGTGAGCCCTCCCAGAGTCCGCCATTAGCCCCACCAAGAGCAAGGTAGGCTCCAGTGCTGGGTCGCCTCAGGCCAAACAACCAACAGGGAGGGAACCCAGCCCCATGCATCAGCAGACAAGCGGATTCAACTTTTTATTAAAGTTTTATTTAATCCGTAGACAAGCGGATTAAAGCTCTGCCCACCAAAGCAACACCCAGCTCTACCCACCACCAGTCCCTCCCATCAGGAAGCTTGCACAAGTCTCTAAGATAGACTCATCCACCAGAGAGCAGACAGCAGAAGCAAGAAGAACTACAATTCTGCAGCCTGTGGAAGGAAAACCACATTCACAGGAAGATAGACAAAATGAAAAGGCAGAGGACTTTATACCAGATCAAGGAACAAGATAAAACCCCAGAAAAAAAACGGAATGAGGTGGAGATAGGGAACCTTCCAGAAAAAGAATTCAGAATAATGATAGTGAAGTTGAGCCAAGACCTTAGAAAAAGAAAGGAGGCAAAGATCGAGAAGACACAAGAAATGCTTAACAAAGACCTAGAAGAATTAAGGAACAAACACCTAGAAGAAGTAAAGAACAAACAAACAGAGGTGAACAATGTAATAACTGAAATGAAAAATACACTAGAAGGAATCAGTAGCAGAATAACTGTGGCAGAAGAACGGATAAGTGGCCTGGAAGACAGAAAGGTGGAAATCACTGCCATGGAACAGAATAAAGAAAAAGAATGAAAATAAATGAAGACACCCCAAGAGTCCTCTGGGACAACATTAAACGCAACAACATTCGCATTATAGGGGTCCCAGAAGGAGAAGAGAGAGAGAAAGGACCCGAGAATATATTTGAAGAGATTATGGTCAAAAACTTCCCTAGCATGGGAAAAGAAATAGCCACCCAAGTCCAGAAGCACAGAGTGTCCCAGGCAGGAGAAACCAAAGGAGAAAAATGACAAGACACATAGTAATCAAATTGACAAAAATTAACGACAAAGAAAAATTATTGAAAGCAGCAAGGGAAAAATGACAAATAACATACAAGGGAAATCCCATAAGGACAACAGCTGATTTCTCAGCAGAAAATCTACAAGCCAGAAGGAAGTGGCATGATAAATTTAAAGTGATGAAAGGGAAGAACCTACAACCAAGAGTACTGCACCCTGCAAAGAGCTCATTCAGATTTGATGGAGAAATCAAAAGCCTTACAGACAAGCAAAAGCTAAGAGAATTCAGCACCATGCAACCAGCTCTACACCAAATGCTAAAAGAACTTCTCTAAGTGGGAAACACAAGAGAAGAAAAGGACCCACCAAGACAAACCCATAACAATTAAGAAAATAGTAGTAGGAACATACATATCGATAATTACCTTAAACGTGAATGCACTAAATGTTCCAACCAAAAGACATAGACTGGCTGAATGGATACAAAAACAAGACCCATATATATGCTGTCTACAAGAGACCCATTTCAGACCTAGGGACACATACAGACTGAAAGTGAGGCGATGGAAAAATATATTCTATGCTAATGAAAATCAAAAGAAAGCTGGAGTAGCAATACTCATATCAGATAAAATAGACTTTAAAATAAAGAATGTTACAAGAGACAAGGAAAGACGCTACATAATGGTCAAGGGATCAAACCAAGAAGAAGACATAACAATTATAAATATATATGTACCCAACATAGGAGCACCTCAATGTATAAGGCAACTGCTAACAGCTATAAAAGAGGAAATCGACAGTAACACAATAATAGCGGGGGACTTTAACAGCTCACTTACACCAGTGGAGATCAGCCAGACAGAAAATTAATAAGGAAACACAAGCTTTAAATGACACAATAGACCAGATAGAGTTCATTGATATTTATAGGACATTCCATCCAAAAACAGCAGATTACACGTTCTTCTCAACTGCACACGGAACATTCTCCAGGATAGATCACATCTTGGGTCACAGATAAAGCCTCAGTAAATTTAAGAAAACTGAAATCATATCAAGCAGCTGTTCCGACCACAATGCTATGAGATTAGAAATCAATTACACGGAAAAAACCGTAAAAAACACAAACACATGGAGGCTAAACAATACGTTACTAAATAACCAAGAGATCACTGAAGAAATCAAAGGGGAAATCAAAAACTACCTAGAGACAAATGACAACAAAAACACGATGACCAAAACCTATGGGATGCAGCAAAAGGAGTTCTAAGAGGGAAGTTTATAGCAATACAAGCCTACCTCAAGAAACAAGAAAAATCTCAAATAAACAATCTAACCTTACACCTAGAGGAACTAGAGAAAGAAGAACAAAACCCAAAGTTAGTAGAAGGAAAGAAATCCTAAAGATCAGAGCAGAAATAAATGAAATAGAAACAAAGAAAACGGAAGCAAAGATCAACAAAACTAAAAGCTGGTTCTTTGAGAAGATAAGCAAAAATGATCAACCTTTAGCCAGACTCAAGAAAAAGAGGGAGAGGATGCAAATCAACAAAATTAGAAGTGAAAAAGGAGAAGTTACAACAGACACCACAGGAATACAAAGCATCCTAAGAGACTACTACAAGCAACTCTATGCCAATAAAATGGACAATCTGGAAGAAATGGACAAATTCTTAGAAAGGGATAACCTTCAAAGATTGAACCAGGAAGAAATAGAAAATATGAACAAACCTATCACTAGCAATGAAATTGAAACTGTGATTAAAAATCTTCCAACAAACAGAAGTCCAGAACCAGATGGCATCACAGGTGAATTCTATCAAACATTTAGAGAAGAGCTAACACCCAACCTTCTCAAATTCTTCAAAACAATTGCAGGGGAAGGAACACTCCCAAACTCATTCTATGAGACCACCATCACCCTGATACCAAAATCAGACAGAGATACTACAAGGAAAGAAAATTATAGACCAATATCACTGATGAATATAGATGTAAAAATCCTCAACAAAATACTAGCAAACAGAATCGAACAACAGATTAAAAGGATCATACACCATGATCAAGTGGGGTTTTTCCCAGGGATGCAAGGATTCTTCAATATACACAAATCAATGTGATACACCATATTAACAAATTGTAGAATAAAACCATATGATCATCTCAATAGATGAAGGAAAAGATTTTGAGAAAATTCAACACTCATTTACGATAAAAACTCTGCAGAGTGTGGGCATAGAGGGAAACTACCTCAACATAATAAAGGCCATATATGACAAACCCACAGCAAACAGCATTCTCAATGGTGAAAAACTGAAAGCGTCTCCTCTAAGATCAGAAACAAGACGAGGATGCCCACTCTCACCACTGCTATTCAACATAGTTTTGGAAGTCCTAGCCATGGCAATCAGAGAAGAAAAAGAAATAAAAGGAATACAAAAAGGAAAAGAAGAAGTAAAATTGTCACTGTTTGCAGATGACATGATATCATAGATAGAGAATCCTAAAGACGCCACCAGAAAACCACTGGAGCTAATCAATGAATTTGGTAAAGTTGCAGGATACAAAATTAATGCACAGAAATTGCTTGCATTCCTATACACTAACAATGAAAGATCAGAAAGAGAAATTAAGGAAACAATCCCATTACCACTGCAACAAAAAGAATAAAATACCTAGGAATAAACCTACCTAAGGAAGTAAAAGACCTGTACTCAGAAAACTATAAGACACTGATGAAAGAAATCAAAGATGATATAAACAGATGGAGACATATACCATGTTCTTGGATTAGAAGAATCAATATTGTGAAAATGACTATACTACCCAAAGCAATCTACAGATTCAATGCAATCCCGATCAAAATACCTTTGGCATTTTCTACAGAACAAGAAAAAAAAATCTTAAAATTTATAGGGAGACACAAAAGACCCTGGATAGCCAAAGCAGTCTTGAGGGGGAAAAAAAGAGCTGGAGGAATCAGACTTCCAGACTTCAGACTATATTACAAAGCTACAGAAATCAAGATAATATGGTACTGACACAAAAACAGAAATATAGGTCAATAGAACAGGATAGAAAGCACAGAGATAAACCCACGTACCTATGGTTAACTAATCTATGACAAAGGAGGCAAGGGTATACAATGGAGAAAAGACAGTGTCTTCAGTAAGTGGTGGGGGGAAAACTGGACAGCTACATGTAAAAGAATGAAATTAGTACACTCCCTAACACCATACACAAAAATAACTCAAAATGGATTAGAGACCTAAATATAAGACCAGCCACTATAAAACTCTTAGAAGAAAACATAAGCAGAACAGTCTATGACATAAATCACAGCAAGATCCTTTTTGACCCACCTCCTAGAGAAATGGAAATAAAAACAAAAATTAAAAAATGGGACCGAATGAAACATAAATTCTTTTGCACAGCAAAGGAAAACTTAAGCAAGATGAAAAGACAACCATCAGAATGGGAGAAAATATTTTCAAATGAAGCAAATGGCAAAGGATTAATCTACAAAAAGCAGCTCATGTAGCTCAATATCACAAAACCAAACAACCCAATCCAAAAATGGGCAGAAGACCTAAATAGACATTTCTCCAAAGAAGATATACAGGTTGCCAACAAACACATGAAAGGATGCTGAACATCACTAATCATTGGAGAAATGCAAATCAAAACTACAGTGAGGTATCACCTCACACCAGTCAGAATGGCCATCATCAAAAAATCTACCAACAGTAAATGCTGGAGAGGCATTTATTGGAGAAAAAGGAACCCTCTTGCACTGTTGGTGGGAATGTAAATTGATATAGCCACTAGGGAGAACGGTATGGGGCTTCCTTAAAAACTAAAAATAGAACTACCATACAACCCAGCAAACCCAATCCTGGACATTTACCCTGAGAAAACCATAATTCAAAAAGAGTCATGTACCACAATGTTCACTGTAGCTCTATTTACAATAGCCAGGACATGGAAGCAAACTAAGTGTCCATCAACAGATAAATGGATAAAGAAGATGTGGCACATATATACAATGGAACATTATTCAGCCATAAAAAGAAACGAAATTGAGTTATTTTTAGTGAGGTGGATGGATCTAGAGTCTGTCCTACAGAGTGAAGTAAGTCAGAAAGAGAAAAACAAATACCGTATGCTAACACATATATATGGAATCTAAAAAAAAAAAGTTTATGAAGAACCTAGGGGCAGGAAAGGATTAAGGACACAGACGTAGAGAAAGGACTTGAGGACATGGGGAGAGGGAAGGGTAAGCTGGGACAAAGTGAGAGAGTGGTATGGACATATATACACTACCAAATGTAAAATTGATAGCTACTGGGAAGCAGCCACATAGCACAGGGAGATCAGCTCTGTGCTTTGTGACCACCTAAAAGGGTGGGATAAGGGAGTGAGAGGGAGGTGCAAGAGGGAGGGGATATGGTGTTATATGTATACGCATAGCTGATTCACTTTTTTATACAGCAGAAACTAACACACAATTGTAAAGCAAATATACTCCAATAAAGATGTAAAAGAAAAAAAAAAAAAAAAAGAAAGCCCAGAGATAAACCTACACACCTATGGCCCACTAATCTATGACAAAGGAGGCAAGGGTATACAATGGAGAAAAGACAGTCTCTTCAATAAGTGGTGCTGGGAAAAATGGACAGCTACATGTAAAAGAATGAAATTAGAACACTCCCTAACACCATACACAAAAAATAAACTCCAAATGGATTAGAGACCGAAATGTAAGACCGGACACTATAAAACTCTTAGAGGAAAACATAGGAAGAATACTCTTTGACATAAATCACAGCAAGATTTTTTTGATCCACCTCCTAGAGTAATGGAATTAAAAAAAAAAAAAAAAAAAACAAATGGGAGCAAATGAAACCTAAAAGCTTTTGCAAAGCAAAGGAAACTACAAACAAGACGAAAAGACAACCCTCAGAATGGGAGAAAATATTTGCAAACGAATCAATGGACAAAGGATTAATCTCCAATGTATATAAACAGCTCATGCAGCTCAACAGTAAAAAAACAAACAAACCAATCCAAAAATGGGCAGATGACGTAAATAGATATTTGTCCCAAGAAGACATACAGATGACCAAGAAACACATGAAAAGCTACTCAACATCACTAATTATTAGAGAAATATAAACCAAAACTACAATGAGGTATCACCTCACACGAGTTAGAATGGGCATCATCAGAAAATCTACAAACAACAAATGCTGGAGAGGGTGTGGAGAAAAGGGAACCCTCTTACACTATTTGTGGGAATGTAAATTGATACAGTCACTATGGAGAACAGTATGGAGGTTCCTTAAAAAACTAAAAATAGAATTACCATATGACCCAGCAATCCCACTACTGGTCATATACCCAGAGAAAACCATAATTCAAAAAGACATATTCACCACAATATTCATTGCAGCACTATTTACAATAGCCAGGTCATGGAAGCAACCTAAATGCCCATAGACAGACGAACGGAAAAGATGTGCTACATATATAAAATGGAATATTACTCAGCCATAAAAAGGAATGAAATTGGGTCATTTGTAGAGACGTGGATAGATCTAGAGACTGTCATACAGAGTGAAGTAAGTCAGAAAGAGAAAAACAAATATCGTATATTAACGCATACATGTAGAACCTAGAAAAATGGTAAAGATGAACTGGTTTGCAAGGCAGAAATAGAGACACAGATGTAGAGAACAAATGTATGGACACCAAGGGGGGAAAGTGGCAGGGTGGTGGTGGTGGGATGAATTGCGACCCTGGGATTGACATATATACACTTATATGTATAAAATAGATAACCAATAAGAGCCTGCTGTATAAAAAAATGAATAAAATAAATTCAAAAATTAAAAAATAAATAATACTTAAGAAAATAAAACAGAAAAAAAAGTTCTGTCCTTCCCATAGACGTATTTATATGAATGAATGATTTCCATGCTTATATCCATAAATACAAAAAGAGGAATAAAACTTACCTTGAACCAAAAAAGAAAAAAAAAACTGAACCCACTGGTCATACAGAGGAAAACCCTATCAGCGCACTTGCTCCAGTGGTAAACAATTCTTAAGTTGGTCACAGGTGGGGAATCATCTCCCATGCAGCCAGCAGCCCCCACACAAGGAGCGTCCTCATTGCAAAGCTGGGGGACTGTGAGGAGGCGTCTCTGACTAAACGTGAGCTGAGCCCCAGGCCAGCTGCTGCTGAACTTTTCCCACCGTTCCCAGGTAAAACACCTGAATGTGTGCAAAGACTAAAAACTAGAGGAAGGGGCTTGGAGTCACACCAGCGACAGCACGCAGGTCGACTTGGTGCCTGCAGGCCAGCCAGGATGGTCCTGGCCCCGGGCGCTCGTCTGGAAACTTTCCATTTCCCTGCCTGAGGTACCCCTCCTGTCCCGGCCCCCACTGCTTTTTTCCTTCCTTACCTCTGCCCGGGGAGAAATTCCAGCAGCAAGTATGGGTGACACATCCTCTTCTTTAGCAGGTGGCAGCCCGGCAACTCCTGCAGAAAGTCCAGTAGAGCCCCAGTCACAACGGGCCACTCATAGAGCCGTGGGCCCTACTGCCTCCCACCAGCCCAACCCCGAGACTGCTGATGGGGCAGAGAATATGGCGTCAGGCACAGCTGCAGAGGCTTTTGCTGCCTGGAGGGGTGTTTATATTGACCTCAACCCAGGCACACCTGGGGAGGGCTGGCCGGCCGGGTCAGGCTGCCCAGGTCAGCCAATCCTCGCCCCTCAGGGGCTCAGATTTGCAGAAAATGGGCCTTGCTGCACCGGCCAGATCCAAGGAACAGGTGTAGGGTCCCGAGAGTCAGGATAGATAAGGGGCGGCAGCCCTGGCTTGTTTTCTAATCATTTTATCTGGTCCATGAGTGGGAGACAACTTCAAGAAGACCCTCTGCTAATGAGAGGAACCCAGGAGTCAGGGAGAGGAGGGGTGGTGGGTGGAGACAGAGGCCTGGTGCCCCGGCTGCTGTGGAAGCCCCTGGAAGACCAGGCAGAGGGAGGTCGCACAGAGTGAAGCCTAGGGTCACAGACCTGTTGGAGCTGCTGTTTATTAGTTCAAGCTCTGCTCTGAGGTGCTCTGTGTCAGCTCTGAGTGACAGGTGTGCTGGGGGTGCTCTGCAATGAGGGCTATGTGCACAGTTCCTGTGTGCCCAGCCCTGTCGGGGTACCTGTCCACGGGAGCTCCATATCCAGGGAGGGGCCTGCCCACGAGAGCCCCGTGGGCTGCTGGGTACCTGCCCAGGTGAGCTCCATATCCTGGGAGGGGTCTGACCATGATGGCCCCATGGGCTGCTGGGTACCTGCCCAGGTGAGCTCCATATCCTGGGAGGGGCCTGACCACCAGAGCCCCATGGGCTGCTGGGGACCTGGTAGAGGACGCCAGGACAGTCAGTGAAGCCACAGAGGATATACATCTAGTAGTTCCTAATGTCATTCTACCATCCACCAGGACATGGTATTCTGTATTAGACTTCAATGATGCCTTCTTCTGTATTCCATTCGTCCCAGAGTCACAAGAAATTTTGGCTGTGAGTGGCAGGACTCAACATACAACAAAAAGAATACTGCTGGGCCGTCCTGCCCCAGGGGTTCAAAAATTCCCACACCATCTTTGGGGAAACGTTAGCTAAAGACCTAAAAGATCTACCTCTGGAGAAGGGAACCCTCCTTCAATATGCAGATGACATTCTGATCACCAGCCCGACTAAGGAGGCCTCTGAACTACCTAGCCAATAAAAGATAGAAGGTGTCCAAGAAAAAGGCTCAAATATCACAAACTAAGGTGACCTTCTTGGGCTTCATTCGCTCAGAAGGTCGGAGAAGCCCACCCCAGGAAAGGGAAGAAGCCATTTGCAGCCTCACCCTTCCTGAAACTAGAAGACAGCTTAGGGGTTCCTGGGGAGACCGGGGTTTGCTGCATCTGGATCCCTAACTACAGTCTAATAGCTGGGCCTCTATATGAAACACTGAAAGGAAAAGATGATGATCCTTTTGAATAGAATCCAGAAGCGGCCTTTCAAGAATGGAAAGAGCAGTCAGTTCAGACCCGTGCCCTGGACCTCCCTAAGTTAGCTAAACCCTTTGACCTTTACATTCCTGGTCCAAGGCGAATCGCCCTTGGAGTATTAGTGCAAAAACTGGGACCACTTGAAATGGAACAATGCAAGAATGCCCTCCAGGCATTGGCCAGCCACCCCATCCGACCAGGATACTGGGGGTATCTAAAAACCTGGAAATCAGCAGCCCACAAGGCCAGCTCCCTCCTAAGGGAAAAGGACGCCACTTGGTGATCCTAACCACCCACCATGCCCTGAAGTTGCAGGGATTGCTCCGTGGGCACAATGACCTCGAGTGAGGAGGCCCTCCAACACCAACCTCCAGAGAGACAACCTGGGGCAATGGGCCCCCATGACGACTCGTGTGACCATCACTTGACCTGGAGCTTCTCTCAGAAAACAACAAGAGTGTGCCCCAAAAGAGCAGACTATTGCTTACAGGACTTACTGCACCCAGAGCGGAGCTAATAAACTTGGTAGGGGAACCGTAAATAACGCTGCCACCATAGAAAAGCCTACAGACACCGCGGTGACGGCGGCCAATGAGACCGGCTGTACTCCTGGCTACTTCAAAAGGCCGTTGACTGAGTGGCCATCATGTTCCTGGATCACCACCGGCCCTGGACTGTCTGGGAGTTGAGCAAGCAGGGCTCTGACACCTGGTGCTGTTTGTACGTTAATTCAGTGGCCTAACTGAAGAAAGCGCAGACTACTGGTCAGAGCATCTAGGCTGGCAGAAACCGTCAGCCTAAGGGGGCCGAACCAATGTGGAGCAGGGTAAAACGGCCCACCCCCCCCCCCCCAGCGTCTCTGCACATCTCTTTCCTGGACCCTTAAAGATCATTAGAATCTATAAAACTTCCAATGCTGGTGCTCAGGCAGACGAGCAGTGAGGGAGGAGGCCTGGGGACAATCAACCTCACCTGGAGGCTGCTTGGGAGAAGTCCTCCCCCTCGCCCCGGGTATGAGGACACCCAACTCAGCACGAAGCATTTACAGAAGAGGTGTATGCACCCTCAGCACCCCAAGAATGAGGAATGGGACAAAAGGCAGAGGAGGGCTTTGTCACTGGCAAAGCCCATGAAAAATTCCTGGGAGATGAAAATAGAATCTGGGCAATAAAATAAAGTCTAACCATTTTTTCCTTTGTGCTTTGTCTAATTTCACTTGCTCCTAGGTTTCCACATGCAGAGGTCCCACACCCGACACTTCAGACCCGATTTCCTAGTGCAAAATGGCTGGGCCGACACCTCAGCTCGTGGGGTCCCGTGCAGACTCTGCGACATAGAGCCTGAGCTCCAGCCAACCCGGCCCTCGAGAGCTCTACCCCCTCCCTCCTGCTGACGCTGCCAGGATCTCTACACAGCAGCCCGGCCCACAACCCGCAAGGGAGCACACACTCTCACCTCTCCATTCTCTGATCAAAATATAAAGTTTTCCTTTGCTTCTGAACCAAAGTCAGTCTCGATCTGTTGGCTCCAATGACACTGGGCAGGGAGACCCTTGTTGGGACCCACTCTGCAGGATCAGTAACAGAATTTGAGAACATTGTAACTTCAAAGAACAGATGTGTGAGCCAAACTGTAATTAACATAGAGCAGTGTATAAGGCTCGTGTAAAATAAGATGTTTCTAACACTTCCATTTGATATTTCCATCACTTTATTATAAGCAAGTTCAGTGGAGGGGTTTGTCTTATTTGTCAGGTCAACAGTAGAGAAATGCAGTGATTTCTTTCCAAGGATGGACATCTAATAATCTTGGTTGAAGTTTCAACCTTGTTTTGAATGATTTTCCATTGAAAATGATACCTCTCTTTCAGCTCCTAGATTTCTGAGAAGTATAAAATCTTATATTTTTTTATTACCAAAGGGGAAAGGTGGGAGGAGGGATAAATTAACAGTTTCAGATTAACATATACACACTGCTATGTATAAAATATATCATCAACAAGGAACTACTGTATAACACAGGGAACTATACTCAATATTTTGTAATGACCCCTAAGGGGAAATAATCTGAAAAACAATAGATATCTATATCGACATCATCTATCAACTACAGATAAAATGGAAACTAAAGGAGGCCGATGGTGAGCGTTTCTGAACCTGAAGACTTCAATCATCTAAAGTTCGGACTCTGACTAAGGCCCAAGTCCCTTAAAGAACACACATGTACCAGTAGCTTAAAAATTCCCCAGATTGGAGTTCGGGGAGAAACTGATTTGGAAAAATCCCTGGTGTTCTCCTTACATACACGGGACCTTTCCTACAGCTAAAACATGCCTGTGACACCCAGAAGATGGAACACGGTTGGATCAGGGAGATTTTGGAAAAGGCACAAAAACTCCTAATTTCCTGGTTGTTGGGTTCACCCCTCCAGCCTTTTTCCTTAAAATCTCCCCACTTGAGGATGTCAGCACCTTCAACATCCAGTTGCACAAAATTTGGAATTTTTCCAAAGGAAGAAGGGGAAGGAGGAGAAACAAGGAGAGCCAAGCCCTAGATGTTTGGACAGGAACATGTCACTATACTTTCCAATCAGGAAGAAGAATTAAGCAAAGGCTTAGCCTGCCACCGGGAACCAGAGTAGGGCCAGAAGCAAACCAGCGGTTCTGCGGACAGCTCCCAAAAAAGCGAGTTGAAAAATGGAGCTCAGGGGCACTGCAATTCACAAACCTGCAGAGTTATAAATTATAACTATCGTCCAAAATTATATTGAGGGAAGTCAATGAACAGGATTGGAAAGGAAGGCAGAATTGCAGGAAACAGATTTCAGGACTTAGATTCGAATAGCCCCTAAAGCACATGAAAAGCGGCCAAACGTCGACAATGATGCACAAGGCCAAAAAGAGCATATGTGTTTTTTTCTGAATAAATTCAGGAAAAAACGCATAGGCCCTTTTTGGCCAACCAAGCAAGCCGGAAATAAAATTCAGCACTACAAAGAAGTCTCACTTCCCATCGGTCAAAAGCGCCTTCCTAAAAAAGTGTAAAAAAAAAATACTGGAGAGGCCAGGGAGGACAGGGAGCATTGTTACACTGATGGTCAGGATGTAAATTGCCAATGGCGACTCTGGAGAAGGGTATGGTATTTCCTAAAACATCTAAAAAACACAGCTAGAGAGAAAGGGGCACATCCATTCATGGGCGTATAAATTGGAAAAATAAAAATCAAAAAGACACAGGCACCCCAAAGTTAAAGGGCTGCTCTGGTTACAAGAACCTCCACTTGTGTACATCTTAAATATCCCAGGGATGAAAAAAATGGTAAAGAAGTTGTGGTCCTTATGTACAATGGAATATCATTCAGCCATGAAATCAATGCCCTAAGGCTAGTAGCAGCATGATGAGTGGATTTAGGTACGACGATTCTAAGTGAAATAAGTCACACAGAAAAACACACTTATCATTAGATATCACTTAGAGAGGGAATGTAAAAACTGATACCCTTGAACTGAATTACAAAACAGAACAGAGTCACACATTTTGAAAACACACTATGGCTGCTTAACGCGAAAGGTGAGGTGGGGTGATGCATAAAACAAGGGTTTCAAATTAGCTCAGATACCGTTCCATAAACCAAATATGTAATAGACAAGACCTACTCCTTGCTCAGTGAACTGGACTCAACACCCCCTATTCACCGCACAAGAATATATCTGACTAGTAAGAATCTGAAAACCTATGTATTGATCTCTCTCTGGAAGAGAGTCAAGTGAGTGTAAAGTGGCATAAACACAGCCGTGAAAAGCAGCTAAACCCCATTTTAAAAATAAATTACCTTTAAAAACCCGTGAAACAAAGACAGGGAAAGAGAGACAAATTCTTACAAAATTCGTTCAGGGGCTGTGATGCAACCTGGATTGACCATATCTAGACCCACAGGTGATTGAGACATAAAGGTGGGCACTCATGGGGCTGAGACTTTGGGTGAGGTTGGGTGAGCAAACGCAGACCCTTTAAAGTAATACTGCGTGGTACCCATCCCATGGGTCCCAAATCTCCAGGTTCAAGGGCATCTTCCTACATCGAAAACATGCATGAGAAACCCAGAAGATGGTACACCGTCTGATCGGGAAAGGCTTCTGAAACGCACCTCATTTCTCATCTCCTTGTGCTCGGGTTCGCCTTTCCAGCCACTTTACTAGCAATCTCCCTACTTGGGGAATAAGCACCTTTAACCTCCTCTTCTCTGCAGGTTGCAATTTGTCCTGAGGATGAACGGGAAGAGGGGGAACCAATGAGAGACTAGATCTAGGTGTTGTGACAGGCACAGGTCACTCTATTTTTCCATCAGGAAGAAGAATTAACCACAGGCTCAGCATGCCCCCCGGAACCAGAATAGGGCCTGAAGCAATCCTGCACATTTGTGGCCAGCTCCCAAAAAATCCAGTTGAAAAATGGAGCTCAGGGACACTGCAATTCACAAACCTGCAGAGTTATAAATGATAAGTCTCGTACACAAATATATTGAGGGAAGGCAATGAAGAGGATTTGAAAGCAAGGCAGAATTGCAGGAAACAGGTATCAGGAGGTAGATTCGAATCGCCTTTAAAGCACATGAAAAGCAGCAAAACGTGGACAATGATGCCCTTGGCCAAAAAGGGCGTATGCGTTTTTTCCTGAATATATTCAGGAAAAAACGCATACGCCCTTTTTGGCCAACCAAGCAACCTGGAAAGGCAAATCACCGCTACAATGAAGTCTCGCTTCCCATCGTTCAAAGGCCGTGCTGAAAAAAGAGTCAAAAACAGAAATGCAGGACAGGCCATGGAGCAATGGCAGCCTTGCTACGCTGATGGGCGGGATGTAAATTGCCAACAGCCACTCTGGAGAAGTGTACGGTGTGTCCTGAAACACCTAAAACACACAGCTTAGAGAGCACAGGGCACTTCCACTCATGGGTGTGTAAATAGGGAAAACTAAAAATCAGCAAGACACAGGCACCCCAAAATTTAGGGCTGCTCTGTTGACAAGAACCTCCACTTCATGACTCCTTAAATATCCCAGGAAATATTAAAATGGATAAAGATGTTGAGGTCCTTATGTACAATGGAATTTCACTCAGCCATGAAATCAATGTCCTAAGGGAAGTAGCAGCATGATGAGTGGATTTAGGTATGACGATTGTAAGTGAAATAAGTCACACAGAAAAAGACACTTATTATAAGATATCACTTATAGAGAGAATGTAATAACCGTTACCATTGAACTGAATTACAAAACAGAACAGAGTCACACATTTTGAAAACACACTATGGCTTCTTAACGGGAAAGGTGAGGTGGGGTGATGCATAAAACAAGGGTTTCTAATTAGCTCAGATACCGTTCCATAAACCCAATATGTACTAGACAAGACCTACTCCTTGCTCAGTGAACTGGACTCAACACCCACTATTCACCGCACAAGAATATATCTGACTAGTAAAAATCGTAAAACCTATGTATTGATATCTCTCTGGAAGTGTGTCAAGTGGGTGTAAAGCGGCATAAACACAGCAGTGAAAAGCAGCTAAAGCCCATTATAAAAATCAATTACTTTTAAAAACCCATGAAACAAAGAGAGTGAAAGAGAGAGAAATTCTTACACAATTCGTTCAGGAGCTGTGATGCAACCTGGATTGAACATATCTAGACCCACACCTGGATGAGACATAAGTGTGGACACTCTTGGGGCTGAGAGGTTTGGTGAGGTTGGGTGAGCAAATGCAGACCCTATAAACTAATACTGCGTGGTACCCGTCCAATGGGTCCCAAATCTCCAGGTTCAAGGGCATCTACCTACATCGAAAACATGCACTAGAAACCCAGAAGATGGTACACCGTCTGATTGGGAAAGGTTTCTAAAAGGCACCTCATTTCTCATCTCCTTGTGCTCGGGTTCGCTATTCCATCCACTCTACTAGCAATCTCCCCCCTTGGAGAATCAGCACCTTTAACCTCCTGTTCTGTACAGGTTGCAATTTGTCCTGAGAATGAACGGGAAGTGGGGGAACCAATGAGAGACTTGCTCTAGGTTTTGGACAGGCACAGGTCAATCTTTTTTCCCATTAGGAAGAAGAATTAACCACAGGCTCAGCCTGCCCCACAGAACCAGAAGAGGGTCTGAAGCAATCCTGCGCTTTTGCGGCCAGCTCACAAAAAAGCGAGTTGAAAAATGGAGCTCAGGGGCACTGCAATTCACAGACCTGCAGAGTTATAAATGATAACACTCGTCCACAAATATATTGAGGGAAGGAAACGAAGAGCATTTGAAAGCAAGGCAGAATTGCAGGAAACAGCTTTAAGGAGTTAGATTCGAATCACCTTTAAGGCACATGAAAAGCGGCAAAACGTGGACAATGATGTCCTTGGCCAAAAAGGGCGTATGCGTTTTTTCCTGAATATATTCAGGAAAAAACGCATACGCCCTTTTTGGCCAACCAAGCAACCTGGAAAGGCTAATCAGCGCTACCAAGAAGTCTCGCTTCCCATCGGTCAAAAGGGCCATGCTGCAAAAAGTGTCAAAACCAGAAATGCAGGACAGGCCATGGAGAAATGGCAGCCTTGCTACGCTGATGGGCGGGATGTAAATTGCCAAGAGGCACTCTGGAGAAGTGTACGGTGTGTCCTGAAATATCGAAAAAACACAGGTTAGGGAGCATAGGGCACTTCCACTCATGGGCGCATAAATTGGGCAAACTAAAAATCAGCAAGACACAGGCACCCCAAAGTTTAGGGCTGCTCTGTTGACAAGAACCTCCACTTCATGACACCTTAAATATCCCAGGAAAGAGAAAAATGGATAAAGAAGTTGTGGTCCTTATGTACAATGGAATATCACTCAGACATGAAATCAATGTCATAAGGCTAGTAGAAGCAAGATGAGTGGAGTTAGGTACGACGATTCTAAGTGAAATAAGTCACACAGAAAAAGACACTTATCATAAGCTATCACTTATAGAGGGAATGTAAAAACCGCTACACTTGAACTGAATTACAAAACAGAACAGAGTCACACGTTTAGAAAACACACTATGGCTGCTTAACGGGAAAGGTGAGGTGGGGTGATGCATAAAACAAGGGTTTCAAATTCTCTCAGATACCGATCCATACACCCAATATGTAATAGACAAGACCTACTCCTTGCTCAGTGAAGTGGACTCAAAACCCCCTATTCACCGCACAAGAATATATGTGACTAGTAAGAATCTTAAAACCTATGTATTGATATCTGTCTGGAAGTGAATCAAGTGGGTGTAAAGCCGCATAAACACAGCCGTGAAAAGCAGCTAAACCCCATTATAAAAATAAATTACTTTTAAAAACCCGTAAAACAAAGACAGTGAAAGAGAGAGAAATTCTTACAAAATTCGTTCAGGGGCTGTGATGCAACCTGGATTGACCATATCTAGACCCACAGCTGGATGAGACATAAGGGTGGACACTCTTGGGGCTGAGAGGTTGGGTGAGGTTGGGTGAGCAAACGCAGAACCTTTAAAGTAATAGTGCGTGGTACCCATGCCATGGGTCCCAAATCTCCAGGTTCAAGGGCATCTTCCTACATCGAAAACATGCATGAGAAACCCAGAAGATGGTACACCGTGTGATCGGGAAAGGTTTCTAAAAGGCACCTCATTTCTCAACTCCTTGTGCTCGGGTTCGCCTTTCCAGCTACTTTACTAGCAATCTCCCTACTTGGAGAATCAGCACCTTTAAGCTCCTGTTCCCTACAGGTTGCAATTTGTCCTGAGGATGAACGGGAAGAGGGGCAACCAATGAGAGACTAGATCTAGGTGTTGGGACAGGCACAGGTCACTCTATTTTCCCATCAGGAAGAAGAATTAACCACAGGCTCAGCCTGCCGCCCAGAAGCAGAATAGGGCCTGAGGCAATCCCGTGCTTTTGCCGCCAGCTCCCAAAATAATAGTTGAAAAATGGAGCTCAGGGGCACTGCCATTCACAAACCTGCTGAGTTATAAATGATAACTCTCATCCACAGATATATTGAGGGAAGGCAACGAAGAGGATTTGAAAGCAAGGCAGAATTGCAGGAAACAGATTTCAGGAGGTAGATTCGAATCGCCTTGAAAGCACATGAAAAGCGGCAAAACGTCGACAATGATGCCCTTGGCCAAAAAGGGCTTATGCATTTTTTCCTGAGTATATTCAGGAAAACACGCATACGCACTTTTTGGACAACCAAGCAACCTGGAAAGGCAAATCAGCGCTACAAAGAAGTCTCGCTTCCCATCGGTCAAAAGGGCCATGCTGCAAAAAGTGTCAAAACCAGAAATGCAGGACAGGCCATGGAGAAATGGCAGCATTGCTACGGTGATGGGCGGGATGTAAATTGCCAACAGCCACTCTGGAGAAGTGTACGGTGTGTCCTGAAACATAGAAAAACCTCAGCTTAGGGAGCATAGGGCACGTCCACTCATGGGCGTATAAATTGGGCAAATTAAAAATCAGCAAGACAGAGGCACCCGAAAATTTAGGGCTGCTCTGTTGACAAGAACCTCCACTTCATGACACCTTAAATATCCCAGGAAAGAGAAAAATGGATAAAGAAGTTGTGGTCCTTATGTACAATGGAATGTCACTCAGAAATGAAATCAATGTCATAAGGCTAGTAGAAGCAAGATGAGTGGAGTAGGTACGACGATTCTAAGTGAAATAAGTCACACAGAAAAAGACACTTATCATAAGCTATCACTTATAGAGGGAATGTAAAAACCGCTACACTTGAACTGAATTACAAAACAGAACAGAGTCACACGTTTAGAAAACACACTATGGCTGCTTAACGGGAAAGGTGAGGTGGGGTGATGCATAAAACAAGGGTTTCAAATTCGCTCAGATACCGTTCCATACACCCAATATGTAATAGACAAGACCTACTCCTTGCTCAGTGAACTGGACACAACACCCCCTATTCACTGCACAAGAATATATCTGACTAGTAAGAATCGTATAACCTATATATTGATATCTGTCTGGAAGTGAGTCAAGTGGGTTTAAATCCGCATAAACACAGCCGTGAAAAGCAGCTAAACCCCATTATAAAAATAAATTACTTTTAAAAACCCGTAAAACAAAGACAGTGAAAGAGAGAGAAATTCTTACACAATTCGTTCAGAGGCTGTGATGCAACCTTGATTGACCATATCTAGACCCACAGCTGGATGAGACATAAGGGTGGGCACTCTTGGGGCTGAGAGGTTGGGTGAGGTTGGGTGAGCAAACGCAGACCCTTTAAAGTAATACTGCGTGGTACCCATCCCATGGGTCCCAAATCTCCAGGTTCAAGGGCATCTTCCTACATCGAATACATGCATGAGAAACCCAGAAGATGGTACACCGTGTGATTTTGAAAGGTTTCTAAAACGCACCTCATTTCTCATCTCCTTGTGCTCGGTTTCGCCATTCCAGCTACTTTACTAGCAATCTCCCTACTTGGAGAATCAGCACCTTTAACCTGTTCCGAACAGGTGCAATTTGTCCTGAGGATGAAATGGAAGAGGGGCAACCAATGAGAGACTTGATTTAGGTGTTGGGACAGGCACAGGTCACTCTATTTTCCCATCAGGAAGAAGAATTAACCACAGGCTCAGCCTGCCGCCCAGAAGCAGAATAGGGCCTGAGGGAATCCCGCGCATTTGTGGCCACCTCCCAAAAAAGCCAGTTGAAAAATGGAGCTCAGGGGCACTTCAGTTAAAAAAACGGAAGAGTTATAAATGATAACTCTCGTCCACAAATATATTGAGGGAAGGCAACGAAGAGGATTTGAAAGCAAGGCAGAATTGCAGGAAACACATTTCAGGAGGTAGATTCAAATCGACTTAAAAGCACATGAAAAGCGGGAAAACGTCGACAATGATGCCCTTGGCCAAAAAGGGCGTATGCGATTTTTCCTGAATATATTCAGGAAAAAACGCATACGCCCTTTTTGGCCAACCAAGCAACCTGGAAAGGCAAATCAGCACTACAAAGAAGTCTCTCTTCCCATTGGTTAAAGGGCCATGCTGAAAAAAGTGTCAAAACCAGAAATGCAGGACAGGCCATGGAGAAATGGCAGCATTGCTACGCTGATGGGCGGGATGTAAATTGCCAACAGCCACTCTAGAGAAGTGTACGGTGTGTCCTGAAACAACGAAAAAACACGGCTTAGGGAGGATAGGGCACGTCCACTCATGGACGTATAAATTGGGAAAACTAAAAATCAGCAAGACACAGGCACCCCAAAGTTTAGGGCTGCTCTGTTGACAAGAACCTCCACTTCATGACACCTTAAATATCCCAGGAAAGAGAAAAATGGATAAAGAAGTTGTGGTCCTTATGTACAATGGAATATCACTCAGACATGAAATCAATGTCATAAGGCTAGGAGAAGCAAGATGAGTGGACTTAGGTACGAGGATTCTAAGTGAAATAAGTCACACAGAAAAAGACACTTATCATAAGCTATCACTTATAGAGGGAATGAAAAAACAGCTACACTTGAACTGAATTACAAAACAGAACAGAGTCACACGTTTAGAAAACACACTATGGCTGCTTAACGGGAAAGGTGAGGTGGGGTGATGCATAAAACAAGGGTTTCAAATTCGCTCAGATACCGTTCCATACACCCAATATGTAATAGACAAGACCTACTCCTTACTCAGTGAACTGGACTCAACACCCCCTATTCACCGCACAAGAATATATGTGACTAGTAAGAATCTTAAAACCTATGTATTGATATCTGTCTGGAAGTGAGTTAAGTGGGTGTAAAGCCGCATAAACACAGCCGTGAAAAGAAGCTAGACCCCATTATAAAAATACATTTCTTTTAAAAACCCGTAAAACCAAGACAGTGAAAGAGAGAAATTCTTACACAATTCGTTCAGAGGCTGTGATGCAACCTGGATTGACCATATCTAGACCCACAGCTGGATGAGACATAAGGGTGGAAACTCTTGGGTTTGAGAGTTTGGGTGAGGTTGGGTGAGCAAACGCAGACCCATTAAAGTAATACTGCTTGGTACCCATCCCATGGGTCCCAAATCTCCAGGTTCAAGGGCATCTTCCTACATCGAAAAAATGCATGAGAAACCCAGATGATGGTACACGGTGTGATTTTGAAAGGTTTCTAAAACGCACCTCATTTCTCATCTCCTTGTGTTCGGGTTCGCCATTCCAGCTACTTTACTAGCAATCTCCCTACTTGGAGTATCAGCACCTTTAACCTCCTGTTCCGTACAGGTTGCAATTTGTCCTGAGGATGAAAGGGAAGAGGGGCAACCAATGAGAGACTAGATCTACGTGTTGGGACTGGCACAGGTCACTCTATTTTCCCATCAGGAAGAAGAATTAACCACAGGCTCAGCCTGCCGCCCGGAACCAAAATAGGGCCTCAGGCAATCCCGTGCTTTTGCGGCCAGCTCCCAAAAAAGACAGTTGAAAAATGGATCTCAGGGGCACTGCAATTCAAAAACCTGCTGAGTTATGAATGATAACTCTCGTCCACAAATATATTGAGGGAAGGCAACGAAGAGGATTTAAAAGCAAGGCAGAATTGCAGGAAACAGGTTTCAGGAGGTAGATTCGAATCGCCTTTAAAGCACATGAAAAGTGGCAAAACGTCGACAATGATGCCCTTGTCCAAAAAGGGCGTATGCGTTTTTTCCTGAATATATTCAGGAAAAAAGGCATACGCCCTTTTTGGCCAACCAAGCAACCTGGAAAGGCAAATCAGTGCTACAAAGAAGTCTCGCTTCCCATCGGTCAAAAGGGCCATGCTGCAAAAAGTGTCAAAACCAGAAATGCAGGACAGGCCATGGAGAAATGGCAGCCTTGCTACGCTGATGGTCGGGATGTAAATTGCCAACAGCCACTCTGGAGAAGTTTACGGTGTGTCCTGAAACATCGAAAATACACAGCTTAGGGAGCATAGGGCACGTCCACTCATGGGCGTATAAATTGGGAAAACTAAAGATCAGCAAGACACAGGCACCCCAAAGTTTAGGGCTGCTCTGTTGACAAGAACCTCCACTTCATGACACCTTAAATATCCCAGGAAAGAGAAAAATGGATAAAGAAGTTGTGGTCCTTATGTACAATGGAATATCACTCAGACATGAAATCAATGTCATAAGTGTAGGAGAAGCAAGATGTGTGGATTTAGGTACGACGATTCTAAGTGAAATAAGTCACACAGAAAAAGACACTTATCATAAGCTATCACTTATAGAGGGAATGTAAAAACCGCTACTCTTGAACTGAATTACAAAACAGAACAGAGTCACACGTTTAGAAAACACACTATGGCTGCTTAACGGGAAAGGTGAGGTGGGGTGATGCATAAAACAAGGGTTTCAAATTCGCTCAGATACCGTTCCATACACCCAATATGTAATAGACAAGACCTACTCCTTGCTCAGTGAACTGGACTCAACACCCCCTATTCACCGCACAAGAATATATGTGACTAGTAAGAATCTTAAAACCTATGTATTGATATCTGTCTGGAAGTGAGTCAAGTGGGTGTAAAGCCGCATAAACACAGCCGTGAAAAGCAGCTAAATCCCATTATAAAAATAAATTACTTTTAAAAACCCGTAAAACAAAGATAGTGAAAGAGAGAGAAATTCTTCCAAAATTCGTTCAGGGGCTGTGATGCAACCTGGATTGACCATATCTAGACCCACAGCTGGATGAGACTTAAGGGTGGACACTCTTGGGGCTGAGAGGTTTGGTGAGGTTGGGTGAGCAAACGCAGACCCTTTAAAGTAATACTGCGTGGTACCCATCCCATGGGTCCCAAATCTCCAGGTTCAGGGGCATCTTCCTACATCGAAAACATGCATGAGAAACCCAGAAGATGGTACACCGTGTGATTTTGAAAGGTTTCTAAAACGCACCTCATTTCTCATCTCCTTGTGCCCTGGTTCGCCTTTCCAGCTACTTAACTAGCAATCTCCCTAATTGGAGAATCAGCACCATTAAGCTCCTTTTCCCTACAGGTTGCAATTTGTAAAGAGGATGAACGGGAAGAGGGGCAACGAATGAGAGACTAGATCTAGGTGTTGGGACCGGCACAGGTCACTCTATTTTCCCATCAGGAAGAAGAATTAACCACAGGGTCAGCCTGCCGCCCGGAAGCAGAATAGGGCCTGAGGCAATCCCGCGCTTTTGCGGCCAGCTCCCAAAAAAGAGAGTTGAAAAATGGAGCTCAGGGTCACTGCAATTCACAAACCCGCAGAGTTATAAATGATAACTCTCATCCACAGATATATTGAGGGAAGGCAACGAAGAGGATTTGAAAGCAAGGCAGAATTGCAGGAAACAGATTTCAGGAGGTAGATTCGAATCGCCTTTAAAGCACATGAAAAGCGGCAAAACGTCGACAATGATGCCCTTGTCCAATAAGGGCGTATGCGTTTTTTCCTGATTATATTCAGGAAAAAACGCATACGCCCTTTTTGGCCAACCAAGCAACCTGGAAAGGCAAATCAGCGCTACAAAGAAGTCTCGCTTCCCATCGGTCAAAAGGGCCATGCTGCAAAAAGTGTCAAAACCAGAAATGCAGGACAGGCCATGGAGAAATGGCAGCCTTGCTACACTGATGGGCGGGATGTAAATTGCCAACAGCCACTCTGGAGAAGTGTACGTTGTGTCCTGAAACATGGAAAAAACACAGCTTAGGGAGCATAGGGCACGTCCACTCATGGGCGTATAAATTGGAAAAACTGAAAATCAGCAAGTCACAGGCACCCGAAAGTTTAGGGCTGCTCTGTTGACAAGAACCTCCACTTCATGACACCTTAAATATCCCAGGAAAGAGAAAAATGGATAAAGAAGTTGTGGTCCTTATGTACAATGGAATATCACTCAGACATGAAATCAATGTCATAAGGCTAGTAGAAGCAAGATGAGTGGATTTAGGTACGACGATTCTAAGTGAAATAAGTCACACAGAAAAAGACACTTATCATAAGCTATCACTTATAGAGGGAATGTAAAAACCGCTACACTTGAACTGAATTACAAAACAGAACAGAGTCACACGTTTAGAAAACACACTATGGCTGCTTAACGGGAAAGGTGAGGTGGGGTGATGCATAAAACAAGGGTTTCATATTCGCTCAGATACCGTTCCATACACCCAATATGTAATAGACAAGACCTACTCCTTGCTCAGTGAACTGGACTCAACACCCCCTATTCAACGCACAAGAATATATGTGACTAGTAAGAATCTTAAAACCTATGTATTGATATCTCTCTGGAAGTGAGTCAAGTGGGTGTAAAGCCGCATAAGCACAGCCGTGAAAAGCAGCTAAACCCCATTATAAAAATAAATTACTTTTAAAAACCCGTAAAACAAAGACAGTGAAAGAGAGAGAAATTCTTACACAATTCGTTCAGGGGCTGTGATGAAACCTTGATTGACCATATCTAGACCCACAGCTGGATGAGACATAAGGGTGGACACTCTTGGGGCTGAGAGGTTGGGTGAGGTTGCGTGAGCAAACGCAGACCCTTTAAAGTAATACTGCGTGGTACCCATCCCATGGGTCCCAAATCTCCAGGTTCAAGGGCATCTTCCTACATCGAAAATATGCATGAGAAACCCAGAAGATGGTACACCGTGTGATTTTGAAAGGTTTCTAAAACGCACCTCATTTCTCATCTCCTTGTGCTCGGGTTCGCCATTCCAGCTACTTTACTAGCAATCTCCCTACTTGGAGAATCAGCACCTTTAACCTCCTGTTCCCTACAGGTTGCAATTTGTCCTGAGGATGAACGGGAAGAGGGGCAACCAATGAGAGACTAGATCTAGGTGTTGGGACAGGCCCAGGTCACTGTATTTTCCCATCAGGAAGAAGAATTAACCACAGGCTAAGCCTGCCGCTGGGAACCAGAATAGGGCCTGAGGCAATCCAGTGCTTTTGCGGCCAGCTCCCAAAAAAGACAGTTGAAAAATGGAGCTCAGGGGCACTGCAATTCACAAACCTGCTGAGTTATAAATGATAACTCTCGTCCACAAATATATTGAGGGAAGGCAAAGAAGAGGATTTGAAAGCAAGGCAGAATTGCAGGAAACAGGTTTCAGGAGGTAGATTCGAATCGCCTTTAAAGCACATGAAAAGCGGTAAAACGTCGACAATGATGCTCTTGGCCAAAAAGGGCATATGCATTTTTCCCTGATTATATTCAGAAAAAACGCATACGCCCTTTTTGGCCAACCAAGCAACCTGGAAAGGCAAATCAGCGCTACAAAGAAGTCTCGCTTCCCATCGGTCAAAAGGGCCATGATGCAAAAAGTGTCTAAACCGAAAATGCAGGACAGGCCATGGAGAAATGGCACCCTTGCTACGCTGAAGGGCGGGATGTAAATTGCCAGCAGCCACTCTGGAGAAGTGTACGGTGTGTCCTGAAACATCGAAAAAACACAGCTTAGGGAGCATAGGGCACGTCCACTCATGGGCGTATAAATTGGAAAAACTAAAATTCAGCAAGACACAGGCACCCCAAAGTTTAGGGCTGCTCTGTTGACAAGAACCTCCACTTCATGACACCTTAAATATCCCAGGAAAGAGAAAAATGGATAAAGAAGTTGTGGTCCTTATGTACAATGGAATATCACTCAGACATGAAATCAATGTCATAAGGCTAGGAGAAGCATGTTGAATGGATTTAGGTACGACGATTCTAAGTGAAATAAGTAACACAGAAAAAGACACTTATCATAAACTATCACTTATAGAGGGAATGTAAAAAACGCTACACTTGAACTGAATTACAAAACAGAACAGAGTCACACGTTTAGAAAACACACTATGGCTGCTTAACGGGAAAGGTGAGGTGGGGTGATGCATGAAACAAGGGTTTCAAATTCGCTCAGATACCGTTCCATACACCCAATATGTAATAGACAAGACCTACTGCTTGCTCAGTAAACTGGACTCAACACCCCCTATTCACCTCACAAGAATATATATGACTAGTAAGAATCTTAAAACCTATGTATTGATATCTGTCTGGAAGTGAGTCAAGTGGGTGTAAAGCCGCATAAACACAACCGTGAAAAGCAGCTAAACCCCATTATAAAAATAAATTACTTTTAAAAACCCGTAAAACAAAGACAGTAAAAGAGAGAGAAATTCTTACAAAATTCGTTCAGAGGCTGTGATACAACCTGGATTGACCATATCTAGACCCACAGCTGGATGAGACATAAGGGTGGACACTCTTGGGGCTTAGAGGCTGGGTGAGGTTCGGTGAGCAAACGCAGACCCTTTAAAGTAATACTGCGTGGTACCAATCCCATGGATCCCACATCTCCAGGTTCAAGGGCATCTTCCTACATCGAAAACATGCGTGAGAATCCCAGAAGATGGTACACCGTCTCATCGGGAAGGGTTCCTCAAACGCACCTCATTTCTCATCTCCTTGTGCTCGGGTTTGCCATTCCAGCCGCTTTATTAGCAATCTCCCTCGTTGGAGAATCAGCACCTTTAACCTCCAGTTCTGTACAGGTTGCAATTTATCCTGAGGATGAACGGGAAGAGGGGCAACCAACGAGAGACTAGCTCTAGGTGTTGGGACAGGCACAGGTCACTCTATTTTCCCATCAGGAAGAAGAATTAACCACAGGCTCAGCCTGCACGCCGGAACCAGAATAGGGCCTGAAGCAATCCTGTGCTTTGCGGCCAGCTCCCAAGAAAGCGAGTTGAAAAATGGAGCTCAGGGGCACTGCAATTCAGAAACCTGCAGAGTTATAAATGATAACTCTCGGCCACAAATATATTGAGGGAAGGCAACCAAGAGGAGTTGAAAGCAAGGCAGAATTGCAGGAAACAGATTTCAGGAGGTAGATTCGAATCACCTTTAAAGCACATGAAAAGTGGCAAAACGTGGACAATGATGCCCTTGGCCCAAAAGGGTGTATGCGTTTTTTCCCGAATATATTCAGGAAAAAACGCATACGCCCTTCTTGGCCAACCAAGCAACCTGGAAAGGCAAATCAGCGCTTTAAAGAAGTCTCGCTTCCCATTGGTCAAAGGGTCATGCTGAAAAAAGTGTAAAAACCAGAAAAGCAGGACAGTCCATGTAGAAATCGGAGCCTTGCTATGCTGATCGGCGGGATGTAATTTGCCAACAGCCACTCTGGAGAAGTGTACGGTGTGTCCTGAAACATCTAAAAAACACAGCTTAGTGAGCATAGGGCACTTCAACTCATGGGCGTATAAATTGGGAAAACTAAAAATCATCAAGACACAGGCACCCCAAAGTTTAGGGCTGCTCTGTTCCCAAGAACCTCCACTTCGGTACTCCTTAAACATCCCAGGAAGGGGAAAATTGATATAGAAGTTGTGGTACTTATGTACAATGGAATATCACTCAGCCATGAAATCAATGTCATAAGGCTACTAGCAGCATGATGAGTGGATGTAGGTATGATGATTTTAAGTGAAATAAGTCACATAGAAAAAGACACTTATCAAAGATATCACTTATAGAGGGAATGTAAAAATCGCTACACTTAAACTGATTTACAAAACAGAACAGAATCACACATTTACAAAACACACTATGGCTGCTTAACGGGAAAGGTGAGGTGGGTGATGCATAAACCCGGGATTTGAAATTAGCACAGATATCACTCCATAAATCAAATATGTAATAGACAAGACCTACTCCTTGCTCAGTGAACTGGACGCAACACCCTCTATTCACCGCACAAGAATATATCTGACTAGTAAGAATCTTAAAACCTATGTATTGATATCTCTCTTTAAGTGAGTCAAGTGGGTGTAAAGCGGCATAAACACAGCAGTGAAAAGCAGCAAAACCCCATTTTAAAATAAATAACTTTAAAAAACCCAAAAAACTAAGACAGTGATAGAGAGAGGAAATTGTACATAATTCGTTCCTGGGCTGTGATGCAACCTTGTTTGACCATATCTAGACCCACAGCTGGATGAGAAATAAAGCTGGACACTCTTGCAGCTGAAGGTCTCTTTCCCTAGTTACCAGATTGGGGAACGTAAAAAGGCTGCTGCCCTCTGGCCGTTACCTGCAAAAGCAGCTTTAATACCTGTGTTAATGGTCACTTCATATGAACAAGTACTTCAGGGCTGTAAATGAAACCTGCCCTCAAAATGTCTTGAGGGAGGTAATGGCCAAAACTTTTCAAAATGTGACACTTACTTTAAGAAAACAATTTGAAGAACTAAGCTGTAATCACAGTTTGATAAATAAAAAGAGCATGCTTTAAAGATCAATTTCAACAGATTATGGGACACATGCAAATTCAACCACACAGAGGTATCAGCTCGCACCTGTTAGAATAACCAGCAGCAAGCAAACTACAAACAATAAATATTGAAGGTGTTTTGGAGAAATGCATACCCTCAATTTTAAGTGGGACATAACCTGGAAAGAGCCACTAATGAGAACTGAATGGTGGTGCCTTTAAAACGTACACACTGAGCTACCATATGATACAGCAAGCCCACTCCTTGGCCTATAACATAAGGAGATAGAACTGGAAAGACACAGGCAAGCAAATGTGCATTGCAGCAGTATTACAATAACCAAGACATGGAGGCAACCGAAAAGTCCATCAAGAGGTGCGTGGCCAAAGAATAACTGGTACACGTACAGATGGAATATGAGCCAGGGAAAAAAACAAAACAATGTCAATTGCAGCACTGTGTATGATTCTTGAGTTAATCAGGCAAATTGTACTAAGTCAGAAAGCAAAAGACACATATCCTATAATATCACTTATAGGTCTTAGCTAAAAATTGATACCAATGAAGATATTTCCACAGAGAAATGCAATCACAGATTCATTAAACAAACTTAGGGTTCTCCAAATGGAAAGGTGTGAGGATTGGATACATTAGGATATTGGGGTTAAGATAGATATAGAAACACATGTGAAATATGTAATCACCAAAGACCTATGTAATACCAAGACAAGACTACTCAACATGGTGTCATAACCTACATGGGAAAATGATCCAAAGAAGAATAGATATATGTATATGTTTAAAAGAACCACATCTTGCACACCTAGAAGAAACAAAACATTTTAATCAAATTTGCTCTGACAAAAAATAAAAATTAAATTAAAAAAAGAACAAGAAGTAATGAGACATAAACTTAAGGGGCTTTGTGCTGGCACATAGCATTCTAATTTACAACCAGAACATGACTTCCATTAAGGCTCTGTCATCACTAATAAAGCAGCTTTATAAGCAATGTTGAAGGTAGCTTAAAAGAAGTCTCACTAATTATTGATAGTAACAAGGAAACAAAGAAAAGTAAAAATCTCACTGCAAAAAGTATACATAGGGTAAGGATAGTAGATCAAACACTGATTAAACTTCTGTAAAGAATAAAAGACAACAGTAGTATGTTTTGTTAAAAAAGAGAGGGCCCAAATAAATCTGAAATGAAAGAGATGATGTTACAACAGACACCACAGAAATACAAAGTATCCTAAGATACACACAGGGTAACTCAGGGCTCAGACTGGACAGAGCCCACTCTCCAGTCCCCTGTACATGACTTACAGGAGCCTCAGGAACTGAGGAGGGGGTCCCTGAGGAGAGGCTCAAGATAGAATATGGTAGGCATTAACATGACTGCATTCATCTTAAACATGCCTGAACTACATTCACACGAGATGATTTTGTCCTGTATGTACATCGGCACCTCTAGCCGGAACTGCAGATCTTTGGCTTCAACACCTCTACTGACAACATTAGCTTCACCTGCTGTGGACCGTCTCCTATAGGATTTCTAGAATCACAAAACATCGAAGCTTCACAGGACCCAGAGTCTGTGCGACTCCACACAGAGTCTCAGAGTCTCAACTCCACTCAGATACTCCACTCTTGGAGGGCACACACAAAGTAGTGTGCACATCAGGACCCAGGGGAAGGAGCAGTGACCCCGTAGGAGAATGACCAGAACTACCTGCTACTTTTAGAGGGTCTCCTGCAGAGGCAGCTGGTGGCTGTGGCTGTGGCTCACCGTGAGGACAACGACACTGGCAGCAGAAGTTCTGGGAAATACTCCTTGGTGTGAGCCCTCCCAGAGTCCGCCATTAGCCCCACCAAGAGCAAGGTAGGCTCCAGTGCTGGGTCGCCTCAGGCCAAACAACCAACAGGGAGGGAACCCAGCCCCATGCATCAGCAGACAAGCGGATTCAACTTTTTATTAAAGTTTTATTTAATCCGTAGACAAGCGGATTAAAGCTCTGCCCACCAAAGCAACACCCAGCTCTACCCACCACCAGTCCCTCCCATCAGGAAGCTTGCACAAGTCTCTAAGATAGACTCATCCACCAGAGAGCAGACAGCAGAAGCAAGAAGAACTACAATTCTGCAGCCTGTGGAAGGAAAACCACATTCACAGGAAGATAGACAAAATGAAAAGGCAGAGGACTTTATACCAGATCAAGGAACAAGATAAAACCCCAGAAAAAAAACGGAATGAGGTGGAGATAGGGAACCTTCCAGAAAAAGAATTCAGAATAATGATAGTGAAGTTGAGCCAAGACCTTAGAAAAAGAAAGGAGGCAAAGATCGAGAAGACACAAGAAATGCTTAACAAAGACCTAGAAGAATTAAGGAACAAACACCTAGAAGAAGTAAAGAACAAACAAACAGAGGTGAACAATGTAATAACTGAAATGAAAAATACACTAGAAGGAATCAGTAGCAGAATAACTGTGGCAGAAGAACGGATAAGTGGCCTGGAAGACAGAAAGGTGGAAATCACTGCCATGGAACAGAATAAAGAAAAAGAATGAAAATAAATGAAGACACCCCAAGAGTCCTCTGGGACAACATTAAACGCAACAACATTCGCATTATAGGGGTCCCAGAAGGAGAAGAGAGAGAGAAAGGACCCGAGAATATATTTGAAGAGATTATGGTCAAAAACTTCCCTAGCATGGGAAAAGAAATAGCCACCCAAGTCCAGAAGCACAGAGTGTCCCAGGCAGGAGAAACCAAAGGAGAAAAATGACAAGACACATAGTAATCAAATTGACAAAAATTAACGACAAAGAAAAATTATTGAAAGCAGCAAGGGAAAAATGACAAATAACATACAAGGGAAATCCCATAAGGACAACAGCTGATTTCTCAGCAGAAAATCTACAAGCCAGAAGGAAGTGGCATGATAAATTTAAAGTGATGAAAGGGAAGAACCTACAACCAAGAGTACTGCACCCTGCAAAGAGCTCATTCAGATTTGATGGAGAAATCAAAAGCCTTACAGACAAGCAAAAGCTAAGAGAATTCAGCACCATGCAACCAGCTCTACACCAAATGCTAAAAGAACTTCTCTAAGTGGGAAACACAAGAGAAGAAAAGGACCCACCAAGACAAACCCATAACAATTAAGAAAATAGTAGTAGGAACATACATATCGATAATTACCTTAAACGTGAATGCACTAAATGTTCCAACCAAAAGACATAGACTGGCTGAATGGATACAAAAACAAGACCCATATATATGCTGTCTACAAGAGACCCATTTCAGACCTAGGGACACATACAGACTGAAAGTGAGGCGATGGAAAAATATATTCTATGCTAATGAAAATCAAAAGAAAGCTGGAGTAGCAATACTCATATCAGATAAAATAGACTTTAAAATAAAGAATGTTACAAGAGACAAGGAAAGACGCTACATAATGGTCAAGGGATCAAACCAAGAAGAAGACATAACAATTATAAATATATATGTACCCAACATAGGAGCACCTCAATGTATAAGGCAACTGCTAACAGCTATAAAAGAGGAAATCGACAGTAACACAATAATAGCGGGGGACTTTAACAGCTCACTTACACCAGTGGAGATCAGCCAGACAGAAAATTAATAAGGAAACACAAGCTTTAAATGACACAATAGACCAGATAGAGTTCATTGATATTTATAGGACATTCCATCCAAAAACAGCAGATTACACGTTCTTCTCAACTGCACACGGAACATTCTCCAGGATAGATCACATCTTGGGTCACAGATAAAGCCTCAGTAAATTTAAGAAAACTGAAATCATATCAAGCAGCTGTTCCGACCACAATGCTATGAGATTAGAAATCAATTACACGGAAAAAACCGTAAAAAACACAAACACATGGAGGCTAAACAATACGTTACTAAATAACCAAGAGATCACTGAAGAAATCAAAGGGGAAATCAAAAACTACCTAGAGACAAATGACAACAAAAACACGATGACCAAAACCTATGGGATGCAGCAAAAGGAGTTCTAAGAGGGAAGTTTATAGCAATACAAGCCTACCTCAAGAAACAAGAAAAATCTCAAATAAACAATCTAACCTTACACCTAGAGGAACTAGAGAAAGAAGAACAAAACCCAAAGTTAGTAGAAGGAAAGAAATCCTAAAGATCAGAGCAGAAATAAATGAAATAGAAACAAAGAAAACGGAAGCAAAGATCAACAAAACTAAAAGCTGGTTCTTTGAGAAGATAAGCAAAAATGATCAACCTTTAGCCAGACTCAAGAAAAAGAGGGAGAGGATGCAAATCAACAAAATTAGAAGTGAAAAAGGAGAAGTTACAACAGACACCACAGGAATACAAAGCATCCTAAGAGACTACTACAAGCAACTCTATGCCAATAAAATGGACAATCTGGAAGAAATGGACAAATTCTTAGAAAGGGATAACCTTCAAAGATTGAACCAGGAAGAAATAGAAAATATGAACAAACCTATCACTAGCAATGAAATTGAAACTGTGATTAAAAATCTTCCAACAAACAGAAGTCCAGAACCAGATGGCATCACAGGTGAATTCTATCAAACATTTAGAGAAGAGCTAACACCCAACCTTCTCAAATTCTTCAAAACAATTGCAGGGGAAGGAACACTCCCAAACTCATTCTATGAGACCACCATCACCCTGATACCAAAATCAGACAGAGATACTACAAGGAAAGAAAATTATAGACCAATATCACTGATGAATATAGATGTAAAAATCCTCAACAAAATACTAGCAAACAGAATCGAACAACAGATTAAAAGGATCATACACCATGATCAAGTGGGGTTTTTCCCAGGGATGCAAGGATTCTTCAATATACACAAATCAATGTGATACACCATATTAACAAATTGTAGAATAAAACCATATGATCATCTCAATAGATGAAGGAAAAGATTTTGAGAAAATTCAACACTCATTTACGATAAAAACTCTGCAGAGTGTGGGCATAGAGGGAAACTACCTCAACATAATAAAGGCCATATATGACAAACCCACAGCAAACAGCATTCTCAATGGTGAAAAACTGAAAGCGTCTCCTCTAAGATCAGAAACAAGACGAGGATGCCCACTCTCACCACTGCTATTCAACATAGTTTTGGAAGTCCTAGCCATGGCAATCAGAGAAGAAAAAGAAATAAAAGGAATACAAAAAGGAAAAGAAGAAGTAAAATTGTCACTGTTTGCAGATGACATGATATCATAGATAGAGAATCCTAAAGACGCCACCAGAAAACCACTGGAGCTAATCAATGAATTTGGTAAAGTTGCAGGATACAAAATTAATGCACAGAAATTGCTTGCATTCCTATACACTAACAATGAAAGATCAGAAAGAGAAATTAAGGAAACAATCCCATTACCACTGCAACAAAAAGAATAAAATACCTAGGAATAAACCTACCTAAGGAAGTAAAAGACCTGTACTCAGAAAACTATAAGACACTGATGAAAGAAATCAAAGATGATATAAACAGATGGAGACATATACCATGTTCTTGGATTAGAAGAATCAATATTGTGAAAATGACTATACTACCCAAAGCAATCTACAGATTCAATGCAATCCCGATCAAAATACCTTTGGCATTTTCTACAGAACAAGAAAAAAAAATCTTAAAATTTATAGGGAGACACAAAAGACCCTGGATAGCCAAAGCAGTCTTGAGGGGGAAAAAAAGAGCTGGAGGAATCAGACTTCCAGACTTCAGACTATATTACAAAGCTACAGAAATCAAGATAATATGGTACTGACACAAAAACAGAAATATAGGTCAATAGAACAGGATAGAAAGCACAGAGATAAACCCACGTACCTATGGTTAACTAATCTATGACAAAGGAGGCAAGGGTATACAATGGAGAAAAGACAGTGTCTTCAGTAAGTGGTGGGGGGAAAACTGGACAGCTACATGTAAAAGAATGAAATTAGTACACTCCCTAACACCATACACAAAAATAACTCAAAATGGATTAGAGACCTAAATATAAGACCAGCCACTATAAAACTCTTAGAAGAAAACATAAGCAGAACAGTCTATGACATAAATCACAGCAAGATCCTTTTTGACCCACCTCCTAGAGAAATGGAAATAAAAACAAAAATTAAAAAATGGGACCGAATGAAACATAAATTCTTTTGCACAGCAAAGGAAAACTTAAGCAAGATGAAAAGACAACCATCAGAATGGGAGAAAATATTTTCAAATGAAGCAAATGGCAAAGGATTAATCTACAAAAAGCAGCTCATGTAGCTCAATATCACAAAACCAAACAACCCAATCCAAAAATGGGCAGAAGACCTAAATAGACATTTCTCCAAAGAAGATATACAGGTTGCCAACAAACACATGAAAGGATGCTGAACATCACTAATCATTGGAGAAATGCAAATCAAAACTACAGTGAGGTATCACCTCACACCAGTCAGAATGGCCATCATCAAAAAATCTACCAACAGTAAATGCTGGAGAGGCATTTATTGGAGAAAAAGGAACCCTCTTGCACTGTTGGTGGGAATGTAAATTGATATAGCCACTAGGGAGAACGGTATGGGGCTTCCTTAAAAACTAAAAATAGAACTACCATACAACCCAGCAAACCCAATCCTGGACATTTACCCTGAGAAAACCATAATTCAAAAAGAGTCATGTACCACAATGTTCACTGTAGCTCTATTTACAATAGCCAGGACATGGAAGCAAACTAAGTGTCCATCAACAGATAAATGGATAAAGAAGATGTGGCACATATATACAATGGAACATTATTCAGCCATAAAAAGAAATGAAATTGAGTTATTTTTAGTGAGGTGGATGGATCTAGAGTCTGTCCTACAGAGTGAAGTAAGTCAGAAAGAGAAAAACAAATACCGTATGCTAACACATATATATGGAATCTAAAAAAAAAAAGTTTATGAAGAACCTAGGGGCAGGAAAGGATTAAGGACACAGACGTAGAGAAAGGACTTGAGGACATGGGGAGAGGGAAGGGTAAGCTGGGACAAAGTGAGAGAGTGGTATGGACATATATACACTACCAAATGTAAAATTGATAGCTACTGGGAAGCAGCCACATAGCACAGGGAGATCAGCTCTGTGCTTTGTGACCACCTAAAAGGGTGGGATAAGGGAGTGAGAGGGAGGTGCAAGAGGGAGGGGATATGGTGTTATATGTATACGCATAGCTGATTCACTTTTTTATACAGCAGAAACTAACACACAATTGTAAAGCAATTATACTCCAATAAAGATGTAAAAGAAAAAAAAAAAAAAAGAAAGCCCAGAGATAAACCTACACACCTATGGCCCACTAATCTATGACAAAGGAGGCAAGGGTATACAATGGAGAAAAGACAGTCTCTTCAATAAGTGGTGCTGGGAAAAATGGACAGCTACATGTAAAAGAATGAAATTAGAACACTCCCTAACACCATACACAAAAAATAAACTCCAAATGGATTAGAGACCGAAATGTAAGACCGGACACTATAAAACTCTTAGAGGAAAACATAGGAAGAATACTCTTTGACATAAATCACAGCAAGATTTTTTTGATCCACCTCCTAGAGTAATGGAATAAAAAAAAAAAAAAAAAAAACAAATGGGAGCAAATGAAACCTAAAAGCTTTTGCAAAGCAAAGGAAACTACAAACAAGACGAAAAGACAACCCTCAGAATGGGAGAAAATATTTGCAAACGAATCAATGGACAAAGGATTAATCTCCAATGTATATAAACAGCTCATGCAGCTCAACAGTAAAAAAACAAACAAACCAATCCAAAAATGGGCAGATGACGTAAATAGATATTTGTCCCAAGAAGACATACAGATGACCAAGAAACACATGAAAAGCTACTCAACATCACTAATTATTAGAGAAATATAAACCAAAACTACAATGAGGTATCACCTCACACGAGTTAGAATGGGCATCATCAGAAAATCTACAAACAACAAATGCTGGAGAGGGTGTGGAGAAAAGGGAACCCTCTTACACTATTTGTGGGAATGTAAATTGATACAGTCACTATGGAGAACAGTATGGAGGTTCCTTAAAAAACTAAAAATAGAATTACCATATGACCCAGCAATCCCACTACTGGTCATATACCCAGAGAAAACCATAATTCAAAAAGACATATTCACCACAATATTCATTGCAGCACTATTTACAATAGCCAGGTCATGGAAGCAACCTAAATGCCCATAGACAGACGAACGGAAAAGATGTGCTACATATATAAAATGGAATATTACTCAGCCATAAAAAGGAATGAAATTGGGTCATTTGTAGAGACGTGGATAGATCTAGAGACTGTCATACAGAGTGAAGTAAGTCAGAAAGAGAAAAACAAATATCGTATATTAACGCATACATGTAGAACCTAGAAAAATGGTAAAGATGAACTGGTTTGCAAGGCAGAAATAGAGACACAGATGTAGAGAACAAATGTATGGACACCAAGGGGGGAAAGTGGCAGGGTGGTGGTGGTGGGATGAATTGCGACCCTGGGATTGACATATATACACTTATATGTATAAAATAGATAACCAATAAGAGCCTGCTGTATAAAAAAATGAATAAAATAAATTCAAAAATTAAAAAATAAATAATACTTAAGAAAATAAAACAGAAAAAAAAGTTCTGTCCTTCCCATAGACGTATTTATATGAATGAATGATTTCCATGCTTATATCCATAAATACAAAAAGAGGAATAAAACTTACCTTGAACCAAAAAAGAAAAAAAAAACTGAACCCACTGGTCATACAGAGGAAAACCCTATCAGCGCACTTGCTCCAGTGGTAAACAATTCTTAAGTTGGTCACAGGTGGGGAATCATCTCCCATGCAGCCAGCAGCCCCCACACAAGGAGCGTCCTCATTGCAAAGCTGGGGGACTGTGAGGAGGCGTCTCTGACTAAACGTGAGCTGAGCCCCAGGCCAGCTGCTGCTGAACTTTTCCCACCGTTCCCAGGTAAAACACCTGAATGTGTGCAAAGACTAAAAACTAGAGGAAGGGGCTTGGAGTCACACCAGCGACAGCACGCAGGTCGACTTGGTGCCTGCAGGCCAGCCAGGATGGTCCTGGCCCCGGGCGCTCGTCTGGAAACTTTCCATTTCCCTGCCTGAGGTACCCCTCCTGTCCCGGCCCCCACTGCTTTTTTCCTTCCTTACCTCTGCCCGGGGAGAAATTCCAGCAGCAAGTATGGGTGACACATCCTCTTCTTTAGCAGGTGGCAGCCCGGCAACTCCTGCAGAAAGTCCAGTAGAGCCCCAGTCACAACGGGCCACTCATAGAGCCGTGGGCCCTACTGCCTCCCACCAGCCCAACCCCGAGACTGCTGATGGGGCAGAGAATATGGCGTCAGGCACAGCTGCAGAGGCTTTTGCTGCCTGGAGGGGTGTTTATATTGACCTCAACCCAGGCACACCTGGGGAGGGCTGGCCGGCCGGGTCAGGCTGCCCAGGTCAGCCAATCCTCGCCCCTCAGGGGCTCAGATTTGCAGAAAATGGGCCTTGCTGCACCGGCCAGATCCAAGGAACAGGTGTAGGGTCCCGAGAGTCAGGATAGATAAGGGGCGGCAGCCCTGGCTTGTTTTCTAATCATTTTATCTGGTCCATGAGTGGGAGACAACTTCAAGAAGACCCTCTGCTAATGAGAGGAACCCAGGAGTCAGGGAGAGGAGGGGTGGTGGGTGGAGACAGAGGCCTGGTGCCCCGGCTGCTGTGGAAGCCCCTGGAAGACCAGGCAGAGGGAGGTCGCACAGAGTGAAGCCTAGGGTCACAGACCTGTTGGAGCTGCTGTTTATTAGTTCAAGCTCTGCTCTGAGGTGCTCTGTGTCAGCTCTGAGTGACAGGTGTGCTGGGGGTGCTCTGCAATGAGGGCTATGTGCACAGTTCCTGTGTGCCCAGCCCTGTCGGGGTACCTGTCCACGGGAGCTCCATATCCAGGGAGGGGCCTGCCCACGAGAGCCCCGTGGGCTGCTGGGTACCTGCCCAGGTGAGCTCCATATCCTGGGAGGGGTCTGACCATGATGGCCCCATGGGCTGCTGGGTACCTGCCCAGGTGAGCTCCATATCCTGGGAGGGGCCTGACCACCAGAGCCCCATGGGCTGCTGGGGACCTGGTAGAGGACGCCAGGACAGTCAGTGAAGCCACAGAGGATATACATCTAGTAGTTCCTAATGTCATTCTACCATCCACCAGGACATGGTATTCTGTATTAGACTTCAATGATGCCTTCTTCTGTATTCCATTCGTCCCAGAGTCACAAGAAATTTTGGCTGTGAGTGGCAGGACTCAACATACAACAAAAAGAATACTGCTGGGCCGTCCTGCCCCAGGGGTTCAAAAATTCCCACACCATCTTTGGGGAAACGTTAGCTAAAGACCTAAAAGATCTACCTCTGGAGAAGGGAACCCTCCTTCAATATGCAGATGACATTCTGATCACCAGCCCGACTAAGGAGGCCTCTGAACTACCTAGCCAATAAAAGATAGAAGGTGTCCAAGAAAAAGGCTCAAATATCACAAACTAAGGTGACCTTCTTGGGCTTCATTCGCTCAGAAGGTCGGAGAAGCCCACCCCAGGAAAGGGAAGAAGCCATTTGCAGCCTCACCCTTCCTGAAACTAGAAGACAGCTTAGGGGTTCCTGGGGAGACCGGGGTTTGCTGCATCTGGATCCCTAACTACAGTCTAATAGCTGGGCCTCTATATGAAACACTGAAAGGAAAAGATGATGATCCTTTTGAATAGAATCCAGAAGTGGCCTTTCAAGAATGGAAAGAGCAGTCAGTTCAGACCCGTGCCCTGGACCTCCCTAAGTTAGCTAAACCCTTTGACCTTTACATTCCTGGTCCAAGGCGAATCGCCCTTGGAGTATTAGTGCAAAAACTGGGACCACTTGAAATGGAACAATGCAAGAATGCCCTCCAGGCATTGGCCAGCCACCCCATCCGACCAGGATACTGGGGGTATCTAAAAACCTGGAAATCAGCAGCCCACAAGGCCAGCTCCCTCCTAAGGGAAAAGGACGCCACTTGGTGATCCTAACCACCCACCATGCCCTGAAGTTGCAGGGATTGCTCCGTGGGCACAATGACCTCGAGTGAGGAGGCCCTCCAACACCAACCTCCAGAGAGACAACCTGGGGCAATGGGCCCCCATGACGACTCGTGTGACCATCACTTGACCTGGAGCTTCTCTCAGAAAACAACAAGAGTGTGCCCCAAAAGAGCAGACTATTGCTTACAGGACTTACTGCACCCAGAGCGGAGCTAATAAACTTGGTAGGGGAACCGTAAATAACGCTGCCACCATAGAAAAGCCTACAGACACCGCGGTGACGGCGGCCAATGAGACCGGCTGTACTCCTGGCTACTTCAAAAGGCCGTTGACTGAGTGGCCATCATGTTCCTGGATCACCACCGGCCCTGGACTGTCTGGGAGTTGAGCAAGCAGGGCTCTGACACCTGGTGCTGTTTGTACGTTAATTCAGTGGCCTAACTGAAGAAAGCGCAGACTACTGGTCAGAGCATCTAGGCTGGCAGAAACCGTCAGCCTAAGGGGGCCGAACCAATGTGGAGCAGGGTAAAACGGCCCACCCCCCCCCCCCAGCGTCTCTGCACATCTCTTTCCTGGACCCTTAAAGATCATTAGAATCTATAAAACTTCCAATGCTGGTGCTCAGGCAGACGAGCAGTGAGGGAGGAGGCCTGGGGACAATCAACCTCACCTGGAGGCTGCTTGGGAGAAGTCCTCCCCCTCGCCCCGGGTATGAGGACACCCAACTCAGCACGAAGCATTTACAGAAGAGGTGTATGCACCCTCAGCACCCCAAGAATGAGGAATGGGACAAAAGGCAGAGGAGGGCTTTGTCACTGGCAAAGCCCATGAAAAATTCCTGGGAGATGAAAATAGAATCTGGGCAATAAAATAAAGTCTAACCATTTTTTCCTTTGTGCTTTGTCTAATTTCACTTGCTCCTAGGTTTCCACATGCAGAGGTCCCACACCCGACACTTCAGACCCGATTTCCTAGTGCAAAATGGCTGGGCCGACACCTCAGCTCGTGGGGTCCCGTGCAGACTCTGCGACATAGAGCCTGAGCTCCAGCCAACCCGGCCCTCGAGAGCTCTACCCCCTCCCTCCTGCTGACGCTGCCAGGATCTCTACACAGCAGCCCGGCCCACAACCCGCAAGGGAGCACACACTCTCACCTCTCCATTCTCTGATCAAAATATAAAGTTTTCCTTTGCTTCTGAACCAAAGTCAGTCTCGATCTGTTGGCTCCAATGACACTGGGCAGGGAGACCCTTGTTGGGACCCACTCTGCAGGATCAGTAACAGAATTTGAGAACATTGTAACTTCAAAGAACAGATGTGTGAGCCAAACTGTAATTAACATAGAGCAGTGTATAAGGCTCGTGTAAAATAAGATGTTTCTAACACTTCCATTTGATATTTCCATCACTTTATTATAAGCAAGTTCAGTGGAGGGGTTTGTCTTATTTGTCAGGTCAACAGTAGAGAAATGCAGTGATTTCTTTCCAAGGATGGACATCTAATAATCTTGGTTGAAGTTTCAACCTTGTTTTGAATGATTTTCCATTGAAAATGATACCTCTCTTTCAGCTCCTAGATTTCTGAGAAGTATAAAATCTTATATTTTTTTATTACCAAAGGGGAAAGGTGGGAGGAGGGATAAATTAACAGTTTCAGATTAACATATACACACTGCTATGTATAAAATATATCATCAACAAGGAACTACTGTATAACACAGGGAACTATACTCAATATTTTGTAATGACCCCTAAGGGGAAATAATCTGAAAAACAATAGATATCTATATCGACATCATCTATCAACTACAGATAAAATGGAAACTAAAGGAGGCCGATGGTGAGCGTTTCTGAACCTGAAGACTTCAATCATCTAAAGTTCGGACTCTGACTAAGGCCCAAGTCCCTTAAAGAACACACATGTACCAGTAGCTTAAAAATTCCCCAGATTGGAGTTCGGGGAGAAACTGATTTGGAAAAATCCCTGGTGTTCTCCTTACATACACGGGACCTTTCCTACAGCTAAAACATGCCTGTGACACCCAGAAGATGGAACACGGTTGGATCAGGGAGATTTTGGAAAAGGCACAAAAACTCCTAATTTCCTGGTTGTTGGGTTCACCCCTCCAGCCTTTTTCCTTAAAATCTCCCCACTTGAGGATGTCAGCACCTTCAACATCCAGTTGCACAAAATTTGGAATTTTTCCAAAGGAAGAAGGGGAAGGAGGAGAAACAAGGAGAGCCAAGCCCTAGATGTTTGGACAGGAACATGTCACTATACTTTCCAATCAGGAAGAAGAATTAAGCAAAGGCTTAGCCTGCCACCGGGAACCAGAGTAGGGCCAGAAGCAAACCAGCGGTTCTGCGGACAGCTCCCAAAAAAGCGAGTTGAAAAATGGAGCTCAGGGGCACTGCAATTCACAAACCTGCAGAGTTATAAATTATAACTATCGTCCAAAATTATATTGAGGGAAGTCAATGAACAGGATTGGAAAGGAAGGCAGAATTGCAGGAAACAGATTTCAGGACTTAGATTCGAATAGCCCCTAAAGCACATGAAAAGCGGCCAAACGTCGACAATGATGCACAAGGCCAAAAAGAGCATATGTGTTTTTTTCTGAATAAATTCAGGAAAAAACGCATAGGCCCTCTTTGGCCAACCAAGCAAGCCGGAAATAAAATTCAGCACTACAAAGAAGTCTCACTTCCCATCGGTCAAAAGTGCCTTCCTAAAAAAGTGTAAAAAAAAAATACTGGAGAGGCCAGGGAGGACAGGGAGCATTGTTACACTGATGGTCGGGATGTAAATTGCCAATGGCGACTCTGGAGAAGGGTATGGTATTTCCTAAAACATCTAAAAAACACAGCTAGAGAGAAAGGGGCACATCCATTCATGGGCGTATAAATTGGAAAAATAAAAATCAAAAAGACACAGGCACCCCAAAGTTAAAGGGCTGCTCTGGTTACAAGAACCTCCACTTGTGTACATCTTAAATATCCCAGGGATGAAAAAAATGGTAAAGAAGTTGTGGTCCTTATGTACAATGGAATATCATTCAGCCATGAAATCAATGCCCTAAGGCTAGTAGCAGCATGATGAGTGGATTTAGGTACGACGATTCTAAGTGAAATAAGTCACACAGAAAAACACACTTATCATTAGATATCACTTAGAGAGGGAATGTAAAAACTGATACCCTTGAACTGAATTACAAAACAGAACAGAGTCACACATTTTGAAAACACACTATGGCTGCTTAACGCGAAAGGTGAGGTGGGGTGATGCATAAAACAAGGGTTTCAAATTAGCTCAGATACCGTTCCATAAACCAAATATGTAATAGACAAGACCTACTCCTTGCTCAGTGAACTGGACTCAACACCCCCTATTCACCGCACAAGAATATATCTGACTAGTAAGAATCTGAAAACCTATGTATTGATCTCTCTCTGGAAGAGAGTCAAGTGAGTGTAAAGTGGCATAAACACAGCCGTGAAAAGCAGCTAAACCCCATTTTAAAAATAAATTACCTTTAAAAACCCGTGAAACAAAGACAGGGAAAGAGAGACAAATTCTTACAAAATTCGTTCAGGGGCTGTGATGCAACCTGGATTGACCATATCTAGACCCACAGGTGATTGAGACATAAAGGTGGGCACTCATGGGGCTGAGACTTTGGGTGAGGTTGGGTGAGCAAACGCAGACCCTTTAAAGTAATACTGCGTGGTACCCATCCCATGGGTCCCAAATCTCCAGGTTCAAGGGCATCTTCCTACATCGAAAACATGCATGAGAAACCCAGAAGATGGTACACCGTCTGATCGGGAAAGGCTTCTGAAACGCACCTCATTTCTCATCTCCTTGTGCTCGGGTTCGCCTTTCCAGCCACTTTACTAGCAATCTCCCTACTTGGGGAATAAGCACCTTTAACCTCCTCTTCTCTGCAGGTTGCAATTTGTCCTGAGGATGAACGGGAAGAGGGGGAACCAATGAGAGACTAGATCTAGGTGTTGTGACAGGCACAGGTCACTCTATTTTCCCATCAGGAAGAAGAATTAACCACAGGCTCAGCATGCCCCCCGGAACCAGAATAGGGCCTGAAGCAATCCTGCGCATTTGTGGCCAGCTCCCAAAAAATCCAGTTGAAAAATGGAGCTCAGGGACACTGCAATTCACAAACCTGCAGAGTTATAAATGATAAGTCTCGTACACAAATATATTGAGGGAAGGCAATGAAGAGGATTTGAAAGCAAGGCAGAATTGCAGGAAACAGGTATCAGGAGGTAGATTCGAATCGCCTTTAAAGCACATGAAAAGCAGCAAAACGTGGACAATGATGCCCTTGGCCAAAAAGGGCGTATGCGTTTTTTCCTGAATATATTCAGGAAAAAACGCATACGCCCTTTTTGGCCAACCAAGCAACCTGGAAAGGCAAATCACCGCTACAATGAAGTCTCGCTTCCCATCGTTCAAAGGCCGTGCTGAAAAAAGAGTCAAAACCAGAAATGCAGGACAGGCCATGGAGCAATGGCAGCCTTGCTACGCTGATGGGCGGGATGTAAATTGCCAACAGCCACTCTGGAGAAGTGTACGGTGTGTCCTGAAACATCTAAAAAACACAGCTTAGTGAGCATAGGGCACTTCAACTCATGGGCGTATAAATTGGGAAAACTAAAAATCATCAAGACACAGGCACCCCAAAGTTTAGGGCTGCTCTGTTCCCAAGAACCTCCACTTCGGTACTCCTTAAACATCCCAGGAAGGGGAAAATTGATATAGAAGTTGTGGTACTTATGTACAATGGAATATCACTCAGCCATGAAATCAATGTCATAAGGCTACTAGCAGCATGATGAGTGGATGTAGGTATGATGATTTTAAGTGAAATAAGTCACATAGAAAAAGACACTTATCAAAGATATCACTTATAGAGGGAATGTAAAAATCGCTACACTTAAACTGATTTACAAAACAGAACAGAATCACACATTTACAAAACACACTATGGCTGCTTAACGGGAAAGGTGAGGTGGGTGATGCATAAACCCGGGATTTGAAATTAGCACAGATATCACTCCATAAATCAAATATGTAATAGACAAGACCTACTCCTTGCTCAGTGAACTGGACGCAACACCCTCTATTCACCGCACAAGAATATATCTGACTAGTAAGAATCTTAAAACCTATGTATTGATATCTCTCTTTAAGTGAGTCAAGTGGGTGTAAAGCGGCATAAACACAGCAGTGAAAAGCAGCAAAACCCCATTTTAAAATAAATAACTTTAAAAAACCCAAAAAACTAAGACAGTGATAGAGAGAGGAAATTGTACATAATTCGTTCCTGGGCTGTGATGCAACCTTGTTTGACCATATCTAGACCCACAGCTGGATGAGAAATAAAGCTGGACACTCTTGCAGCTGAAGGTCTCTTTCCCTAGTTACCAGATTGGGGAACGTAAAAAGGCTGCTGCCCTCTGGCCGTTACCTGCAAAAGCAGCTTTAATACCTGTGTTAATGGTCACTTCATATGAACAAGTACTTCAGGGCTGTAAATGAAACCTGCCCTCAAAATGTCTTGAGGGAGGTAATGGCCAAAACTTTTCAAAATGTGACACTTACTTTAAGAAAACAATTTGAAGAACTAAGCTGTAATCACAGTTTGATAAATAAAAAGAGCATGCTTTAAAGATCAATTTCAACAGATTATGGGACACATGCAAATTCAACCACACAGAGGTATCAGCTCGCACCTGTTAGAATAACCAGCAGCAAGCAAACTACAAACAATAAATATTGAAGGTGTTTTGGAGAAATGCATACCCTCAATTTTAAGTGGGACATAACCTGGAAAGAGCCACTAATGAGAACTGAATGGTGGTGCCTTTAAAACGTACACACTGAGCTACCATATGATACAGCAAGCCCACTCCTTGGCCTATAACATAAGGAGATAGAACTGGAAAGACACAGGCAAGCAAATGTGCATTGCAGCAGTATTACAATAACCAAGACATGGAGGCAACCGAAAAGTCCATCAAGAGGTGCGTGGCCAAAGAATAACTGGTACACGTACAGATGGAATATGAGCCAGGGAAAAAAACAAAACAATGTCAATTGCAGCACTGTGTATGATTCTTGAGTTAATCAGGCAAATTGTACTAAGTCAGAAAGCAAAAGACACATATCCTATAATATCACTTATAGGTCTTAGCTAAAAATTGATACCAATGAAGATATTTCCACAGAGAAATGCAATCACAGATTCATTAAACAAACTTAGGGTTCTCCAAATGGAAAGGTGTGAGGATTGGATACATTAGGATATTGGGGTTAAGATAGATATAGAAACACATGTGAAATATGTAATCACCAAAGACCTATGTAATACCAAGACAAGACTACTCAACATGGTGTCATAACCTACATGGGAAAATGATCCAAAGAAGAATAGATATATGTATATGTTTAAAAGAACCACATCTTGCACACCTAGAAGAAACAAAACATTTTAATCAAATTTGCTCTGACAAAAAATAAAAATTAAATTAAAAAAAGAACAAGAAGTAATGAGACATAAACTTAAGGGGCTTTGTGCTGGCACATAGCATTCTAATTTACAACCAGAACATGACTTCCATTAAGGCTCTGTCATCACTAATAAAGCAGCTTTATAAGCAATGTTGAAGGTAGCTTAAAAGAAGTCTCACTAATTATTGATAGTAACAAGGAAACAAAGAAAAGTAAAAATCTCACTGCAAAAAGTATACATAGGGTAAGGATAGTAGATCAAACACTGATTAAACTTCTGTAAAGAATAAAAGACAACAGTAGTATGTTTTGTTAAAAAAGAGAGGGCCCAAATAAATCTGAAATGAAAGAGATGATGTTACAACAGACACCACAGAAATACAAAGTATCCTAAGATACACACAGGGTAACTCAGGGCTCAGACTGGACAGAGCCCACTCTCCAGTCCCCTGTACATGACTTACAGGAGCCTCAGGAACTGAGGAGGGGGTCCCTGAGGAGAGGCTCAAGATAGAATATGGTAGGCATTAACATGACTGCATTCATCTTAAACATGCCTGAACTACATTCACACGAGATGATTTTGTCCTGTATGTACATCGGCACCTCTAGCCGGAACTGCAGATCTTTGGCTTCAACACCTCTACTGACAACATTAGCTTCACCTGCTGTGGACCGTCTCCTATAGGATTTCTAGAATCACAAAACATCGAAGCTTCACAGGACCCAGAGTCTGTGCGACTCCACACAGAGTCTCAGAGTCTCAACTCCACTCAGATACTCCACTCTTGGAGGGCACACACAAAGTAGTGTGCACATCAGGACCCAGGGGAAGGAGCAGTGACCCCGTAGGAGAATGACCAGAACTACCTGCTACTTTTAGAGGGTCTCCTGCAGAGGCAGCTGGTGGCTGTGGCTGTGGCTCACCGTGAGGACAACGACACTGGCAGCAGAAGTTCTGGGAAATACTCCTTGGTGTGAGCCCTCCCAGAGTCCGCCATTAGCCCCACCAAGAGCAAGGTAGGCTCCAGTGCTGGGTCGCCTCAGGCCAAACAACCAACAGGGAGGGAACCCAGCCCCATGCATCAGCAGACAAGCGGATTCAACTTTTTATTAAAGTTTTATTTAATCCGTAGACAAGCGGATTAAAGCTCTGCCCACCAAAGCAACACCCAGCTCTACCCACCACCAGTCCCTCCCATCAGGAAGCTTGCACAAGTCTCTAAGATAGACTCATCCACCAGAGAGCAGACAGCAGAAGCAAGAAGAACTACAATTCTGCAGCCTGTGGAAGGAAAACCACATTCACAGGAAGATAGACAAAATGAAAAGGCAGAGGACTTTATACCAGATCAAGGAACAAGATAAAACCCCAGAAAAAAAACGGAATGAGGTGGAGATAGGGAACCTTCCAGAAAAAGAATTCAGAATAATGATAGTGAAGTTGAGCCAAGACCTTAGAAAAAGAAAGGAGGCAAAGATCGAGAAGACACAAGAAATGCTTAACAAAGACCTAGAAGAATTAAGGAACAAACACCTAGAAGAAGTAAAGAACAAACAAACAGAGGTGAACAATGTAATAACTGAAATGAAAAATACACTAGAAGGAATCAGTAGCAGAATAACTGTGGCAGAAGAACGGATAAGTGGCCTGGAAGACAGAAAGGTGGAAATCACTGCCATGGAACAGAATAAAGAAAAAGAATGAAAATAAATGAAGACACCCCAAGAGTCCTCTGGGACAACATTAAACGCAACAACATTCGCATTATAGGGGTCCCAGAAGGAGAAGAGAGAGAGAAAGGACCCGAGAATATATTTGAAGAGATTATGGTCAAAAACTTCCCTAGCATGGGAAAAGAAATAGCCACCCAAGTCCAGAAGCACAGAGTGTCCCAGGCAGGAGAAACCAAAGGAGAAAAATGACAAGACACATAGTAATCAAATTGACAAAAATTAACGACAAAGAAAAATTATTGAAAGCAGCAAGGGAAAAATGACAAATAACATACAAGGGAAATCCCATAAGGACAACAGCTGATTTCTCAGCAGAAAATCTACAAGCCAGAAGGAAGTGGCATGATAAATTTAAAGTGATGAAAGGGAAGAACCTACAACCAAGAGTACTGCACCCTGCAAAGAGCTCATTCAGATTTGATGGAGAAATCAAAAGCCTTACAGACAAGCAAAAGCTAAGAGAATTCAGCACCATGCAACCAGCTCTACACCAAATGCTAAAAGAACTTCTCTAAGTGGGAAACACAAGAGAAGAAAAGGACCCACCAAGACAAACCCATAACAATTAAGAAAATAGTAGTAGGAACATACATATCGATAATTACCTTAAACGTGAATGCACTAAATGTTCCAACCAAAAGACATAGACTGGCTGAATGGATACAAAAACAAGACCCATATATATGCTGTCTACAAGAGACCCATTTCAGACCTAGGGACACATACAGACTGAAAGTGAGGCGATGGAAAAATATATTCTATGCTAATGAAAATCAAAAGAAAGCTGGAGTAGCAATACTCATATCAGATAAAATAGACTTTAAAATAAAGAATGTTACAAGAGACAAGGAAAGACGCTACATAATGGTCAAGGGATCAAACCAAGAAGAAGACATAACAATTATAAATATATATGTACCCAACATAGGAGCACCTCAATGTATAAGGCAACTGCTAACAGCTATAAAAGAGGAAATCGACAGTAACACAATAATAGCGGGGGACTTTAACAGCTCACTTACACCAGTGGAGATCAGCCAGACAGAAAATTAATAAGGAAACACAAGCTTTAAATGACACAATAGACCAGATAGAGTTCATTGATATTTATAGGACATTCCATCCAAAAACAGCAGATTACACGTTCTTCTCAACTGCACACGGAACATTCTCCAGGATAGATCACATCTTGGGTCACAGATAAAGCCTCAGTAAATTTAAGAAAACTGAAATCATATCAAGCAGCTGTTCCGACCACAATGCTATGAGATTAGAAATCAATTACACGGAAAAAACCGTAAAAAACACAAACACATGGAGGCTAAACAATACGTTACTAAATAACCAAGAGATCACTGAAGAAATCAAAGGGGAAATCAAAAACTACCTAGAGACAAATGACAACAAAAACACGATGACCAAAACCTATGGGATGCAGCAAAAGGAGTTCTAAGAGGGAAGTTTATAGCAATACAAGCCTACCTCAAGAAACAAGAAAAATCTCAAATAAACAATCTAACCTTACACCTAGAGGAACTAGAGAAAGAAGAACAAAACCCAAAGTTAGTAGAAGGAAAGAAATCCTAAAGATCAGAGCAGAAATAAATGAAATAGAAACAAAGAAAACGGAAGCAAAGATCAACAAAACTAAAAGCTGGTTCTTTGAGAAGATAAGCAAAAATGATCAACCTTTAGCCAGACTCAAGAAAAAGAGGGAGAGGATGCAAATCAACAAAATTAGAAGTGAAAAAGGAGAAGTTACAACAGACACCACAGGAATACAAAGCATCCTAAGAGACTACTACAAGCAACTCTATGCCAATAAAATGGACAATCTGGAAGAAATGGACAAATTCTTAGAAAGGGATAACCTTCAAAGATTGAACCAGGAAGAAATAGAAAATATGAACAAACCTATCACTAGCAATGAAATTGAAACTGTGATTAAAAATCTTCCAACAAACAGAAGTCCAGAACCAGATGGCATCACAGGTGAATTCTATCAAACATTTAGAGAAGAGCTAACACCCAACCTTCTCAAATTCTTCAAAACAATTGCAGGGGAAGGAACACTCCCAAACTCATTCTATGAGACCACCATCACCCTGATACCAAAATCAGACAGAGATACTACAAGGAAAGAAAATTATAGACCAATATCACTGATGAATATAGATGTAAAAATCCTCAACAAAATACTAGCAAACAGAATCGAACAACAGATTAAAAGGATCATACACCATGATCAAGTGGGGTTTTTCCCAGGGATGCAAGGATTCTTCAATATACACAAATCAATGTGATACACCATATTAACAAATTGTAGAATAAAACCATATGATCATCTCAATAGATGAAGGAAAAGATTTTGAGAAAATTCAACACTCATTTACGATAAAAACTCTGCAGAGTGTGGGCATAGAGGGAAACTACCTCAACATAATAAAGGCCATATATGACAAACCCACAGCAAACAGCATTCTCAATGGTGAAAAACTGAAAGCGTCTCCTCTAAGATCAGAAACAAGACGAGGATGCCCACTCTCACCACTGCTATTCAACATAGTTTTGGAAGTCCTAGCCATGGCAATCAGAGAAGAAAAAGAAATAAAAGGAATACAAAAAGGAAAAGAAGAAGTAAAATTGTCACTGTTTGCAGATGACATGATATCATAGATAGAGAATCCTAAAGACGCCACCAGAAAACCACTGGAGCTAATCAATGAATTTGGTAAAGTTGCAGGATACAAAATTAATGCACAGAAATTGCTTGCATTCCTATACACTAACAATGAAAGATCAGAAAGAGAAATTAAGGAAACAATCCCATTACCACTGCAACAAAAAGAATAAAATACCTAGGAATAAACCTACCTAAGGAAGTAAAAGACCTGTACTCAGAAAACTATAAGACACTGATGAAAGAAATCAAAGATGATATAAACAGATGGAGACATATACCATGTTCTTGGATTAGAAGAATCAATATTGTGAAAATGACTATACTACCCAAAGCAATCTACAGATTCAATGCAATCCCGATCAAAATACCTTTGGCATTTTCTACAGAACAAGAAAAAAAAATCTTAAAATTTATAGGGAGACACAAAAGACCCTGGATAGCCAAAGCAGTCTTGAGGGGGAAAAAAAGAGCTGGAGGAATCAGACTTCCAGACTTCAGACTATATTACAAAGCTACAGAAATCAAGATAATATGGTACTGACACAAAAACAGAAATATAGGTCAATAGAACAGGATAGAAAGCACAGAGATAAACCCACGTACCTATGGTTAACTAATCTATGACAAAGGAGGCAAGGGTATACAATGGAGAAAAGACAGTGTCTTCAGTAAGTGGTGGGGGGAAAACTGGACAGCTACATGTAAAAGAATGAAATTAGTACACTCCCTAACACCATACACAAAAATAACTCAAAATGGATTAGAGACCTAAATATAAGACCAGCCACTATAAAACTCTTAGAAGAAAACATAAGCAGAACAGTCTATGACATAAATCACAGCAAGATCCTTTTTGACCCACCTCCTAGAGAAATGGAAATAAAAACAAAAATTAAAAAATGGGACCGAATGAAACATAAATTCTTTTGCACAGCAAAGGAAAACTTAAGCAAGATGAAAAGACAACCATCAGAATGGGAGAAAATATTTTCAAATGAAGCAAATGGCAAAGGATTAATCTACAAAAAGCAGCTCATGTAGCTCAATATCACAAAACCAAACAACCCAATCCAAAAATGGGCAGAAGACCTAAATAGACATTTCTCCAAAGAAGATATACAGGTTGCCAACAAACACATGAAAGGATGCTGAACATCACTAATCATTGGAGAAATGCAAATCAAAACTACAGTGAGGTATCACCTCACACCAGTCAGAATGGCCATCATCAAAAAATCTACCAACAGTAAATGCTGGAGAGGCATTTATTGGAGAAAAAGGAACCCTCTTGCACTGTTGGTGGGAATGTAAATTGATATAGCCACTAGGGAGAACGGTATGGGGCTTCCTTAAAAACTAAAAATAGAACTACCATACAACCCAGCAAACCCAATCCTGGACATTTACCCTGAGAAAACCATAATTCAAAAAGAGTCATGTACCACAATGTTCACTGTAGCTCTATTTACAATAGCCAGGACATGGAAGCAAACTAAGTGTCCATCAACAGATAAATGGATAAAGAAGATGTGGCACATATATACAATGGAACATTATTCAGCCATAAAAAGAAATGAAATTGAGTTATTTTTAGTGAGGTGGATGGATCTAGAGTCTGTCCTACAGAGTGAAGTAAGTCAGAAAGAGAAAAACAAATACCGTATGCTAACACATATATATGGAATCTAAAAAAAAAAAGTTTATGAAGAACCTAGGGGCAGGAAAGGATTAAGGACACAGACGTAGAGAAAGGACTTGAGGACATGGGGAGAGGGAAGGGTAAGCTGGGACAAAGTGAGAGAGTGGTATGGACATATATACACTACCAAATGTAAAATTGATAGCTACTGGGAAGCAGCCACATAGCACAGGGAGATCAGCTCTGTGCTTTGTGACCACCTAAAAGGGTGGGATAAGGGAGTGAGAGGGAGGTGCAAGAGGGAGGGGATATGGTGTTATATGTATACGCATAGCTGATTCACTTTTTTATACAGCAGAAACTAACACACAATTGTAAAGCAATTATACTCCAATAAAGATGTAAAAGAAAAAAAAAAAAAAAGAAAGCCCAGAGATAAACCTACACACCTATGGCCCACTAATCTATGACAAAGGAGGCAAGGGTATACAATGGAGAAAAGACAGTCTCTTCAATAAGTGGTGCTGGGAAAAATGGACAGCTACATGTAAAAGAATGAAATTAGAACACTCCCTAACACCATACACAAAAAATAAACTCCAAATGGATTAGAGACCGAAATGTAAGACCGGACACTATAAAACTCTTAGAGGAAAACATAGGAAGAATACTCTTTGACATAAATCACAGCAAGATTTTTTTGATCCACCTCCTAGAGTAATGGAATAAAAAAAAAAAAAAAAAAAACAAATGGGAGCAAATGAAACCTAAAAGCTTTTGCAAAGCAAAGGAAACTACAAACAAGACGAAAAGACAACCCTCAGAATGGGAGAAAATATTTGCAAACGAATCAATGGACAAAGGATTAATCTCCAATGTATATAAACAGCTCATGCAGCTCAACAGTAAAAAAACAAACAAACCAATCCAAAAATGGGCAGATGACGTAAATAGATATTTGTCCCAAGAAGACATACAGATGACCAAGAAACACATGAAAAGCTACTCAACATCACTAATTATTAGAGAAATATAAACCAAAACTACAATGAGGTATCACCTCACACGAGTTAGAATGGGCATCATCAGAAAATCTACAAACAACAAATGCTGGAGAGGGTGTGGAGAAAAGGGAACCCTCTTACACTATTTGTGGGAATGTAAATTGATACAGTCACTATGGAGAACAGTATGGAGGTTCCTTAAAAAACTAAAAATAGAATTACCATATGACCCAGCAATCCCACTACTGGTCATATACCCAGAGAAAACCATAATTCAAAAAGACATATTCACCACAATATTCATTGCAGCACTATTTACAATAGCCAGGTCATGGAAGCAACCTAAATGCCCATAGACAGACGAACGGAAAAGATGTGCTACATATATAAAATGGAATATTACTCAGCCATAAAAAGGAATGAAATTGGGTCATTTGTAGAGACGTGGATAGATCTAGAGACTGTCATACAGAGTGAAGTAAGTCAGAAAGAGAAAAACAAATATCGTATATTAACGCATACATGTAGAACCTAGAAAAATGGTAAAGATGAACTGGTTTGCAAGGCAGAAATAGAGACACAGATGTAGAGAACAAATGTATGGACACCAAGGGGGGAAAGTGGCAGGGTGGTGGTGGTGGGATGAATTGCGACCCTGGGATTGACATATATACACTTATATGTATAAAATAGATAACCAATAAGAGCCTGCTGTATAAAAAAATGAATAAAATAAATTCAAAAATTAAAAAATAAATAATACTTAAGAAAATAAAACAGAAAAAAAAGTTCTGTCCTTCCCATAGACGTATTTATATGAATGAATGATTTCCATGCTTATATCCATAAATACAAAAAGAGGAATAAAACTTACCTTGAACCAAAAAAGAAAAAAAAAACTGAACCCACTGGTCATACAGAGGAAAACCCTATCAGCGCACTTGCTCCAGTGGTAAACAATTCTTAAGTTGGTCACAGGTGGGGAATCATCTCCCATGCAGCCAGCAGCCCCCACACAAGGAGCGTCCTCATTGCAAAGCTGGGGGACTGTGAGGAGGCGTCTCTGACTAAACGTGAGCTGAGCCCCAGGCCAGCTGCTGCTGAACTTTTCCCACCGTTCCCAGGTAAAACACCTGAATGTGTGCAAAGACTAAAAACTAGAGGAAGGGGCTTGGAGTCACACCAGCGACAGCACGCAGGTCGACTTGGTGCCTGCAGGCCAGCCAGGATGGTCCTGGCCCCGGGCGCTCGTCTGGAAACTTTCCATTTCCCTGCCTGAGGTACCCCTCCTGTCCCGGCCCCCACTGCTTTTTTCCTTCCTTACCTCTGCCCGGGGAGAAATTCCAGCAGCAAGTATGGGTGACACATCCTCTTCTTTAGCAGGTGGCAGCCCGGCAACTCCTGCAGAAAGTCCAGTAGAGCCCCAGTCACAACGGGCCACTCATAGAGCCGTGGGCCCTACTGCCTCCCACCAGCCCAACCCCGAGACTGCTGATGGGGCAGAGAATATGGCGTCAGGCACAGCTGCAGAGGCTTTTGCTGCCTGGAGGGGTGTTTATATTGACCTCAACCCAGGCACACCTGGGGAGGGCTGGCCGGCCGGGTCAGGCTGCCCAGGTCAGCCAATCCTCGCCCCTCAGGGGCTCAGATTTGCAGAAAATGGGCCTTGCTGCACCGGCCAGATCCAAGGAACAGGTGTAGGGTCCCGAGAGTCAGGATAGATAAGGGGCGGCAGCCCTGGCTTGTTTTCTAATCATTTTATCTGGTCCATGAGTGGGAGACAACTTCAAGAAGACCCTCTGCTAATGAGAGGAACCCAGGAGTCAGGGAGAGGAGGGGTGGTGGGTGGAGACAGAGGCCTGGTGCCCCGGCTGCTGTGGAAGCCCCTGGAAGACCAGGCAGAGGGAGGTCGCACAGAGTGAAGCCTAGGGTCACAGACCTGTTGGAGCTGCTGTTTATTAGTTCAAGCTCTGCTCTGAGGTGCTCTGTGTCAGCTCTGAGTGACAGGTGTGCTGGGGGTGCTCTGCAATGAGGGCTATGTGCACAGTTCCTGTGTGCCCAGCCCTGTCGGGGTACCTGTCCACGGGAGCTCCATATCCAGGGAGGGGCCTGCCCACGAGAGCCCCGTGGGCTGCTGGGTACCTGCCCAGGTGAGCTCCATATCCTGGGAGGGGTCTGACCATGATGGCCCCATGGGCTGCTGGGTACCTGCCCAGGTGAGCTCCATATCCTGGGAGGGGCCTGACCACCAGAGCCCCATGGGCTGCTGGGGACCTGGTAGAGGACGCCAGGACAGTCAGTGAAGCCACAGAGGATATACATCTAGTAGTTCCTAATGTCATTCTACCATCCACCAGGACATGGTATTCTGTATTAGACTTCAATGATGCCTTCTTCTGTATTCCATTCGTCCCAGAGTCACAAGAAATTTTGGCTGTGAGTGGCAGGACTCAACATACAACAAAAATAATACTGCTGGGCCGTCCTGCCCCAGGGGTTCAAAAATTCCCACACCATCTTTGGGGAAACGTTAGCTAAAGACCTAAAAGATCTACCTCTGGAGAAGGGAACCCTCCTTCAATATGCAGATGACATTCTGATCACCAGCCCGACTAAGGAGGCCTCTGAACTACCTAGCCAATAAAAGATAGAAGGTGTCCAAGAAAAAGGCTCAAATATCACAAACTAAGGTGACCTTCTTGGGCTTCATTCGCTCAGAAGGTCGGAGAAGCCCACCCCAGGAAAGGGAAGAAGCCATTTGCAGCCTCACCCTTCCTGAAACTAGAAGACAGCTTAGGGGTTCCTGGGGAGACCGGGGTTTGCTGCATCTGGATCCCTAACTACAGTCTAATAGCTGGGCCTCTATATGAAACACTGAAAGGAAAAGATGATGATCCTTTTGAATAGAATCCAGAAGTGGCCTTTCAAGAATGGAAAGAGCAGTCAGTTCAGACCCGTGCCCTGGACCTCCCTAAGTTAGCTAAACCCTTTGACCTTTACATTCCTGGTCCAAGGCGAATCGCCCTTGGAGTATTAGTGCAAAAACTGGGACCACTTGAAATGGAACAATGCAAGAATGCCCTCCAGGCATTGGCCAGCCACCCCATCCGACCAGGATACTGGGGGTATCTAAAAACCTGGAAATCAGCAGCCCACAAGGCCAGCTCCCTCCTAAGGGAAAAGGACGCCACTTGGTGATCCTAACCACCCACCATGCCCTGAAGTTGCAGGGATTGCTCCGTGGGCACAATGACCTCGAGTGAGGAGGCCCTCCAACACCAACCTCCAGAGAGACAACCTGGGGCAATGGGCCCCCATGACGACTCGTGTGACCATCACTTGACCTGGAGCTTCTCTCAGAAAACAACAAGAGTGTGCCCCAAAAGAGCAGACTATTGCTTACAGGACTTACTGCACCCAGAGCGGAGCTAATAAACTTGGTAGGGGAACCGTAAATAACGCTGCCACCATAGAAAAGCCTACAGACACCGCGGTGACGGCGGCCAATGAGACCGGCTGTACTCCTGGCTACTTCAAAAGGCCGTTGACTGAGTGGCCATCATGTTCCTGGATCACCACCGGCCCTGGACTGTCTGGGAGTTGAGCAAGCAGGGCTCTGACACCTGGTGCTGTTTGTACGTTAATTCAGTGGCCTAACTGAAGAAAGCGCAGACTACTGGTCAGAGCATCTAGGCTGGCAGAAACCGTCAGCCTAAGGGGGCCGAACCAATGTGGAGCAGGGTAAAACGGCCCACCCCCCCCCCCCAGCGTCTCTGCACATCTCTTTCCTGGACCCTTAAAGATCATTAGAATCTATAAAACTTCCAATGCTGGTGCTCAGGCAGACGAGCAGTGAGGGAGGAGGCCTGGGGACAATCAACCTCACCTGGAGGCTGCTTGGGAGAAGTCCTCCCCCTCGCCCCGGGTATGAGGACACCCAACTCAGCACGAAGCATTTACAGAAGAGGTGTATGCACCCTCAGCACCCCAAGAATGAGGAATGGGACAAAAGGCAGAGGAGGGCTTTGTCACTGGCAAAGCCCATGAAAAATTCCTGGGAGATGAAAATAGAATCTGGGCAATAAAATAAAGTCTAACCATTTTTTCCTTTGTGCTTTGTCTAATTTCACTTGCTCCTAGGTTTCCACATGCAGAGGTCCCACACCCGACACTTCAGACCCGATTTCCTAGTGCAAAATGGCTGGGCCGACACCTCAGCTCGTGGGGTCCCGTGCAGACTCTGCGACATAGAGCCTGAGCTCCAGCCAACCCGGCCCTCGAGAGCTCTACCCCCTCCCTCCTGCTGACGCTGCCAGGATCTCTACACAGCAGCCCGGCCCACAACCCGCAAGGGAGCACACACTCTCACCTCTCCATTCTCTGATCAAAATATAAAGTTTTCCTTTGCTTCTGAACCAAAGTCAGTCTCGATCTGTTGGCTCCAATGACACTGGGCAGGGAGACCCTTGTTGGGACCCACTCTGCAGGATCAGTAACAGAATTTGAGAACATTGTAACTTCAAAGAACAGATGTGTGAGCCAAACTGTAATTAACATAGAGCAGTGTATAAGGCTCGTGTAAAATAAGATGTTTCTAACACTTCCATTTGATATTTCCATCACTTTATTATAAGCAAGTTCAGTGGAGGGGTTTGTCTTATTTGTCAGGTCAACAGTAGAGAAATGCAGTGATTTCTTTCCAAGGATGGACATCTAATAATCTTGGTTGAAGTTTCAACCTTGTTTTGAATGATTTTCCATTGAAAATGATACCTCTCTTTCAGCTCCTAGATTTCTGAGAAGTATAAAATCTTATATTTTTTTATTACCAAAGGGGAAAGGTGGGAGGAGGGATAAATTAACAGTTTCAGATTAACATATACACACTGCTATGTATAAAATATATCATCAACAAGGAACTACTGTATAACACAGGGAACTATACTCAATATTTTGTAATGACCCCTAAGGGGAAATAATCTGAAAAACAATAGATATCTATATCGACATCATCTATCAACTACAGATAAAATGGAAACTAAAGGAGGCCGATGGTGAGCGTTTCTGAACCTGAAGACTTCAATCATCTAAAGTTCGGACTCTGACTAAGGCCCAAGTCCCTTAAAGAACACACATGTACCAGTAGCTTAAAAATTCCCCAGATTGGAGTTCGGGGAGAAACTGATTTGGAAAAATCCCTGGTGTTCTCCTTACATACACGGGACCTTTCCTACAGCTAAAACATGCCTGTGACACCCAGAAGATGGAACACGGTTGGATCAGGGAGATTTTGGAAAAGGCACAAAAACTCCTAATTTCCTGGTTGTTGGGTTCACCCCTCCAGCCTTTTTCCTTAAAATCTCCCCACTTGAGGATGTCAGCACCTTCAACATCCAGTTGCACAAAATTTGGAATTTTTCCAAAGGAAGAAGGGGAAGGAGGAGAAACAAGGAGAGCCAAGCCCTAGATGTTTGGACAGGAACATGTCACTATACTTTCCAATCAGGAAGAAGAATTAAGCAAAGGCTTAGCCTGCCACCGGGAACCAGAGTAGGGCCAGAAGCAAACCAGCGGTTCTGCGGACAGCTCCCAAAAAAGCGAGTTGAAAAATGGAGCTCAGGGGCACTGCAATTCACAAACCTGCAGAGTTATAAATTATAACTATCGTCCAAAATTATATTGAGGGAAGTCAATGAACAGGATTGGAAAGGAAGGCAGAATTGCAGGAAACAGATTTCAGGACTTAGATTCGAATAGCCCCTAAAGCACATGAAAAGCGGCCAAACGTCGACAATGATGCACAAGGCCAAAAAGAGCATATGTGTTTTTTTCTGAATAAATTCAGGAAAAAACGCATAGGCCCTCTTTGGCCAACCAAGCAAGCCGGAAATAAAATTCAGCACTACAAAGAAGTCTCACTTCCCATCGGTCAAAAGTGCCTTCCTAAAAAAGTGTAAAAAAAAAATACTGGAGAGGCCAGGGAGGACAGGGAGCATTGTTACACTGATGGTCGGGATGTAAATTGCCAATGGCGACTCTGGAGAAGGGTATGGTATTTCCTAAAACATCTAAAAAACACAGCTAGAGAGAAAGGGGCACATCCATTCATGGGCGTATAAATTGGAAAAATAAAAATCAAAAAGACACAGGCACCCCAAAGTTAAAGGGCTGCTCTGGTTACAAGAACCTCCACTTGTGTACATCTTAAATATCCCAGGGATGAAAAAAATGGTAAAGAAGTTGTGGTCCTTATGTACAATGGAATATCATTCAGCCATGAAATCAATGCCCTAAGGCTAGTAGCAGCATGATGAGTGGATTTAGGTACGACGATTCTAAGTGAAATAAGTCACACAGAAAAACACACTTATCATTAGATATCACTTAGAGAGGGAATGTAAAAACTGATACCCTTGAACTGAATTACAAAACAGAACAGAGTCACACATTTTGAAAACACACTATGGCTGCTTAACGCGAAAGGTGAGGTGGGGTGATGCATAAAACAAGGGTTTCAAATTAGCTCAGATACCGTTCCATAAACCAAATATGTAATAGACAAGACCTACTCCTTGCTCAGTGAACTGGACTCAACACCCCCTATTCACCGCACAAGAATATATCTGACTAGTAAGAATCTGAAAACCTATGTATTGATCTCTCTCTGGAAGAGAGTCAAGTGAGTGTAAAGTGGCATAAACACAGCCGTGAAAAGCAGCTAAACCCCATTTTAAAAATAAATTACCTTTAAAAACCCGTGAAACAAAGACAGGGAAAGAGAGACAAATTCTTACAAAATTCGTTCAGGGGCTGTGATGCAACCTGGATTGACCATATCTAGACCCACAGGTGATTGAGACATAAAGGTGGGCACTCATGGGGCTGAGACTTTGGGTGAGGTTGGGTGAGCAAACGCAGACCCTTTAAAGTAATACTGCGTGGTACCCATCCCATGGGTCCCAAATCTCCAGGTTCAAGGGCATCTTCCTACATCGAAAACATGCATGAGAAACCCAGAAGATGGTACACCGTCTGATCGGGAAAGGCTTCTGAAACGCACCTCATTTCTCATCTCCTTGTGCTCGGGTTCGCCTTTCCAGCCACTTTACTAGCAATCTCCCTACTTGGGGAATAAGCACCTTTAACCTCCTCTTCTCTGCAGGTTGCAATTTGTCCTGAGGATGAACGGGAAGAGGGGGAACCAATGAGAGACTAGATCTAGGTGTTGTGACAGGCACAGGTCACTCTATTTTCCCATCAGGAAGAAGAATTAACCACAGGCTCAGCATGCCCCCCGGAACCAGAATAGGGCCTGAAGCAATCCTGCGCATTTGTGGCCAGCTCCCAAAAAATCCAGTTGAAAAATGGAGCTCAGGGACACTGCAATTCACAAACCTGCAGAGTTATAAATGATAAGTCTCGTACACAAATATATTGAGGGAAGGCAATGAAGAGGATTTGAAAGCAAGGCAGAATTGCAGGAAACAGGTATCAGGAGGTAGATTCGAATCGCCTTTAAAGCACATGAAAAGCAGCAAAACGTGGACAATGATGCCCTTGGCCAAAAAGGGCGTATGCGTTTTTTCCTGAATATATTCAGGAAAAAACGCATACGCCCTTTTTGGCCAACCAAGCAACCTGGAAAGGCAAATCACCGCTACAATGAAGTCTCGCTTCCCATCGTTCAAAGGCCGTGCTGAAAAAAGAGTCAAAACCAGAAATGCAGGACAGGCCATGGAGCAATGGCAGCCTTGCTACGCTGATGGGCGGGATGTAAATTGCCAACAGCCACTCTGGAGAAGTGTACGGTGTGTCCTGAAACACCTAAAACACACAGCTTAGAGAGCACAGGGCACTTCCACTCATGGGTGTGTAAATAGGGAAAACTAAAAATCAGCAAGACACAGGCACCCCAAAATTTAGGGCTGCTCTGTTGACAAGAACCTCCACTTCATGACTCCTTAAATATCCCAGGAAATATTAAAATGGATAAAGATGTTGAGGTCCTTATGTACAATGGAATTTCACTCAGCCATGAAATCAATGTCCTAAGGGAAGTAGCAGCATGATGAGTGGATTTAGGTATGACGATTGTAAGTGAAATAAGTCACACAGAAAAAGACACTTATTATAAGATATCACTTATAGAGAGAATGTAATAACCGTTACCATTGAACTGAATTACAAAACAGAACAGAGTCACACATTTTGAAAACACACTATGGCTTCTTAACGGGAAAGGTGAGGTGGGGTGATGCATAAAACAAGGGTTTCTAATTAGCTCAGATACCGTTCCATAAACCCAATATGTACTAGACAAGACCTACTCCTTGCTCAGTGAACTGGACTCAACACCCACTATTCACCGCACAAGAATATATCTGACTAGTAAAAATCGTAAAACCTATGTATTGATATCTCTCTGGAAGTGTGTCAAGTGGGTGTAAAGCGGCATAAACACAGCAGTGAAAAGCAGCTAAAGCCCATTATAAAAATCAATTACTTTTAAAAACCCATGAAACAAAGAGAGTGAAAGAGAGAGAAATTCTTACACAATTCGTTCAGGAGCTGTGATGCAACCTGGATTGAACATATCTAGACCCACACCTGGATGAGACATAAGTGTGGACACTCTTGGGGCTGAGAGGTTTGGTGAGGTTGGGTGAGCAAATGCAGACCCTATAAACTAATACTGCGTGGTACCCGTCCAATGGGTCCCAAATCTCCAGGTTCAAGGGCATCTACCTACATCGAAAACATGCACTAGAAACCCAGAAGATGGTACACCGTCTGATTGGGAAAGGTTTCTAAAAGGCACCTCATTTCTCATCTCCTTGTGCTCGGGTTCGCTATTCCATCCACTCTACTAGCAATCTCCCCCCTTGGAGAATCAGCACCTTTAACCTCCTGTTCTGTACAGGTTGCAATTTGTCCTGAGAATGAACGGGAAGTGGGGGAACCAATGAGAGACTTGCTCTAGGTTTTGGACAGGCACAGGTCAATCTTTTTTCCCATTAGGAAGAAGAATTAACCACAGGCTCAGCCTGCCCCACAGAACCAGAAGAGGGTCTGAAGCAATCCTGCGCTTTTGCGGCCAGCTCACAAAAAAGCGAGTTGAAAAATGGAGCTCAGGGGCACTGCAATTCACAGACCTGCAGAGTTATAAATGATAACACTCGTCCACAAATATATTGAGGGAAGGAAACGAAGAGCATTTGAAAGCAAGGCAGAATTGCAGGAAACAGCTTTAAGGAGTTAGATTCGTATCGCCTTTAAGGCACATGAAAAGCGGCAAAACGTGGACAATGATGTCCTTGGCCAAAAAGGGCGTATGCGTTTTTTCCTGAATATATTCAGGAAAAAACGCATACGCCCTTTTTGGCCAACCAAGCAACCTGGAAAGGCTAATCAGCGCTACCAAGAAGTCTCGCTTCCCATCGGTCAAAAGGGCCATGCTGCAAAAAGTGTCAAAACCAGAAATGCAGGACAGGCCATGGAGAAATGGCAGCCTTGCTACGCTGATGGGCGGGATGTAAATTGCCAAGAGGCACTCTGGAGAAGTGTACGGTGTGTCCTGAAACATCGAAAAAACACAGGTTAGGGAGCATAGGGCACTTCCACTCATGGGCGCATAAATTGGGCAAACTAAAAATCAGCAAGACACAGGCACCCCAAAGTTTAGGGCTGCTCTGTTGACAAGAACCTCCACTTCATGACACCTTAAATATCCCAGGAAAGAGAAAAATGGATAAAGAAGTTGTGGTCCTTATGTACAATGGAATATCACTCAGACATGAAATCAATGTCATAAGGCTAGTAGAAGCAAGATGAGTGGAGTTAGGTACGACGATTCTAAGTGAAATAAGTCACACAGAAAAAGACACTTATCATAAGCTATCACTTATAGAGGGAATGTAAAAACCGCTACACTTGAACTGAATTACAAAACAGAACAGAGTCACACGTTTAGAAAACACACTATGGCTGCTTAACGGGAAAGGTGAGGTGGGGTGATGCATAAAACAAGGGTTTCAAATTCTCTCAGATACCGATCCATACACCCAATATGTAATAGACAAGACCTACTCCTTGCTCAGTGAAGTGGACTCAAAACCCCCTATTCACCGCACAAGAATATATGTGACTATTAAGAATCTTAAAACCTATGTATTGATATCTGTCTGGAAGTGAGTCAAGTGGGTGTAAAGCCGCATAAACACAGCCGTGAAAAGCAGGTAAACCCCATTATAAAAATAAATTACTTTTAAAAACCCGTAAAACAAAGACAGTGAAAGAGAGAGAAATTCTTACAAAATTCGTTCAGGGGCTGTGATGCAACCTGGATTGACCATATCTAGACCCACAGCTGGATGAGGCATAAGGGTGGACACTCTTGAGGCTGAGAGGTTGGGTGAGATTGGGTGAGCAAACGCAGAACCTTTAAAGTAATAGTGCGTGGTACCCATGCCATGGGTCCCAAAGCTCCAGGTTCAAGGGCATCTTCCTACATCGAAAACATGCATGAGAAACTCAGAAGATGGTACACCGTGTGATCGGGAAAGGTTTCTAAAAGGCACCTCATTTCTCAACTCCTTGTGCTCGGGTTCGCCTTTCCAGCTACTTTACTAGCAATCTCCCTACTTGGAGAATCAGCACCTTTAAGCTCCTGTTCCCTACAGGTTGCAATTTGTCCTGAGGATGAACGGGAAGAGGGGCAACCAATGAGAGACTAGATCTAGGTGTTGGGACAGGCACAGGTCACTCTATTTTCCCATCAGGAAGAAGAATTAACCACAGGCTCAGCCTGCCGCCCAGAAGCAGAATAGGGCCTGAGGCAATCCCGTGCTTTTGCCGCCAGCTCCCAAAAAAATAGTTGAAAAATGGAGCTCAGGGGCACTGCCATTCACAAACCTGCTGAGTTATAAATGATAACTCTCATCCACAGATATATTGAGGGAAGGCAACGAAGAGGATTTGAAAGCAAGGCAGAATTGCAGGAAACAGATTTCAGGAGGTAGATTCGAATCGCCTTGAAAGCACATGAAAAGCGGCAAAACGTCGACAATGATGCCCTTGGCCAAAAAGGGCTTATGCATTTTTTCCTGAGTATATTCAGGAAAACACGCATACGCACTTTTTGGACAACCAAGCAACCTGGAAAGGCAAATCAGCGCTACAAAGAAGTCTCGCTTCCCATCGGTCAAAAGGGCCATGCTGCAAAAAGTGTCAAAACCAGAAATGCAGGACAGGCCATGGAGAAATGGCAGCATTGCTACGGTGATGGGCGGGATGTAAATTGCCAACAGCCACTCTGGAGAAGTGTACGGTGTGTCCTGAAACATCGAAAAAACACAGCTTAGGGAGCATAGGGCACGTCCACTCATGGGCGTATAAATTGGGAAAACTAAAAATCAGCAAGACACAGGCACCCCAAAGTTTAGGGCTGCTCTATTGACAAGAACCTCCACTTCATGACACCTTAAATATCCCAGGAAAGAGAAAAATGGATAAAGAAGTTGTGGTCCTTATGTACAATGGAATGTCACTCAGAAATGAAATCAATGTCATAAGGCTAGTAGAAGCAAGATGAGTGGAGTAGGTACGACGATTCTAAGTGAAATAAGTCACACAGAAAAAGACACTTATCATAAGCTATCACTTATAGAGGGAATGTAAAAACCGCTACACTTGAACTGAATTACAAAACAGAACAGAGTCACACGTTTAGAAAACACACTATGGCTGCTTAACGGGAAAGGTGAGGTGGGGTGATGCATAAAACAAGGGTTTCAAATTCGCTCAGATACCGTTCCATACACCCAATATATAATAGACAAGACCTACTCCTTGCTCAGTGAACTGTACACAACACCCCCTATTCACTGCACAAGAATATATCTGACTAGTAAGAATCGTATAACCTATATATTGATATCTGTCTGGAAGTGAGTCAAGTGGGTTTAAATCCGCATAAACACAGCCGTGAAAAGCAGCTAAACCCCATTATAAAAATAAATTACTTTTAAAAACCCGTAAAACAAAGACAGTGAAAGAGAGAGAAATTCTTACACAATTCGTTCAGAGGCTGTGATGCAACCTTGATTGACCATATCTAGACCCACAGCTGGATGAGACATAAGGGTGGGCACTCTTGGGGCTGAGAGGTTGGGTGAGGTTGGGTGAGCAAACGCAGACCCTTTAAAGTAATACTGCGTGGTACCCATCCCATGGGTCCCAAATCTCCAGGTTCAAGGGCATCTTCCTACATCGAATACATGCATGAGAAACCCAGAAGATGGTACACCGTGTGATTTTGAAAGGTTTCTAAAACGCACCTCATTTCTCATCTCCTTGTGCTCGGTTTCGCCATTCCAGCTACTTTACTAGCAATCTCCCTACTTGGAGAATCAGCACCTTTAACCTGTTCCGAACAGGTGCAATTTGTCCTGAGGATGAAATGGAAGAGGGGCAACCAATGAGAGACTTGATTTAGGTGTTGGGACAGGCACAGGTCACTCTATTTTCCCATCAGGAAGAAGAATTAACCACAGGCTCAGCCTGCCGCCCAGAAGCAGAATAGGGCCTGAGGGAATCCCGCGCATTTGTGGCCACCTCCCAAAAAAGCCAGTTGAAAAATGGAGCTCAGGGGCACTTCAGTTAAAAAACGGAAGAGTTATAAATGATAACTCTCGTCCACAAATATATTGAGGGAAGGCAACGAAGAGGATTTGAAAGCAAGGCAGAATTGCAGGAAACACATTTCAGGAGGTAGATTCAAATCGACTTAAAAGCACATGAAAAGCGGGAAAACGTCGACAATGATGCCCTTGGCCAAAAAGGGCGTATGCGATTTTTCCTGAATATATTCAGGAAAAAACGCATACGCCCTTTTTGGCCAACCAAGCAACCTGGAAAGGCAAATCAGCACTACAAAGAAGTCTCTCTTCCCATTGGTTAAAGGGCCATGCTGAAAAAAGTGTCAAAACCAGAAATGCAGGACAGGCCATGGAGAAATGGCAGCATTGCTACGCTGATGGGCGGGATGTAAATTGCCAACAGCCACTCTAGAGAAGTGTACGGTGTGTCCTGAAACAACGAAAAAACACGGCTTAGGGAGGATAGGGCACGTCCACTCATGGACGTATAAATTGGGAAAACTAAAAATCAGCAAGACACAGGCACCCCAAAGTTTAGGGCTGCTCTGTTGACAAGAACCTCCACTTCATGACACCTTAAATATCCCAGGAAAGAGAAAAATGGATAAAGAAGTTGTGGTCCTTATGTACAATGGAATATCACTCAGACATGAAATCAATGTCATAAGGCTAGGAGAAGCAAGATGAGTGGACTTAGGTACGAGGATTCTAAGTGAAATAAGTCACACAGAAAAAGACACTTATCATAAGCTATCACTTATAGAGGGAATGAAAAAACAGCTACACTTGAACTGAATTACAAAACAGAACAGAGTCACACGTTTAGAAAACACACTATGGCTGCTTAACGGGAAAAGTGAGGTGGGGTGATGCATAAAACAAGGGTTTCAAATTCGCTCAGATACCGTTCCATACACCCAATATGTAATAGACAAGACCTACTCCTTACTCAGTGAACTGGACTCAACACCCCCTATTCACCGCACAAGAATATATGTGACTAGTAAGAATCTTAAAACCTATGTATTGATATCTGTCTGGAAGTGAGTTAAGTGGGTGTAAAGCCGCATAAACACAGCCGTGAAAAGAAGCTAGACCCCATTATAAAAATACATTTCTTTTAAAAACCCGTAAAACCAAGACAGTGAAAGAGAGAAATTCTTACACAATTCGTTCAGAGGCTGTGATGCAACCTGGATTGACCATATCTAGACCCACAGCTGGATGAGACATAAGGGTGGACACTCTTGGGTTTGAGAGTTTGGGTGAGGTTGGGTGAGCAAACGCAGACCCTTTAAAGTAATACTGCTTGGTACCCATCCCATGGGTCCCAAATCTCCAGGTTCAAGGGCATCTTCCTACATCGAAAAAATGCATGAGAAACCCAGATGATGGTACACGGTGTGATTTTGAAAGGTTTCTAAAACGCACCTCATTTCTCATCTCCTTGTGTTCGGGTTCGCTATTCCAGCTACTTTACTAGCAATCTCCCTACTTGGAGTATCAGCACCTTTAACCTCCTGTTCCGTACAGGTTGCAATTTGTCCTGAGGATGAAAGGGAAGAGGGGCAACCAATGAGAGACTAGATCTACGTGTTGGGACTGGCACAGGTCACTCTATTTTCCCATCAGGAAGAAGAATTAACCACAGGCTCAGCCTGCCGCCCGGAACCAAAATAGGGCCTCAGGCAATCCCGTGCTTTTGCGGCCAGCTCCCAAAAAAGACAGTTGAAAAATGGATCTCAGGGGCACTGCAATTCAAAAACCTGCTGAGTTATGAATGATAACTCTCGTCCACAAATATATTGAGGGAAGGCAACGAAGAGGATTTAAAAGCAAGGCAGAATTGCAGGAAACAGGTTTCAGGAGGTAGATTCGAATCGCCTTTAAAGCACATGAAAAGTGGCAACACGTCGACAATGATGCCCTTGTCCAAAAAGGGCGTATGCGTTTTTTCCTGAATATATTCAGGAAAAAAGGCATACGCCCTTTTTGGCCAACCAAGCAACCTGGAAAGGCAAATCAGTGCTACAAAGAAGTCTCGCTTCCCATCGGTCAAAAGGGCCATGCTGCAAAAAGTGTCAAAACCAGAAATGCAGGACAGGCCATGGAGAAATGGCAGCCTTGCTACGCTGATGGTCGGGATGTAAATTGCCAACAGCCACTCTGGAGAAGTTTACGGTGTGTCCTGAAACATCGAAAATACACAGCTTAGGGAGCATAGGGCACGTCCACTCATGGGCGTATAAATTGGGAAAACTAAAGATCAGCAAGACACAGGCACCCCAAAGTTTAGGGCTGCTCTGTTGACAAGAACCTCCACTTCATGACACCTTAAATATCCCAGGAAAGAGAAAAATGGATAAAGAAGTTGTGGTCCTTATGTACAATGGAATATCACTCAGACATGAAATCAATGTCATAAGTGTAGGAGAAGCAAGATGTGTGGATTTAGGTACGACGATTCTAAGTGAAATAAGTCACACAGAAAAAGACACTTATCATAAGCTATCACTTATAGAGGGAATGTAAAAACCGCTACTCTTGAACTGAATTACAAAACAGAACAGAGTCACACGTTTAGAAAACACACTATGGCTGCTTAACGGGAAAGGTGAGGTGGGGTGATGCATAAAACAAGGGTTTCAAATTCGCTCAGATACCGTTCCATACACCCAATATGTAATAGACAAGACCTACTCCTTGCTCAGTGAACTGGACTCAACACCCCCTATTCACCGCACAAGAATATATGTGACTAGTAAGAATCTTAAAACCTATGTATTGATATCTGTCTGGAAGTGAGTCAAGTGGGTGTAAAGCCGCATAAACACAGCCGTGAAAAGCAGCTAAATCCCATTATAAAAATAAATTACTTTTAAAAACCCGTAAAACAAAGACAGTGAAAGAGAGAGAAATTCTTCCAAAATTCGTTCAGGGGCTGTGATGCAACCTGGATTGACCATATCTAGACCCACAGCTGGATGAGACTTAAGGGTGGACACTCTTGGGGCTGAGAGGTTTGGTGAGGTTGGGTGAGCAAACGCAGACCCTTTAAAGTAATACTGCGTGGTACCCATCCCATGGGTCCCAAATCTCCAGGTTCAGGGGCATCTTCCTACATCGAAAACATGCATGAGAAACCCAGAAGATGGTACACCGTGTGATTTTGAAAGGTTTCTAAAACGCACCTCATTTCTCATCTCCTTGTGCCCTGGTTCGCCTTTCCAGCTACTTAACTAGCAATCTCCCTACTTGGAGAATCAGCACCATTAAGCTCCTTTTCCCTACAGGTTGCAATTTGTAAAGAGGATGAACGGGAAGAGGGGCAACGAATGAGAGACTAGATCTAGGTGTTGGGACCGGCACAGGTCACTCTATTTTCCCATCAGGAAGAAGATTTAACCACAGGGTCAGCCTGCCGCCCAGAAGCAGAATAGGGCCTGAGGCAATCCCGCGCTTTTGCGGCCAGCTCCCAAAAAAGAGAGTTGAAAAATGGAGCTCAGGGACACTGCAATTCACAAACCCGCAGAGTTATAAATGATAACTCTCATCCACAGATATATTGAGGGAAGGCAACGAAGAGGATTTGAAAGCAAGGCAGAATTGCAGGAAACAGATTTCAGGAGGTAGATTCGAATCGCCTTTAAAGCACATGAAAAGCGGCAAAACGTCGACAATGATGCCCTTGTCCAATAAGGGCGTATGCGTTTTTTCCTGATTATATTCAGGAAAAAACGCATACGCCCTTTTTGGCCAACCAAGCAACCTGGAAAGGCAAATCAGCGCTACAAAGAAGTCTCGCTTCCCATCGGTCAAAAGGGCCATGCTGCAAAAAGTGTCAAAACCAGAAATGCAGGACAGGCCATGGAGAAATTGCAGCCTTGCTACACTGATGGGCGGGATGTAAATTGCCAACAGCCACTCTGGAGAAGTGTACGTTGTGTCCTGAAACATGGAAAAAAAACAGCTTAGGGAGCATAGGGCACGTCCACTCATGGGCGTATAAATTGGAAAAACTAAAAATCAGCAAGTCACAGGCACCCGAAAGTTTAGGGCTGCTCTGTTGACAAGAACCTCCACTTCATGACACCTTAAATATCCCAGGAAAGAGAAAAATGGATAAAGAAGTTGTGGTCCTTATGTACAATGGAATATCACTCAGACATGAAATCAATGTCATAAGGCTAGTAGAAGCAAGATGAGTGGATTTAGGTACGACGATTCTAAGTGAAATAAGTCACACAGAAAAAGACACTTATCATAAGCTATCACTTATAGAGGGAATGTAAAAACCGCTACACTTGAACTGAATTACAAAACAGAACAGAGTCACACGTTTAGAAAACACACTATGGCTGCTTAACGGGAAAGGTGAGGTGGGGTGATGCATAAAACAAGGGTTTCAAATTCGCTCAGATACCGTTCCATACACCCAATATGTAATAGACAAGACCTACTCCTTGCTCAGTGAACTGGACTCAACACCCCCTATTCAACGCACAAGAATATATGTGACTAGTAAGAATCTTAAAACCTATGTATTGATATCTGTCTGGAAGTGAGTCAAGTGGGTGTAAAGCCGCATAAGCACAGCCGTGAAAAGCAGCTAAACCCCATTATAAAAATAAATTACTTTTAAAAACCCGTAAAACAAAGACAGTGAAAGAGAGAGAAATTCTTACACAATTCGTTCAGGGGCTGTGATGAAACCTTGATTGACCATATCTAGACCCACAGCTGGATGAGACATAAGGGTGGACACTCTTGGGGCTGAGAGGTTGGGTGAGGTTGCGTGAGCAAACGCAGATCCTTTAAAGTAATACTGCGTGGTACCCATCCCATGGGTCCCAAATCTCCAGGTTCAAGGGCATCTTCCTACATCGAAAATATGCATGAGAAACCCAGAAGATGGTACACCGTGTGATTTTGAAAGGTTTCTAAAACGCACCTCATTTCTCATCTCCTTGTGCTCGGGTTCGCCATTCCAGCTACTTTACTAGCAATCTCCCTACTTGGAGAATCAGCACCTTTAACCCCCTGTTCCCTACAGGTTGCAATTTGTCCTGAGGATTAACGGGAAGAGGGGCAACCAATGACAGACTAGATCTAGGTGTTGGGACAGGCCCAGGTCACTGTATTTTCCCATCAGGAAGAAGAATTAACCACAGGCTACGCCTGCCGCTGGGAACCAGAATAGGGCCTGAGGCAATCCAGTGCTTTTGCGGCCAGCTCCCAAAAAAGACAGTTGAAAAATGGAGCTCAGGGGCACTGCAATTCACAAACCTGCTGAGTTATAAATGATAACTCTCGTCCACAAATATATTGAGGGAAGGCAAAGAAGAGGATTTGAAAGCAAGGCAGAATTGCAGGAAACAGGTTTCAGGAGGTAGATTCGAATCGCCTTTAAAGCACATGAAAAGCGGTAAAACGTCGACAATGATGCTCTTGGCCAAAAAGGGCATATGCATTTTTCCCTGATTATATTCAGAAAAAACGCATACGCCCTTTTTGGCCAACCAAGCAACCTGGAAAGGCAAATCAGCGCTACAAAGAAGTCTCGCTTCCCATCGGTCAAAAGGGCCATGATGCAAAAAGTGTCTAAACCGAAAATGCAGGACAGGCCATGGAGAAATGGCACCCTTGCTACGCTGAAGGGCGGGATGTAAATTGCCAATAGCCACTCTGGAGAAGTGTACGGTGTGTCCTGAAACATCGAAAAAACACAGCTTAGGGAGCATAGGGCACGTCCACTCATTGGCGTATAAATTGGAAAAACTAAAATTCAGCAAGACACAGGCACCCCAAAGTTTAGGGCTGCTCTGTTGACAAGAACCTCCACTTCATGACACCTTAAATATCCCAGGAAAGAGAAAAATGGATAAAGAAGTTGTGGTCCTTATGTACAATGGAATATCACTCAGACATGAAATCAATGTCATAAGGCTAGGAGAAGCATGTTGAATGGATTTAGGTACGACGATTCTAAGTGAAATAAGTAACACAGAAAAAGACACTTATCATAAGCTATCACTTATAGAGGGAATGTAAAAAACGCTACACTTGAACTGAATTACAAAACAGAACAGAGTCACACGTTTAGAAAACACACTATGGCTGCTTAACGGGAAAGGTGAGGTGGGGTGATGCATGAAACAAGGGTTTCAAATTCGCTCAGATACCGTTCCATACACCCAATATGTAATAGACAAGACCTACTGCTTGCTCAGTAAACTGGACTCAACACCCCCTATTCACCGCACAAGAATATATATGACTAGTAAGAATCTTAAAACCTATGTATTGATATCTGTCTGGAAGTGAGTCAAGTGGGTGTAAAGCCGCATAAACACAACCGTGAAAAGCAGCTAAACCCCATTATAAAAATAAATTACTTTTAAAAACCCGTAAAACAAAGACAGTGAAATAGAGAGAAATTCTTACAAAATTCGTTCAGAGGCTGTGATACAACCTGGATTGACCATATCTAGACCCACAGCTGGATGAGACATAAGGGTGGACACTCTTGGGGCTTAGAGGCTGGGTGAGGTTCGGTGAGCAAACGCAGACCCTTTAAAGTAATACTGCGTGGTACCAATCCCATGGATCCCACATCTCCAGGTTCAAGGGCATCTTCCTACATCGAAAACATGCGTGAGAATCCCAGAAGATGGTACACCGTCTCATCGGGAAGGGTTCCTCAAACGCACCTCATTTCTCATCTCCTTGTGCTCGGGTTTGCCATTCCAGCCGCTTTATTAGCAATCTCCCTCGTTGGAGAATCAGCACCTTTAACCTCCAGTTCTGTACAGGTTGCAATTTATCCTGAGGATGAACGGGAAGAGGGGCAACCAACGAGAGACTAGCTCTAGGTGTTGGGACAGGCACAGGTCACTCTATTTTCCCATCAGGAAGAAGAATTAACCACAGGCTCAGCCTGCACGCCGGAACCAGAATAGGGCCTGAAGCAATCCTGTGCTTTGCGGCCAGCTCCCAAGAAAGCGAGTTGAAAAATGGAGCTCAGGGGCACTGCAATTCAGAAACCTGCAGAGTTATAAATGATAACTCTCGGCCACAAATATATTGAGGGAAGGCAACCAAGAGGAGTTGAAAGCAAGGCAGAATTGCAGGAAACAGATTTCAGGAGGTAGATTCGAATCACCTTTAAAGCACATGAAAAGTGGCAAAACGTGGACAATGATGCCCTTGGCCCAAAAGGGTGTATGCGTTTTTTCCCGAATATATTCAGGAAAAAACGCATACGCCCTTCTTGGCCAACCAAGCAACCTGGAAAGGCAAATCAGCGCTATAAAGAAGTCTCGCTTCCCATTGGTCAAAGGGTCATGCTGAAAAAAGTGTAAAAACCAGAAAAGCAGGACAGTCCATGTAGAAATCGGAGCCTTGCTATGCTGATCGGCGGGATGTAATTTGCCAACAGCCACTCTGGAGAAGTGTACGGTGTGTCCTGAAACATCTAAAAAACACAGCTTAGTGAGCATAGGGCACTTCAACTCATGGGCGTATAAATTGGGAAAACTAAAAATCATCAAGACACAGGCACCCCAAAGTTTAGGGCTGCTCTGTTCCCAAGAACCTCCACTTCGGTACTCCTTAAACATCCCAGGAAGGGGAAAATTGATATAGAAGTTGTGGTACTTATGTACAATGGAATATCACTCAGCCATGAAATCAATGTCATAAGGCTACTAGCAGCATGATGAGTGGATGTAGGTATGATGATTTTAAGTGAAATAAGTCACATAGAAAAAGACACTTATCAAAGATATCACTTATAGAGGGAATGTAAAAATCGCTACACTTAAACTGATTTACAAAACAGAACAGAATCACACATTTACAAAACACACTATGGCTGCTTAACGGGAAAGGTGAGGTGGGTGATGCATAAACCCGGGATTTGAAATTAGCACAGATATCACTCCATAAATCAAATATGTAATAGACAAGACCTACTCCTTGCTCAGTGAACTGGACGCAACACCCTCTATTCACCGCACAAGAATATATCTGACTAGTAAGAATCTTAAAACCTATGTATTGATATCTCTCTTTAAGTGAGTCAAGTGGGTGTAAAGCGGCATAAACACAGCAGTGAAAAGCAGCGAAACCCCATTTTAAAATAAATAACTTTAAAAAACCCAAAAAACTAAGACAGTGATAGAGAGAGGAAATTGTACATAATTCGTTCCTGGGCTGTGATGCAACCTTGTTTGACCATATCTAGACCCACAGCTGGATGAGAAATAAAGCTGGACACTCTTGCAGCTGAAGGTCTCTTTCCCTAGTTACCAGATTGGGGAACGTAAAAAGGCTGCTGCCCTCTGGCCGTTACCTGCAAAAGCAGCTTTAATACCTGTGTTAATGGTCACTTCATATGAACAAGTACTTCAGGGCTGTAAATGAAACCTGCCCTCAAAATGTCTTGAGGGAGGTAATGGCCAAAACTTTTCAAAATGTGACACTTACTTTAAGAAAACAATTTGAAGAACTAAGCTGTAATCACAGTTTGATAAATAAAAAGAGCATGCTTTAAAGATCAATTTCAACAGATTATGGGACACATGCAAATTCAACCACACAGAGGTATCAGCTCGCACCTGTTAGAATAACCAGCAGCAAGCAAACTACAAACAATAAATATTGAAGGTGTTTTGGAGAAATGCATACCCTCAATTTTAAGTGGGACATAACCTGGAAAGAGCCACTAATGAGAACTGAATGGTGGTGCCTTTAAAACGTACACACTGAGCTACCATATGATACAGCAAGCCCACTCCTTGGCCTATAACATAAGGAGATAGAACTGGAAAGACACAGGCAAGCAAATGTGCATTGCAGCAGTATTACAATAACCAAGACAAGGAGGCAACCGAAAAGTCCATCAAGAGGTGCGTGGCCAAAGAATAACTGGTACACGTACAGATGGAATATGAGCCAGGGAAAAAAACAAAACAATGTCAATTGCAGCACTGTGTATGATTCTTGAGTTAATCAGGCAAATTGTACTAAGTCAGAAAGCAAAAGACACATATCCTATAATATCACTTATAGGTCTTAGCTAAAAATTGATACCAATGAAGATATTTCCACAGAGAAATGCAATCACAGATTCATTAAACAAACTTAGGGTTCACCAAATGGAAAGGTGTGAGGATTGGATACATTAGGATATTGGGGTTAAGATAGATATAGAAACACATGTGAAATATGTAATCACCAAAGACCTACGTAATACCAAGACAAGACTACTCAACATGGTGTCATAACCTACATGGGAAAATGATCCAAAGAAGAATAGATATATGTATATGTTTAAAAGAACCACATCTTGCACACCTAGAAGAAACAAAACATTTTAATCAAATTTGCTCTGACAAAAAATAAAAATTAAATTAAAAAAAGAACAAGAAGTAATGAGACATAAACTTAAGGGGCTTTGTGCTGGCACATTGCATTCTAATTTACAACCAGAACATGACTTCCATTAAGGCTCTGTCATCACTAATAAAGCAGCTTTATAAGCAATGTTGAAGGTAGCTTAAAAGAAGTCTCACTAATTATTGATAGTAACAAGGAAACAAAGAAAAGTAAAAATCTCACTGCAAAAAGTATACATAGGGTAAGGATAGTAGATCAAACACTGATTAAACTTCTGTAAAGAATAAAAGACAACAGTAGTATGTTTTGTTAAAAAAGAGAGGGCCCAAATAAATCTGAAATGAAAGAGATGATGTTACAACAGACACCACAGAAATACAAAGTATCCTAAGATACACACAGGGTAACTCAGGGCTCAGACTGGACAGAGCCCACTCTCCAGTCCCCTGTACATGACTTACAGGAGCCTCAGGAACTGAGGAGGGGGTCCCTGAGGAGAGGCTCAAGATAGAATATGGTAGGCATTAACATGACTGCATTCATCTTAAACATGCCTGAACTACATTCACACGAGATGATTTTGTCCTGTATGTACATCGGCACCTCTAGCCGGAACTGCAGATCTTTGGCTTCAACACCTCTACTGACAACATTAGCTTCACCTGCTGTGGACCGTCTCCTATAGGATTTCTAGAATCACAAAACATCGAAGCTTCACAGGACCCAGAGTCTGTGCGACTCCACACAGAGTCTCAGAGTCTCAACTCCACTCAGATACTCCACTCTTGGAGGGCACACACAAAGTAGTGTGCACATCAGGACCCAGGGGAAGGAGCAGTGACCCCGTAGGAGAATGACCAGAACTACCTGCTACTTTTAGAGGGTCTCCTGCAGAGGCAGCTGGTGGCTGTGGCTGTGGCTCACCGTGAGGACAACGACACTGGCAGCAGAAGTTCTGGGAAATACTCCTTGGTGTGAGCCCTCCCAGAGTCCGCCATTAGCCCCACCAAGAGCAAGGTAGGCTCCAGTGCTGGGTCGCCTCAGGCCAAACAACCAACAGGGAGGGAACCCAGCCCCATGCATCAGCAGACAAGCGGATTCAACTTTTTATTAAAGTTTTATTTAATCCGTAGACAAGCGGATTAAAGCTCTGCCCACCAAAGCAACACCCAGCTCTACCCACCACCAGTCCCTCCCATCAGGAAGCTTGCACAAGTCTCTAAGATAGACTCATCCACCAGAGAGCAGACAGCAGAAGCAAGAAGAACTACAATTCTGCAGCCTGTGGAAGGAAAACCACATTCACAGGAAGATAGACAAAATGAAAAGGCAGAGGACTTTATACCAGATCAAGGAACAAGATAAAACCCCAGAAAAAAAACGGAATGAGGTGGAGATAGGGAACCTTCCAGAAAAAGAATTCAGAATAATGATAGTGAAGTTGAGCCAAGACCTTAGAAAAAGAAAGGAGGCAAAGATCGAGAAGACACAAGAAATGCTTAACAAAGACCTAGAAGAATTAAGGAACAAACACCTAGAAGAATTAAAGAACAAACAAACAGAGGTGAACAATGTAATAACTGAAATGAAAAATACACTAGAAGGAATCAGTAGCAGAATAACTGTGGCAGAAGAACGGATAAGTGGCCTGGAAGACAGAAAGGTGGAAATCACTGCCATGGAACAGAATAAAGAAAAAGAATGAAAATAAATGAAGACACCCCAAGAGTCCTCTGGGACAACATTAAACGCAACAACATTCGCATTATAGGGGTCCCAGAAGGAGAAGAGAGAGAGAAAGGACCCGAGAATATATTTGAAGAGATTATGGTCAAAAACTTCCCTAGCATGGGAAAAGAAATAGCCACCCAAGTCCAGAAGCACAGAGTGTCCCAGGCAGGAGAAACCAAAGGAGAAAAATGACAAGACACATAGTAATCAAATTGACAAAAATTAACGACAAAGAAAAATTATTGAAAGCAGCAAGGGAAAAATGACAAATAACATACAAGGGAAATCCCATAAGGACAACAGCTGATTTCTCAGCAGAAAATCTACAAGCCAGAAGGAAGTGGCATGATAAATTTAAAGTGATGAAAGGGAAGAACCTACAACCAAGAGTACTGCACCCTGCAAAGAGCTCATTCAGATTTGATGGAGAAATCAAAAGCCTTACAGACAAGCAAAAGCTAAGAGAATTCAGCACCATGCAACCAGCTCTACACCAAATGCTAAAAGAACTTCTCTAAGTGGGAAACACAAGAGAAGAAAAGGACCCACCAAGACAAACCCATAACAATTAAGAAAATAGTAGTAGGAACATACATATCGATAATTACCTTAAACGTGAATGCACTAAATGTTCCAACCAAAAGACATAGACTGGCTGAATGGATACAAAAACAAGACCCATATATATGCTGTCTACAAGAGACCCATTTCAGACCTAGGGACACATACAGACTGAAAGTGAGGCGATGGAAAAATATATTCTATGCTAATGAAAATCAAAAGAAAGCTGGAGTAGCAATACTCATATCAGATAAAATAGACTTTAAAATAAAGAATGTTACAAGAGACAAGGAAAGACGCTACATAATGGTCAAGGGATCAAACCAAGAAGAAGACATAACAATTATAAATATATATGTACCCAACATAGGAGCACCTCAATGTATAAGGCAACTGCTAACAGCTATAAAAGAGGAAATCGACAGTAACACAATAATAGCGGGGGACTTTAACAGCTCACTTACACCAGTGGAGATCAGCCAGACAGAAAATTAATAAGGAAACACAAGCTTTAAATGACACAATAGACCAGATAGAGTTCATTGATATTTATAGGACATTCCATCCAAAAACAGCAGATTACACGTTCTTCTCAACTGCACACGGAACATTCTCCAGGATAGATCACATCTTGGGTCACAGATAAAGCCTCAGTAAATTTAAGAAAACTGAAATCATATCAAGCAGCTGTTCCGACCACAATGCTATGAGATTAGAAATCAATTACACGGAAAAAACCGTAAAAAACACAAACACATGGAGGCTAAACAATACGTTACTAAATAACCAAGAGATCACTGAAGAAATCAAAGGGGAAATCAAAAACTACCTAGAGACAAATGACAACAAAAACACGATGACCAAAACCTATGGGATGCAGCAAAAGGAGTTCTAAGAGGGAAGTTTATAGCAATACAAGCCTACCTCAAGAAACAAGAAAAATCTCAAATAAACAATCTAACCTTACACCTAGAGGAACTAGAGAAAGAAGAACAAAACCCAAAGTTAGTAGAAGGAAAGAAATCCTAAAGATCAGAGCAGAAATAAATGAAATAGAAACAAAGAAAACGGAAGCAAAGATCAACAAAACTAAAAGCTGGTTCTTTGAGAAGATAAGCAAAAATGATCAACCTTTAGCCAGACTCAAGAAAAAGAGGGAGAGGATGCAAATCAACAAAATTAGAAGTGAAAAAGGAGAAGTTACAACAGACACCACAGGAATACAAAGCATCCTAAGAGACTACTACAAGCAACTCTATGCCAATAAAATGGACAATCTGGAAGAAATGGACAAATTCTTAGAAAGGGATAACCTTCAAAGATTGAACCAGGAAGAAATAGAAAATATGAACAAACCTATCACTAGCAATGAAATTGAAACTGTGATTAAAAATCTTCCAACAAACAGAAGTCCAGAACCAGATGGCATCACAGGTGAATTCTATCAAACATTTAGAGAAGAGCTAACACCCAACCTTCTCAAATTCTTCAAAACAATTGCAGGGGAAGGAACACTCCCAAACTCATTCTATGAGACCACCATCACCCTGATACCAAAATCAGACAGAGATACTACAAGGAAAGAAAATTATAGACCAATATCACTGATGAATATAGATGTAAAAATCCTCAACAAAATACTAGCAAACAGAATCGAACAACAGATTAAAAGGATCATACACCATGATCAAGTGGGGTTTTTCCCAGGGATGCAAGGATTCTTCAATATACACAAATCAATGTGATACACCATATTAACAAATTGTAGAATAAAACCATATGATCATCTCAATAGATGAAGGAAAAGATTTTGAGAAAATTCAACACTCATTTACGATAAAAACTCTGCAGAGTGTGGGCATAGAGGGAAACTACCTCAACATAATAAAGGCCATATATGACAAACCCACAGCAAACAGCATTCTCAATGGTGAAAAACTGAAAGCGTCTCCTCTAAGATCAGAAACAAGACGAGGATGCCCACTCTCACCACTGCTATTCAACATAGTTTTGGAAGTCCTAGCCATGGCAATCAGAGAAGAAAAAGAAATAAAAGGAATACAAAAAGGAAAAGAAGAAGTAAAATTGTCACTGTTTGCAGATGACATGATATCATAGATAGAGAATCCTAAAGACGCCACCAGAAAACCACTGGAGCTAATCAATGAATTTGGTAAAGTTGCAGGATACAAAATTAATGCACAGAAATTGCTTGCATTCCTATACACTAACAATGAAAGATCAGAAAGAGAAATTAAGGAAACAATCCCATTACCACTGCAACAAAAAGAATAAAATACCTAGGAATAAACCTACCTAAGGAAGTAAAAGACCTGTACTCAGAAAACTATAAGACACTGATGAAAGAAATCAAAGATGATATAAACAGATGGAGACATATACCATGTTCTTGGATTAGAAGAATCAATATTGTGAAAATGACTATACTACCCAAAGCAATCTACAGATTCAATGCAATCCCGATCAAAATACCTTTGGCATTTTCTACAGAACAAGAAAAAAAAATCTTAAAATTTATAGGGAGACACAAAAGACCCTGGATAGCCAAAGCAGTCTTGAGGGGGAAAAAAAGAGCTGGAGGAATCAGACTTCCAGACTTCAGACTATATTACAAAGCTACAGAAATCAAGATAATATGGTACTGACACAAAAACAGAAATATAGGTCAATAGAACAGGATAGAAAGCACAGAGATAAACCCACGTACCTATGGTTAACTAATCTATGACAAAGGAGGCAAGGGTATACAATGGAGAAAAGACAGTGTCTTCAGTAAGTGGTGGGGGGAAAACTGGACAGCTACATGTAAAAGAATGAAATTAGTACACTCCCTAACACCATACACAAAAATAACTCAAAATGGATTAGAGACCTAAATATAAGACCAGCCACTATAAAACTCTTAGAAGAAAACATAAGCAGAACAGTCTATGACATAAATCACAGCAAGATCCTTTTTGACCCACCTCCTAGAGAAATGGAAATAAAAACAAAAATTAAAAAATGGGACCGAATGAAACATAAATTCTTTTGCACAGCAAAGGAAAACTTAAGCAAGATGAAAAGACAACCATCAGAATGGGAGAAAATATTTTCAAATGAAGCAAATGGCAAAGGATTAATCTACAAAAAGCAGCTCATGTAGCTCAATATCACAAAACCAAACAACCCAATCCAAAAATGGGCAGAAGACCTAAATAGACATTTCTCCAAAGAAGATATACAGGTTGCCAACAAACACATGAAAGGATGCTGAACATCACTAATCATTGGAGAAATGCAAATCAAAACTACAGTGAGGTATCACCTCACACCAGTCAGAATGGCCATCATCAAAAAATCTACCAACAGTAAATGCTGGAGAGGCATTTATTGGAGAAAAAGGAACCCTCTTGCACTGTTGGTGGGAATGTAAATTGATATAGCCACTAGGGAGAACGGTATGGGGCTTCCTTAAAAACTAAAAATAGAACTACCATACAACCCAGCAAACCCAATCCTGGACATTTACCCTGAGAAAACCATAATTCAAAAAGAGTCATGTACCACAATGTTCACTGTAGCTCTATTTACAATAGCCAGGACATGGAAGCAAACTAAGTGTCCATCAACAGATAAATGGATAAAGAAGATGTGGCACATATATACAATGGAACATTATTCAGCCATAAAAAGAAACGAAATTGAGTTATTTTTAGTGAGGTGGATGGATCTAGAGTCTGTCCTACAGAGTGAAGTAAGTCAGAAAGAGAAAAACAAATACCGTATGCTAACACATATATATGGAATCTAAAAAAAAAAAGTTTATGAAGAACCTAGGGGCAGGAAAGGATTAAGGACACAGACGTAGAGAAAGGACTTGAGGACATGGGGAGAGGGAAGGGTAAGCTGGGACAAAGTGAGAGAGTGGTATGGACATATATACACTACCAAATGTAAAATTGATAGCTACTGGGAAGCAGCCACATAGCACAGGGAGATCAGCTCTGTGCTTTGTGACCACCTAAAAGGGTGGGATAAGGGAGTGAGAGGGAGGTGCAAGAGGGAGGGGATATGGTGTTATATGTATACGCATAGCTGATTCACTTTTTTATACAGCAGAAACTAACACACAATTGTAAAGCAATTATACTCCAATAAAGATGTAAAAGAAAAAAAAAAAAAAGAAAGCCCAGAGATAAACCTACACACCTATGGCCCACTAATCTATGACAAAGGAGGCAAGGGTATACAATGGAGAAAAGACAGTCTCTTCAATAAGTGGTGCTGGGAAAAATGGACAGCTACATGTAAAAGAATGAAATTAGAACACTCCCTAACACCATACACAAAAAATAAACTCCAAATGGATTAGAGACCGAAATGTAAGACCGGACACTATAAAACTCTTAGAGGAAAACATAGGAAGAATACTCTTTGACATAAATCACAGCAAGATTTTTTTGATCCACCTCCTAGAGTAATGGAATAAAAAAAAAAAAAAAAAAACAAATGGGAGCAAATGAAACCTAAAAGCTTTTGCAAAGCAAAGGAAACTACAAACAAGACGAAAAGACAACCCTCAGAATGGGAGAAAATATTTGCAAACGAATCAATGGACAAAGGATTAATCTCCAATGTATATAAACAGCTCATGCAGCTCAACAGTAAAAAAACAAACAAACCAATCCAAAAATGGGCAGATGACGTAAATAGATATTTGTCCCAAGAAGACATACAGATGACCAAGAAACACATGAAAAGCTACTCAACATCACTAATTATTAGAGAAATATAAACCAAAACTACAATGAGGTATCACCTCACACGAGTTAGAATGGGCATCATCAGAAAATCTACAAACAACAAATGCTGGAGAGGGTGTGGAGAAAAGGGAACCCTCTTACACTATTTGTGGGAATGTAAATTGATACAGTCACTATGGAGAACAGTATGGAGGTTCCTTAAAAAACTAAAAATAGAATTACCATATGACCCAGCAATCCCACTACTGGTCATATACCCAGAGAAAACCATAATTCAAAAAGACATATTCACCACAATATTCATTGCAGCACTATTTACAATAGCCAGGTCATGGAAGCAACCTAAATGCCCATAGACAGACGAACGGAAAAGATGTGCTACATATATAAAATGGAATATTACTCAGCCATAAAAAGGAATGAAATTGGGTCATTTGTAGAGACGTGGATAGATCTAGAGACTGTCATACAGAGTGAAGTAAGTCAGAAAGAGAAAAACAAATATCGTATATTAACGCATACATGTAGAACCTAGAAAAATGGTAAAGATGAACTGGTTTGCAAGGCAGAAATAGAGACACAGATGTAGAGAACAAATGTATGGACACCAAGGGGGGAAAGTGGCAGGGTGGTGGTGGTGGGATGAATTGCGACCCTGGGATTGACATATATACACTTATATGTATAAAATAGATAACCAATAAGAGCCTGCTGTATAAAAAAATGAATAAAATAAATTCAAAAATTAAAAAATAAATAATACTTAAGAAAATAAAACAGAAAAAAAAGTTCTGTCCTTCCCATAGACGTATTTATATGAATGAATGATTTCCATGCTTATATCCATAAATACAAAAAGAGGAATAAAACTTACCTTGAACCAAAAAAGAAAAAAAAAACTGAACCCACTGGTCATACAGAGGAAAACCCTATCAGCGCACTTGCTCCAGTGGTAAACAATTCTTAAGTTGGTCACAGGTGGGGAATCATCTCCCATGCAGCCAGCAGCCCCCACACAAGGAGCGTCCTCATTGCAAAGCTGGGGGACTGTGAGGAGGCGTCTCTGACTAAACGTGAGCTGAGCCCCAGGCCAGCTGCTGCTGAACTTTTCCCACCGTTCCCAGGTAAAACACCTGAATGTGTGCAAAGACTAAAAACTAGAGGAAGGGGCTTGGAGTCACACCAGCGACAGCACGCAGGTCGACTTGGTGCCTGCAGGCCAGCCAGGATGGTCCTGGCCCCGGGCGCTCGTCTGGAAACTTTCCATTTCCCTGCCTGAGGTACCCCTCCTGTCCCGGCCCCCACTGCTTTTTTCCTTCCTTACCTCTGCCCGGGGAGAAATTCCAGCAGCAAGTATGGGTGACACATCCTCTTCTTTAGCAGGTGGCAGCCCGGCAACTCCTGCAGAAAGTCCAGTAGAGCCCCAGTCACAACGGGCCACTCATAGAGCCGTGGGCCCTACTGCCTCCCACCAGCCCAACCCCGAGACTGCTGATGGGGCAGAGAATATGGCGTCAGGCACAGCTGCAGAGGCTTTTGCTGCCTGGAGGGGTGTTTATATTGACCTCAACCCAGGCACACCTGGGGAGGGCTGGCCGGCCGGGTCAGGCTGCCCAGGTCAGCCAATCCTCGCCCCTCAGGGGCTCAGATTTGCAGAAAATGGGCCTTGCTGCACCGGCCAGATCCAAGGAACAGGTGTAGGGTCCCGAGAGTCAGGATAGATAAGGGGCGGCAGCCCTGGCTTGTTTTCTAATCATTTTATCTGGTCCATGAGTGGGAGACAACTTCAAGAAGACCCTCTGCTAATGAGAGGAACCCAGGAGTCAGGGAGAGGAGGGGTGGTGGGTGGAGACAGAGGCCTGGTGCCCCGGCTGCTGTGGAAGCCCCTGGAAGACCAGGCAGAGGGAGGTCGCACAGAGTGAAGCCTAGGGTCACAGACCTGTTGGAGCTGCTGTTTATTAGTTCAAGCTCTGCTCTGAGGTGCTCTGTGTCAGCTCTGAGTGACAGGTGTGCTGGGGGTGCTCTGCAATGAGGGCTATGTGCACAGTTCCTGTGTGCCCAGCCCTGTCGGGGTACCTGTCCACGGGAGCTCCATATCCAGGGAGGGGCCTGCCCACGAGAGCCCCGTGGGCTGCTGGGTACCTGCCCAGGTGAGCTCCATATCCTGGGAGGGGTCTGACCATGATGGCCCCATGGGCTGCTGGGTACCTGCCCAGGTGAGCTCCATATCCTGGGAGGGGCCTGACCACCAGAGCCCCATGGGCTGCTGGGGACCTGGTAGAGGACGCCAGGACAGTCAGTGAAGCCACAGAGGATATACATCTAGTAGTTCCTAATGTCATTCTACCATCCACCAGGACATGGTATTCTGTATTAGACTTCAATGATGCCTTCTTCTGTATTCCATTCGTCCCAGAGTCACAAGAAATTTTGGCTGTGAGTGGCAGGACTCAACATACAACAAAAAGAATACTGCTGGGCCGTCCTGCCCCAGGGGTTCAAAAATTCCCACACCATCTTTGGGGAAACGTTAGCTAAAGACCTAAAAGATCTACCTCTGGAGAAGGGAACCCTCCTTCAATATGCAGATGACATTCTGATCACCAGCCCGACTAAGGAGGCCTCTGAACTACCTAGCCAATAAAAGATAGAAGGTGTCCAAGAAAAAGGCTCAAATATCACAAACTAAGGTGACCTTCTTGGGCTTCATTCGCTCAGAAGGTCGGAGAAGCCCACCCCAGGAAAGGGAAGAAGCCATTTGCAGCCTCACCCTTCCTGAAACTAGAAGACAGCTTAGGGGTTCCTGGGGAGACCGGGGTTTGCTGCATCTGGATCCCTAACTACAGTCTAATAGCTGGGCCTCTATATGAAACACTGAAAGGAAAAGATGATGATCCTTTTGAATAGAATCCAGAAGCGGCCTTTCAAGAATGGAAAGAGCAGTCAGTTCAGACCCGTGCCCTGGACCTCCCTAAGTTAGCTAAACCCTTTGACCTTTACATTCCTGGTCCAAGGCGAATCGCCCTTGGAGTATTAGTGCAAAAACTGGGACCACTTGAAATGGAACAATGCAAGAATGCCCTCCAGGCATTGGCCAGCCACCCCATCCGACCAGGATACTGGGGGTATCTAAAAACCTGGAAATCAGCAGCCCACAAGGCCAGCTCCCTCCTAAGGGAAAAGGACGCCACTTGGTGATCCTAACCACCCACCATGCCCTGAAGTTGCAGGGATTGCTCCGTGGGCACAATGACCTCGAGTGAGGAGGCCCTCCAACACCAACCTCCAGAGAGACAACCTGGGGCAATGGGCCCCCATGACGACTCGTGTGACCATCACTTGACCTGGAGCTTCTCTCAGAAAACAACAAGAGTGTGCCCCAAAAGAGCAGACTATTGCTTACAGGACTTACTGCACCCAGAGCGGAGCTAATAAACTTGGTAGGGGAACCGTAAATAACGCTGCCACCATAGAAAAGCCTACAGACACCGCGGTGACGGCGGCCAATGAGACCGGCTGTACTCCTGGCTACTTCAAAAGGCCGTTGACTGAGTGGCCATCATGTTCCTGGATCACCACCGGCCCTGGACTGTCTGGGAGTTGAGCAAGCAGGGCTCTGACACCTGGTGCTGTTTGTACGTTAATTCAGTGGCCTAACTGAAGAAAGCGCAGACTACTGGTCAGAGCATCTAGGCTGGCAGAAACCGTCAGCCTAAGGGGGCCGAACCAATGTGGAGCAGGGTAAAACGGCCCACCCCCCCCCCCCAGCGTCTCTGCACATCTCTTTCCTGGACCCTTAAAGATCATTAGAATCTATAAAACTTCCAATGCTGGTGCTCAGGCAGACGAGCAGTGAGGGAGGAGGCCTGGGGACAATCAACCTCACCTGGAGGCTGCTTGGGAGAAGTCCTCCCCCTCGCCCCGGGTATGAGGACACCCAACTCAGCACGAAGCATTTACAGAAGAGGTGTATGCACCCTCAGCACCCCAAGAATGAGGAATGGGACAAAAGGCAGAGGAGGGCTTTGTCACTGGCAAAGCCCATGAAAAATTCCTGGGAGATGAAAATAGAATCTGGGCAATAAAATAAAGTCTAACCATTTTTTCCTTTGTGCTTTGTCTAATTTCACTTGCTCCTAGGTTTCCACATGCAGAGGTCCCACACCCGACACTTCAGACCCGATTTCCTAGTGCAAAATGGCTGGGCCGACACCTCAGCTCGTGGGGTCCCGTGCAGACTCTGCGACATAGAGCCTGAGCTCCAGCCAACCCGGCCCTCGAGAGCTCTACCCCCTCCCTCCTGCTGACGCTGCCAGGATCTCTACACAGCAGCCCGGCCCACAACCCGCAAGGGAGCACACACTCTCACCTCTCCATTCTCTGATCAAAATATAAAGTTTTCCTTTGCTTCTGAACCAAAGTCATTCTCGATCTGTTGGCTCCAATGACACTGGGCAGGGAGACCCTTGTTGGGACCCACTCTGCAGGATCAGTAACAGAATTTGAGAACATTGTAACTTCAAAGAACAGATGTGTGAGCCAAACTGTAATTAACATAGAGCAGTGTATAAGGCTCGTGTAAAATAAGATGTTTCTAACACTTCCATTTGATATTTCCATCACTTTATTATAAGCAAGTTCAGTGGAGGGGTTTGTCTTATTTGTCAGGTCAACAGTAGAGAAATGCAGTGATTTCTTTCCAAGGATGGACATCTAATAATCTTGGTTGAAGTTTCAACCTTGTTTTGAATGATTTTCCATTGAAAATGATACCTCTCTTTCAGCTCCTAGATTTCTGAGAAGTATAAAATCTTATATTTTTTTATTACCAAAGGGGAAAGGTGGGAGGAGGGATAAATTAACAGTTTCAGATTAACATATACACACTGCTATGTATAAAATATATCATCAACAAGGAACTACTGTATAACACAGGGAACTATACTCAATATTTTGTAATGACCCCTAAGGGGAAATAATCTGAAAAACAATAGATATCTATATCGACATCATCTATCAACTACAGATAAAATGGAAACTAAAGGAGGCCGATGGTGAGCGTTTCTGAACCTGAAGACTTCAATCATCTAAAGTTCGGACTCTGACTAAGGCCCAAGTCCCTTAAAGAACACACATGTACCAGTAGCTTAAAAATTCCCCAGATTGGAGTTCGGGGAGAAACTGATTTGGAAAAATCCCTGGTGTTCTCCTTACATACACGGGACCTTTCCTACAGCTAAAACATGCCTGTGACACCCAGAAGATGGAACACGGTTGGATCAGGGAGATTTTGGAAAAGGCACAAAAACTCCTAATTTCCTGGTTGTTGGGTTCACCCCTCCAGCCTTTTTCCTTAAAATCTCCCCACTTGAGGATGTCAGCACCTTCAACATCCAGTTGCACAAAATTTGGAATTTTTCCAAAGGAAGAAGGGGAAGGAGGAGAAACAAGGAGAGCCAAGCCCTAGATGTTTGGACAGGAACATGTCACTATACTTTCCAATCAGGAAGAAGAATTAAGCAAAGGCTTAGCCTGCCACCGGGAACCAGAGTAGGGCCAGAAGCAAACCAGCGGTTCTGCGGACAGCTCCCAAAAAAGCGAGTTGAAAAATGGAGCTCAGGGGCACTGCAATTCACAAACCTGCAGAGTTATAAATTATAACTATCGTCCAAAATTATATTGAGGGAAGTCAATGAACAGGATTGGAAAGGAAGGCAGAATTGCAGGAAACAGATTTCAGGACTTAGATTCGAATAGCCCCTAAAGCACATGAAAAGCGGCCAAACGTCGACAATGATGCACAAGGCCAAAAAGAGCATATGTGTTTTTTTCTGAATAAATTCAGGAAAAAACGCATAGGCCCTCTTTGGCCAACCAAGCAAGCCGGAAATAAAATTCAGCACTACAAATAAGTCTCACTTCCCATCGGTCAAAAGCGCCTTCCTAAAAAAGTGTAAAAAAAAAATACTGGAGAGGCCAGGGAGGACAGGGAGCATTGTTACACTGATGGTCGGGATGTAAATTGCCAATGGCGACTCTGGAGAAGGGTATGGTATTTCCTAAAACATCTAAAAAACACAGCTAGAGAGAAAGGGGCACATCCATTCATGGGCGTATAAATTGGAAAAATAAAAATCAAAAAGACACAGGCACCCCAAAGTTAAAGGGCTGCTCTGGTTACAAGAACCTCCACTTGTGTACATCTTAAATATCCCAGGGATGAAAAAAATGGTAAAGAAGTTGTGGTCCTTATGTACAATGGAATATCATTCAGCCATGAAATCAATGTCCTAAGGCTAGTAGCAGCATGATGAGTGGATTTAGGTACGACGATTCTAAGTGAAATAAGTCACACAGAAAAACACACTTATCATTAGATATCACTTAGAGAGGGAATGTAAAAACTGATACCCTTGAACTGAATTACAAAACAGAACAGAGTCACACATTTTGAAAACACACTATGGCTGCTTAACGCGAAAGGTGAGGTGGGGTGATGCATAAAACAAGGGTTTCAAATTAGCTCAGATACCGTTCCATAAACCAAATATGTAATAGACAAGACCTACTCCTTGCTCAGTGAACTGGACTCAACACCCCCTATTCACCGCACAAGAATATATCTGACTAGTAAGAATCTGAAAACCTATGTATTGATCTCTCTCTGGAAGAGAGTCAAGTGAGTGTAAAGTGGCATAAACACAGCCGTGAAAAGCAGCTAAACCCCATTTTAAAAATAAATTACCTTTAAAAACCCGTGAAACAAAGACAGGGAAAGAGAGACAAATTCTTACAAAATTCGTTCAGGGGCTGTGATGCAACCTGGATTGACCATATCTAGACCCACAGGTGATTGAGACATAAAGGTGGGCACTCATGGGGCTGAGACTTTGGGTGAGGTTGGGTGAGCAAACGCAGACCCTTTAAAGTAATACTGCGTGGTACCCATCCCATGGGTCCCAAATCTCCAGGTTCAAGGGCATCTTCCTACATCGAAAACATGCATGAGAAACCCAGAAGATGGTACACCGTCTTATCGGGAAAGGCTTCTGAAACGCACCTCATTTCTCATCTCCTTGTGCTCGGGTTCGCCTTTCCAGCCACTTTACTAGCAATCTCCCTACTTGGGGAATAAGCACTTTAACCTCCTCTTCTCTGCAGGTTGCAATTTGTCCTGAGGATGAACGGGAAGAGGGGGAACCAATGAGAGACTAGATCTAGGTGTTGTGACAGGCACAGGTCACTCTATTTTCCCATCAGGAAGAAGAATTATCCACAGGCTCAGCATGCCCCCCGGAACCAGAATAGGGCCTGAAGCAATCCTGCGCATTTGCGGCCAGCTCCCAAAAAATCCAGTTGAAAAATGGAGCTCAGGGACACTGCAATTCACAAACCTGCAGAGTTATAAATGATAAGACTCGTACACAAATATATTGAGGGAAGGCAATGAAGAGGATTTGAAAGCAAGGCAGAATTGCAGGAAACAGGTATCAGGAGGTAGATTCGAATCGCCTTTAAAGCACATGAAAAGCAGCAAAACGTGGACAATGATGCCCTTGACCAAAAAGGGCGTATGCGTTTTTTCCTGAATATATTCAGGAAAAAACGCATACGCCCTTTTTGGCCAACCAAGCAACCTGGAAAGGCAAATCAGCGCTACAATGAAGTCTCGCTTCCCATCGTTCAAAGGCCGTGCTGAAAAAAGTGTCAAAACCAGAAATGCAGGACAGGCCATGGAGCAATGGCAGCCTTGCTACGCTGATGGGCGGGATGTAAATTGCCAACAGCCACTCTGGAGAAGTGTACGTTGTGTCCTGAAACATGGAAGAAAAACAGCTTAGGGAGCATAGGGCACGTCCACTCATGGGCGTATAAATTGGAAAAACTAAAAATCAGCAAGTCACAGGCACCCGAAAGTTTAGGGCTGCTCTGTTGACAAGAACCTCCACTTCATGACACCTTAAATATCCCAGGAAAGAGAAAAATGGATAAAGAAGTTGTGGTCCTTATGTACAATGGAATATCACTGAGACATGAAATCAATGTCATAAGGCTAGTAGAAGCAAGATGAGTGGAGTTAGGTATGATGATTCTAAGTGAAATAAGTCACACAGAAAAAGACACTTATCATAAGCTATCACTTATAGAGGGAATGTAAAAACCGCTACACTTGAACTGAATTAAAAAACAGAACAGAGTCACACGTTTAGAAAACACACTATGGCTGCTTAACGGGAAAGGTGAGGTGGGGTGATGCATAAAACAAGGGTTTCAAATTCGCTCAGATACCGTTCCATACACCCAATATGTAATAGACAAGACTTACTCCTTGCTCAGTGAACTGGACTCAACACCCCCTATTCACCGCACAAGAATATATGTGACTAGTAAGAATCTTAAAACCTATGTATTGATATCTGTCTGGAAGTGAGTCAAGTGGGTGTAAAGCCGTGTAAACACAGCCGTGAAAAGCAGCTAAACCCCATTATAAAAATAAATTACTTTTAAAAACCCGTAAAACAAAGACAGTGAAAGAGAGAGAAATTCTTACACAATTCGTTCAGAGGCTGTGATGCAACCTGGATTGACCATATCTAGACCCACAGCTGGATGAGACATAAGGGTGGCCACTCTTGGGGCTGAAAGGTTGGGTGAGGTTGGGTGAGCAAACGCAGACCCTTTAAAGTAATACTGCCTGGTACCCATCCCATGGGTCCCAAATCTCCAGGTTCAAGGGCATCTTCCTACATCGAAAACATGCATGAGAAACCCAGAAGATGGTACACCGTGTGATTTTGAAAGGTTTCTAATACGCACCTCATTTCTCATCTCCTTGTGCTCGGGTTCGCCATTCCAGCTACTTTACTAGCAATCTCCCTACTTGGAGAATCAGCACCTTTAAGCTCCTGTTCCCTACAGGTTGCAATTTGTCCTGAGGATGAACGGGAAGAGGGGCAACCAATGAGAGACTAGATCTAGGTGTTGGGACAGGCACAGGTCACTCTATTTTCCCATCGGGAAGAAGAATTAACCACAGGCTCAGCCTGCCGCCCAGAAGCATAATAGGGCCTGAGGCAATCCCGCGCTTTTGCGGCCAGCTCCCAAAAAAGCCAGTTGAAAAATGGAGCTCAGGGACACTGCCATTCACAAACCTGCTGAGTTATAAATGATAACTCTAGTCCACAAATATATTTAGGGAAGGCAACGAAGAGGATTTGAAAGCAAGGCAGAATTACAGGAAACAGGTTTCAGGAGGTAGATTCGAATCGCCTTTAAAGCACATGAAAAGTGGCAAAACGTCGACAATGATGCCCTTGGCCAAAAAGGGCGTATGCGTTTTTTCCTGAATATATTCAGGAAAAAACGCATACGCCCTTTTTGGCCAACCAAGCAACCTGGAAAGGCAAATCAGCGCTACAAAGAAGTCTCGCTTCCCATCGGTCAAAAGGGCCATGCTGCAAAAAGTGTCAAAACCAGAAATGCAGGACAGGCCATGGAGAAATGGCAGCCTTGCTACGCTGATGGGCGGGATGTACATTGCCAACAGCCACTCTGGAGAAGTGTACGGTGTGTCCTGAAACATCGAAAAAACACAGCTTAGGGAGCATACGGCACGTCCACTCATGGGCCTATAAATTGGGAAAACTAAAAATCAGCAAGACACAGGCACCCCAAAGTTTAGGGCTGCTCTGTTGACAAGAACCTCCACTTCATGACACCTTAAATATCCCAGGAAAGAGAAAAATGGATAAAGAAGTTGTGGTCCTTATGTACAATGGAATATCACTCAGACATGCAATCAATATCATAAGGCTAGTAGAAGCAAGATGAATGGACTTAGGTACGACGATTCTAAGTGAAATAAGTCACACAGAAAAAGACACTTATCATAAGCTATCACTTATAGAGGGAATGTAAAAACCGCTACATTTGAACTGAATTACAAAACAGAACAGAGTCACACGTTTAGAAAACACACTATGGCTGCTTAATGGGAAAGGTGAGGTGGGGTGATGCATAAAACAAGGGTTTCAAATTCGCTCAGATACCGTTCCATACACCCAATATGTAATAGACAAGACCTACTCCTTGCTCAGTGAACTGGACTCAACACCCCCTATTCACCGCACAAGAATATATGTGACTAGTAAGAATCTTAAAACCTATGTATTGATATCTGTCTGGAAGTGAGTCAAGTGGTGTAAAGCCGCATAAACACAGCCGTGAAAAGCAGCTAAACCCCATTATAAAAATAAATTACTTTTAAAATCCCGTAAAACAAAGAGAGTGAAAGAGAGAGAAATTCTTACAAAATTCGTTCAGAGGCTGTGATGCAACCTGGATTGACCATATCTAGACCCAGAGCTGGATGAGACATAAGGGTGGACACTCTTGGGGCTGAAAGGTTGGGTGAGGTTGGGTGAGCAAACGCAGACCCTTTAAAGTAATACTGCCTGGTACCCATCCCATGGGTCCCAAATCTCCAGGTTCAAGGGCATCTTCCTACATCGAAAACATGCATGAGAAACCCAGAAGATGGTACACCGTGTGATTTTGAAAGGTTTCTAATACGCACCTCATTTCTCATCTCCTTGTGCTCGGGTTCGCCATTCCAGCTACTTTACTAGCAATCTCCCTACTTGGAGAATCAGCACCTTTAAGCTCCTGTTCCCTACAGGTTGCAATTTGTCCTGAGGATGAACGGGAAGAGGGGCAACCAATGAGAGACTAGATCTAGGTGTTGGGACAGGCACAGGTCACTCTATTTTCCCATCGGGAAGAAGAATTAACCACAGGCTCAGCCTGCCGCCCAGAAGCATAATAGGGCCTGAGGCAATCCCGCGCTTTTGCGGCCAGCTCCCAAAAAAGCCAGTTGAAAAATGGAGCTCAGGGACACTGCCACTCACAAACCTGCTGAGTTATAAATGATAACTCTCGTCCACAAATATATTTAGGGAAGGCAACGAAGAGGATTTGAAAGCAAGGCAGAATTACAGGAAACAGGTTTCAGGAGGTAGATTCGAATCGCCTTTAAAGCACATGAAAAGTGGCAAAACGTCGACAATGATGCCCTTGGCCAAAAAGGGCGTATGCGTTTTTTCCTGAATATATTCAGGAAAAAACGCATACGCCCTTTTTGGCCAACCAAGCAACCTGGAAATGCAAATCAGCGCTACAAAGAAGTCTCGCTTCCCATCGGTCAAAAGGGCCATGCTGCAAAAAGTGTCAAAACCAGAAATGCAGGACAGGCCATGGAGAAATGGCAGCCTTGCTACGCTGATGGGCGGGATGTACATTGCCAACAGCCACTCTGGAGAAGTGTACGGTGTGTCCTGAAACATCGAAAAAACACAGCTTAGGGAGCATACGGCACGTCCACTCATGGGCCTATAAATTGGGAAAACTAAAAATCAGCAAGACACAGGCACCCCAAAGTTTAGGGCTGCTCTGTTGACAAGAACCTCCACTTCATGACACCTTAAATATCCCAGGAAACAGAAAAATGGATAAAGAAGTTGTGGTCCTTATGTACAATGGAATATCACTCAGACATGCAATCAATATCATAAGGCTAGTAGAAGCAAGATGAATGGACTTAGGTACGACGATTCTAAGTGAAATAAGTCACACAGAAAAAGACACTTATCATAAGCTATCACTTATAGAGGGAATGTAAAAACTGCTACACTTGAACTGAATTACAAAACAGAACAGAGTCACACGTTTAGAAAACACACTATGGCTGTTTAATGGGAAAGGTGAGGTGGGGTGATGCATAAAACAAGGGTTTCAAATTCGCTCAGATACCGTTCCATACACCCAATATGTAATAGACAAGACCTACTCCTTGCTCAGTGAACTGGACTCAACACCCCCTATTCACCGCACAAGAATATATGTGACTAGTAAGAATCTTAAAACCTATGTATTAATATCTGTCTGGAAGTGAGTCAAGTGGTGTAAAGCCGCATAAACACAGCCGTGAAAAGCAGCTAAACCCCATTATAAAAATAAATTACTTTTAAAAACCCGTAAAACAAAGACAGTGAAAGAGAGAGAAATTCTTACAAAATTCGTTCAGAGGCTGTGATGCAACCTGGATTGACCATATCTAGACCCACATCTGGATGAGACATAAGGGTGGACACTCTTGGGGCTGAAAGGTTGGGTGAGGTTGGGTGAGCAAACACAGACCCTTTAAAGTAATACTGCGTGGTACCCATCCAATGGGTCCCAAATCTCCAGGTTCAAGGGCATCTTCCTACATCGAAAACATGCATGAGAAACCCAGAAGATGGTACACCGTGTGATTTTGAAAGGTTTCTAATACGCACCTCATTTCTCATCTCCTTGTGCTCGGGTTCGCCATTCCAGCTACTTTACTAGCAATCTCCCTACTTGGAGAATCAGCACCTTTAAGCTTCTGTTCCCTACAGGTTGCAATTTGTCCTGAGGATGAACGGGAAGAGGGGCAACCAATGAGAGACTAGATCTAGGTGTTGGGACAGGCACAGGTCACTCTATTTTCCACTCAGGAAGAAGAATTAACCACAGGCTCAGCCTGCAGCCCAGAAGCAGAATAGGGCCTGAGGCAATCCCGCGCTTTTGCGGCCAGCTCCCAAAAAAGCCAGTTGAAAAATGGAGCTCAGGGGCACTGCCATTCACAAAGCCGCAGAGCTATAAATGATAACTCTCATCCACAGATATATTGAGGGAAGGCAACGAAGAGGATTTGAAAGCAAGGCAGAATTGCAGGAAACAGGTTTCAGGAGGTAGATTCGAATCGCCTTAAAGCACATGAAAAGTGGCAAAACGTGGACAATGATGCCCTTGGCCAAAAAGGGCGTATGCGTTTTTTCCTGAATATATTCAGGAAAAAACGCATACGCCCTTTTTGACCAACCAAGCAACCTGGAAAGGCTAAACTGCGCTACAAAGAAGTCTCGCTTCCCATCGGTCAAAAGGGCCATGCTGCAAAAAGTGTCAAAACCAGAAATGCAGGACAGGCCATGGAGAAATGGCAGCCTTGCTACGCTGATGGGCGGGATGTAAATTGCCAACAGCCACTCTGGAGAAGTGTACGGTGTGTCCTGAAACATCGAAAAAGCACAGCTTAGGGAGCATAGGGCACGTCCACTCATGGGCGTATAAATTGGGAAAACTAAAAATCAGCAAGACACAGGCACCCCAAAGTTTAGGGCTGCTCTGTTGACAAGAACCTCCACTTCATGACACCTTAAATATCCCAGGAAAGAGAAAAATGGATAAAGAAGTTGTGGTCCTTATGTACAATGGAATATCACTCAGACATGCAATCAATGTCATAAGGCTAGTAGAAGCAAGATGAATGTACTTAGGTACGACGATTCTAAGTGAAATAAGTCACACAGAAAAAGACACTTATCATAAGCTATCACTTATAGAGGGAATGTAAAAACCGCTTCACTTGAACTGAATTACAAAACAGAACAGAGTCACACGTTTAGAAAACACACTATGGCTGCTTAATGGGAAAGGTGAGGTGGGGTGATGCATAAAACAAGGGTTTCAAATTCGCTCAGATACCGTTCCATACACCCAATATGTAATAGACAAGACCTACTCCTTGCTCAGTGAACTGGACTCAACACCCCCTATTCACCGCACAAGAATATATGTGACTAGTAAGAATCTTAAAACCTATGTATTGATATCTGTCTGGAAGTGAGTCAAGTGGTGTAAAGCCGCATAAACACAGCCGTGAAAAGCAGCTAAACCCCATTATAAAAATAAATTACATTTAAAAACCCATAAAACAAAGACAGTGAAAGAGAGAGAAATTCTTACAAAATTCGTTCAGAGGCTGTGATGCAACCTGGATTGACCATATCTAGACCCACAGCTGGATGAGACATAAGGGTGGACACTCTTGGGGCTGAAAGGTTGGGTGAGGTTGGGTGAGCAAACGCAGACCCTTTAAAGTAATACTGCCTGGTACCCATCCCATGGGTCCCAAATCTCCAGGTTCAAGGGCATCTTCCTACATCGAAAACATGCATGAGAAACCCAGAAGATGGTACACCGTGTGATTTTGAAAGGTTTCTAATACGCACCTCATTTCTCATCTCCTTGTGCTCGGGTTCGCCATTCCAGCTACTTTACTAGCAATCTCCCTACTTGGAGAATCAGCACCTTTAAGCTCCTGTTGCCTACAGGTTGCAATTTCTCCTGAGGATGAACGGGAAGAGGGGCAACCAATGAGAGACTAGATCTAGGTGTTGGGACAGGCACAGGTCACTCTAATTTCCCATCAGGAAGAAGAATTAACCACAGGCTCAGCCTGCCGCCCAGAAGCAGAATAGGGCATGAGGCAATCCCGCGCTTTTGCGGCCAGCTCCCAAAAAAGCGAGTTGAAAAATGGAGCTCAGGGACACTGCAATTCACAAACCCGCAGAGTTATAAATGATAACTCTCATCCACAGATATATTGAGGGAAGGCAACGAAGAGGATTTGAAAGCAAGGCAGAATTACAGGAAACAGGTTTCAGGAGGTAGATTCGAATCGCCTTTAAAGCACATGAAAAGTGGCAAAACGTCGACAATGATGCCCTTGGCCAAAAAGGGCGTATGCGTTTTTTCCTGAATATATTCAGGAAAAAACGCATACGCCCTTTTTGACCAACCAAGCAACCTGGAAAGGCTAAACTGCGCTACAAAGAAGTCGCGCTTCCCATCGGTCAAAAGGGCCATGCTGCAAAAAGTGTCAAAACCAGAAATGCAGGACAGGCCATGGAGAAATGGCAGCCTTGCTACGCTGATGGGCGGGATGTAAGTTGCCAACAGCCACTCTGGAGAAGTGTACGGTGTGTCCTGAAAAATCGAAAAAACACAGCTTAGGGAGCATAGGGTACGTCCACTCATGGGCGTATAAATTGCGAAAACTAAAAATCAGCAAGACAGAGGCACCCCAAAGTTTAGGGCTGCTCTGTTGACAAGAACCTCCACTTCATGACACCTTAAATATCCCAGGAAAGAGAAAAATGGATAAAGAAGTTGTGGTCCTTATGTACAATGGAATATCACTCAGACATGCAATCAATGTCATAAGGCTAGTAGAAGCAAGATGAATGGACTTAGGTACGACGATTCTAAGTGAAATAATTCACACAGAAAAAGACACTTATCATAAGCTATCACTTATAGAGGGAATGTAAAAACCGCTACACTTGAACTGAATTACAAAACAGAACAGAGTCACACGTTTAGAAAACACACTATGGCTGCTTAATGGGAAAGGTGAGGTGGGGTGATGCATAAAACAAGGGTTTCAAATTCGCTCAGATACCGTTCCATACACCCAATATGTAATAGGCAAGACCTACTCCTTGCTCAGTGAACTGGACTCAACACCCCCTATTCACCGCACAAGAATATATGTGACTAGTAAGAATCTTAAAACCTATGTATTGATATCTGTCTGGAAGTGAGTCAAGTGGTGTAAAGCCGCATAAACACAGCCGTGAAAAGCAGCTAAACCCCATTATAAAAATAAATTACTTTTAAAAACCCGTAAAACAAAGACAGTGAAAGAGAGAGAAATTCTTACAAAATTCGTTCAGAGGCTGTGATGCAACCTGGATTGACCATATCTAGACCCACAGCTGGATGAGACATAAGGGTGGACACTCTTGGGGCTGAAAGGTTGGGTGAGGTTGGGTGAGCAAACGCAGACCCTTTAAAGTAATACTGCGTGGTACCCATCCAATGGGTCCCAAATCTCCAGGTTCAAGGGCATCTTCCTACATCGAAAACATGCATGAGAAACCCAGAAGATGGTACACCGTGTGATTTTGAAAGGTTTCTAATACGCACCTCATTTCTCATCTCCTTGTGCTCGGGTTCGCCATTCCAGCTACTTTACTAGCAATCTCCCTACTTGGAGAATCAGCACCTTTAAGCTTCTGTTCCCTACAGGTTGCAATTTGTCCTGAGGATGAACGGGAAGAGGGGCAACCAATGAGAGACTAGATCTAGGTGTTGGGACAGGCACAGGTCACTCTATTTTCCACTCAGGAAGAAGAATTAACCACAGGCTCAGCCTGCAGCCCAGAAGCAGAATAGGGCCTGAGGCAATCCCGCGCTTTTGCGGCCAGCTCCCAAAAAAGCCAGTTGAAAAATGGAGCTCAGGGGCACTGCCATTCACAAACCCGCAGAGCTATAAATGATAACTCTCATCCACAGATATATTGAGGGAAGGCAACGAAGAGGATTTGAAAGCAAGGCAGAATTGCAGGAAACAGGTTTCAGGAGGTAGATTCGAATCGCCTTTAAAGCACATGAAAAGTGGCAAAACGTGGACAATGATGCCCTTGGCCAAAAAGGGCGTATGCGTTTTTTCCTCAATATATTCAGGAAAAAACGCATACGCCCTTTTTGACCAACCAAGCAACCTGGAAAGGCTAAACTGCGCTACAAAGAAGTCTCGCTTCCCATCGGTCAGAAGGGCCATGCTGCAAAAAGTGTCAAAACCAGAAATGCAGGACAGGCCATGGAGAAATGGCAGCCTTGCTATGCTGATGGGCGGGATGTAAATTGCCAACAGCCACTCTGGAGAAGTGTACGGTGTGTCCTGAAAAATCGAAAAAACCCAGCTTAGGGAGCATAGGGTACGTCCACTCATGGGCGTATAAATTGGGAAAACTAAAAATCAGCAAGACACAGGCACCCCAAAGTTTAGGGCTGCTCTGTTGACAAGAAACTCCACTTCATGACACCTTAAATATCCCAGGAAAGAGAAAAATGGATAAAGAAGTTGTGGTCCTTATGTACAATGGAATATCACTCAGACATGCAATCAATGTCATAAGGCTAGTAGAAGCAAGATGAATGGACTTAGGTACGACGATTCTAAGTGAAATAAGTCACACAGAAAAAGACACTTATCATAAGCTATCACTTATAGAGGGAATGTAAAAACCGCTACACTTGAACTGAATTACAAAACAGAACAGAGTCACACGTTTAGAAAACACACTATGGCTGCTTAATGGGAAAGGTGAGGTGGGGTGATGCATAAAACAAGGGTTTCAAATTCGCTCAGATACCGTTCCATACACCCAATATGTAATAGACAAGACCTACTCCTTGCTCAGTGAACTGGACTCAACACCCCCTATTCACCGCACAAGAATATATGTGACTAGTAAGAATCTTAAAACCTATGTATTGATATCTGTCTGGAAGTGAGTCAAGTGGTGTAAAGCCGCATAAACACAGCCGTGAAAAGCAGCTAAACCCCATTATAAAAATAAATTACATTTAAAAACCCATAAAACAAAGACAGTGAAAGAGAGAGAAATTCTTACAAAATTCGTTCAGAGGCTGTGATGCAACCTGGATTGACCATATCTAGACCCACAGCTGGATGAGACATAAGGGTGGACACTCTTGGGGCTGAAAGGTTGGGTGAGGTTGGGTGAGCAAACGCAGACCCTTTAAAGTAATACTGCCTGGTACCCATCCCATGGGTCCCAAATCTCCAGGTTCAAGGGCATCTTCCTACATCGAAAACATGCATGAGAAACCCAGAAGATGGTACACCGTGTGATTTTGAAAGGTTTCTAATACGCACCTCATTTCTCATCTCCTTGTGCTCGGGTTCGCCATTCCAGCTACTTTACTAGCAATCTCCCTACTTGGAGAATCAGCACCTTTAAGCTCCTGTTGCCTACAGGTTGCAATTTCTCCTGAGGATGAACGGGAAGAGGGGCAACCAATGAGAGACTAGATCTAGGTGTTGGGACAGGCACAGGTCACTCTAATTTCCCATCAGGAAGAAGAATTAACCACAGGCTCAGCCTGCCGCCCAGAAGCAGAATAGGGCATGAGGCAATCCCGCGCTTTTGCGGCCAGCTCCCAAAAAAGCGAGTTGAAAAATGGAGCTCAGGGACACTGCAATTCACAAACCCGCAGAGTTATAAATGATAACTCTCATCCACAGATATATTGAGGGAAGGCAACGAAGAGGATTTGAAAGCAAGGCAGAATTACAGGAAACAGGTTTCAGGAGGTAGATTCGAATCGCCTTTAAAGCACATGAAAAGTGGCAAAACGTCGACAATGATGCCCTTGGCCAAAAAGGGCGTATGCGTTTTTTCCTGAATATATTCAGGAAAAAACGCATACGCCCTTTTTGACCAACCAAGCAACCTGGAAAGGCTAAACTGCGCTACAAAGAAGTCGCGCTTCCCATCGGTCAAAAGGGCCATGCTGCAAAAAGTGTCAAAACCAGAAATGCAGGACAGGCCATGGAGAAATGGCAGCCTTGCTACGCTGATGGGCGGGATGTAAGTTGCCAACAGCCACTCTGGAGAAGTGTACGGTGTGTCCTGAAAAATCGAAAAAACACAGCTTAGGGAGCATAGGGTACGTCCACTCATGGGCGTATAAATTGCGAAAACTAAAAATCAGCAAGACAGAGGCACCCCAAAGTTTAGGGCTGCTCTGTTGACAAGAACCTCCACTTCATGACACCTTAAATATCCCAGGAAAGAGAAAAATGGATAAAGAAGTTGTGGTCCTTATGTACAATGGAATATCACTCAGACATGCAATCAATGTCATAAGGCTAGTAGAAGCAAGATGAATGGACTTAGGTACGACGATTCTAAGTGAAATAAGTCACACAGAAAAAGACACTTATCATAAGCTATCACTTATAGAGGGAATGTAAAAACCGCTACACTTGAACTGAATTACAAAACAGAACAGAGTCACACGTTTAGAAAACACACTATGGCTGCTTAATGGGAAAGGTGAGGTGGGGTGATGCATAAAACAAGGGTTTCAAATTCGCTCAGATACCGTTCCATACACCCAATATGTAATAGACAAGACCTACTCCTTGCTCAGTGAACTGGACTCAACACCCCCTATTCACCGCACAAGAATATATGTGACTAGTAAGAATCTTAAAACCTATGTATTGATATCTGTCTGGAAGTGAGTCAAGTGGTGTAAAGCCGCATAAACACAGCCGTGAAAAGCAGCTAAACCCCATTATAAAAATAAATTACATTTAAAAACCCATAAAACAAAGACAGTGAAAGAGAGAGAAATTCTTACAAAATTCGTTCAGAGGCTGTGATGCAACCTGGATTGACCATATCTAGACCCACAGCTGGATGAGACATAAGGGTGGACACTCTTGGGGCTGAAAGGTTGGGTGAGGTTGGGTGAGCAAACGCAGACCCTTTAAAGTAATACTGCCTGGTACCCATCCCATGGGTCCCAAATCTCCAGGTTCAAGGGCATCTTCCTACATCGAAAACATGCATGAGAAACCCAGAAGATGGTACACCGTGTGATTTTGAAAGGTTTCTAATACGCACCTCATTTCTCATCTCCTTGTGCTCGGGTTCGCCATTCCAGCTACTTTACTAGCAATCTCCCTACTTGGAGAATCAGCACCTTTAAGCTCCTGTTGCCTACAGGTTGCAATTTCTCCTGAGGATGAACGGGAAGAGGGGCAACCAATGAGAGACTAGATCTAGGTGTTGGGACAGGCACAGGTCACTCTAATTTCCCATCAGGAAGAAGAATTAACCACAGGCTCAGCCTGCCGCCCAGAAGCAGAATAGGGCATGAGGCAATCCCGCGCTTTTGCGGCCAGCTCCCAAAAAAGCGAGTTGAAAAATGGAGCTCAGGGACACTGCAATTCACAAACCCGCAGAGTTATAAATGATAACTCTCATCCACAGATATATTGAGGGAAGGCAACGAAGAGGATTTGAAAGCAAGGCAGAATTACAGGAAACAGGTTTCAGGAGGTAGATTCGAATCGCCTTTAAAGCACATGAAAAGTGGCAAAACGTCGACAATGATGCCCTTGGCCAAAAAGGGCGTATGCGTTTTTTCCTGAATATATTCAGGAAAAAACGCATACGCCCTTTTTGACCAACCAAGCAACCTGGAAAGGCTAAACTGCGCTACAAAGAAGTCGCGCTTCCCATCGGTCAAAAGGGCCATGCTGCAAAAAGTGTCAAAACCAGAAATGCAGGACAGGCCATGGAGAAATGGCAGCCTTGCTACGCTGATGGGCGGGATGTAAGTTGCCAACAGCCACTCTGGAGAAGTGTACGGTGTGTCCTGAAAAATCGAAAAAACACAGCTTAGGGAGCATAGGGTACGTCCACTCATGGGCGTATAAATTGCGAAAACTAAAAATCAGCAAGACAGAGGCACCCCAAAGTTTAGGGCTGCTCTGTTGACAAGAACCTCCACTTCATGACACCTTAAATATCCCAGGAAAGAGAAAAATGGATAAAGAAGTTGTGGTCCTTATGTACAATGGAATATCACTCAGACATGCAATCAATGTCATAAGGCTAGTAGAAGCAAGATGAATGGACTTAGGTACGACGATTCTAAGTGAAATAATTCACACAGAAAAAGACACTTATCATAAGCTATCACTTATAGAGGGAATGTAAAAACCGCTACACTTGAACTGAATTACAAAACAGAACAGAGTCACACGTTTAGAAAACACACTATGGCTGCTTAATGGGAAAGGTGAGGTGGGGTGATGCATAAAACAAGGGTTTCAAATTCGCTCAGATACCGTTCCATACACCCAATATGTAATAGGCAAGACCTACTCCTTGCTCAGTGAACTGGACTCAACACCCCCTATTCACCGCACAAGAATATATGTGACTAGTAAGAATCTTAAAACCTATGTATTGATATCTGTCTGGAAGTGAGTCAAGTGGTGTAAAGCCGCATAAACACAGCCGTGAAAAGCAGCTAAACCCCATTATAAAAATAAATTACTTTTAAAAACCCGTAAAACAAAGACAGTGAAAGAGAGAGAAATTCTTACAAAATTCGTTCAGAGGCTGTGATGCAACCTGGATTGACCATATCTAGACCCACAGCTGGATGAGACATAAGGGTGGACACTCTTGGGGCTGAAAGGTTGGGTGAGGTTGGGTGAGCAAACGCAGACCCTTTAAAGTAATACTGCGTGGTACCCATCCCATGGGTCCCAAATCTCCAGGTTCAAGGGCATCTTCCTACATCGAAAACATGCATGAGAAACCCAGAAGATGGTACACCGTGTGATTTTGAAAGGTTTCTAATACGCACCTCATTTCTCATCTCCTTGTGCTCGGGTTCGCCATTCCAGCTACTTTACTAGCAATCTCCCTACTTGGAGAATCAGCACCTTTAAGCTCCTGTTGCCTACAGGTTGCAATTTCTCCTGAGGATGAACGGGAAGAGGGGCAACCAATGAGAGACTAGATCTAGGTGTTGGGACAGGCACAGGTCACTCTAATTTCCCATCAGGAAGAAGAATTAACCACAGGCTCAGCCTGCCGCCCAGAAGCAGAATAGGGCATGAGGCAATCCCGCGCTTTTGCGGCCAGCTCCCAAAAAAGCGAGTTGAAAAATGGAGCTCAGGGACACTGCAATTCACAAACCCGCAGAGTTATAAATGATAACTCTCATCCACAGATATATTGAGGGAAGGCAACGAAGAGGATTTGAAAGCAAGGCAGAATTACAGGAAACAGGTTTCAGGAGGTAGATTCGAATCGCCTTTAAAGCACATGAAAAGTGGCAAAACGTCGACAATGATGCCCTTGGCCAAAAAGGGCGTATGCGTTTTTTCCTGAATATATTCAGGAAAAAACGCATACGCCCTTTTTGACCAACCAAGCAACCTGGAAAGGCTAAACTGCGCTACAAAGAAGTCGCGCTTCCCATCGGTCAAAAGGGCCATGCTGCAAAAAGTGTCAAAACCAGAAATGCAGGACAGGCCATGGAGAAATGGCAGCCTTGCTACGCTGATGGGCGGGATGTAAGTTGCCAACAGCCACTCTGGAGAAGTGTACGGTGTGTCCTGAAAAATCGAAAAAACACAGCTTAGGGAGCATAGGGTACGTCCACTCATGGGCGTATAAATTGCGAAAACTAAAAATCAGCAAGACAGAGGCACCCCAAAGTTTAGGGCTGCTCTGTTGACAAGAACCTCCACTTCATGACACCTTAAATATCCCAGGAAAGAGAAAAATGGATAAAGAAGTTGTGGTCCTTATGTACAATGGAATATCACTCAGACATGCAATCAATGTCATAAGGCTAGTAGAAGCAAGATGAATGGACTTAGGTACGACGATTCTAAGTGAAATAATTCACACAGAAAAAGACACTTATCATAAGCTATCACTTATAGAGGGAATGTAAAAACCGCTACACTTGAACTGAATTACAAAACAGAACAGAGTCACACGTTTAGAAAACACACTATGGCTGCTTAATGGGAAAGGTGAGGTGGGGTGATGCATAAAACAAGGGTTTCAAATTCGCTCAGATACCGTTCCATACACCCAATATGTAATAGGCAAGACCTACTCCTTGCTCAGTGAACTGGACTCAACACCCCCTATTCACCGCACAAGAATATATGTGACTAGTAAGAATCTTAAAACCTATGTATTGATATCTGTCTGGAAGTGAGTCAAGTGGTGTAAAGCCGCATAAACACAGCCGTGAAAAGCAGCTAAACCCCATTATAAAAATAAATTACTTTTAAAAACCCGTAAAACAAAGACAGTGAAAGAGAGAGAAATTCTTACAAAATTCGTTCAGAGGCTGTGATGCAACCTGGATTGACCATATCTAGACCCACAGCTGGATGAGACATAAGGGTGGACACTCTTGGGGCTGAAAGGTTGGGTGAGGTTGGGTGAGCAAACGCAGACCCTTTAAAGTAATACTGCGTGGTACCCATCCAATGGGTCCCAAATCTCCAGGTTCAAGGGCATCTTCCTACATCGAAAACATGCATGAGAAACCCAGAAGATGGTACACCGTGTGATTTTGAAAGGTTTCTAATACGCACCTCATTTCTCATCTCCTTGTGCTCGGGTTCGCCATTCCAGCTACTTTACTAGCAATCTCCCTACTTGGAGAATCAGCACCTTTAAGCTTCTGTTCCCTACAGGTTGCAATTTGTCCTGAGGATGAACGGGAAGAGGGGCAACCAATGAGAGACTAGATCTAGGTGTTGGGACAGGCACAGGTCACTCTATTTTCCACTCAGGAAGAAGAATTAACCACAGGCTCAGCCTGCAGCCCAGAAGCAGAATAGGGCCTGAGGCAATCCCGCGCTTTTGCGGCCAGCTCCCAAAAAAGCCAGTTGAAAAATGGAGCTCAGGGGCACTGCCATTCACAAACCCGCAGAGCTATAAATGATAACTCTCATCCACAGATATATTGAGGGAAGGCAACGAAGAGGATTTGAAAGCAAGGCAGAATTGCAGGAAACAGGTTTCAGGAGGTAGATTCGAATCGCCTTTAAAGCACATGAAAAGTGGCAAAACGTGGACAATGATGCCCTTGGCCAAAAAGGGCGTATGCGTTTTTTCCTCAATATATTCAGGAAAAAACGCATACGCCCTTTTTGACCAACCAAGCAACCTGGAAAGGCTAAACTGCGCTACAAAGAAGTCTCGCTTCCCATCGGTCAGAAGGGCCATGCTGCAAAAAGTGTCAAAACCAGAAATGCAGGACAGGCCATGGAGAAATGGCAGCCTTGCTATGCTGATGGGCGGGATGTAAATTGCCAACAGCCACTCTGGAGAAGTGTACGGTGTGTCCTGAAAAATCGAAAAAACCCAGCTTAGGGAGCATAGGGTACGTCCACTCATGGGCGTATAAATTGGGAAAACTAAAAATCAGCAAGACACAGGCACCCCAAAGTTTAGGGCTGCTCTGTTGACAAGAAACTCCACTTCATGACACCTTAAATATCCCAGGAAAGAGAAAAATGGATAAAGAAGTTGTGGTCCTTATGTACAATGGAATATCACTCAGACATGCAATCAATGTCATAAGGCTAGTAGAAGCAAGATGAATGGACTTAGGTACGACGATTCTAAGTGAAATAAGTCACACAGAAAAAGACACTTATCATAAGCTATCACTTATAGAGGGAATGTAAAAACCGCTACACTTGAACTGAATTACAAAACAGAACAGAGTCACACGTTTAGAAAACACACTATGGCTGCTTAATGGGAAAGGTGAGGTGGGGTGATGCATAAAACAAGGGTTTCAAATTCGCTCAGATACCGTTCCATACACCCAATATGTAATAGACAAGACCTACTCCTTGCTCAGTGAACTGGACTCAACACCCCCTATTCACCGCACAAGAATATATGTGACTAGTAAGAATCTTAAAACCTATGTATTGATATCTGTCTGGAAGTGAGTCAAGTGGTGTAAAGCCGCATAAACACAGCCGTGAAAAGCAGCTAAACCCCATTATAAAAATAAATTACATTTAAAAACCCATAAAACAAAGACAGTGAAAGAGAGAGAAATTCTTACAAAATTCGTTCAGAGGCTGTGATGCAACCTGGATTGACCATATCTAGACCCACAGCTGGATGAGACATAAGGGTGGACACTCTTGGGGCTGAAAGGTTGGGTGAGGTTGGGTGAGCAAACGCAGACCCTTTAAAGTAATACTGCCTGGTACCCATCCCATGGGTCCCAAATCTCCAGGTTCAAGGGCATCTTCCTACATCGAAAACATGCATGAGAAACCCAGAAGATGGTACACCGTGTGATTTTGAAAGGTTTCTAATACACACCTCATTTCTCATCTCCTTGTGCTCGGGTTCGCCATTCCAGCTACTTTACTAGCAATCTCCCTACTTGGAGAATCAGCACCTTTAAGCTCCTGTTGCCTACAGGTTGCAATTTCTCCTGAGGATGAACGGGAAGAGGGGCAACCAATGAGAGACTAGATCTAGGTGTTGGGACAGGCACAGGTCACTCTAATTTCCCATCAGGAAGAAGAATTAACCACAGGCTCAGCCTGCCGCCCAGAAGCAGAATAGGGCATGAGGCAATCCCGCGCTTTTGCGGCCAGCTCCCAAAAAAGCGAGTTGAAAAATGGAGCTCAGGGACACTGCAATTCACAAACCCGCAGAGTTATAAATGATAACTCTCATCCACAGATATATTGAGGGAAGGCAACGAAGAGGATTTGAAAGCAAGGCAGAATTACAGGAAACAGGTTTCAGGAGGTAGATTCGAATCGCCTTTAAAGCACATGAAAAGTGGCAAAACGTCGACAATGATGCCCTTGGCCAAAAAGGGCGTATGCGTTTTTTCCTGAATATATTCAGGAAAAAACGCATACGCCCTTTTTGACCAACCAAGCAACCTGGAAAGGCTAAACTGCGCTACAAAGAAGTCGCGCTTCCCATCGGTCAAAAGGGCCATGCTGCAAAAAGTGTCAAAACCAGAAATGCAGGACAGGCCATGGAGAAATGGCAGCCTTGCTACGCTGATGGGCGGGATGTAAGTTGCCAACAGCCACTCTGGAGAAGTGTACGGTGTGTCCTGAAAAATCGAAAAAACACAGCTTAGGGAGCATAGGGTACGTCCACTCATGGGCGTATAAATTGCGAAAACTAAAAATCAGCAAGACAGAGGCACCCCAAAGTTTAGGGCTGCTCTGTTGACAAGAACCTCCACTTCATGACACCTTAAATATCCCAGGAAAGAGAAAAATGGATAAAGAAGTTGTGGTCCTTATGTACAATGGAATATCACTCAGACATGCAATCAATGTCATAAGGCTAGTAGAAGCAAGATGAATGGACTTAGGTACGACGATTCTAAGTGAAATAATTCACACAGAAAAAGACACTTATCATAAGCTATCACTTATAGAGGGAATGTAAAAACCGCTACACTTGAACTGAATTACAAAACAGAACAGAGTCACACGTTTAGAAAACACACTATGGCTGCTTAATGGGAAAGGTGAGGTGGGGTGATGCATAAAACAAGGGTTTCAAATTCGCTCAGATACCGTTCCATACACCCAATATGTAATAGGCAAGACCTACTCCTTGCTCAGTGAACTGGACTCAACACCCCCTATTCACCGCACAAGAATATATGTGACTAGTAAGAATCTTAAAACCTATGTATTGATATCTGTCTGGAAGTGAGTCAAGTGGTGTAAAGCCGCATAAACACAGCCGTGAAAAGCAGCTAAACCCCATTATAAAAATAAATTACTTTTAAAAACCCGTAAAACAAAGACAGTGAAAGAGAGAGAAATTCTTACAAAATTCGTTCAGAGGCTGTGATGCAACCTGGATTGACCATATCTAGACCCACAGCTGGATGAGACATAAGGGTGGACACTCTTGGGGCTGAAAGGTTGGGTGAGGTTGGGTGAGCAAACGCAGACCCTTTAAAGTAATACTGCGTGGTACCCATCCAATGGGTCCCAAATCTCCAGGTTCAAGGGCATCTTCCTACATCGAAAACATGCATGAGAAACCCAGAAGATGGTACACCGTGTGATTTTGAAAGGTTTCTAATACGCACCTCATTTCTCATCTCCTTGTGCTCGGGTTCGCCATTCCAGCTACTTTACTAGCAATCTCCCTACTTGGAGAATCAGCACCTTTAAGCTTCTGTTCCCTACAGGTTGCAATTTGTCCTGAGGATGAACGGGAAGAGGGGCAACCAATGAGAGACTAGATCTAGGTGTTGGGACAGGCACAGGTCACTCTATTTTCCACTCAGGAAGAAGAATTAACCACAGGCTCAGCCTGCAGCCCAGAAGCAGAATAGGGCCTGAGGCAATCCCGCGCTTTTGCGGCCAGCTCCCAAAAAAGCCAGTTGAAAAATGGAGCTCAGGGGCACTGCCATTCACAAACCCGCAGAGCTATAAATGATAACTCTCATCCACAGATATATTGAGGGAAGGCAACGAAGAGGATTTGAAAGCAAGGCAGAATTGCAGGAAACAGGTTTCAGGAGGTAGATTCGAATCGCCTTTAAAGCACATGAAAAGTGGCAAAACGTGGACAATGATGCCCTTGGCCAAAAAGGGCGTATGCGTTTTTTCCTCAATATATTCAGGAAAAAACGCATACGCCCTTTTTGACCAACCAAGCAACCTGGAAAGGCTAAACTGCGCTACAAAGAAGTCTCGCTTCCCATCGGTCAGAAGGGCCATGCTGCAAAAAGTGTCAAAACCAGAAATGCAGGACAGGCCATGGAGAAATGGCAGCCTTGCTATGCTGATGGGCGGGATGTAAATTGCCAACAGCCACTCTGGAGAAGTGTACGGTGTGTCCTGAAAAATCGAAAAAACCCAGCTTAGGGAGCATAGGGTACGTCCACTCATGGGCGTATAAATTGGGAAAACTAAAAATCAGCAAGACACAGGCACCCCAAAGTTTAGGGCTGCTCTGTTGACAAGAAACTCCACTTCATGACACCTTAAATATCCCAGGAAAGAGAAAAATGGATAAAGAAGTTGTGGTCCTTATGTACAATGGAATATCACTCAGACATGCAATCAATGTCATAAGGCTAGTAGAAGCAAGATGAATGGACTTAGGTACGACGATTCTAAGTGAAATAAGTCACACAGAAAAAGACACTTATCATAAGCTATCACTTATAGAGGGAATGTAAAAACCGCTACACTTGAACTGAATTACAAAACAGAACAGAGTCACACGTTTAGAAAACACACTATGGCTGCTTAATGGGAAAGGTGAGGTGGGGTGATGCATAAAACAAGGGTTTCAAATTCGCTCAGATACCGTTCCATACACCCAATATGTAATAGAAAAGACCTACTTCTTGCTCAGTGAACTGGACTCAACACCCCCTATTCACCGCACAAGAATATATGTGACTAGTAAGAATCTTAAAACCTATGTATTGATATCTGTCTGGAAGTGAGTCAAGTGGTGTAAAGCCGCATAAACACAGCCGTGAAAAGCAGCTAAACCCCATTATAAAAATAAATTACATTTAAAAACCCATAAAACAAAGACAGTGAAAGAGAGAGAAATTCTTACAAAATTCGTTCAGAGGCTGTGATGCAACCTGGATTGACCATATCTAGACCCACAGCTGGATGAGACATAAGGGTGGACACTCTTGGGGCTGAAAGGTTGGGTGAGGTTGGGTGAGCAAACGCAGACCCTTTAAAGTAATACTGCCTGGTACCCATCCCATGGGTCCCAAATCTCCAGGTTCAAGGGCATCTTCCTACATCGAAAACATGCATGAGAAAGCCAGAAGATGGTACACCGTGTGATTTTGAAAGGTTTCTAATACGCACCTCATTTCTCATCTCCTTGTGCTCGGGTTCGCCATTCCAGCTACTTTACTAGAAATCTCCCTACTTGGAGAATCAGCACCTTTAAGCTTCTGTTCCCTACAGGTTGCAATTTGTCCTGAGGATGAACGGGAAGAGGGGCAACCAATGAGAGACTAGATCTAGGTGTTGGGACAGGCACAGGTCACTCTATTTTCCACTCAGGAAGAAGAATTAACCACAGGATCAGCCTGCAGCCCAGAAGCAGAATAGGGCCTGAGGCAATCCCGCACTTTAGTGGCCAGCTCCCAAAAAAGCCAGTTGAAAAATGGAGCTCAGGGGCACTGCCATTCACAAACCCGCAGAGCTATAAATGATAACTCTCATCCACAGATATATTGAGGGAAGGCAACGAAGAGGATTTGAAAGCAAGGCAGAATTGCAGGAAACAGGTTTCAGGAGGTAGATTCGAATCGCCTTTAAAGCACATGAAAAATGGCAAAACGTCGACAATGATGCCCTTGGCCAAAAAGGGTGTACGCGTATTTTCCTGAATATATTCAAGAAAAAACGCATACGCCCTTTTTGACCAACCAAGCAACCTGGAAAGGCTAATCTGCGCTACAAAAAGTCTCGCTTCCCATAGGTCAAAAGGGCCATGCTGCAAACAGTGTCAAAACCAGAAATGCAGGACAGGCCATGGAGAAATGGCAGCCTTGCTACGCTGATGGGCGGGATGTAAATTGCCAACAGCCACTCTGGAGAAGTGTACGGTGTGCCCTGAAAAATCGAAAAAACACAGCTTAGGGAGCATAGGGTACGTCCACTCATGGGCGTATAAATTGCGAAAACTAAAAATCAGCAAGACAGAGGCACCCCAAAGTTTAGGGCTGCTCTGTTGACAAGAACCTCCACTTCATGACACCTTAAATATCCCAGGAAAGAGAAAAATGGATAAAGAAGTTGTGGTCCTTATGTACAATGGAATATCACTCAGACATGCAATCAATGTCATAAGGCTAGTAGAAGCAAGATGAATGGACTTAGGTACGACGATTCTAAGTGAAATAAGTCACACAGAAAAAGACACTTATCATAAGCTATCACTTATAGAGGGAATGTAAAAACCGCTACACTTGAACTGAATTACAAAACAGAACAGAGTCACACGTTTAGAAAACACACTATGGCTGCTTAATGGGAAAGGTGAGGTGGGGTGATGCATAAAACAAGGGTTTCAAATTCGCTCAGATACCGTTCCATACACCCAATATGTAATAGACAAGACCTACTTCTTGCTCAGTGAACTGGACTCAACACCCCCTATTCACCGCACAAGAATATATGTGACTAGTAAGAATCTTAAAACCTATGTATTGATATCTGTCTGGAAGTGAGTCAAGTGGTGTAAAGCCGCATAAACACAGCCGTGAAAAGCAGCTAAACCCCATTATAAAAATAAATTACTTTTAAAAACCCGTAAAACAAAGACAGTGAAAGAGAGAGAAATTCTTACAAAATTCGTTCAGAGGCTGTGATGCAACCTGGATTGACCATATCTAGACCCACAGCTGGATGAGACATAAGGGTGGACACTCTTGGGGCTGAAAGGTTGGGTGAGGTTGGGTGAGCAAACGCAGACCCTTTAAAGTAATACTGCGTGGTACCCATCCAATGGGTCCCAAATCTCCAGGTTCAAGGGCATCTTCCTACATCGAAAACATGCATGAGAAACCCAGAAGATGGTACACCGTGTGATTTTGAAAGGTTTCTAATACACACCTCATTTCTCATCTCCTTGTGCTCGGGTTCGCCATTCCAGCTACTTTACTAGCAATCTCCCTACTTGGAGAATCAGCACCTTTAAGCTTCTGTTCCCTACAGGTTGCAATTTGTCCTGAGGATGAACGGGAAGAGGGGCAACCAATGAGAGACTAGATCTAGGTGTTGGGACAGGCACAGGTCACTCTATTTTCCACTCAGGAAGAAGAATTAACCACAGGCTCAGCCTGCAGCCCAGAAGCAGAATAGGGCCTGAGGCAATCCCGCGCTTTTGCGGCCAGCTCCCAAAAAAGACAGTTGAAAAATGGAGCTCAGGGGCACTGCCATTCACAAACCCGCAGAGCTATAAATGATAACTCTCATCCACAGATATATTGAGGGAAGGCAACGAAGAGGATTTGAAAGCAAGGCAGAATTGCAGGAAACAGGTTTCAGGAGGTAGATTCGAATCGCCTTTAAAGCACATGAAAAGTGGCAAAACGTGGACAATGATGCCCTTGGCCAAAAAGGGCGTATGCGTTTTTTCCTGAATATATTCAGGAAAAAACGCATACGCCCTTTTTGACCAACCAAGCAACCTGGAAAGGCTAAACTGCGCTACAAAGAAGTCTCGCTTCCCATCGGTCAAAAGGGCCATGCTGCAAAAAGTGTCAAAACCAGAAATGCAGGACAGGCCATGGAGAAATGGCAGCCTTGCTACGCTGATGGGCGGGATGTAAATTGCCAACAGCCACTCTGGAGAAGTGTACGGTGTGTCCTGAAAAATCGAAAAAACCCAGCTTAGGGAGCATAGGGTACGTCCACTCATGGGCGTATAAATTGGGAAAACTAAAAATCAGCAAGACACAGGCACCCCAAAGTTTAGGGCTGCTCTGTTGACAAGAAACTCCACTTCATGACACCTTAAATATCCCAGGAAAGAGAAAAATGGATAAAGAAGTTGTGGTCCTTATGTACAATGGAATATCACTCAGACATGCAATCAATGTCATAAGGCTAGTAGAAGCAAGATGAATGGACTTAGGTACGACGATTCTAAGTGAAATAAGTCACACAGAAAAAGACACTTATCATAAGCTATCACTTATAGAGGGAATGTAAAAACCGCTACACTTGAACTGAATTACAAAACAGAACAGAGTCACACGTTTAGAAAACACACTATGGCTGCTTAATGGGAAAGGTGAGGTGGGGTGATGCATAAAACAAGGGTTTCAAATTCGCTCAGATACCGTTCCATACACCCAATATGTAATAGAAAAGACCTACTTCTTGCTCAGTGAACTGGACTCAACACCCCCTATTCACCGCACAAGAATATATGTGACTAGTAAGAATCTTAAAACCTATGTATTGATATCTGTCTGGAAGTGAGTCAAGTGGTGTAAAGCCGCATAAACACAGCCGTGAAAAGCAGCTAAACCCCATTATAAAAATAAATTACTTTTAAAAACCCGTAAAACAAAGACAGTGAAAGAGAGAGAAATTCTTACAAAATTCTTTCAGAGGCTGTGATGCAACCTGGATTGACGATATCTAGACCCACAGCTGGATGAGACATAAGGGTGGACACTCTTGGGGCTGAAAGGTTGGGTGAGGTTGGGTGAGCAAACGCAGACCCTTTAAAGTAATACTGCCTGGTACCCATCCAATGGTTCCCAAATCTCCAGGTTCAAGGGCATCTTCCTACATCGAAAACATGCATGAGAAACCCAGAAGATGGTACACCGTGTGATTTTGAAAGGTTTCTAATACGCACCTCATTTCTCATCTCCTTGTGCTCGGGTTCGCCATTCCCGCTACTTTACTAGCAATCTCCCTACTTGGAGAATCAGCACCTTTAACCTCCTGTTCCCTACAGGTTGCAATTTGTCCTGAGGATGAACGGGAAGAGGGGCAACCAATGAGAGACTAGATCTAGGTGTTGGGACAGGCACAGGTCACTCTATTTTCCATTCAGGAAGAAGAATTAACCACAGGCTCAGCCTGCCGCCCAGAAGCAGAATAGGGCCTGAGGCAATCCCGCGCTTTTGCGGCCAGCTCCCAAAAAAGCCAGTTGAAAAATGGAGCTCAGGGGCACTGCCATTCACAAACCCGCAGAGCTATAAATGATAACTCTCATCCACAGATATATTGAGGGAAGGCAACGAAGAGGATTTGAAAGCAAGGCAGAATTGCAGGAAACAGGTTTCAGGAGGTAGATTCAAATCGCCTTTAAAGCACATGAAAAGTGGCAAAACGTCGACAATGATGCCCTTGGCCAAAAAGGGCGTATGCGTTTTTTCCTGAATATATTCAGGAAAAAACGCATACGCCCTTTTTGACCAACCAAGCAACCTGGAAAGGCTAATCTGCGCTACAAAGAAGTCTCGCTTCCCATCGGTCAAAAGGGCCATGCTGCAAAAAGTGTCAAAACCAGAAATGCAGGACAGGCCATGGAGAAATGACAGCCTTGCTACGCTGATGGGCGGGTTGTAAATTGCCAACAGTGACTCTGGAGAAGCGTACGGTGTGTCCTGAAAAATCGAAAAAACACAGCTTAGGGAGCATAGGGTACGTCCACTCATGGGCGTATAAATTGGGAAAACTAAAAATCAGCAAGACACAGGCACCCCAAAGTTTAGGGCTGCTCTGTTGACAAGAACCTCCACTTCATGACACCTTAAATATCCCAGGAAAGAGAAAAATGGATAAAGAAGTTGTGGTCCTTATGTACAATGGAATATCACTCAGACATGCAATCAATGTCATAAGGCTAGTAGAAGCAAGATGAATGGACTTAGGTACGACGATTCTAAGTGAAATAAGTCACACAGAAAAAGACACTTATCATAAGCTATCACTTATAGAGGGAATGTAAAAACCGCTACACTTGAACTGAATTACAAAACAGAACAGAGTCACACGTTTAGAAAACACACTATGGCTGCTTAACGGGAAAGGTGAGGTGGGGTGATGCATAAAACAAGGGTTTCAAATCCGCTCAGATACCGTTCCATACACCCAATATGTAATAGACAAGACCTACTCCTTGCTCAGTGAACTGGACTCAACACCCCCTATTCACCGCACAAGAATATATGTGACTAGTAAGAATCTTAAAACCTATGTATTGATATCTGTCTGGAAGTGAGTCAAGTGGGTGTAAGGCCGCATAAACACAGCCGTGAAAAGCAGCTAAACCCCATTATAAAAATAAATTACATTTAGAAACCCATAAAACAAAGACAGTGAAAGAGAGAGAAATTCTTACAAAATTCGTTCAGAGGCTGTGATGCAACCTGGGTTGACCATATCTAGACCCACAGCTGGATGAGACATAAGGGTGGACACTCTTGGGGCTGAAAGGTTGGGTGAGGTTGGGTGAGCAAACGCAGACCCTTTAAAGTAATACTGCCTGGTACCCATCCCATGGGTCCCAAATCTCCAGGTTCAAAGGCATCTTCCTACATCGAAAACATGCATGAGAAACCCAGAAGATGGTACACCGTGTGATTTTGAAAGGTTTCTATTACGCACCTCATTTCTCATCTCCATGTGCTCGGGTTCGCCATTCCAGCTACTTTACTAGCAATCTCCCTACTTGGAGAATCAGCACGTTTAACCTCCTGTTCCCTACAGGTTGCAATTTGTCCTGAGGATGAACGGGAAGAGGGGCAACCAATGAGAGACTAGATCTAGGTGTTGGGACAGGCACAGGTCACTCTATTTTCCCATCAGGTAGAAGAAGTAACCACAGGCTCAGCCTGCCGCTCAGAAGCAGAATAGGGCCTGAGGCAATCCCGCGCTTTTGCGGCCAGCTCCCAAAAAAGCGAGTTGAAAAATGGAGCTCAGGGACACTGCAATTCACAAACCCGCAGAGTTATAAATGATAACTCTCATCCACAGATATATTGAGGGAAGGCAACGAAGAGGATTTGAAAGCAAGGCAGAATTGCAGGAAACAGGTTTCAGGAGGTAGATTCGAATCGCCTTTAAAGCACATGAAAAGTGGCAAAACGTGGACAATGATGCCCTTGGCCAAAAAGGGCGTATGCGTTTTTTCCTCAATATATTCAGGAAAAAACGCATACGCCCTTTTTGACCAACCAAGCAACCTGGAAAGGCTAAACTGCGCTACAAAGAAGTCTCGCTTCCCATCGGTCAGAAGGGCCATGCTGCAAAAAGTGTCAAAACCAGAAATGCAGGACAGGCCATGGAGAAATGGCAGCCTTGCTATGCTGATGGGCGGGATGTAAATTGCCAACAGCCACTCTGGAGAAGTGTACGGTGTGTCCTGAAAAATCGAAAAAACCCAGCTTAGGGAGCATAGGGTACGTCCACTCATGGGCGTATAAATTGGGAAAACTAAAAATCAGCAAGACACAGGCACCCCAAAGTTTAGGGCTGCTCTGTTGACAAGAAACTCCACTTCATGACACCTTAAATATCCCAGGAAAGAGAAAAATGGATAAAGAAGTTGTGGTCCTTATGTACAATGGAATATCACTCAGACATGCAATCAATGTCATAAGGCTAGTAGAAGCAAGATGAATGGACTTAGGTAGGACGATTCTAAGTGAAATAAGTCACACAGAAAAAGACACTTATCATAAGCTATCACTTATAGAGGGAATGTAAAAACCGCTACACTTGAACTGAATTACAAAACAGAACAGAGTCACACGTTTAGAAAACACACTATGGCTGCTTAATGGGAAAGGTGAGGTGGGGTGATGCATAAAACAAGGGTTTCAAATTCGCTCAGATACCGTTCCATACACCCAATATGTAATAGAAAAGACCTACTTCTTGCTCAGTGAACTGGACTCAACACCCCCTATTCACCGCACAAGAATATATGTGACTAGTAAGAATCTTAAAACCTATGTATTGATATCTGTCTGGAAGTGAGTCAAGTGGTGTAAAGCCGCATAAACACAGCCGTGAAAAGCAGCTAAACCCCATTATAAAAATAAATTACATTTAAAAACCCATAAAACAAAGACAGTGAAAGAGAGAGAAATTCTTACAAAATTCGTTCAGAGGCTGTGATGCAACCTGGATTGACCATATCTAGACCCACAGCTGGATGAGACATAAGGGTGGACACTCTTGGGGCTGAAAGGTTGGGTGAGGTTGGGTGAGCAAACGCAGACCCTTTAAAGTAATACTGCCTGGTACCCATCCCATGGGTCCCAAATCTCCAGGTTCAAGGGCATCTTCCTACATCGAAAACATGCATGAGAAAGCCAGAAGATGGTACACCGTGTGATTTTGGAAGGTTTCTAATACGCACCTCATTTCTCATCTCCTTGTGCTCGGGTTCGCCATTCCTGCTACTTTACTAGAAATCTCCCTACTTGGAGAATCAGCACCTTTAAGCTTCTGTTCCCTACAGGTTGCAATTTGTCCTGAGGATGAACGGGAAGAGGGGCAACCAATGAGAGACTAGATCTAGGTGTTGGGACAGGCAAAGGTCACTCTATTTTCCACTCAGGAAGAAGAATTAACCACAGGATCAGCCTGCAGCCCAGAAGCAGAATAGGGCCTGAGGCAATCCCGCACTTTAGAGGCCAGCTCCCAAAAAAGCCAGTTGAAAAATGGAGCTCAGGGGCACTGCCATTCACAAACCCGCAGAGCTATAAATGATAACTCTCATCCACAGATATATTGAGGGAAGGCAACGAAGAGGATTTGAAAGCAAGGCAGAATTGCAGGAAACAGGTTTCAGGAGGTAGATTCGAATCGCCTTTAAAGCACATGAAAAGTGGCAAAACGTCGACAATGATGCCCTTGGCCAAAAAGGGTGTACGCGTATTTTCCTGAATATATTCAGGAAAAAACGCATACGCCCTTTTTGACCAACCAAGCAACCTGGAAAGGCTAATCTGCGCTACAAAAAGTCTCGCTTCCCATAGGTCAAAAGGGCCATGCTGCAAACAGTGTCAAAACCAGAAATGCAGGACAGGCCATGGAGAAATGGCAGCCTTGCTACGCTGATGGGCGGGATGTAAATTGCCAACAGCCACTCTGGAGAAGTGTACGGTGTGCCCTGAAAAATCGAAAAAACACAGCTTAGGGAGCATAGGGTACGTCCACTCATGGGCGTATAAATTGCGAAAACTAAAAATCAGCAAGACAGAGGCACCCCAAAGTTTAGGGCTGCTCTGTTGACAAGAACCTCCACTTCATGACACCTTAAATATCCCAGGAAAGAGAAAAATGGATAAAGAAGTTGTGGTCCTTATGTACAATGGAATATCACTCAGACATGCAATCAATGTCATAAGGCTAGTAGAAGCAAGATGAATGGACTTAGGTACGACGATTCTAAGTGAAATAAGTCACACAGAAAAAGACACTTATCATAAGCTATCACTTATAGAGGGAATGTAAAAACCGCTACACTTGAACTGAATTACAAAACAGAACAGAGTCACACGTTTAGAAAACACACTATGGCTGCTTAATGGGAAAGGTGAGGTGGGGTGATGCATAAAACAAGGGTTTCAAATTCGCTCAGATACCGTTCCATACACCCAATATGTAATAGACAAGACCTACTTCTTGCTCAGTGAACTGGACTCAACACCCCCTATTCACCGCACAAGAATATATGTGACTAGTAAGAATCTTAAAACCTATGTATTGATATCTGTCTGGAAGTGAGTCAAGTGGTGTAAAGCCGCATAAACACAGCCGTGAAAAGCAGCTAAACCCCATTATAAAAATAAATTACTTTTAAAAACCCGTAAAACAAAGACAGTGAAAGAGAGAGAAATTCTTACAAAATTCGTTCAGAGGCTGTGATGCAACCTGGATTGACCATATCTAGACCCACAGCTGGATGAGACATAAGGGTGGACACTCTTGGGGCTGAAAGGTTGGGTGAGGTTGGGTGAGCAAACGCAGACCCTTTAAAGTAATACTGCGTGGTACCCATCCAATGGGTCCCAAATCTCCAGGTTCAAGGGCATCTTCCTACATCGAAAACATGCATGAGAAACCCAGAAGATGGTACACCGTGTGATTTTGAAAGGTTTCTAATACGCACCTCATTTCTCATCTCCTTGTGCTCGGGTTCGCCATTCCAGCTACTTTACTAGCAATCTCCCTACTTGGAGAATCAGCACCTTTAAGCTTCTGTTCCCTACAGGTTGCAATTTGTCCTGAGGATGAACGGGAAGAGGGGCAACCAATGAGAGACTAGATCTAGGTGTTGGGACAGGCACAGGTCACTCTATTTTCCACTCAGGAAGAAGAATTAACCACAGGCTCAGCCTGCAGCCCAGAAGCAGAATAGGGCCTGAGGCAATCCCGCGCTTTTGCGGCCAGCTCCCAAAAAAGACAGTTGAAAAATGGAGCTCAGGGGCACTGCCATTCACAAACCCGCAGAGCTATAAATGATAACTCTCATCCACAGATATATTGAGGGAAGGCAACGAAGAGGATTTGAAAGCAAGGCAGAATTGCAGGAAACAGGTTTCAGGAGGTAGATTCGAATCGCCTTTAAAGCACATGAAAAGTGGCAAAACGTGGACACTGATGCCCTTGGCCAAAAAGGGCGTATGCGTTTTTTCCTGAATATATTCAGGAAAAAACGCATACGCCCTTTTTGACCAACCAAGCAACCTGGAAAGGCTAAACTGCGCTACAAAGAAGTCTCGCTTCCCATCGGTCAAAAGGGCCATGCTGCAAAAAGTGTCAAAACCAGAAATGCAGGACAGGCCATGGAGAAATGGCAGCCTTGCTACGCTGATGGGCGGGATGTAAATTGCCAACAGCCACTCTGGAGAAGTGTACGGTGTGTCCTGAAAAATCGAAAAAACCCAGCTTAGGGAGCATAGGGTACGTCCACTCATGGGCGTATAAATTGGGAAAACTAAAAATCAGCAAGACACAGGCACCCCAAAGTTTAGGGCTGCTCTGTTGACAAGAAACTCCACTTCATGACACCTTAAATATCCCAGGAAAGAGAAAAATGGATAAAGAAGTTGTGGTCCTTATGTACAATGGAATATCACTCAGACATGCAATCAATGTCATAAGGCTAGTAGAAGCAAGATGAATGGACTTAGGTACGACGATTCTAAGTGAAATAAGTCACACAGAAAAAGACACTTATCATAAGCTATCACTTATAGAGGGAATGTAAAAACCGCTACACTTGAACTGAATTACAAAACAGAACAGAGTCACACGTTTAGAAAACACACTATGGCTGCTTAATGGGAAAGGTGAGGTGGGGTGATGCATAAAACAAGGGTTTCAAATTCGCTCAGATACCGTTCCATACACCCAATATGTAATAGAAAAGACCTACTTCTTGCTCAGTGAACTGGACTCAACACCCCCTATTCACCGCACAAGAATATATGTGACTAGTAAGAATCTTAAAACCTATGTATTGATATCTGTCTGGAAGTGAGTCAAGTGGTGTAAAGCCGCATAAACACAGCCGTGAAAAGCAGCTAAACCCCATTATAAAAATAAATTACTTTTAAAAACCCGTAAAACAAAGACAGTGAAAGAGAGAGAAATTCTTACAAAATTCTTTCAGAGGCTGTGATGCAACCTGGATTGACGATATCTAGACCCACAGCTGGATGAGACATAAGGGTGGACACTCTTGGGGCTGAAAGGTTGGGTGAGGTTGGGTGAGCAAACGCAGACCCTTTAAAGTAATACTGCCTGGTACCCATCCAATGGTTCCCAAATCTCCAGGTTCAAGGGCATCTTCCTACATCGAAAACATGCATGAGAAACCCAGAAGATGGTACACCGTGTGATTTTGAAAGGTTTCTAATACGCACCTCATTTCTCATCTCCTTGTGCTCGGGTTCGCCATTCCCGCTACTTTACTAGCAATCTCCCTACTTGGAGAATCAGCACCTTTAACCTCCTGTTCCCTACAGGTTGCAATTTGTCCTGAGGATGAACGGGAAGAGGGGCAACCAATGAGAGACTAGATCTAGGTGTTGGGACAGGCACAGGTCACTCTATTTTCCATTCAGGAAGAAGAATTAACCACAGGCTCAGCCTGCCGCCCAGAAGCAGAATAGGGCCTGAGGCAATCCCGCGCTTTTGCGGCCAGCTCCCAAAAAAGCCAGTTGAAAAATGGAGCTCAGGGGCACTGCCATTCACAAACCCGCAGAGCTATAAATGATAACTCTCATCCACAGATATATTGAGGGAAGGCAACGAAGAGGATTTGAAAGCAAGGCAGAATTGCAGGAAACAGGTTTCAGGAGGTAGATTCAAATCGCCTTTAAAGCACATGAAAAGTGGCAAAACGTCGACAATGATGCCCTTGGCCAAAAAGGGCGTATGCGTTTTTTCCTGAATATATTCAGGAAAAAACGCATACGCCCTTTTTGACCAACCAAGCAACCTGGAAAGGCTAATCTGCGCTACAAAGAAGTCTCGCTTCCCATCGGTCAAAAGGGCCATGCTGCAAAAAGTGTCAAAACCAGAAATGCAGGACAGGCCATGGAGAAATGACAGCCTTGCTACGCTGATGGGCGGGTTGTAAATTGCCAACAGTGACTCTGGAGAAGCGTACGGTGTGTCCTGAAAAATCGAAAAAACACAGCTTAGGGAGCATAGGGTACGTCCACTCATGGGCGTATAAATTGGGAAAACTAAAAATCAGCAAGACACAGGCACCCCAAAGTTTAGGGCTGCTCTGTTGACAAGAACCTCCACTTCATGACACCTTAAATATCCCAGGAAAGAGAAAAATGGATAAAGAAGTTGTGGTCCTTATGTACAATGGAATATCACTCAGACATGCAATCAATGTCATAAGGCTAGTAGAAGCAAGATGAATGGACTTAGGTACGACGATTCTAAGTGAAATAAGTCACACAGAAAAAGACACTTATCATAAGCTATCACTTATAGAGGGAATGTAAAAACCGCTACACTTGAACTGAATTACAAAACAGAACAGAGTCACACGTTTAGAAAACACACTATGGCTGCTTAACGGGAAAGGTGAGGTGGGGTGATGCATAAAACAAGGGTTTCAAATCCGCTCAGATACCGTTCCATACACCCAATATGTAATAGACAAGACCTACTCCTTGCTCAGTGAACTGGACTCAACACCCCCTATTCACCGCACAAGAATATATGTGACTAGTAAGAATCTTAAAACCTATGTATTGATATCTGTCTGGAAGTGAGTCAAGTGGGTGTAAGGCCGCATAAACACAGCCGTGAAAAGCAGCTAAACCCCATTATAAAAATAAATTACATTTAGAAACCCATAAAACAAAGACAGTGAAAGAGAGAGAAATTCTTACAAAATTCGTTCAGAGGCTGTGATGCAACCTGGGTTGACCATATCTAGACCCACAGCTGGATGAGACATAAGGGTGGACACTCTTGGGGCTGAAAGTTTGGGTGAGGTTGGGTGAGCAAACGCAGACCCTTTAAAGTAATACTGCCTGGTACCCATCCCATGGGTCCCAAATCTCCAGGTTCAAAGGCATCTTCCTACATCGAAAACATGCATGAGAAACCCAGAAGATGGTACACCGTGTGATTTTGAAAGGTTTCTATTACGCACCTCATTTCTCATCTCCTTGTGCTCGGGTTCGCCATTCCAGCTACTTTACTAGCAATCTCCCTACTTGGAGAATCAGCACGTTTAACCTCCTGTTCCCTACAGGTTGCAATTTGTCCTGAGGATGAACGGGAAGAGGGGCAACCAATGAGAGACTAGATCTAGGTGTTGGGACAGGCACAGGTCACTCTATTTTCCCATCAGGTAGAAGAAGTAACCACAGGCTCAGCCTGCCGCTCAGAAGCAGAATAGGGCCTGAGGCAATCCCGCGCTTTTGCGGCCAGCTCCCAAAAAAGCGAGTTGAAAAATGGAGCTCAGGGACACTGCAATTCACAAACCCGCAGAGTTATAAATGATAACTCTCATCCACAGATATATTGAGGGAAGGCAACGAAGAGGATTTGAAAGCAAGGCAGAATTGCAGGAAACAGGTTTCAGGAGGTAGATTCGAATCGCCTTTAAAGCACATGAAAAGTGGCAAAACGTGGACAATGATGCCCTTGGCCAAAAAGGGCGTATGCGTTTTTTCCTCAATATATTCAGGAAAAAACGCATACGCCCTTTTTGACCAACCAAGCAACCTGGAAAGGCTAAACTGCGCTACAAAGAAGTCTCGCTTCCCATCGGTCAGAAGGGCCATGCTGCAAAAAGTGTCAAAACCAGAAATGCAGGACAGGCCATGGAGAAATGGCAGCCTTGCTATGCTGATGGGCGGGATGTAAATTGCCAACAGCCACTCTGGAGAAGTGTACGGTGTGTCCTGAAAAATCGAAAAAACCCAGCTTAGGGAGCATAGGGTACGTCCACTCATGGGCGTATAAATTGGGAAAACTAAAAATCAGCAAGACACAGGCACCCCAAAGTTTAGGGCTGCTCTGTTGACAAGAAACTCCACTTCATGACACCTTAAATATCCCAGGAAAGAGAAAAATGGATAAAGAAGTTGTGGTCCTTATGTACAATGGAATATCACTCAGACATGCAATCAATGTCATAAGGCTAGTAGAAGCAAGATGAATGGACTTAGGTAGGACGATTCTAAGTGAAATAAGTCACACAGAAAAAGACACTTATCATAAGCTATCACTTATAGAGGGAATGTAAAAACCGCTACACTTGAACTGAATTACAAAACAGAACAGAGTCACACGTTTAGAAAACACACTATGGCTGCTTAATGGGAAAGGTGAGGTGGGGTGATGCATAAAACAAGGGTTTCAAATTCGCTCAGATACCGTTCCATACACCCAATATGTAATAGAAAAGACCTACTTCTTGCTCAGTGAACTGGACTCAACACCCCCTATTCACCGCACAAGAATATATGTGACTAGTAAGAATCTTAAAACCTATGTATTGATATCTGTCTGGAAGTGAGTCAAGTGGTGTAAAGCCGCATAAACACAGCCGTGAAAAGCAGCTAAACCCCATTATAAAAATAAATTACATTTAAAAACCCATAAAACAAAGACAGTGAAAGAGAGAGAAATTCTTACAAAATTCGTTCAGAGGCTGTGATGCAACCTGGATTGACCATATCTAGACCCACAGCTGGATGAGACATAAGGGTGGACACTCTTGGGGCTGAAAGGTTGGGTGAGGTTGGGTGAGCAAACGCAGACCCTTTAAAGTAATACTGCCTGGTACCCATCCCATGGGTCCCAAATCTCCAGGTTCAAGGGCATCTTCCTACATCGAAAACATGCATGAGAAAGCCAGAAGATGGTACACCGTGTGATTTTGAAAGGTTTCTAATACGCACCTCATTTCTCATCTCCTTGTGCTCGGGTTCGCCATTCCAGCTACTTTACTAGAAATCTCCCTACTTGGAGAATCAGCACCTTTAAGCTTCTGTTCCCTACAGGTTGCAATTTGTCCTGAGGATGAACGGGAAGAGGGGCAACCAATGAGAGACTAGATCTAGGTGTTGGGACAGGCAAAGGTCACTCTATTTTCCACTCAGGAAGAAGAATTAACCACAGGATCAGCCTGCAGCCCAGAAGCAGAATAGGGCCTGAGGCAATCCCGCACTTTAGAGGCCAGCTCCCAAAAAAGCCAGTTGAAAAATGGAGCTCAGGGGCACTGCCATTCACAAACCCGCAGAGCTATAAATGATAACTCTCATCCACAGATATATTGAGGGAAGGCAACGAAGAGGATTTGAAAGCAAGGCAGAATTGCAGGAAACAGGTTTCAGGAGGTAGATTCGAATCGCCTTTAAAGCACATGAAAAGTGGCAAAACGTCGACAATGATGCCCTTGGCCAAAAAGGGTGTACGCGTATTTTCCTGAATATATTCAGGAAAAAACGCATACGCCCTTTTTGACCAACCAAGCAACCTGGAAAGGCTAATCTGCGCTACAAAAAGTCTCGCTTCCCATAGGTCAAAAGGGCCATGCTGCAAACAGTGTCAAAACCAGAAATGCAGGACAGGCCATGGAGAAATGGCAGCCTTGCTACGCTGATGGGCGGGATGTAAATTGCCAACAGCCACTCTGGAGAAGTGTACGGTGTGCCCTGAAAAATCGAAAAAACACAGCTTAGGGAGCATAGGGTACGTCCACTCATGGGCGTATAAATTGCGAAAACTAAAAATCAGCAAGACAGAGGCACCCCAAAGTTTAGGGCTGCTCTGTTGACAAGAACCTCCACTTCATGACACCTTAAATATCCCAGGAAAGAGAAAAATGGATAAAGAAGTTGTGGTCCTTATGTACAATGGAATATCACTCAGACATGCAATCAATGTCATAAGGCTAGTAGAAGCAAGATGAATGGACTTAGGTACGACGATTCTAAGTGAAATAAGTCACACAGAAAAAGACACTTATCATAAGCTATCACTTATAGAGGGAATGTAAAAACCGCTACACTTGAACTGAATTACAAAACAGAACAGAGTCACACGTTTAGAAAACACACTATGGCTGCTTAATGGGAAAGGTGAGGTGGGGTGATGCATAAAACAAGGGTTTCAAATTCGCTCAGATACTGTTCCATACACCCAATATGTAATAGACAAGACCTACTTCTTGCTCAGTGAACTGGACTCAACACCCCCTATTCACCGCACAAGAATATATGTGACTAGTAAGAATCTTAAAACCTATGTATTGATATCTGTCTGGAAGTGAGTCAAGTGGTGTAAAGCCGCATAAACACAGCCGTGAAAAGCAGCTAAACCCCATTATAAAAATAAATTACTTTTAAAAACCCGTAAAACAAAGACAGTGAAAGAGAGAGAAATTCTTACAAAATTCGTTCAGAGGCTGTGATGCAACCTGGATTGACCATATCTAGACCCACAGCTGGATGAGACATAAGGGTGGACACTCTTGGGGCTGAAAGGTTGGGTGAGGTTGGGTGAGCAAACGCAGACCCTTTAAAGTAATACTGCGTGGTACCCATCCAATGGGTCCCAAATCTCCAGGTTCAAGGGCATCTTCCTACATCGAAAACATGCATGAGAAACCCAGAAGATGGTACACCGTGTGATTTTGAAAGGTTTCTAATACGCACCTCATTTCTCATCTCCTTGTGCTCGGGTTCGCCATTCCAGCTACTTTACTAGCAATCTCCCTACTTGGAGAATCAGCACCTTTAAGCTTCTGTTCCCTACAGGTTGCAATTTGTCCTGAGGATGAACGGGAAGAGGGGCAACCAATGAGAGACTAGATCTAGGTGTTGGGACAGGCACAGGTCACTCTATTTTCCACTCAGGAAGAAGAATTAACCACAGGCTCAGCCTGCAGCCCAGAAGCAGAATAGGGCCTGAGGCAATCCCGCGCTTTTGCGGCCAGCTCCCAAAAAAGACAGTTGAAAAATGGAGCTCAGGGGCACTGCCATTCACAAACCCGCAGAGCTATAAATGATAACTCTCATCCACAGATATATTGAGGGAAGGCAACGAAGAGGATTTGAAAGCAAGGCAGAATTGCAGGAAACAGGTTTCAGGAGGGAGATTCGAATCGCCTTTAAAGCACATGAAAAGTGGCAAAACGTGGACAATGATGCCCTTGGCCAAAAAGGGCGTATGCGTTTTTTCCTGAATATATTCAGGAAAAAACGCATACGCCCTTTTTGACCAACCAAGCAACCTGGAAAGGCTAAACTGCGCTACAAAGAAGTCTCGCTTCCCATCGGTCAAAAGGGCCATGCTGCAAAAAGTGTCAAAACCAGAAATGCAGGACAGGCCATGGAGAAATGGCAGCCTTGCTACGCTGATGGGCGGGATGTAAATTGCCAACAGCCACTCTGGAGAAGTGTACGGTGTGTCCTGAAAAATCGAAAAAACCCAGCTTAGGGAGCATAGGGTACGTCCACTCATGGGCGTATAAATTGGGAAAACTAAAAATCAGCAAGACACAGGCACCCCAAAGTTTAGGGCTGCTCTGTTGACAAGAAACTCCACTTCATGACACCTTAAATATCCCAGGAAAGAGAAAAATGGATAAAGAAGTTGTGGTCCTTATGTACAATGGAATATCACTCAGACATGCAATCAATGTCATAAGGCTAGTAGAAGCAAGATGAATGGACTTAGGTACGACGATTCTAAGTGAAATAAGTCACACAGAAAAAGACACTTATCATAAGCTATCACTTATAGAGGGAATGTAAAAACCGCTACACTTGAACTGAATTACAAAACAGAACAGAGTCACACGTTTAGAAAACACACTATGGCTGCTTAATGGGAAAGGTGAGGTGGGGTGATGCATAAAACAAGGGTTTCAAATTCGCTCAGATACCGTTCCATACACCCAATATGTAATAGAAAAGACCTACTTCTTGCTCAGTGAACTGGACTCAACACCCCCTATTCACCGCACAAGAATATATGTGACTAGTAAGAATCTTAAAACCTATGTATTGATATCTGTCTGGAAGTGAGTCAAGTGGTGTAAAGCCGCATAAACACAGCCGTGAAAAGCAGCTAAACCCCATTATAAAAATAAATTACTTTTAAAAACCCGTAAAACAAAGACAGTGAAAGAGAGAGAAATTCTTACAAAATTCTTTCAGAGGCTGTGATGCAACCTGGATTGACGATATCTAGACCCACAGCTGGATGAGACATAAGGGTGGACACTCTTGGGGCTGAAAGGTTGGGTGAGGTTGGGTGAGCAAACGCAGACCCTTTAAAGTAATACTGCCTGGTACCCATCCAATGGTTCCCAAATCTCCAGGTTCAAGGGCATCTTCCTACATCGAAAACATGCATGAGAAACCCAGAAGATGGTACACCGTGTGATTTTGAAAGGTTTCTAATACGCACCTCATTTCTCATCTCCTTGTGCTCGGGTTCGCCATTCCCGCTACTTTACTAGCAATCTCCCTACTTGGAGAATCAGCACCTTTAACCTCCTGTTCCCTACAGGTTGCAATTTGTCCTGAGGATGAACGGGAAGAGGGGCAACCAATGAGAGACTAGATCTAGGTGTTGGGACAGGCACAGGTCACTCTATTTTCCATTCAGGAAGAAGAATTAACCACAGGCTCAGCCTGCCGCCCAGAAGCAGAATAGGGCCTGAGGCAATCCCGCGCTTTTGCGGCCAGCTCCCAAAAAAGCCAGTTGAAAAATGGAGCTCAGGGGCACTGCCATTCACAAACCCGCAGAGCTATAAATGATAACTCTCATCCACAGATATATTGAGGGAAGGCAACGAAGAGGATTTGAAAGCAAGGCAGAATTGCAGGAAACAGGTTTCAGGAGGTAGATTCAAATCGCCTTTAAAGCACATGAAAAGTGGCAAAACGTCGACAATGATGCCCTTGGCCAAAAAGGGCGTATGCGTTTTTTCCTGAATATATTCAGGAAAAAACGCATACGCCCTTTTTGACCAACCAAGCAACCTGGAAAGGCTAATCTGCGCTACAAAGAAGTCTCGCTTCCCATCGGTCAAAAGGGCCATGCTGCAAAAAGTGTCAAAACCAGAAATGCAGGACAGGCCATGGAGAAATGGCAGCCTTGCTACGCTGATGGGCGGGATGTAAATTGCCAACAGCCACTCTGGAGAAGTGTACGGTGTGTCCTGAAAAATCGAAAAAACCCAGCTTAGGGAGCATAGGGTACGTCCACTCATGGGCGTATAAATTGGGAAAACTAAAAATCAGCAAGACACAGGCACCCCAAAGTTTAGGGCTGCTCTGTTGACAAGAAACCCCACTTCATGACACCTTAAATATCCCAGGAAAGAGAAAAATGGATAAAGAAGTTGTGGTCCTTATGTACAATGGAATATCACTCAGACATGCAATCAATGTCATAAGGCTAGTAGAAGCAAGATGAATGGACTTAGGTACGACGATTCTAAGTGAAATAAGTCACACAGAAAAAGACACTTATCATAAGCTATCACTTATAGAGGGAATGTAAAAACCGCTACACTTGAACTGAATTACAAAACAGAACAGAGTCACACGTTTAGAAAACACACTATGGCTGCTTAATGGGAAAGGTGAGGTGGGGTGATGCATAAAACAAGGGTTTCAAATTCGCTGAGATACCGTTCCATACACCCAATATGTAATAGAAAAGACCTACTTCTTGCTCAGTGAACTGGACTCAACACCCCCTATTCACCGCACAAGAATATATGTGACTAGTAAGAATCTTAAAACCTATGTATTGATATCTGTCTGGAAGTGAGTCAAGTGGTGTAAAGCCGCATAAACACAGCCGTGAAAAGCAGCTAAACCCCATTATAAAAATAAATTACTTTTAAAAACCCGTAAAACAAAGACAGTGAAAGAGAGAGAAATTCTTACAAAATTCTTTCAGAGGCTGTGATGCAACCTGGATTGACGATATCTAGACCCACAGCTGGATGAGACATAAGGGTGGACACTCTTGGGGCTGAAAGGTTGGGTGAGGTTGGGTGAGCAAACGCAGACCCTTTAAAGTAATACTGCCTGGTACCCATCCAATGGTTCCCAAATCTCCAGGTTCAAGGGCATCTTCCTACATCGAAAACATGCATGAGAAACCCAGAAGATGGTACACCGTGTGATTTTGAAAGGTTTCTAATACGCACCTCATTTCTCATCTCCTTGTGCTCGGGTTCGCCATTCCCGCTACTTTACTAGCAATCTCCCTACTTGGAGAATCAGCACCTTTAACCTCCTGTTCCCTACAGGTTGCAATTTGTCCTGAGGATGAACGGGAAGAGGGGCAACCAATGAGAGACTAGATCTAGGTGTTGGGACAGGCACAGGTCACTCTATTTTCCATTCAGGAAGAAGAATTAACCACAGGCTCAGCCTGCCGCCCAGAAGCAGAATAGGGCCTGAGGCAATCCCGCGCTTTTGCGGCCAGCTCCCAAAAAAGCCAGTTGAAAAATGGAGCTCAGGGGCACTGCCATTCACAAACCCGCAGAGCTATAAATGATAACTCTCATCCACAGATATATTGAGGGAAGGCAACGAAGAGGATTTGAAAGCAAGGCAGAATTGCAGGAAACAGGTTTCAGGAGGTAGATTCAAATCGCCTTTAAAGCACATGAAAAGTGGCAAAACGTCGACAATGATGCCCTTGGCCAAAAAGGGCGTATGCGTTTTTTCCTGAATATATTCAGGAAAAAACGCATACGCCCTTTTTGACCAACCAAGCAACCTGGAAAGGCTAATCTGCGCTACAAAGAAGTCTCGCTTCCCATCGGTCAAAAGGGCCATGCTGCAAAAAGTGTCAAAACCAGAAATGCAGGACAGGCCATGGAGAAATGACAGCCTTGCTACGCTGATGGGCGGGTTGTAAATTGCCAACAGCGACTCTGGAGAAGCGTACGGTGTGTCCTGAAAAATCGAAAAAACACAGCTTAGGGAGCATAGGGTACGTCCACTCATGGGCGTATAAATTGGGAAAACTAAAAATCAGCAAGACACAGGCACCCCAAAGTTTAGGGCTGCTCTGTTGACAAGAACCTCCACTTCATGACACCTTAAATATCCCAGGAAAGAGAAAAATGGATAAAGAAGTTGTGGTCCTTATGTACAATGGAATATCACTCAGACATGCAATCAATGTCATAAGGCTAGTAGAAGCAAGATGAATGGACTTAGGTACGACGATTCTAAGTGAAATAAGTCACACAGAAAAAGACACTTATCATAAGCTATCACTTATAGAGGGAATGTAAAAACCGCTACACTTGAACTGAATTACAAAACAGAACAGAGTCACACGTTTAGAAAACACACTATGGCTGCTGAACGGGAAAGGTGAGGTGGGGTGATGCATAAAACAAGGGTTTCAAATCCGCTCAGATACCGTTCCATACACCCAATATGTAATAGACAAGACCTACTCCTTGCTCAGTGAACTGGACTCAACACCCCCTATTCACCGCACAAGAATATATGTCACTAGTAAGAATCTTAAAACCTATGTATTGATATCTGTCTGGAAGTGAGTCAAGTGGTCTAAAGCCGCATAAACACAGCCGTGAAAAGCAGCTAAACCCCATTATAAAAATAAATTACATTTAGAAACCCATAAAACAAAGACAGTGAAAGAGAGAGAAATTCTTACAAAATTCGTTCAGAGGCTGTGATGCAACCTGGGTTGACCATATCTAGACCCACAGCTGGATGAGACATAAGGGTGGACACTCTTGGGGCTGAAAGGTTGGGTGAGGTTGGGTGAGCAAACGCAGACCCTTTAAAGTAATACTGCCTGGTACCCATCCCATGGGTCCCAAATCTCCAGGTTCAAAGGCATCTTCCTACATCGAAAACATGCATGAGAAACCCAGAAGATGGTACACCGTGTGATTTTGAAAGGTTTCTATTACGCACCTCATTTCTCATCTCCTTGTGCTCGGGTTCGCCATTCCAGCTACTTTACTAGCAATCTCCCTACTTGGAGAATCAGCACGTTTAACCTCCTGTTCCCTACAGGTTGCAATTTGTCCTGAGGATGAACGGGAAGAGGGGCAACCAATGAGAGACTAGATCTAGGTGTTGGGACAGGCACAGGTCACTCTATTTTCCCATCAGGTAGAAGAAGTAACCACAGGCTCAGCCTGCCGCTCAGAAGCAGAATAGGGCCTGAGGCAATCCCGCGCTTTTGCGGCCAGCTCCCAAAAAAGCGAGTTGAAAAATGGAGCTCAGGGACACTGCAATTCACAAACCCGCAGAGTTATAAATGATAACTCTCATCCACAGATATATTGAGGGAAGGCAACGAAGAGGATTTGAAGGCAAGGCAGAATTGCGGGAAACAGATTTCAGGAGGTAGATTCAAATCGCTTTTAAAGCACATGAAGAGCGGCAAAACGTCGACAATGATGCCCTTGGCCAAAAAGGGCGTATGCGTTTTTTCCTGAATATATTCAGGAAAAAACGCATACGCCCTTTTTGGCCAACCAAGCAACCTGGAAAGGCAAATCAGCGCTACAAAGAAGTCTCGCTTCCCATCGGTCAAAAGGGTCATGCTGCAAAATGTGTCAAAACCAGAAATGCAGGACAGGCCATGGAGAAATGGCAGCCTTGCTACGCTGATGGGCGGGATGTAAATTGCCAACAGCCACTCTGAAGAAGTGTACGGTGTGTCCTGAAACATCGAAAAAACACAGCTTAGGGAGCATAGGGCACGTCCACTCATGGGCGTATAAATTGGGAAAACTAAAAATCAGCAAGACACAGGCACCCCAAAGTTTAGGGCTGCTCTGTTGACAAGAACCTCCACTTCATGACACCTTAAATATCCCAGGAAAGAGAAAAAAGGATAAAGAAGTTGTGGTCCTTATGTACAATGGAATATCACTCAGACATGAAATCAATGTCATAAGGCTAGTAGAAGCAAGATGAGTGGACTTAGGTACGACGATTCTAAGTGAAATAAGTCACACAGAAAAAGACACTTATCATAAGCTATCACTTATAGAGGGAATGTAAAAACCGCTACACTTGAACTGAATTACAAAACAGAACAGAGTCACACGTTTAGAAAACACACTATGGCTGCTTAATGGGAAAGGTGAGGTGGGGTGATGCATAAAACAAGGGTTTCAAATTCGCTGAGATACCGTTCCATACACCCAATATGTAATAGAAAAGACCTACTTCTTGCTCAGTGAACTGGACTCAACACCCCCTATTCACCGCACAAGAATATATGTGACTAGTAAGAATCTTAAAACCTATGTATTGATATCTGTCTGGAAGTGAGTCAAGTGGTGTAAAGCCGCATAAACACAGCCGTGAAAAGCAGCTAAACCCCATTATAAAAATAAATTACTTTTAAAAACCCGTAAAACAAAGACAGTGAAAGAGAGAGAAATTCTTACAAAATTCTTTCAGAGGCTGTGATGCAACCTGGATTGACGATATCTAGACCCACAGCTGGATGAGACATAAGGGTGGACACTCTTGGGGCTGAAAGGTTGGGTGAGGTTGGGTGAGCAAACGCAGACCCTTTAAAGTAATACTGCCTGGTACCCATCCAATGGTTCCCAAATCTCCAGGTTCAAGGGCATCTTCCTACATCGAAAACATGCATGAGAAACCCAGAAGATGGTACACCGTGTGATTTTGAAAGGTTTCTAATACGCACCTCATTTCTCATCTCCTTGTGCTCGGGTTCGCCATTCCCGCTACTTTACTAGCAATCTCCCTACTTGGAGAATCAGCACCTTTAACCTCCTGTTCCCTACAGGTTGCAATTTGTCCTGAGGATGAACGGGAAGAGGGGCAACCAATGAGAGACTAGATCTAGGTGTTGGGACAGGCACAGGTCACTCTATTTTCCATTCAGGAAGAAGAATTAACCACAGGCTCAGCCTGCCGCCCAGAAGCAGAATAGGGCCTGAGGCAATCCCGCGCTTTTGCGGCCAGCTCCCAAAAAAGCCAGTTGAAAAATGGAGCTCAGGGGCACTGCCATTCACAAACCCGCAGAGCTATAAATGATAACTCTCATCCACAGATATATTGAGGGAAGGCAACGAAGAGGATTTGAAAGCAAGGCAGAATTGCAGGAAACAGGTTTCAGGAGGTAGATTCAAATCGCCTTTAAAGCACATGAAAAGTGGCAAAACGTCGACAATGATGCCCTTGGCCAAAAAGGGCGTATGCGTTTTTTCCTGAATATATTCAGGAAAAAACGCATACGCCCTTTTTGACCAACCAAGCAACCTGGAAAGGCTAATCTGCGCTACAAAGAAGTCTCGCTTCCCATCGGTCAAAAGGGCCATGCTGCAAAAAGTGTCAAAACCAGAAATGCAGGACAGGCCATGGAGAAATGACAGCCTTGCTACGCTGATGGGCGGGTTGTAAATTGCCAACAGCGACTCTGGAGAAGCGTACGGTGTGTCCTGAAAAATCGAAAAAACACAGCTTAGGGAGCATAGGGTACGTCCACTCATGGGCGTATAAATTGGGAAAACTAAAAATCAGCAAGACACAGGCACCCCAAAGTTTAGGGCTGCTCTGTTGACAAGAACCTCCACTTCATGACACCTTAAATATCCCAGGAAAGAGAAAAATGGATAAAGAAGTTGTGGTCCTTATGTACAATGGAATATCACTCAGACATGCAATCAATGTCATAAGGCTAGTAGAAGCAAGATGAATGGACTTAGGTACGACGATTCTAAGTGAAATAAGTCACACAGAAAAAGACACTTATCATAAGCTATCACTTATAGAGGGAATGTAAAAACCGCTACACTTGAACTGAATTACAAAACAGAACAGAGTCACACGTTTAGAAAACACACTATGGCTGCTGAACGGGAAAGGTGAGGTGGGGTGATGCATAAAACAAGGGTTTCAAATCCGCTCAGATACCGTTCCATACACCCAATATGTAATAGACAAGACCTACTCCTTGCTCAGTGAACTGGACTCAACACCCCCTATTCACCGCACAAGAATATATGTCACTAGTAAGAATCTTAAAACCTATGTATTGATATCTGTCTGGAAGTGAGTCAAGTGGTCTAAAGCCGCATAAACACAGCCGTGAAAAGCAGCTAAACCCCATTATAAAAATAAATTACATTTAGAAACCCATAAAACAAAGACAGTGAAAGAGAGAGAAATTCTTACAAAATTCGTTCAGAGGCTGTGATGCAACCTGGGTTGACCATATCTAGACCCACAGCTGGATGAGACATAAGGGTGGACACTCTTGGGGCTGAAAGGTTGGGTGAGGTTGGGTGAGCAAACGCAGACCCTTTAAAGTAATACTGCCTGGTACCCATCCCATGGGTCCCAAATCTCCAGGTTCAAAGGCATCTTCCTACATCGAAAACATGCATGAGAAACCCAGAAGATGGTACACCGTGTGATTTTGAAAGGTTTCTATTACGCACCTCATTTCTCATCTCCTTGTGCTCGGGTTCGCCATTCCAGCTACTTTACTAGCAATCTCCCTACTTGGAGAATCAGCACGTTTAACCTCCTGTTCCCTACAGGTTGCAATTTGTCCTGAGGATGAACGGGAAGAGGGGCAACCAATGAGAGACTAGATCTAGGTGTTGGGACAGGCACAGGTCACTCTATTTTCCCATCAGGTAGAAGAAGTAACCACAGGCTCAGCCTGCCGCTCAGAAGCAGAATAGGGCCTGAGGCAATCCCGCGCTTTTGCGGCCAGCTCCCAAAAAAGCGAGTTGAAAAATGGAGCTCAGGGACACTGCAATTCACAAACCCGCAGAGTTATAAATGATAACTCTCATCCACAGATATATTGAGGGAAGGCAACGAAGAGGATTTGAAGGCAAGGCAGAATTGCGGGAAACAGATTTCAGGAGGTAGATTCAAATCGCTTTTAAAGCACATGAAGAGCGGCAAAACGTCGACAATGATGCCCTTGGCCAAAAAGGGCGTATGCGTTTTTTCCTGAATATATTCAGGAAAAAACGCATACGCCCTTTTTGGCCAACCAAGCAACCTGGAAAGGCAAATCAGCGCTACAAAGAAGTCTCGCTTCCCATCGGTCAAAAGGGTCATGCTGCAAAATGTGTCAAAACCAGAAATGCAGGACAGGCCATGGAGAAATGGCAGCCTTGCTACGCTGATGGGCGGGATGTAAATTGCCAACAGCCACTCTGAAGAAGTGTACGGTGTGTCCTGAAACATCGAAAAAACACAGCTTAGGGAGCATAGGGCACGTCCACTCATGGGCGTATAAATTGGGAAAACTAAAAATCAGCAAGACACAGGCACCCCAAAGTTTAGGGCTGCTCTGTTGACAAGAACCTCCACTTCATGACACCTTAAATATCCCAGGAAAGAGAAAAAAGGATAAAGAAGTTGTGGTCCTTATGTACAATGGAATATCACTCAGACATGAAATCAATGTCATAAGGCTAGTAGAAGCAAGATGAGTGGACTTAGGTACGACGATTCTAAGTGAAATAAGTCACACAGAAAAAGACACTTATCATAAGCTATCACTTATAGAGGGAATGTAAAAACCGCTACACTTGAACTGAATTACAAAAGAGAACAGAGTCACACGTTTAGAAAACACACTATGGCTGCTTAACGGGAAAGTTGAGGTGGGGTGATGCATAAAACAAGGGTTTCAAATTCGCTCAGATACCGTTCCATACACCCAATATGTAATAGACAAGACCTACTTCTTGCTCAGTGAACTGGACTCAACACCCCCTATTCACCGCACAAGAATATATGTGAGTAGTAAGAATCTTAAAACCTATGTATTGATATCTGTCTGGAAGTGAGTCAAGTGGGTGTAAAGCCGCATAAACAAAGCCGTGAAAAGCAGCTAAACCCCATTATAAAAATAAATTACTTTTAAAAACCCGTAAAACAAAGACAGTGAAATAGAGAGAAATTCTTACAAAATTCGTTCAGAGGCTGTGATGCAACCTGGATTGACCATATCTAGACCCACAGCTGGATGAGACATAAGGGTGGACACTCTTGGGGCTGAAAGGTTGGGTGAGGTTGGGTGAGCAAACGCAGACCCTTTAAAGTAATACTGCCTGGTACCCATCCCATGGGTCCCAAATCTCCAGGTTCAAGGGCATCTTCCTACAACGAAAACATGCATGAGTAACCCAGACGATGGTACACCGTGTGATCGGGAAAGGTTTTAAAACGCACCTCATTTCTCATCTCCTTGTGTTCGGGTTCGCCATTCCAGCTACTTTACTAACAATCTCCCTACTTGGAGAATCAGCACCTTTAACCTCCTGTTCCGTGCAGGTTGCAATTTGTCCTGAGGATGAAAGGGAATAGGGGCAACCAATGAGAGACTAGATCTAGGTGTTGGGACAGGCACAGGTCACTCTATTTTCCCATCAGGAAGAAGAATTATCCACAGGCTCAGCCTGCCGCCGGGAACCAGAATAGGGCCTGAGGGAATCCCGTGCTTTTGCGGCCAGCTCCCAAAAAGACAGTTGAAAAATGGAGCTCAGGGGCACTGCCATTCACAAACCTGCTGAGTTATAAATGATAACTCTCGTCCACAAATATATTGAAGGAAGGCAACGAAGAGGATTTGAAAGCAAGGCAGAATTGCAGGAAACAGGTTTCAGGAGGTAGATTCGAATCGACTTTAAAGCACATGAAAAGTGGCAAAACGTCGACAATGATGCCCTTGTCCAAAAAGGGCGTATGCGTTTTTTCCTGAATATATTCAGGAAAAAACGCATACGCCCTTTTTGGCCAACCAAGCAACCTGGAAAGGCAAATCAGCACTACAAGGAAGTCTCGTTTCCCATCGGTCAAAAGGGCCATGCTGCAAAAAGTGTCAAAACCAGAAATGCAGGACAGGCCATGGAGACATGGCAGCCTTGCTACGCTGATGGGCGGGATGTAAATTGCCAACAGCCACTCTGGAGAAGTGTACGGTGTGTCCTGAAACATCGAAAAAACACAGCTTAGGGAGCATAGGGCACGTCCACTCATGGGTGTATAAATTGGGAAAACTAAACATCAGCAAGACACAGGCACCCCAAAGTTTAGGGCTTCTCTGTTGACAAGAACCTCCACTTCATGACACCTTAAATATCCCAGGAAAGAGAAAAAAGGATAAAGAAGTTGTGGTCCTTATGTACAATGGAATATCACTCAGACATGAAATCAATGTCATAAGGCTAGTAGAAGCAAGATGAGTGGACTTAGGTACGACGATTCTAAGTGAAATAAGTCACACAGAAAAAGACACTTATCATAAGCTATCACTTTTAGAGGGAATGTAAAAACCGCTACAATTGAACTGAATTACAAAACAGAACAGAGTCACACGTTTAGAAAACACACTATGGCTGCTTAACGGGAAAGGTGAGGTGGGGTGATGCATAAAACAAGGGTTTCAAATTCGCTCAGATACCTTTCCATACACCCAATATGTAATAGACAAGACCTACTCCTTGCTCAGTGAACTGGATTCAACACGCCCTATTCACCGCACAAGAATATATGTTAGTAGTAAGCATCTTAAAACCTATGTATTGATATCTGTCTGGAAGTGAGTCAAGTGGGTGTAAAGCCGCATAAACCAGCCGTGAAAAGCAGCTAAACCCCATTATAAAAATAAATTACTTTTAAAAATCCTTAAAATAAAGACAGTGAAATAGAGAAATTCTTACAAAATTCGTTCAGAGGATGTGATGCAACCTGGATTGACCATATCTAGACACACAGCTGGATGATACATAAGGGTGGACCCTCTTGGGGTTGAGAGGTTGGGTGAGGGTGGGTGAGCAAACGCATACCCTTTAAAGTAATACTGCGTGGTACCCATCCCATGGGTCCCAAATCTCCAGGTTCAAGGGCATCTTCCTACATCGAAAACATGCATGAGAAACCCAGACGATGGTACACCGTGTGATTTTGAAAGGTTTCTAAAAGGCACCTCATTTCTCATCTCCTTGTGTTCGGGTTCGCCATTCCAGCTACTTTACTAACAATCTCTCTACTTGGAGAAACAGCACCTTTAAGCTCCTGTTCCCTACAGGTTGCAATTTGTCCTGAGGATGAAAGGGAAGAGGGGCAACCAATGAGAGACTAGATCTAGGTGTTGGGACAGGCACAGGTCACTCTATTTTCCCATCTGGAAGAAGAATTAACCACAGGCTCAGCCTGCCGCCGGGAACCAGAATAGGGCCTGAGGGAATCCCGTGCTTTTGCGGCCAGCTCCCAAAAAGACAGTTGAAAAATGGAGCTCAGGGACACTGCCATTCACAAACCTGCTGAGTTATAAATGATAACTCTCGTCCACAAATATATTGTGGGAAGGCAACGAAGAGGATTTGAAAGCAAGGCAGAATTGCAGGAAACAGGTTTCAGGAGGTAGATTCGAATCGCCTTTAAAACACATGAAAAGTGGCAAATCGTCGACAATGATGCCCTTGTCCAAAAAGGGCGTATGCGTTTTTTCCTGAATATATTCAGGAAAAAACGCATACGCCCTTTTTGGCCAACCAAGCAACCTGGAAAGGCAAATCAGCGCTACAAGGAAGTCTCGCTTCCCATCGGTCAAAAGGGCCATGCTGCAAAAAGTGTCAAAACCAGAAATGCAGGACAGGCCATGGAGAAATGGCAGCCTTGCTACGCTGATGGGCGGTATGTAAATTGCCAACAGCCACTCTGGAGAACTGTACGGTGGGTCCTGAAACATCGAAAAAACACAGCTTAGGGAGCATAGGGCATGTCCACTCATGGGCGTATAAATTGGGAAAACTAAAAATCAGCAAGACACAGGCACCCCAAAGTTTAGGGCTGCTCTGTTGACAAGAACCTCCACTTCATGACACCTTAAATATCCCAGGAAAGAGAAAAATGGATAAAGAAGTTGTGGTCCTTATGTACAATGGAATATCACTCAGACATGAAATCACTTTCATAAGGCTGGTAGAAGCAAGACGAGTGGATTTAGGTACGACGATTCTAAGTGAAATAAGTCACACAGATAAAGACACTTATCATAAGCTATCACTTATAGAGGGAATGTAAAAACCGCTACACTTGAACTGAATTACAAAAGAGAACAGAGTCACACGTTTAGAAAACACACTATGGCTGCTTAACGGGAAAGGTGAGGTGGGGTGATGCATAAAACAAGGGATTCAAATTCGCTCAGATACCGTTCCATACACCGAATATGTAATAGACAAGACCTACTCCTTGCTCAGTGAACTGGACTGAACACCCCCTATTCACCGCACAAGAATATATGTGAGTAGTAAGAATCTTAAAACCTATGTATTGATATCTGTCTGGAAGTGAGTCAAGTGGGTGTAAAGCCGCATAAACACAGCCGGGAAAAGCAGCTAAACCCCATTATAAAAATAAATTACTTTTAAAAACCCTTAAAATAAAGACAGTGAAAGAGAGAAATTTTACAAAATTCGTTCAGAGGCTGTGATACAACCTGGATTGACCATATCTAGACCCACAGCTGGATGAGACATAAGGGCGGAAACTCTTGGGGCTGAGAGGGTGGGTGAGGTTGGGTGAGCAAACGCAGACCCTTTAAAGCAATACTGCGTGGTACCCATCCCATGGGTCCCAAATCTCCAGGTTCAAGGGCATCTTCCTACATCGAAAACATGCATGAGTAACCCAGACGATGGTACACCGTGTGATCGGGAAAGGTTTTAAAACGCACCTCATTTCTCATCTCCTTGTGTTCGGGTTCGCCATTCCAGCTACTTTACTAACAATCTCCCTACTTGGAGAATCAGCACCTTTAACCTCCTGTTCCGTACAGGTTGCAATTTGTCCTGAGGATGAAAGGGAAGAGGGGCAACCAATGAGAGACTAGATCTAGGTGTTGGGACAGGCACAGGTCACTCTATTTTCCCATCAGGAAGAAGAATTAACCACAGGCTCAGCCTGCCGCCGGGAACCAGAAAAGGGCCTGAGGGAATCCCGTGCTTTTGCGGCCAGCTCCCAAAAAGACAGTTGAAAAATGGAGCTCAGGGGCACTGCCATTCACAAACCTGCTGAGTTATAAATGATAACTCGCGTCCACAAATATATTGAAGGAAGGCAACGAAGAGGATTTGAAAGCAAGGCAGAATTGCAGGAAACAGGTTTCAGGAGGTAGATTCGAATAGCCTTTAAAGCACATGATAAGTGGCAAAACGTCGACAATGATGCCCTTGTCCAAAAAGGGCGTATGCGTTTTTTCCTGAATATATTCAGGAAAAAACGCATACGCCCTTTTTGGCCAACCAAGCAACCTGGAAAGGCAAATCAGCGCTACAAAGAAGTCTCGCTTCCCATCGGTCAAAAGGGTCATGCTGCAAAAAGTGTCAAAACCAGAAATGGAGGACAGGCCATGGAGAAATGGCAGCCTTGCTACGCTGATGGGCGGGTTGTAAATTGCCAACAGCCACTCTGGAGAAGTGTACGGTGTGTCCTGAAACATCGAAAAAACACAGCTTAGGGAGCATAGGGCACGTCCACTGATGGGCGTATAAATTGGGAAAACTAAAAATCAGCAAGACACAGGCACCCCAAAGTTTAGGGCTGCTCTGTTGACAAGAACCTCCACTTCATGACACCTTAAATATCCCAGGGAAGAGAAAAATGGATAAAGAAGTTGTAGTCCTTATGTATAATGGAATATCACTCAGACATGAAATCAATGTCATAAGGCTAGTAGAAGCAAGATGAGTGGATTTAGGTACGACGATTCTAAGTGAAATAAGTCACACAGAAAAAGACACTTATCATAAGCTATCACTTATAGAGGGAATGTAAAAACCGCTACACTTGAACTGAATTACAAAACAGAACAGAGTCGCACGTTTAGAAAACACACTACAGCTGCTTAACGGGAAAGGTGAGGTGGGGTGATGCATAAAACAAGGGTTTCAAATTCGCTCAGATACCGTTCCATACACCCAATATGTAGTAGAAAAGACCGACTCCTTGCTCAGTGAACTGGACTCAACACCCCCTATTCACCGCACAAGAATATATGTGACTAGTAAGAATCTTAAAACCTATGTATTGATATCTGTCTGGAAGTGAGTCAAGTGGGTGTAAAGCCGCATAAACACAGCCGTGAAAAGCAGCTAAACCCCATTATAAAAATAAATTCCTTTTAAAAACCCTTAAAATAAAGACAGTGAAAGAGAGAAATTCTTATAAAATTCGTTCAGAGGCTGTGATGCAACCTGGATTGGCCATATCTAAACACACAGCTGGATGAGACATAAGGGTGGACAGTCTTGGGGTTGAGAGGTTGGGTGAGGTTGGGTGAGCAAACGCAGACCCTTTAAAGTAATACTGCGTGGTACCCATCCCATGGGTCCCAAATCTCCAGGTTTAAGGGCATCTTCCTACATCGAAAACATGCATGAGAAACCCACATGATGGTACACCGTGTGATTTTGAAAGGTTTCTAACACGCACCTCATTTCTCATCTCCTTGTGTTCGGGTTCGCCATTCCAGGTACTTTACTAACAATCTCCCTACTTGGAGAATCAGCACCTTTAACCTCCTGTTCCGTACAGGTTGCAATTTTTCCTGAGGATGAAAGGGAAGAGGGGCAACCAATGAGAGACTAGATCTAGGTTTTGGGACAGGCACAGGTCACTCTATTTTCCCATCAGGAAGAAGAATTAACCACAGGCTCAGCCTGCCGCCCGGAACCAGAATAGGGCCTGAGGCAATCCCATGCTTTTGCGGCCAGCTCCCAAAAAAGACAGTTGAAAAATGGAGCTCAGTGGCCCTGCCATTCACAAACCTGCTGAGTTATAAATGATAACTCTCGTCCACAAATATATTGAGGGAAGTCAACGAAGAGGATTTGAAAGCAAGGCAGAATTGCAGGAAACAGGTTTCAGGAGGTAGATTCGAATCGCCTTTAAAGCACATGAAAAGTGGTAAAACATCGACAATGATGCCCTTGGCCAAAAAGGGCTTATGCGTTTTTTCCTGAGTATATTCAGGAAAACACGCATACGCCCTTTTTGGCCAACCAAGCAACCTGGAAAGGCTAATCAGCGCTACAAAGAAGTCTCGCTTCCCATTGGTCAAAAGGGTCATGCTGCAAAATGTGTCAAAACCAGAAATGCAGTACAGGACATGGAGAAATGGCAGCCTTGCTACGCTGATGGGCGGGATGTAAATTGCCAACAGCCAATCTGAAGAAGTGTACGGTGTGTCCTGAAACATCGAAAAAACACAGCTTAGGGAGCATAGGGCACGTCCACTCATGGGCGTATAAATTGGGAAAACTAAAAATCAGCAAGACACAGGCACCCCAAAGTTTAGGGCTTCTCTGTTGAGAAGAACCTCCACTTCATAACACCTTAAATATCCCAGGAAAGAGAAAAAAGGATAAAGAAGTTGTGGTCCTTATGTACAATGGAATATCACTCAGACATGAAATCAATGTCATAAGGCTAGTAGAAGCAAGATGAGTGGACTTAGGTACGACGATTCTAAGTGAAATAAGTCACACAGAAAAAGACACTTATCATAAGCTATCACTTATAGAGGGAATGTAAAAACCGCTACACTTGAACTGAATTACAAAAGAGAACAGAGTCACACGTTTAGAAAACACACTATGGCTGCTTAACGGGAAAGGTGAGGTGGGGTGATGCATAAAACAAGGGTTTCAAATTCGCTCAGATACCGTTCCATACACCCAATATGTAATAGACAAGACCTACTCCTTGCTCAGTGAACTGGACTCAACACCCCCTATTCACCGCACAAGAATATATGTGAGTAGTAAGAATCTTAAAACCTATGTATTGATATCTGTCTGGAAGTGAGTCAAGAGGGTGTAAAGCCGCATAAACAAAGCCATGAAAAGCAGCTAAACCCCATTATAAAAATAAATTACTTTTAAAAACCCGTAAAACAAAGACAGTGAAATAGAGAGAAATTCTTACAAAATTCGTTCAGAGGCTGTGATGCAACCTGGATTGACCATATCTAGACCCACAGCTGGATGAGACATAAGGGTAGACACTCTTGGGGCTGAAAGGTTGGGTGAGGTTGGGTGAGCAAACGCAGACCCTTTAAAGTAATACTGCCTGGTACCCATGCCATGGGTCCCAAATCTCCAGGTTCAAGGGCATCTTCCTACATCGAAAACATGCATGAGAAACCCAGAAGATGGTACACCGTGTGATTTTGAAAGGTTTCTAATACGCACCTCATTTCTCATCTCCTTGTGTTCGGGTTCGCCATTCCAGCTACTTTACTAACAATCTCCCTACTTGGAGAATCAGCACCTTTAACCTCCTGTTCCGTACAGGTTGCAATTTGTCCTGAGGATGAAAGGGAAGAGGGGCAACCAATGAGAGACTAGATCTAGGTGTTGGGACAGGCACAGGTCACTCTATTTTCCCATCAGGAAGAAGAATTAACCACAGGCTCAGCCTGCCACCCAGAAGCAGAATAGGGCCTGAGGGAATCCCGTGCTTTTGCGGCCAGCTCCCAAAAAGACAGTTGAAATATGGAGCTCAGGGGCACTGCCATTCACAAACCTGCTGAGTTATAAATGATAACTCTCGTCCACAAATATATTGAAGGAAGGCAACGAAGAGGATTTGAAAGCAAGGCAGAATTGCAGGAAACAGGTTTCAGGAGGTAGATTCGAATCGCCTTTAAAGCACATGAAAAGTGGCAAAACGTCGACAATGATGCCCTTGTCCAAAAAGGGCGTATGCGTTTTTTCCTGAATATATTCAGGAAAAAACGCATACGCCCTTTTTGGCCAACCAAGCAACCTGGAAAGGCAAATCAGAGCTACAAGGAAGTCTCGCTTCCCATCGGTCAAAAGGGCCATGCTGCAAAAAGTGTCAAAACCAGAAATGCAGGACAGGCCATGGAGAAATGGCAGCCTTCCTACGCTGATGGGCGGGATGTAAATTGCCAACAGCCACTCTGGAGAAGTGTACGGTGTGTCCTGAAACATCGAAAAAACACAGCTTAGTGAGCATAGGGCACGTCCACTCATGGGCGTATAAATTGGGAAAACTAAAAATCAGCAAGACACAGGCACCCCAAAGTTTAGGGTTGCTCTGTTGACAAGAACCTCCACTTCATGACAACTTAAATATCCCAGGAAAGAGAAAAATGGATAAAGAAGTTGTGGTCCTTATGTAAAATGGAATATCACTCAGACATGAAATCAATGTCATAAGGCTAGTAGAAGCAAGATGAGTGGATTTAGGTACGACGATTCTAAGTGAAATAAGTCACACAGAAAAAGACACTTATCATAAGCTATCACTTATAGAGGGAATGTAAAAACCGCTACACTTGAACTGAATTACAAAACAGAACAGAGTCACACGTTTAGAAAACAAACTATGGCTGCTTAACGGGAAAGGTGAGGTGGGGTGATGCATAGAACAAGGGTTTCAAATTCGCTCAGATACCGTTCCATACACCGAATATGTAATAGACAAGACGTACTCCTTGCTCAGTGAACTGGACTCAACACACCCTATTCACCGCACAAGAATATATGTGACTAGTAAGAATCTTAAAACCTATGTATTGATATCTGTCTGGAAGTGAGTCAAGTGGGTGTAAAGCCGCATAAACACAGCCGTGAAAAGCAGCTAAACCACATTATAAAAATAAATTCCTTTTAAAAACCCTTAAAATAAAGACAGTGAAAGAGAGAATTCTTATAAAATTCGTTCAGAGGCTGTGATGCAACCTGGATTGGCCATATCTAAACACACAGCTGGATGAGACATAAGGGTGGACAGTCTTGGGGTTGAGAGGTTGGGTGAGGTTGGGTGAGCAAACGCAGACCCTTTAAAGTAATACTGCGTGGTACCCATCCCATGGGTCCCAAATCTCCAGGTTCAAGGGCATCTTCCTACATCGAAAACATGCATGAGAAACCCACATGATGGTACACCGTGTGATTTTGAAAGGTTTCTAAAACGCACCTCATTTCTCATCTCCTTGTGTTCGGGTTCGCCATTCCAGGTACTTTACTAACAATCTCCCTACTTGGAGAATCAGCACCTTTAACCTCCTGTTCCGTACAGGTTGCAATTTGTCCTGAGGATGAAAGGGAAGAGGGGCAACCAATGAGAGACTAGATCTAGGTGTTGGGACAGGCACAGGTCACTCTATTTTCCCATCAGGAAGAAGAATTAACCACAGGCTCAGCCTGCCGCCGGGAACCAGAATAGGGCCTGAGGCAATCCCATGCTTTTGCGGCCAGCTCCCAAAAAAGACAGTTGAAAAATGGAGCTCAGGGGCCCTGCCATTCACAAACCTGCTGAGTTATAAATGATAACTCTCGTCCACAAATATATTGAGGGAAGTCAACGAAGAGGATTTGAAAGCAAGGCAGAATTGCAGGAAACAGGTTTCAGGAGGTAGATTCGAATCGCCTTTAAAGCACATGAAAAGTGGCAAAACATCGACAATGATGCCCTTGGCCAAAAAGGGCGTATGCGTTTTTTCCTGAATATATTCAGGAAAAAACGCATACGCCCTTTTTGGCCAACCAAGCAACCTGGAAAGGCAAATCAGCGCTACAAGGAAGTTTCGCTTCCCATCGGTCAAAAGGGCCATGCTGCAAAAAGTGTCAAAACCAGAAATGCAGGACAGGCCATGGAGAAATGGCAGCCTTGCTACGCTGATGGGCTGGATGTAAATTGCCAACAGCCACTCTGGAGAAGTGTACGGTGTGTCCTGAAACATCGAAAAAACACAGCTTAGGGAGCATAGGGCACGTCCACTCATGGGCGTATAAATTGGGAAAAATAAAAATCAGCAAGACACAGGCACCCCAAAGTTTAGGGCTGCTCTGTTGACAAGAACCTCCACTTCATGACACCTTAAATATCCCAGGGAAGAGAAAAATGGATAAAGAAGTTGTAGTCCTTATGTACAATGGAATATCACTCAGACATGAAATCAATGTTATAAGGCTAGTAGAAGCAAGATGAGTGGATTTAGGCACGACGATTCTAAGTGAAATAAGTCACACAGAAAAAGACACTTATCATAAGCTATCACTTATAGAGGGAATGTAAAAACCGCTACACTTGAACTGAATTACAAAACAGAACAGAGTCTCACGTTTAGAAAATACATTATGGCTGCTTAACGGGAAAGGTGAGGTGGGGTGATGCATAAAACAAGGGTTTCAAATTCGCTCAGATACCGTTCCATACACCCAATATGTAATAGACAATACCTACTCCTTGCTCAGTGAACTGGACTCAACACCCCCTATTCACCACACAAGAATATATGTGAGTAGTAAGAATCATAAAACCTATGTATTGATATCTCTCTGGAAGTGAGTCAAGTGGTTGTAAAGCCTCATAAACACAGCCGTGAAAAGCAGCTAAACCCCATTATAAAAATAAATTCCTTTTAAAAACCCTTAAAATAAAGACAGTGAAAGTGAGAAATTCTTATAAAATTCGTTCAGAGGCTGTGATGCAACCTGGATTGTCCATATCTAAACACACAGCTGGATGAGACATAAGGGTGGACAGTCTTGGGGTTGAGAGTTTGGGTGAGGTTGGGTGAGCAAACGCAGACCCTTTAAAGTAATACTGCGTGGTACCCATCCCATGGGTCCCAAATCTCCAGGTTTAAGGGCATCTTCCTACATCGAAAACATGCATGAGAAACCCACATGATGCTACACCGTGTGATTTTGAAAGGTTTCTAAAACGCACCTCATTTCTCATCTCCTTGTGTTCGGGTTCGCCATTCCAGGTACTTTACTAACAATCTCCCTACTTGGAGAATCAGCACCTTTAACCTCCTGTTCCGTACAGGTTGCAATTTTTCCTGAGGATGAAAGGGAAGAGGGGCAACCAATGAGAGACTAGATCTAGGTGTTGGGACAGGCACAGGTCACTCTATTTTCCCATCAGGAAGAAGAATTAACCACAGGCTCAGCCTGCCGCCAGGAACCAGAATAGGGCCTGAGGCAATCCCATGCTTTTGCGGCCAGCTCCCAAAAAAGACAGTTGAAAAATGGAGCTCAGGGGCCCTGCCATTCACAAACCTGCTGAGTTATAAATGATAACTCTCGTCCACAAATATATTGAGGGAAGTCAACGAAGAGGATTTGAAAGCAAGGCAGAATTGCAAGAAACAGGTTTCAGGAGGTAGATTCGAATCGCCTTTAAAGCACATGAAAAGTGGCAAAACATCGACAATGATGCCCTTGGCCAAAAAGGGCTTATGCGTTTTTTCCTGAGTATATTCAGGAAAACACGCATACGCCCTTTTTGGCCAACCAAGCAACCTGGAAAGGCAAATCAGCGCTACAAAGAAGTCTCGCTTCCCATCGGTCAAAAGGTTGATGCTGCAAAAAGTTTCAATACCAGAAATGCAGGACAGTCAATGGAGAAATGGCAGCCTTGCTACGCTGATGGGCGGGATGTAAATTGCCAACAGCCACTCTGGAGAAGTGTACGGTGTGTCCTGAAACATCGAAAAAACACAGCTTAGAAGCATAGGGCACGTCCACTCATGGGCGTTTAAATTAGGAAAACTAAAAATCAGCAAGACACAGGCACCCCAAAGTTTAGGGCCTCTCTGTTGACAAGAACCTCCACTTCATGACACCTTAAATATCCCAGGAAAGAGAAAAATGGATAAAGAAGTTGTGGTCCTTATGTACAATGGAATATCACTCAGACATGAAATCAATGTCATAAGGCTAGTAGAAGCAAGATGAGTGGATTTAGGTACAACGATTCTAAGTGAAATAAGTCACACAGAAAAAGACACTTATCATAAGCTATCATTTATAGAGGGAATGTAAAAACCGCTACACTTGAACTGAATTACAAAACAGAACAGTCACACGTTTAGAAAACACACTATGGCTGCTTAACGGGAAAGGTGAGGTTGGGTGATGCATAAAACAAGGGTTTCAAATTCGCTCAGATACCGTTCCATACACCCAATATGTAATACACAAGACCTACTCCTTGCTCAGTGAACTGGACTCAACACCCCCTATTCACCGCAGAAGAATATATGTGACTAGTAAGAATCTTAAAACCTATGTATTGATATCTGTCTGGAAGTGAGTCCAGTGGGTGTAAAGCCGCATAAACACAGCCGTGAAAAGCAGCTAAACCCCATTATAAAAATAAATTACTTTTAAAAACCCGTAAAACAAAGACAGTGAAAGAGAGAGAAATTCTTTCAAAATTGGTTCAGGGGCTGTGATGCAACCTGGATTGACCATATCTAGACCCACAGCTGAATGAGACATAAGGGTGGACACTCTTGGGGCTGAGAGGTTGTGTGAGGTTGGGTGAGCAAACGCAGACCCTTTAAAGTAATACTGCCTGGTACCCATCCCATGGGTCCCAAATCTCCAGGTTTAAGGGCATCTTCCTACATCGAAAACATGCATGAGAAACCCAGAAGATGGTACACCGTGTGATTTTGAAAGGTTTCTAAAAGGCACCACATTTCTCATCTCCTTGTGTTCGGGTTCGCCATTCCAGCTACTTTACTAGCAATCTCCCTACTTGGAGAAAAAGCACCTTTAACCTCCTGTTCCGTACAGGTTGCAATTTGTCCTGAGTATAAAAGGGAAGAGGGGCAACCAATGAGAGACTAGATCTAGGTGTTGGGACAGGCACAGGTCACTCTATTTTCCCATCAGGAAGAAGAATTAACCACAGGCTCAGCCTGCCGCCCAGAAGCAGAATAGGGCCTGAGGCAATCCCGCGCTTTTGCGGCCAGCACCCAAAAAAGCGAATTGAAAAATGGAGCCCACGGACACTGCCCTTCACAAACCCGCAGAGTTATAAATGATAACTCTCGTCCACAAATATATTGAGGGAAGGCAACGAAGAGGATTTGAAAGCAAGGCAGAATTGCAGGAAACAGGTTTCAGGAGGTAGATTCGAATCGCCTTTAAAGCACATGAAAAGTGGCAAAACATCGACAATGATGCCCTTGGCCAAAAAGGGCGTATGCGTTTTTTCCTGAATATATTCAGGAAAAAACGCATACGCCCTTTTTGGCCAACCAAGCAACCTGGAAAGGCAAATCAGCGCTACAAGGAAGTCTCGCTTCCCATCGGTCAAAAGGGCCATGCTGCAAAAAGTGTCAAAACCAGAAATGCAGGACAGGCCATGGAGAAATGGCAGCCTTGCTACGCTGATGGTCGGGATGTAAATTGCCAACAGCCACTCTGGAGAAGTGTACGGTGTGTCCTGAAACATCGAAAAAACACAGCTTAGGGAGCATAGGGCACGTCCACACATGGGCGTATAAATTGGGAAAACTAAAAATCAGAAACACACAGGCACCCCAAAGTTTAGGGTTGCTCTGTTGACAAGAACCTCCACTTCATGACACCTTAAATATCCCAGGAAAGAGAAAAATGGATAAAGAAGTTGTGGTCCTTATGTACAATGGAATATCACTCAGACATGCAATCAATGTCATAAGGCTAGTAGAAGCAAGATGAATGGACTTAGGTACGACGATTCTAAGTGAAATAAGTCACACAGAAAAAGACACTTATCATAAGCTATCACTTATAGAGGGAATGTAAAAACCGCTACACTTGAACTGAATTACAAAACAGAACAGAGTCACACGTTTAGAAAACACACTATGGCTGCTTAACGGGAAAGGTGAGGTGGGGTGATGCATAAAACAAGGGTTTCAAATCCGCTCAGATACCGATCCATACACCCAATATGTAATAGACATGACCTACTCCTTGCTCAGTGAACTGGACTCAACACCCCCTATTCACCGCACAAGAATATATGTGACTAGTAAGAATCTTAAAACCTACGTATTGATATCTGTCTGGAAGTGAGTCAAGTGGGTGTAAAGCCGCATAAACACAGCCGTGAAAAGCAGCTAAACCCCATTATAAAAATAAATTACATTTAGAAACCCATAAAACAAAGACAGTGAAAGAGAGAGAAATTCTTACAAAATTCGTTCAGAGGCTGTGATGCAACCTGGGTTGACCATATCTAGACCCACAGCTGGATGAGACATAAGGGTGGACACTCTTGGGGCTGAAAGGTTGGGTGAGGTTGGGTGAGCAAACGCAGACCCTTTAAAGTAATACTGCCTGGTACCCATCCCATGGGTCCCAAAACTCCAGGTTCAAAGGCATCTTCCTACATCGAAAACAGGCATGAGAAACCCAGAAGATGGTACACCGTGTGATTTTGAAAGGTTTCTATTACGCACCTCATTTCTCATCTCCTTGTGCTCGGGTTCGCCATTCCAACTACTTTACTAGCAATCTCCCTACTTGGAGAATCAGCACGTTTAACCTCCTGTTCCCTACAGGTTGCAATTTGTCCTGAGGATGAACGGGAAGAGGGGCAACCAATGAGAGACTAGATCTAGGTGTTGGGACAGGCACAGGTCACTCTATTTTCCCATCAGGTAGAAGAAGTAACCACAGGCTCAGCCTGCCGCTCAGAAGCAGAATAGGGCCTGAGGCAATCCCGCGCTTTTGCGGCCAGCTCCCAAAAAAGCCAGTTGAAAAATGGAGCTCAGGGACACTGCAATTCACAAACCCGCAGAGTTATAAATGATAACTCTCATCCACAGATATATTGAGGGAAGGCAACGAAGAGGATTTGAAAGCAAGGCAGAATTGCAGGAAACAGATTTCAGGAGGTAGATTCAAATCCCTTTTAAAGCACATGAAAAGTGGCAAAACGTCGACAATGATGCCCTTGGCCAAAAAGGGCGTATGCGTTTTTTCCTGAATATATTCAGGAAAAAACGCATACGCCCTTTTTGGCCAACCAAGCAACCTGGAAAGGCAAATCAGCGCTACAAGAAGTCTCGCTTCCCATTGGTCAAAAGGGTCATGCTGCAAAATGTGTCAAAACCAGAAATGCAGGACAGGCCATGGAGAAATGGCAGCCTTGCTACGCTGATGGGCGGGATGTAAATTGCCAACAGCCAATCTGAAGAAGTGTACGGTGTGTCCTGAAACATCGAAAAAACACAGCTTAGGGAGCATAGGGCACGTCCACTCATGGGCGTATAAATTGGGAAAACTAAAAATCAGCAAGACACAGGCACCCCAAAGTTTAGGGCTTCTCTGTTGACAAGAACCTCCACTTCATAACACCTTAAATATCCCAGGAAAGAGAAAAAAGGATAAAGAAGTTGTGGTCCTTATGTACAATGGAATATCACTCAGACATGAAATCAATGTCATAAGGCTAGTAGAAGCAAGATGAGTGGACTTAGGTACGACGATTCTAAGTGAAATAAGTCACACAGAAAAAGACACTTATCATAAGCTATCACTTATAGAGGGAATGTAAAAACCGCTATACTTGAACTGAATTACAAAAGAGAACAGAGTCACACGTTTAGAAAACACACTATGGCTGCTTAACGGGAAAGGTGAGGTGGGGTGATGCATAAAACAAGGGTTTCAAATTCGCTCAGATACCGTTCCATACACCCAATATGTAATAGACAAGACCTACTCCTTGCTCAGTGAACTGGACTCAACACCCCCTATTCACCGCACAAGAATATATGTGAGTAGTAAGAATCTTAAAACCTATGTATTGATATCTGTCTGGAAGTGAGTCAAGTGGGTGTAAAGCCGCATAAACAAAGCCATGAAAAGCAGCTAAACCCCATTATAAAAATAAATTACTTTTAAAAACCCGTAAAACAAAGACAGTGAAATAGAGAGAAATTCTTACAAAATTCGTTCAGAGGCTGTGATGCAACCTGGATTGACCATATCTAGACCCACAGCTGGATGAGACATAAGGGTAGACACTCTTGGGGCTGAAAGGTTGGGTGAGGTTGGGTGAGCAAACGCAGACCCTTTAAAGTAATACTGCGTGGTACCCATGCCATGGGTCCCAAATCTCCAGGTTCAAGGGCATCTTCCTACATCGAAAACATGCATGAGAAACCCAGAAGATGGTACACCGTGTGATTTTGAAAGGATTCTAATACGCACCTCATTTCTCATCTCCTTGTGTTCGGGTTCGCCATTCCAGCTACTTTACTAACAATCTCCCTACTTGGAGAATCAGCACCTTTAACCTCCTGTTCCGTACAGGTTGCAATTTGTCCTGAGGATGAAAGGGAAGAGGGGCAACCAATGAGAGACTAGATCTAGGTGTTGGGACAGGCACAGGTCACTCTATTTTCCCATCAGGAAGAAGAATTAACCACAGGCTCAGCCTGCCACCCAGAAGCAGAATAGGGCCTGAGGGAATCCCGTGCTTTTGCGGCCAGCTCCCAAAAAGACAGTTGAAAAATGGAGCTCAGGGGCACTGCCATTAACAAACCTGCTGAGTTATAAATGATAACTCTCGTCCACAAATATATTGAAGGAAGGCAACGAAGAGGATTTGAAAGCAAGGCAGAATTGCAGGAAACAGGTTTCAGGAGGTAGATTCGAATCGCCTTTAAAGCACATGAAAAGTGGCAAAACGTCGACAATGATGCCCTTGTCCAAAAAGGGCGTATGCGTTTTTTCATGAATATATTCAGGAAAAAACGCATACGCCCTTTTTGGCCAACCAAGCAACCTGGAAAGGCAAATCAGAGCTACAAGGAAGTCTCGCTTCCCATCGGTCAAAAGGGCCATGCTGCAAAAAGTGTCAAAACCAGAAATGCAGGACAGGCCATGGAGAAATGGCAGCCTTCCTACGCTGATGGGCGGGATGTAAATTGCCAACAGCCACTCTGGAGAAGTGTACGGTGTGTCCTGAAACATCGAAAAAACACAGCTTAGGGAGCATAGGGCACGTCCACTCATGGGCGTATAAATTGGGAAAACTAAAAATCAGCAAGACACAGGCACCCCAAAGTTTAGGGCTGCTCTGTTGACAAGAACCTCCACTTCATGACAACTTAAATATCCCAGGAAAGAGAAAAATGGATAAAGAAGTTGTGGTCCTTATGTAAAATGGAATATCACTCAGACATGAAATCAATGTCATAAGGCTAGTAGAAGCAAGATGAGTGGATTTAGGTACGACGATTCTAAGTGAAATAAGTCACACAGAAAAAGACACTTATCATAAGCTATCACTTATAGAGGGAATGTAAAAACCGCTACACTTGAACTGAATTACAAAACAGAACAGAGTCACACGTTTAGAAAACAAACTATGGCTGCTTAACGGGAAAGGTGAGGTGGGGTGATGCATAGAACAAGGGTTTCAAATTCGCTCAGATACCGTTCCATACACCGAATATGTAATAGACAAGACGTACTCCTTGCTCAGTGAACTGGACTCAACACCCCCTATTCACCGCACAAGAATATATGTGACTAGTAAGAATCTTAAAACCTATGTATTGATATCTGTCTGGAAGTGAGTCAAGTGGGTGTAAAGCCGCATAAACACAGCCGTGAAAAGCAGCTAAACCACATTATAAAAATAAATTCCTTTTAAAAACCCTTAAAATAAAGACAGTGAAAGAGAGAATTCTTATAAAATTCGTTCAGAGGCTGTGATGCAACCTGGATTGGCCATATCTAAACACACAGCTGGATGAGACATAAGGGTGGACAGTCTTGGGGTTGAGAGGTTGGGTGAGGTTGGGTGAGCAAACGCAGACCCTTTAAAGTAATACTGCGTGGTACCCATCCCATGGGTCCCAAATCTCCAGGTTCAAGGGCATCTTCCTACATCGAAAACATGCATGAGAAACCCACATGATGGTACACCGTGTGATTTTGAAAGGTTTCTAAAACGCACCTCATTTCTCATCTCCTTGTGTTCGGGTTCGCCATTCCAGGTACTTTACTAACAATCTCCCTACTTGGAGAATCAGCACCTTTAACCTCCTGTTCCGTACAGGTTGCAATTTGTCCTGAGGATGAAAGGGAAGAGGGGCAACCAATGAGAGACTAGATCTAGGTGTTGGGACAGGCACAGGTCACTCTATTTTCCCATCAGGAAGAAGAATTAACCACAGGCTCAGCCTGCCGCCGGGAACCAGAATAGGGCCTGAGGCAATCCCATGCTTTTGCGGCCAGCTCCCAAAAAAGACAGTTGAAAAATGGAGCTCAGGGGCCCTGCCATTCACAAACCTGCTGAGTTATAAATGATAACTCTCGTCCACAAATATATTGAGGGAAGTCAACGAAGAGGATTTGAAAGCAAGGCAGAATTGCAGGAAACAGGTTTCAGGAGGTAGATTCGAATCGCCTTTAAAGCACATGAAAAGTGGCAAAACATCGACAATGATGCCCTTGGCCAAAAAGGGCGTATGCGTTTTTTCCTGAATATATTCAGGAAAAAACGCATACGCCCTTTTTGGCCAACCAAGCAACCTGGAAAGGCAAATCAGCGCTACAAGGAAGTTTCGCTTCCCATCGGTCAAAAGGGCCATGCTGCAAAAAGTGTCAAAACCAGAAATGCAGGACAGGCCATGGAGAAATGGCAGCCTTGCTACGCTGATGGGCGGGATGTAAATTGCCAACAGCCACTCTGGAGAAGTGTACGGTGTGTCCTGAAACATCGAAAAAACACAGCTTAGGGAGCATAGGGCACGTCCACTCATGGGCGTATAAATTGGGAAAACTAAAAATCAGCAAGACACAGGCACCCCAAAGTTTAGGGCTGCTCTGTTGACAAGAACCTCCACTTCATGACACCTTAAATATCCCAGGAAAGAGAAAAATGGTTAAAGAAGTTGTGGTCCTTATGTACAATGGAATATCACTCAGACATGAAATCAATGTTATAAGGCTAGTAGAAGCAAGATGAGTGGATTTAGGCACGACGATTCTAAGTGAAATAAGTCACACAGAAAAAGACACTTATCATAAGCTATCACTTATAGAGGGAATGTAAAAACCGCTACACTTGAACTGAATTACAAAACAGAACAGAGTCTCACGTTTAGAAAATACATTATGGCTGCTTAACGGGAAAGGTGAGGTGGGGTGATGCATAAAACAAGGGTTTCAAATTCGCTCAGATACCGTTCCATACACCCAATATGTAATAGACAAGACCTACTCCTTGCTCAGTGAACTGGACTCAACACCCCCTATTCACCACACAAGAATATATGTGACTAGTAAGAATCATAAAACCTATGTATTGATATCTCTCTGGAAGTGAGTCAAGTGGTTGTAAAGCCTCATAAACACAGCCGTGAAAAGCAGCTAAACCCCATTATAAAAATAAATTCCTTTTAAAAACCCTTAAAATAAAGACAGTGAAAGAGAGAAATTCTTATAAAATTCGTTCAGAGGCTGTGATGCAACCTGGATTGTCCATATCTAAACACACAGCTGGATGAGACATAAGGGTGGACAGTCTTGGGGTTGAGAGTTTGGGTGAGGTTGGGTGAGCAAACGCAGACCCTTTAAAGTAATACTGCGTGGTACCCATCCCATGGGTCCCAAATCTCCAGGTTTAAGGGCATCTTCCTACATCGAAAACATGCATGAGAAACCCACATGATGGTACACCGTGTGATTTTGAAAGGTTTCTAAAACGCACCTCATTTCTCATCTCCTTGTGTTCGGGTTCGCCATTCCAGGTACTTTACTAACAATCTCCCTACTTGGAGAATCAGCACCTTTAACCTCCTGTTCCGTACAGGTTGCAATTTTTCCTGAGGATGAAAGGGAAGAGGGGCAACCAATGAGAGACTAGATCTAGGTGTTGGGACAGGCACAGGTCACTCTATTTTCCCATCAGGAAGAAGAATTAACCACAGGCTCAGCCTGCCGCCAGGAACCAGAATAGGGCCTGAGGCAATCCCATGCTTTTGCGGCCAGCTCCCAAAAAAGACAGTTGAAAAATGGAGCTCAGGGGCCCTGCCATTCACAAACCTGCTGAGTTATAAATGATAACTCTCGTCCACAAATATATTGAGGGAAGTCAACGAAGAGGATTTGAAAGCAAGGCAGAATTGCAGGAAACAGGTTTCAGGAGGTAGATTCGAATCGCCTTTAAAGCACATGAAAAGTGGCAAAACATCGACAATGATGCCCTTGGCCAAAAAGGGCTTATGCGTTTTTTCCTGAGTATATTCAGGAAAACACGCATACGCCCTTTTTGGCCAACCAAGCAACCTGGAAAGGCAAATCAGCGCTACAAAGAAGTCTCGCTTCCCATCGGTCAAAAGGGCCATGCTGCAAAAAGTTTCAATACCAGAAATGCAGGACAGTCAATGGAGAAATGGCAGCCTTGCTACGCTGATGGGCGGGATGTAAATTGCCAACAGCCACTCTGGAGAAGTGTACGGTGTGTCCTGAAACATCGAAAAAACACAGCTTAGAAGCATAGGGCACGTCCACTCATGGGCGTTTAAATTAGGAAAACTAAAAATCAGCAAGACACAGGCACCCCAAAGTTTAGGGCCTCTCTGTTGACAAGAACCTCCACTTCATGACACCTTAAATATCCCAGGAAAGAGAAAAATGGATAAAGAAGTTGTGGTCCTTATGTACAATGGAATATCACTCAGACATGAAATCAATGTCATAAGGCTAGTAGAAGCAAGATGAGTGGATTTAGGTACAACGATTCTAAGTGAAATAAGTCACACAGAAAAAGACACTTATCATAAGCTATCATTTATAGAGGGAATGTAAAAACCGCTACACTTGAACTGAATTACAAAACAGAACAGTCACACGTTTAGAAAACACACTATGGCTGCTTAACGGGAAAGGTGAGGTTGGGTGATGCATAAAACAAGGGTTTCAAATTCGCTCAGATACCGTTCCATACACCCAATATGTAATACACAAGACCTACTCCTTGCTCAGTGAACTGGACTCAACACCCCCTATTCACCGCAGAAGAATATATGTGACTAGTAAGAATCTTAAAACCTATGTATTGATATCTGTCTGGAAGTGAGTCCAGTGGGTGTAAAGCCGCATAAACACAGCCGTGAAAAGCAGCTAAACCCCATTATAAAAATAAATTACTTTTAAAAACCCGTAAAACAAAGACAGTGAAAGAGAGAGAAATTCTTTCAAAATTGGTTCAGGGGCTGTGATGCAACCTGGATTGACCATATCTAGACCCACAGCTGAATGAGACATAAGGGTGGACACTCTTGGGGCTGAGAGGTTGTGTGAGGTTGGGTGAGCAAACGCAGACCCTTTAAAGTAATACTGCCTGGTACCCATCCCATGGGTCCCAAATCTCCAGGTTTAAGGGCATCTTCCTACATCGAAAACATGCATGAGAAACCCAGAAGATGGTACACCGTGTGATTTTGAAAGGTTTCTAAAAGGCACCACATTTCTCATCTCCTTGTGTTCGGGTTCGCCATTCCAGCTACTTTACTAGCAATCTCCCTACTTGAAGAAAAAGCACCTTTAACCTCCTGTTCCGTACAGGTTGCAATTTGTCCTGAGTATAAAAGGGAAGAGGGGCAACCAATGAGAGACTAGATCTAGGTGTTGGGACAGGCACAGGTCACTCTATTTTCCCATCAGGAAGAAGAATTAACCACAGGCTCAGCCTGCCGCCCAGAAGCAGAATAGGGCCTGAGGCAATCCCGCGCTTTTGCGGCCAGCACCCAAAAAAGCGAATTGAAAAATGGAGCCCACGGACACTGCCCTTCACAAACCCGCAGAGTTATAAATGATAACTCTCGTCCACAAATATATTGAGGGAAGGCAACGAAGAGGATTTGAAAGCAAGGCAGAATTGCAGGAAACAGGTTTCAGGAGGTAGATTCGAATCGCCTTTAAAGCACATGAAAAGTGGCAAAACATCGACAATGATGCCCTTGGCCAAAAAGGGCGTATGCGTTTTTTCCTGAATATATTCAGGAAAAAACGCATACGCCCTTTTTGGCCAACCAAGCAACCTGGAAAGGCAAATCAGCGCTACAAGGAAGTCTCGCTTCCCATCGGTCAAAAGGGCCATGCTGCAAAAAGTGTCAAAACCAGAAATGCAGGACAGGCCATGGAGAAATGGCAGAATTGCTACGCTGATGGGCGGGATGTAAATTGCCAACAGCCACTCTGGAGAAGTGTACGGTGTGTCCTGAAACATCGAAAAAACACAGCTTAGGGAGCATAGGGCACGTCCACACATGGGCGTGTAAATTGGGAAAACTAAAAATCAGAAACACAGAGGCACCCCAAAGTTTAGGGTTGCTCTGTTGACAAGAACCTCCACTTCATGACACCTTAAATATCCCAGGAAAGAGAAAAATGGATAAAGAAGTTGTGGTCCTTATGTACAATGGAATATCACTCAGACATGCAATCAATGTCATAAGGCTAGTAGAAGCAAGATGAATGGACTTAGGTACGACGAATCTAAGTGAAATAAGTCACACAGAAAAAGACACTTATCATAAGCTATCACTTATAGAGGGAATGTAAAAACCGCTACACTTGAACTGAATTACAAAACAGAACAGAGTCACACGTTTAGAAAACACACTATGGCTGCTTAACGGGAAAGGTGAGGTGGGGTGATGCATAAAACAAGGGTTTCAAATCCGCTCAGATACCGATCCATACACCCAATATGTAATAGACATGACCTACTCCTTGCTCAGTGAACTGGACTCAACACCCCCTATTCACCGCACAAGAATATATGTGACTAGTAAGAATCTTAAAACCTATGTATTGATATCTGTCTGGAAGTGAGTCAAGTGGGTGTAAAGCCGCATAAACACAGCCGTGAAAAGCAGCTAAACCCCATTATAAAAATAAATTACATTTAGAAACCCATAAAACAAAGACAGTGAAAGAGAGAGAAATTCTTACAAAATTCGTTCAGAGGCTGTGATGCAACCTGGGTTGACCATATCTAGACCCACAGCTGGATGAGACATAAGGGTGGACACTCTTGGGGCTGAAAGGTTGGGTGAGGTTGGGTGAGCAAACGCAGACCCTTTAAAGTAATACTGCCTGGTACCCATCCCATGGGTCCCAAAACTCCAGGTTCAAAGGCATCTTCCTACATCGAAAACATGCATGAGAAACCCAGAAGATGGTACACCGTGTGATTTTGAAAGGTTTCTATTACGCACCTCATTTCTCATCTCCTTGTGCTCGGGTTCGCCATTCCAGCTACTTTACTAGCAATCTCCCTACTTGGAGAATCAGCACGTTTAACCTCCTGTTCCCTACAGGTTGCAATTTGTCCTGAGGATGAACGGGAAGAGGGGCAACCAATGAGAGACTAGATCTAGGTGTTGGGACAGGCACAGGTCACTCTATTTTCCCATCAGGTAGAAGAAGTAACCACAGGCTCAGCCTGCCGCTCAGAAGCAGAATAGGGCCTGAGGCAATCCCGCGCTTTTGCGGCCAGCTCCCAAAAAAGCCAGTTGAAAAATGGAGCTCAGGGACACTGCAATTCACAAACCCGCAGAGTTATAAATGATAACTCTCATCCACAGATATATTGAGGGAAGGCAACGAAGAGGATTTGAAAGCAAGGCAGAATTGCAGGAAACAGATTTCAGGAGGTAGATTCAAATCGCTTTTAAAGCACATGAAAAGCGGCAAAACGTCGACAATGATGCCCTTGGCCAAAAAGGGCGTACGCGTTTTTTCCTGAATATATTCAGGAAAAAACGCATACGCCCTTTTTGGCCAACCAAGCAACCTGGAAAGGCAAATCAGCGCTACAAGAAGTCTCGCTTCCCATTGGTCAAAAGGGTCATGCTGCAAAATGTGTCAAAACCAGAAATGCAGGACAGGCCATGGAGAAATGGCAGCCTTGCTACGCTGATGGGCGGGATGTAAATTGCCAACAGCCACTCTGGAGAAGTGTACGGTGTGTCCTGAAACATCGAAAAAACACAGCTTAGGGAGCATAGGGCACGTCCACTCATGGGCGTATAAATTGGGAAAACTAAAAATCAGCAAGACACAGGCACCCCAAAGTTTAGGGCTTCTCTGTTGAGAAGAACCTCCACTTCATAACACCTTAAATATCCCAGGAAAGAGAAAAAAGGATAAAGAAGTTGTGGTCCTTATGTACAATGGAATATCACTCAGACATGAAATCAATGTCATAAGGCTAGTAGAAGCAAGATGAGTGGACTTAGGTACGACGATTCTAAGTGAAATAAGTCACACAGAAAAAGACACTTATCATAAGCTATCACTTATAGAGGGAATGTAAAAACCGCTACACTTGAACTGAATTACAAAAGAGAACAGAGTCACACGTTTAGAAAACACACTATGGCTGCTTAACGGGAAAGGTGAGGTGGGGTGATGCATAAAACAAGGGTTTCAAATTCGCTCAGATACCGTTCCATACACCCAATATGTAATAGACAAGACCTACTCCTTGCTCAGTGAACTGGACTCAACACCCCCTATTCACCGCACAAGAATATATGTGAGTAGTAAGAATCTTAAAACCTATGTATTGATATCTGTCTGGAAGTGAGTCAAGTGGGTGTAAAGCCGCATAAACAAAGCCATGAAAAGCAGCTAAACCCCATTATAAAAATAAATTACTTTTAAAAACCCGTAAAACAAAGACAGTGAAATAGAGAGAAATTCTTACAAAATTCGTTCAGAGGCTGTGATGCAACCTGGATTGACCATATCTAGACCCACAGCTGGATGAGACATAAGGGTAGACACTCTTGGGGCTGAAAGGTTGGGTGAGGTTGGGTGAGCAAACGCAGACCCTTTAAAGTAATACTGCCTGGTACCCATGCCATGGGTCCCAAATCTCCAGGTTCAAGGGCATCTTCCTACATCGAAAACATGCATGAGAAACCCAGAAGATGGTACACCGTGTGATTTTGAAAGGTTTCTAATACGCACCTCATTTCTCATCTCCTTGTGTTCGGGTTCGCCATTCCAGCTACTTTACTAACAATCTCCCTACTTGGAGAATCAGCACCTTTAACCTCCTGTTCCGTACAGGTTGCAATTTGTCCTGAGGATGAAAGGGAAGAGGGGCAACCAATGAGAGACTAGATCTAGGTGTTGGGACAGGCACAGGTCACTCTATTTTCCCATCAGGAAAAAGAATTAACCACAGGCTCAGCCTGCCGCCCAGAAGCAGAATAGGGCCTGAGGGAATCCCGTGCTTTTGCGGCCAGCTCCCAAAAAGACAGTTGAAAAATGGAGCTCAGGGGCACTGCCATTCACAAACCTGCTGAGTTATAAATGATAACTCTCGTCCACAAATATATTGAAGGAAGGCAACGAAGAGGATTTGAAAGCAAGGCAGAATTGCAGGAAACAGGTTTCAGGAGGTAGATTCGAATCGCCTTTAAAGCACATGAAAAGTGGCAAAACGTCGACAATGATGCCCTTGTCCAAAAAGGGCGTATGCGTTTTTTCCTGAATATATTCAGGAAAAAACGCATACGCCCTTTTTGGCCAACCAAGCAACCTGGAAAGGCAAATCAGAGCTACAAGGAAGTCTCGCTTCCCATCGGTCAAAAGGGCCATGCTGCAAAAAGTGTCAAAACCAGAAATGCAGGACAGGCCATGGAGAAATGGCAGCCTTCCTACGCTGATGGGCGGGATGTAAATTGCCAACAGCCACTCTGGAGAAGTGTACGGTGTGTCCTGAAACATCGAAAAAACACAGCTTAGGGAGCATAGGGCACATCCACTCATGGGCGTATAAATTGGGAAAACTAAAAATCAGCAAGACACAGGCACCCCAAAGTTTAGGGCTGCTCTGTTGACAAGAACCTCCACTTCATGACAACTTAAATATCCCAGGAAAGAGAAAAATGGATAAAGAAGTTGTGGTCCTTATGTAAAATGGAATATCACTCAGACATGAAATCAATGTCATAAGGCTAGTAGAAGCAAGATGAGTGGATTTAGGTACGACGATTCTAAGTGAAATAAGTCACACAGAAAAAGACACTTATCATAAGCTATCACTTATAGAGGGAATGTAAAAACCGCTACACTTGAACTGAATTACAAAACAGAACAGAGTCACACGTTTAGAAAACAAACTATGGCTGCTTAACGGGAAAGGTGAGGTGGGGTGATGCATAGAACAAGGGTTTCAAATTCGCTCAGATACCGTTCCATACACCGAATATGTAATAGACAAGACGTACTCCTTGCTCAGTGAACTGGACTCAACACCCCCTATTCACCGCACAAGAATATATGTGACTAGTAAGAATCTTAAAACCTATGTATTGATATCTGTCTGGAAGTGAGTCAAGTGGGTGTAAAGCCGCATAAACACAGCCGTGAAAAGCAGCTAAACCACATTATAAAAATAAATTCCTTTTAAAAACCCTTAAAATAAAGACAGTGAAAGAGAGAATTCTTATAAAATTCGTTCAGAGGCTGTGATGCAACCTGGATTGGCCATATCTAAACACACAGCTGGATGAGACATAAGGGTGGACAGTCTTGGGGTTGAGAGGTTGGGTGAGGTTGGGTGAGCAAACGCAGACCCTTTAAAGTAATACTGCGTGGTACCCATCCCATGGGTCCCAAATCTCCAGGTTCAAGGGCATCTTCCTACATCGAAAACATGCATGAGAAACCCACATGATGGTACACCGTGTGATTTTGAAAGGTTTCTAAAACGCACCTCATTTCTCATCTCCTTGTGTTCGGGTTCGCCATTCCAGGTACTTTACTAACAATCTCCCTACTTGGAGAATCAGCACCTTTAACCTCCTGTTCCGTACAGGTTGCAATTTGTCCTGAGGATGAAAGGGAAGAGGGGCAACCAATGAGAGACTAGATCTAGGTGTTGGGACAGGCACAGGTCACTCTATTTTCCCATCAGGAAGAAGAATTAACCACAGGCTCAGCCTGCCGCCGGGAACCAGAATAGGGCCTGAGGCAATCCCATGCTTTTGCGGCCAGCTCCCAAAAAAGACAGTTGAAAAATGGAGCTCAGGGGCCCTGCCATTCACAAACCTGCTGAGTTATAAATGATAACTCTCGTCCACAAATATATTGAGGGAAGTCAACGAAGAGGATTTGAAAGCAAGGCAGAATTGCAGGAAACAGGTTTCAGGAGGTAGATTCGAATCGCCTTTAAAGCACATGAAAAGTGGCAAAACATCGACAATGATGCCCTTGGCCAAAAAGGGCGTATGCGTTTTTTCCTGAATATATTCAGGAAAAAACGCATACGCCCTTTTTGGCCAACCAAGCAACCTGGAAAGGCAAATCAGAGCTACAAGGAAGTTTCGCTTCCCATCGGTCAAAAGGGCCATGCTGCAAAAAGTGTCAAAACCAGAAATGCAGGACAGGCCATGGAGAAATGGCAGCCTTGCTACGCTGATGGGCGGGATGTAAATTGCCAACAGCCACTCTGGAGAAGTGTACGGTGTGTCCTGAAACATCGAAAAAACACAGCTTAGGGAGCATAGGGCACGTCCACTCATGGGCGTATAAATTGGGAAAACTAAAAATCAGCAAGACACAGGCACCCCAAAGTTTAGGGCTGCTCTGTTGACAAGAACCTCCACTTCATGACACCTTAAATATCCCAGGAAAGAGAAAAATGGTTAAAGAAGTTGTGGTCCTTATGTACAATGGAATATCACTCAGACATGAAATCAATGTTATAAGGCTAGTAGAAGAAAGATGAGTGGATTTAGGCACGACGATTCTAAGTGAAATAAGTCACACAGAAAAAGACACTTATCATAAGCTATCACTTATAGAGGGAATGTAAAAACCGCTACACTTGAACTGAATTACAAAACAGAACAGAGTCTCACGTTTAGAAAATACATTATGGCTGCTTAACGGGAAAGGTGAGGTGGGGTGATGCATAAAACAAGGGTTTCAAATTCGCTCAGATACCGTTCCATACACCCAATATGTAATAGACAAGACCTACTCCTTGCTCAGTGAACTGGACTCAACACCCCCTATTCACCACACAAGAATATATGTGACTAGTAAGAATCATAAAACCTATGTATTGATATCTCTCTGGAAGTGAGTCAAGTGGTTGTAAAGCCTCATAAACACAGCCGTGAAAAGCAGCTAAACCCCATTATAAAAATAAATTACTTTTAAAAACCCGTAAAACAAAGACAGTGAAATAGAGAGAAATTCTTACAAAATTCGTTCAGAGGCTGTGATGCAACCTGGATTGACCATATCTAGACCCACAGCTGGATGAGACATAAGGGTGGACACTCTTGGGGCTGAAAGGTTGGGTGAGGTTGGGTGAGCAAACGCAGACCCTTTAAACTAATACTGCGTGGTACCCATCCCATGGGTCCCAAATCTCCAGGTTCAAGGGCATCTTCCTACATCGAAAACATGCATGAGTAACCCAGACGATGGTACACCGTGTGATCGGGAAAGGTTTTAAAACGCACCTCATTTCTCATCTCCTTGTGTTCGGGTTCGCCATTCCAGCTACTTTACTAACAATCTCCCTACTTGGAGAATCAGCACCTTTAACCTCCTGTTCCGTGCAGGTTGCAATTTGTCCTGAGGATGAAAGGGAATAGGGGCAACCAATGAGAGACTAGATCTAGGTGTTGGGACAGGCACAGGTCACTCTATTTTCCCATCAGGAAGAAGAATTATCCACAGGCTCAGCCTGCCGCCGGGAACCAGAATAGGGCCTGAGGGAATCCCGTGCTTTTGCGGCCAGCTCCCAAAAAGACAGTTGAAAAATGGAGCTCAGGGGCACTGCCATTCACAAACCTGCTGAGTTATAAATGATAACTCTCGTCCACAAATATATTGAAGGAAGGCAACGAAGAGGATTTGAAAGCAAGGCAGAATTGCAGGAAACAGGTTTCAGGAGGTAGATTCGAATCGCCTTTAAAGCACATGAAAAGTGGCAAAACGTCGACAATGATGCCCTTGTCAAAAAAGGGCGTATGCGTTTTTTCCTGAATATATTCAGGAAAAAACGCATACGCCCTTTTTGGCCAACCAAGCAACCTGGAAAGGCAAATCAGCGCTACAAGGAAGTCTCGCTTCCCATCGGTCAAAAGGGCCATGCTGTAAAAGTGTCAAAACCAGAAATGCAGGACAGGCCATGGAGAAATGGCAGCCTTGCTACGCTGATGGGCGGGATGTAAATTGCCAACAGCCACTCTGGAGAAGTGTACGGTGTGTCCTGAAACATCGAAAAAACACAGCTTAGGGAGCATAGGGCACGTCCACTCATGGGCGTATAAATTGGGAAAACTAAAAATCAGCAAGACACAGGCACCCCAAAGTTTAGGGCTGCTCTGTTGACAAGAACCTCCACTTCATGACACCTTAAATATCCCAGGAAAGAGAAAAATGGATAAAGAAGTTGTGGTCCTTATGTACAAAGGAATATCACTCAGACATGAAATCACTTTCATAAGGCTGGTAGAAGCAAGATGAGTGGATTTAGGTACGACGATTCTAAGTGAAATAAGTCACACAGAAAAAGACACTTATCATAAGCTATCACTTATAGAGGGAATGTAAAAACCGCTACACTTGAACTGAATTACAAAACAGAACAGAGTCACACGTTGAGAAAACACACTATGGCTGCTGAACGGGAAAGGTGAGGTGGGGTGATGCATAAAACAAGGGATTCAAATTCGCTCAGATACCGTTCCATACACCGAATATGTAATAGACAAGACCTACTCCTTGCTCAGTGAACTGGACTGAACACCCCCTATTCACCGCACAAGAATATATGTGAGTAGTAAGAATCTTAAAACCTATGTATTGATATCTGTCTGGAAGTGAGTCAAGTGGGTGTAAAGCCGCATAAACACAGCCGTGAAAAGCAGCTAAACCCCATTATAAAAATAAATTACTTTTAAAAACCCTTAAAATAAAGACAGTGAAAGAGAGAAATTCTTACAAAATTCGTTCAGAGGCTGTGATACAACCTGGATTGACCATATCTAGACCCACAGCTGGATGAGACATAAGGGCGGAAACTCTTGGGGCTGAGAGGTTGGGTGAGGTTGGGTGAGCAAACGCAGACCCTTTAAAGTAATACTTCGTGGTACCCATGACATGGGTCCCAAATCTCCAGGTTTAAGGGCATCTTCCTACATCGAAAACATGCATGAGAAACCCACATGATGGTACACCGTGTGATTTTGAAAGGTTTCTAAAACGCACCTCATTTCTCATCTCCTTGTGTTCGGGTTCGCCATTCCAGGTACTTTACTAACAATCTCCCTACTTGGAGAATCAGCACCTTTAACCTCCTGTTCCGTACAGGTTGCAATTTTTCCTGAGGATGAAAGGGAAGAGGGGCAACCAATGAGAGACTAGATCTAGGTGTTGGGACAGGCACAGGTCACTCTATTTTCCCATCAGGAAGAAGAATTAACCACAGGCTCAGCCTGCCGCCGGGAACCAGAATAGGGCCTGAGGCAATCCCATGCTTTTGCGGCCAGCTCCCAAAAAAGACAGTTGAAAAATGGAGCTCAGGGGCCCTGCCATTCACAAACCTGCTGAGTTATAAATGATAACTCCCGTCCACAAATATATTGAGGGAAGTCAACGAAGAGGATTTGAAAGCAAGGCAGAATTGCAGGAAACAGATTTCAGGAGGTAGATTCGAATCGCCTTTAAAGCACATGAAAAGTGGCAAAACATCGACAATGATGCCCTTGGCCAAAAAGGGCTTATGCGTTTTTTCCTGAGTATATTCAGGAAAACACGCATACGCCCTTTTTGGCCAACCAAGCAACCTGGAAAGGCAAATCAGCGCTACAAAGAAGTCTCGCTTCCCATCGGTCAAAAGGGCCATGCTGCAAAAAGTTTCAATACCAGAAATGCAGGACAGTCAATGGAGAAATGGCAGCCTTGCTACGCTGATGGGCGGGATGTAAATTGCCAAAAGCCACTCTGGAGAAGTGTACGGTGTGTCCTGAAACATCTAAAACACACAGCTTAGGGGGCATAGGGCACGTCCACTCATGGGCGTATAAATTAGGAAAACTAAAAATCAGCAAGACACAGGCACCCCAAAGTTTAGGGCCTCTCTGTTGACAAGAACCTCCTCTTCATGACACCTTAAATATCCCAGGAAAGAGAAAAATGGATAAAGAAGTTGTGGTCCTTATGTACAATGGAATATCACTCAGACATGAAATCAATGTCATAAGGCTAGTAGAAGCAAGATGAGTGGATTTAGGTACAACGATTCTAAGTGAAATAAGTCACACAGAAAAAGACACTTATCATAAGCTATCATTTATAGAGGGAATGTAAAAACCGCTACACTTGAACTGAATTACAAAACAGAACAGAGTCACACGTTTAGAAAACACACTATGGCTGCTTAACGGGAAAGGTGAGGTTGGGTGATGCATAAAACAAGGGTTTCAAATTCGCTCAGATACCGTTCCATACACCCAATATGTAATACACAAGACCTACTCCTTGCTCAGTGAACTGGACTCAACACCCCCTATTCACCGCAGAAGAATATATGTGACTAGTAAGAATCTTAAAACCTATGTATTGATATCTGTCTGGAAGTGAGTCCAGTGGGTGTAAAGCCGCATAAACACAGCCGTGAAAAGCAGCTAAACCCCATTATAAAAATAAATTACTTTTAAAAACCCGTAAAACAAAGACAGTGAAAGAGAGAGAAATTCTTTCAAAATTGGTTCAGGGGCTGTGATGCAACCTGGATTGACCATATCTAGACCCACAGCTGAATGAGACATAAGGGTGGACAATCTTGGGGCTGAGAGGATGTGTGAGGTTGGGTGAGCAAACGCAGACCCTTTAAAGTAATACTGCCTGGTACCCATCCCATGGGTCCCAAATCTCCAGGTTTAAGGGCATCTTCCTACATCGAAAACATGCATGAGAAACCCAGAAGATGGTACACCGTGTGATTTTGAAAGGTTTCTAAAAGGCACCACATTTCTCATCTCCTTGTGTTCGGGTTCGCCATTCCAGCTAATTTACTAGCAATCTCCCTACTTGGAGAAAAAGCACCTTTAACCTCCTGTTCCGTACAGGTTGCAATTTGTCCTGAGTATAAAAGGGAAGAGGGGCAACCAATGAGAGACTAGATCTAGGTGTTGGGACATGCACAGGTCACTCTATTTTCCCATCAGGAAGAAGAATTAACCACAGGCTCAGCCTGCCGCTCTGAACCAGAATAGGGCCTCAGGCAATCCCGTGCTTTTGCGGCCAGCTCCCAAAAAAGACAGTTGAAAAATGGAGCTCAGGGGCACTGCCATTCACAAACCTGCTGAGTTATAAATGATAACTCTCGTCCACAAATATATTGAGGGAAGGCAACGAAGAGGATTTGAAAGCAAGGCAGAATTGCAGGAAACAGGTTTCAGGAGGTAGATTCGAATCACCTTTAAAGCACATGAAAAGTTGCAAAACGTCGACAATGATGCCCTTGGACAAAAAGGGCGTATGCGTTTTTTCCTGAATATATTCAGGAAAAAACGCATACGCCCTTTTTGGCCAACCAAGCAACCTGGAAAGGCAAATCAGCGCTACAAAGAAGTCTCGCTTCCCATCGGTCAAAAGGGCCATGCTGCAAAAAGTGTCAAAACCAGAAATGCAGGACAGGCCATGGAGAAATGGCAGCCTTGCTACGCTGATGGGCGGGATGTAAATTGCCAACAGCCACTCTGGAGAAGTGTACGGTGTGTCCTGAAACATCGAAAAAACACAGCTTAGGGAGCATAGGGAACGTCCACTCATGGGCGTATAAATTAGGAAAACTAAAAATCAGCAAGACACAGGCACCCCAAAGTTTAGGGCTGCTCTGTTGACAAGAACCTCCACTTCATGACACCTTAAATATCCCAGGAAAGAGAAAAATGGATAAAGAAGTTGTGGTCATTATGTACAATGGAATATCACTCAGACATGAAATCAATGTCATAAGGCTAGTAGAAGCAAGATGAGTGGATTTAGGTACAACGATTCTAAGTGAAATAAGTCACACAGAAAAAGACACTTATCATAAGCTATCACTTATAGAGGGAATGTAAAAACCGCTACACTTGAACTGAATTACAAAACAGAACAGAGTCACACGTTTAGAAAACACACTATGGCTGCTTAACGGGAAAGGTGAGGTGGGGTGATGCATAAAACAAGGGTTTCAAATTCGCTCAGATACCGTTCCATACACCCAATATGTAATACACAAGACCTACTCCTTGCTCAGTGAACTGGACTCAACACCCCCTATTCACCGCAGAAGAATATGTGTGACTAGTAAGAATCTTAAAACCTATGTATTGATATCTGTCTGGAAGTGAGTCCAGTGGGTGTAAAGCCGCATAAACACAGCCGTGAAAAGCAGCTAAACCCCATTATAAAAATAAATTACTTTTAAAAACCCGTAAAACAAAGACAGTGAAAGAGAGAGAAATTCTTTCAAAATTGGTTCAGGGGCTGTGATGCAACCTGGATTGACCATATCTAGACCCACAGCTGAATGAGACATAAGGGTGGACACTCTTGGGGCTGAGAGGTTGTGTGAGGTCGGGTGAGCAAACGCAGACCCTTTAAAGTAATACTGCCTGGTACCCATCCCATGGGTCCCAAATCTCCAGGTTCAAGGGCATCTTCCTACATCGAAAACATGCATGAGAAACCCAGAAGATGGTACACCGTGTGATTTTGAAAGGTTTCTAAAAGGCACCACATTTCTCATCTCCTTGTGTTCGGGTTCGCCATTCCAGCTACTTTACTAGCAATCTCCCTACTTGGAGAAAAAGCACCTTTAACCTCCTGTTCCGTACAGGTTGCAATTTGTCCTGAGTATAAAAGGGAAGAGGGGCAACCAATGAGAGACTAGATCTAGGTGTTGGGACAGGCACAGGTCACTCTATTTTCCCATCAGGAAGAAGAATTAACCACAGGCTCAGCCTGCCGCCCAGAAGCAGAATAGGGCCTGAGGCAATCCCGCGCTTTTGCGGCCAGCACCCAAAAAAGCGAATTGAAAAATGGAGCCCACGGACACTGCCCTTCACAAACCCGCAGAGTTATAAATGATAACTCTCGTCCACAAATATATTGAGGGAAGGCAACGAAGAGGATTTGAAAGCAAGGCAGAATTGCAGGAAACAGGTTTCAGGAGGTAGATTCGAATCGCCTTTAAAGCACATGAAAAGTGGCAAAACATCGACAATGATGCCCTTGGCCAAAAAGGGCGTATGCGTTTTTTCCTGAATATATTCAGGAAAAAACGCATACGCCCTTTTTGGCCAACCAAGCAACCTGGAAAGGCAAATCATCGCTACAAGGAAGTCTCGCTTCCCATCGGTCAAAAGGGCCATGCTGCAAAAAGTGTCAAAACCAGAAATGCAGGACAGGCCATGGAGAAATGGCAGCCTTGCTACGCTGATGGTCGGGATGTAAATTGCCAACAGCCACTCTGGAGAAGTGTACGGTGTGTCCTGAAACATCGAAAAAACACAGCTTAGGGAGCATAGGGCACGTCCACACATGGGCGTATAAATTGGGAAAACTAAAAATCAGAAACACACAGGCACCCCAAAGTTTAGGGTTGCTCTGTTGACAAGAACCTCCACTTCATGACACCTTAAATATCCCAGGAAAGAGAAAAATGGATAAAGAAGTTGTGGTCCTTATGTACAATGGAATATCACTCAGACATGCAATCAATGTCATAAGGCTAGTAGAAGCAAGATGAATGGACTTAGGTACGACGATTCTAAGTGAAATAAGTCACACAGAAAAAGACACTTATCATAAGCTATCACTTATAGAGGGAATGTAAAAACCGCTACACTTGAACTGAATTACAAAACAGAACAGAGTCACACGTTTAGAAAACACACTATGGCTGCTTAACGGGAAAGGTGAGGTGGGGTGATGCATAAAACAAGGGTTTCAAATCCGCTCAGATACCGTTCCATACACGCAATATGTAATAGACAAGACCTACTCCTTGCTCAGTGAACTGGACTCAACACCCCCTATTCACCGCACAAGAATATATGTGACTAGTAATAATCTTAAAACCTATGTATTGATATCTGTCTGGAAGTGAGTCAAGTGGATGTAAAGCCGCATAAACACAGCCGTGAAAAGCAGCTAAACCCCATTATAAAAATAAATTACATTTAGAAACCCATAAAACAAAGACAGTGAAAGAGAGAGAAATTCTTACAAAATTCGTTCAGAGGCTGTGATGCAACCTGGGTTGACCATATCTAGACCCACAGCTGGATGAGACATAAGGGTGGACACTCTTGGGGCTGAAAGGTTGGGTGAGGTTGGGTGAGCAAACGCAGACCCTTTAAAGTAATACTGCCTGGTACCCATCCCATGGGTCCCAAAACTCCAGGTTCAAAGGCATCTTCCTACATCGAAAACATGCATGAGAAACCCAGAAGATGGTACACCGTGTGATTTTGAAAGGTTTCTATTACGCACCTCATTTCTCATCTCCTTGTGCTCGGGTTCGCCATTCCAGCTACTTTACTAGCAATCTCCCTACTTGGAGAATCAGTACGTTTAACCTCCTGTTCCCTACAGGTTGCAATTTGTCCTGAGGATGAACGGGAAGAGGGGCAACCAATGAGAGACTAGATCTAGGTGTTGGGACAGGCACAGGTCACTCTATTTTCCCATCAGGTAGAAGAAGTAACCACAGGCTCAGCCTGCCGCTCAGAAGCAGAATAGGGCCTGAGGCAATCCCACGCTTTTGCGGCCAGCTCCCAAAAAAGCCAGTTGAAAAATGGAGCTCAGGGACACTGCAATTCACAAACCCGCAGAGTTATAAATGATAACTCTCATCCACAGATATATTGAGGGAAGGCAACGAAGAGGATTTGAAAGCAAGGCAGAATTGCAGGAAACAGGTTTCAGGAGGTAGATTCGAATTGCCTTTAAAGCACATGAAAAGTGGCAAAACGTCGACAATGATGCCCTTGTCCAAAAAGGTCGTATGCGTTTTTTCCTGAATATATTCAGGAAAAAACGCATACGCCCTTTTTGGCCAACCAAGCAACCTGGAAAGGCAAATCAGAGCTACAAGGAAGTCTCGCTTCCCATTGGTCAAAAGGGCCATGCTGCAAAAAGTGTCAAAACCAGAAATGCAGGACAGGCCATGGAGAAATGGCAGCCTTGCTACGCTGATGGGCGGGATGTAAATTGCCAACAGCCACTCTGGAGAAGTGTACGGTGTGTCCTGAAACATCGAAAAAACACAGCTTAGGGAGCATAGGGCACGTCCACTCATGGGCGTATAAATTGGGAAAACTAAAAATCAGCAAGACACAGGCACCCCAAAGTTTAGGGCTGCTCTGTTGACAAGAACCTCCACTTCATGACAACTTAAATATCCCAGGAAAGAGAAAAATGGATAAAGAAGTTGTGGTCCTTATGTAAAATGGAATATCACTCAGACATGAAATCAATGTCATAAGGCTAGTAGAAGCAAGATGAGTGGATTTAGGTACGACGATTCTAAGTGAAATAAGTCACACAGAAAAAGACACTTATCATAAGCTATCACTTATAGAGGGAATGTAAAAACCGCTACACTTGAACTGAATTACAAAACAGAACAGAGTCACACGTTTAGAAAACAAACTATGGCTGCTTAACGGGAAAGGTGAGGTGGGGTGATGCATAGAACAAGGGTTTCAAATTCGCTCAGATACCGTTCCATACACCGAATATGTAATAGACAAGACGTACTCCTTGCTCAGTGAACTGGACTCAACACCCCCTATTCACCGCACAAGAATATATGTGACTAGTAAGAATCTTAAAACCTATGTATTGATATCTGTCTGGAAGTGAGTCAAGTGGGTGTAAAGCCGCATAAACACAGCCGTGAAAAGCAGCCAAACCACATTATAAAAATAAATTCCTTTTAAAAACCCTTAAAATAAAGACAGTGAAAGAGAGAATTCTTATAAAATTCGTTCAGAGGCTGTGATGCAACCTGGATTGGCCATATCTAAACACACAGCTGGATGAGACATAAGGGTGGACAGTCTTGGGGTTGAGAGGTTGTGTGAGGTTGGGTGAGCAAACGCAGAACCTTTAAAGTAATACTGCGTGGTACCCATCCCATGGGTCCCAAATCTCCAGGTTCAAGGGCATCTTCCTACATCGAAAACATGCATGAGAAACCCACATGATGGTACACCGTGTGATTTTGAAAGGTTTCTAAAACGCACCTCATTTCTCATCTCCTTGTGTTCGGGTTCGCCATTCCAGGTACTTTACTAACAATCTCCCTACTTGGAGAATCAGCACCTTTAACCTCCTGTTCCGTACAGGTTGCAATTTGTCCTGAGGATGAAAGGGAAGAGGGGCAACCAATGAGAGACTAGATCTAGGTGTTGGGACAGGCACAGGTCACTCTATTTTCCCATCAGGAAGAAGAATTAACCACAGGCTCAGCCTGCCTCCGGGAACCAGAATAGGGCCTGAGGCAATCCCATGCTTTTGCGGCCAGCTCCCAAAAAAGACAGTTGAAAAATGGAGCTCAGGGGCCCTGCCATTCACAAACCTGCTGAGTTATAAATGATAACTCTCGTCCACAAATATATTGAGGGAAGTCAACGAAGAGGATTTGAAAGCAAGGCAGAATTGCAGGAAACAGGTTTCAGGAGGTAGATTCGAATCGCCTTTAAAGCACATGAAAAGTGGCAAAACATCGACAATGATGCCCTTGGCCAAAAAGGGCGTATGCGTTTTTTCCTGAATATATTCAGGAAAAAACGCATACGCCCTTTTTGGCCAACCAAGCAACCTGGAAAGGCAAATCAGCGCTACAAGGAAGTTTCGATTCCCATCGGTCAAAAGGGCCATGCTGCAAAAAGTGTCAAAACCAGAAATGCAGGACAGGCCATGGAGAAATGGCAGCCTTGCTACGCTGATGGGCGGGATGTAAATTGCCAACAGCCACTCTGGAGAAGTGTACGGTGTGTCCTGAAACATCGAAAAAACACAGCTTAGGGAGCATAGGGCACGTCCACTCATGGGCGTATAAATTGGGAAAACTAAAAATCAGCAAGACACAGGCACCCCAAAGTTTAGGGCTGCTCTGTTGACAAGAACCTCCACTTCATGACACCTTAAATATCCCAGGAAAGAGAAAAATGGTTAAAGAAGTTGTGGTCCTTATGTACAATGGAATATCACTCAGACATGAAATCAATGTTATAAGGCTAGTAGAAGAAAGATGAGTGGATTTAGGCACGACGATTCTAAGTGAAATAAGTCACACAGAAAAAGACACTTATCATAAGCTATCACTTATAGAGGGAATGTAAAAACCGCTACACTTGAACTGAATTACAAAACAGAACAGAGTCTCACGTTTAGAAAATACATTATGGCTGCTTAACGGGAAAGGTGAGGTTGGGTGATGCATAAAACAAGGGTTTCAAATTCGCTCAGATACCGTTCCATACACCCAATATGTAATAGACAAGACCTACTCCTTGCTCAGTGAACTGGACTCAACACCCCCTATTCACCGTACAAGAATATATGTGACTAGTAAGAATCATAAAACCTATGTATTGATATCTCTCTGGAAGTGAGTCAAGTGGTTGTAAAGCCTCATAAACACAGCCGTGAAAAGCAGCTAAACCCCATTATAAAAATAAATTACTTTTAAAAACCCGTAAAAAAAAGACAGTGAAAGAGAGAGAAATTCTTACAAAATTCGTTCAGAGGCTGTGATGCAACCTGGATTGACCATATCTAGACCCACAGCTGGATGAGACATAAGGGTGGACAATCTTGGGTTTGAGAGGTTGGGTGAGGTTGGGTGAGCAAACCCAGACCCTTTAAAGTAATACTGCCTAGTACCCATCCCATGGGTCCCAAATCTCCAGGTTCAAGGGCATCTTCCTACATCGAAAACATGCATGAGAAACCCAGAAGATGGTACACCGTGTGATTTTGAAAGGTTTTTAAAACGCACCTCATTTCTCATCTCCTTGTGTTCGGGTTCGCCATTCCAGCTAATTTACTAGCAATCTCCCTACTTGGAGAATCAGCACCTTTAACCTCCTGTTCCGTACAGGTTGCAATTTGTCCTGAGGATGAAAGGGAAGAGGGGCAACCAATGAGAGACTAGATCTAGGTGTTGGGACATGCACAGGTCACTCTATTTTCCCATCAGAAAGAAGAATTAACCACAGGCTCAGCCTGCCGCTCTGAACCAGAATAGGGCCTCAGGCAATCCCGTGCTTTTGCGGCCAGCTCCCAAAAAAGACAGTTGAAAAATGGAGCTCAGGGCCACTGCCATTCACAAACCTGCTGAGTTATAAATGATAACTCTCGTCCACAAATATATTGAGGGAAGGCAACGAAGAGGATTTGAAAGCAAGGCAGAATTGCAGGAAACAGGTTTCAGGAGGTAGATTCGAATCACCTTTAAAGCACATGAAAAGTTGCAAAACGTCGACAATGATGCCCTTGGACAAAAAGGGCGTATGCGTTTTTTCCTGAATATATTCAGGAAAAAACGCATACGCCCTTTTTGGCCAACCAAGCAACCTGGAAAGGCAAATCAGCGCTACAAAGAAGTCTCGCTTCCCATCGGTCAAAAGGGCCATGCTGCAAAAAGTGTCAAAACCAGAAATGCAGGACAGGCCATGGAGAAATGGCAGCCTTGCTACGCTGATGGGCGGGATGTAAATTGCCAACAGACACTCTGGAGAAGTGTACGGTGTGTCCTGAAACATCGAAAAAACACAGCTTAGGGAGCATAGGGAACGTCCACTCATGGGCGTATAAATTAGGAAAACTAAAAATCAGCAAGACACAGGCACCCCAAAGTTTAGGGCTGCTCTGTTGACAAGAACCTCCACTTCATGACACCTTAAATATCCCAGGAAAGAGAAAAATGGATAAAGAAGTTGTGGTCATTATGTACAATGGAATATCACTCAGACATGAAATCAATGTCATAAGGCTAGTAGAAGCAAGATGAGTGGATTTAGGTACAACGATTCTAAGTGAAATAAGTCACACAGAAAAAGACACTTATCATAAGCTATCACTTATAGAGGGAATGTAAAAACCGCTACACTTGAACTGAATTACAAAACAGAACAGAGTCACACGTTTAGAAAACACACTATGGCTGCTTAACGGGAAAGGTGAGGTTGGGTGATGCATAAAACAAGGGTTTCAAATTCGCTCAGATACCGTTCCATACACCCAATATGTAATACACAAGACCTACTCCTTGCTCAGTGAACTGGACTCAACACCCCCTATTCACCGCAGAAGAATATGTGTGACTAGTAAGAATCTTAAAACCTATGTATTGATATCTGTCTGGAAGTGAGTCCAGTGGGTGTAAAGCCGCATAAACACAGCCGTGAAAAGCAGCTAAACCCCATTATAAAAATAAATTACTTTTAAAAACCCGTAAAACAAAGACAGTGAAAGAGAGAGAAATTCTTTCAAAATTGGTTCAGGGGCTGTGATGCAACCTGGATTGACCATATCTAGACCCACAGCTGAATGAGACATAAGGGTGGACACTCTTGGGGCTGAGAGGTTGTGTGAGGTCGGGTGAGCAAACGCAGACCCTTTAAAGTAATACTGCCTGGTACCCATCCCATGGGTCCCAAATCTCCAGGTTCAAGGGCATCTTCCTACATCGAAAACATGCATGAGAAACCCAGAAGATGGTACACCGTGTGATTTTGAAAGGTTTCTAATACGCACCTCATTTCTCATCTCCTGGTGTTCGGGTTCGCCATTCCAGCTACTTTACTAGCAATCTCCCTACTTGGAGAAAAATCACCTTTAACCTCCTGTTCCGTACAGGTTGCAATTTGTCCTGAGTATAAAAGGGAAGAGGAGCAACCAATGAGAGACTAGATATAGGTGTTGGGACAGGCACAGGTCACTCTATTTTCCCATCAGGAAGAAGAATTAACCACAGGCTCAGCCTGCCGCCCAGAAGCAGAATAGGGCCTGAGGCAATCCCGCGCTTTTGCGGCCAGCACCCAAAAAAGCGAATTGAAAAATGGAGCCCACGGACACTGCCCTTCACAAACCCGCAGAGTTATAAATGATAACTCTCGTCCACAAATATATTGAGGGAAGGCAACGAAGAGGATTTGAAAGCAAGGCAGAATTGCAGGAAACAGGTTTCAGGAGGTAGATTCGAATCGCCTTTAAAGCACATGAAAAGTGGCAAAACATCGACAATGATGCCCTTGGCCAAAAAGGGCGTATGCGTTTTTTCCTGAATATATTCAGGAAAAAACGCATACGCCCTTTTTGGCCAACCAAGCAACCTGGAAAGGCAAATCATCGCTACAAGGAAGTCTCGCTTCCCATCGGTCAAAAGGGCCATGCTGCAAAAAGTGTCAAAACCAGAAATGCAGGACAGGCCATGGAGAAATGGCAGCCTTGCTACGCTGATGGGCGGGATGTAAATTGCCAACAGCCACTCTGGAGAAGTGTACGGTGTGTCCTGAAACATCGAAAAAACACAGCTAAGGGAGCATAGGGCACGTCCACTCATGGGCGTATAAATTGGGAAAACTAAAAATCAGAAACACACAGGCACCCCAAAGTTTAGGGCTGCTCTGTTGACAAGAACCTCCACTTCATGACACCTTAAATATCCCAGGAAAGAGAAAAATGGATAAAGAAGTTGTGGTCCTTATGTACAATGGAATATCACTCAGACATGCAATCAATGTCATAAGGCTAGTAGAAGCAAGATGAATGCACTTAGGTACGACGATTCTAAGTGAAATAAGTCACACAGAAAAAGACACTTATCATAAGCTATCACTTATAGAGGGAATGTAAAAACCGCTACACTTGAACTGAATTACAAAACAGAACAGAGTCACACGTTTAGAAAACACACTATGGCTGCTTAACGGGAAAGGTGAGGTGGGGTGATGCATAAAACAAGGGTTTCAAATCCGCTCAGATACCGTTCCATACACCCAATATGTAATAGACAAGACCTACTCCTTGCTCAGTGAACTGGACTCAACACCCTCTATTCACCGCACAAGAATATATGTGACTAGTAAGAATCTTAAAACCTATGTATTGATATCTGTCTGGAAGTGAGTCAAGTGGGTGTAAAGCCGCATAAACACAGCCGTGAAAAGCAGCTAAACCCCATTATAAAAATAAATTACATTTAGAAACCCATAAAACAAAGACAGTGAAAGAGAGAGAAATTCTTACAAAATTCGTTCAGAGGCTGTGATGCAACCTGGGTTGACCATATCTAGACCCACAGCTGGATGAGACATAAGGGTGGACACTCTTGGGGCTGAAAGGTTGGGTGAGGTTGGGTGAGCAAACGCAGACCCTTTAAAGTAATACTGCCTGGTACCCATCCCATGGGTCCCAAAACTCCAGGTTCAAAGGCATCTTCCTACATCGAAAACATGCATGAGAAACCCAGAAGATGGTACACCGTGTGATTTTGAAAGGTTTATATTACGCAACTCATTTCTCATCTCCTTGTGCTCGGGTTCGCCATTCCAGCTACTTTACTAGCAATCTCCCTACTTGGAGAATCAGCACGTTTAACCTCCTGTTCCCTACAGGTTGCAATTTGTCCTGAGGATGAACGGGAAGAGGGGCAACCAATGAGAGACTAGATCTAGGTGTTGGGACAGGCACAGGTCACTATATTTTCCCATCAGGTAGAAGAAGTAACCACAGGCTCAGCCTGCCGCTCAGAAGCAGAATAGGGCCTGAGGCAATCCCGCGCTTTTGCGGCCAGCTCCCAAAAAAGCCAGTTGAAAAATGGAGCTCAGGGACACTGCAATTCACAAACCCGCAGAGTTATAATTGATAACTCTCATCCACAGATATATTGCGGGAAGGCAACGAAGAGGATTTGAAAGCAAGGCAGAATTGCAGGAAACAGATTTCAGGAGGTAGATTCAAATCGCTTTTAAAGCACATGAAAAGCGGCAAAACGTCGACAATGATGCCCTTGGCCAAAAAGGGCGTATGCGTTTTTTCCTGAATATATTCAGGAAAAAACGCATACGCCCTTTTTGGCCAACCAAGCAACCTGGAAAGGCAAATCAGCGCTACAAAGAAGTCTCGCTTCCCATTGGTCAAAAGGGTCATGCTGCAAAATGTGTCAAAACCAGAAATGCAGGACAGGCCATGGAGAAATGGCAGCCTTGCTACGCTGATGGGCGGGATGTAAATTGCCAACAGCCACTCTGAAGAAGTGTACGGTGTGTCCTGAAACATCGAAAAAACACAGCTTAGGGAGCATAGGGCACGTCCACTCATGGGCGTATAAATTAGGAAAACTAAAAATCAGCAAGACACAGGCACCCCAAAGTTTAGGGCTTCTCTGTTGACAAGAACCTCCACTTCATGACACCTTAAATATCCCAGGAAAGAGAAAAAAGGATAAAGAAGTTGTGGTCCTTATGTACAATGGAATATCACTCAGACATGAAATCAATGTCATAAGGCTAGTAGAAGCAAGATGAGTGGACTTAGGTACGACGATTCTAAGTGAAATAAGTCACACAGAAAAAGACACTTATCATAAGCTATCACTTATAGAGGGAATGTAAAAACCGCTACACTTGAACTGAATTACAAAAGAGAACAGAGTCACACGTTTAGAAAACACACTATGGCTGCTTAACGGGAAAGGTGAGGTGGGGTGATGCATAAAACAAGGGTTTCAAATTCGCTCAGATACCGTTCCATACACCCAATATGTAATAGACAAGACCTACTCCTTGCTCAGTGAACTGGACTCAACACCCCCTATTCACCGCACAAGAATATATGTGAGTAGTAAGAATCTTAAAACCTATGTATTGATATCTGTCTGGAAGTGAGTCAAGTGGGTGTAAAGCCGCATAAACAAAGCCGTGAAAAGCAGCTAAACCCCATTATAAAAATAAATTACTTTTAAAAACCCGTAAAACAAAGACAGTGAAATAGAGAGAAATTCTTACAAAATTCGTTCAGAGGCTGTGATGCAACCTGGATTGACCATATCTAGACCCACAGCTGGATGAGACATAAGGGTGGACACTCTTGGGGCTGAAAGGTTGGGTTAGGTTGGGTGAGCAAACGCAGACCCTTTAAAGTAATACTGCCTGGTACCCATGCCATGGGTCCCAAATCTCCAGGTTCAAGGGCATCTTCCTACATCGAAAACATGCATGAGAAACCCAGTAGATGGTACACCGTGTGATTTTGAAAGGTTTCTAATACGCACCTCATTTCTCATCTCCTTGTGTTCGGGTTCGCCATTCCAGCTACTTTACTAACAATCTCCCTACTTGGAGAATCAGCACCTTTAACCTCCTGTTCCGTACAGGTTGCAATTTGTCCTGAGGATGAAAGGGAAGAGGGGCAACCAATGAGAGACTAGATCTAGGTGTTGGGACAGGCACAGGTCACTCTATTTTCCCATCAGGAAGAAGAATTAACCACAGGCTCAGCCTGCCACCCAGAAGCAGAATAGGGCCTGAGGGAATCCCGTGCTTTTGCGGCCAGCTCCCAAAAAGACAGTTGAAAAATGGAGCTCAGGGGCACTGCCATTCACAAACCTGCTGAGTTATAAATGATAACTCTCGTCCACAAATATATTGAAGGAAGGCAACGAAGAGGATTTGAAAGCAAGGCAGAATTGCAGGAAACAGGTTTCAGGAGGTAGATTCGAATCGCCTTTAAAGCACATGAAAAGTGGCAAAACGTCGACAATGATGCCCTTGTCCCAAAAGGGCGTATGCGTTTTTTCCTGAATATATTCAGGAAAAAACGCATACGCCCTTTTTGGCCAACCAAGCAACCTGGAAAGGCAAATCAGAGCTACAAGGAAGTCTCGCTTCCCATCGGTCAAAAGGGCCATGCTGCAAAAAGTGTCAAAACCAGAAATGCAGGACAGGCCATGGAGAAATGGCAGCCTTGCTACGCTGATGGGCGGGATGTAAATTGCCAACAGCCAATCTGAAGAAGTGTACGGTGTGTCCTGAAACATCTAAAACACACAGCTTAGGGAGCATAGGGCACGTCCACTCATGGGCGTATAAATTGGGAAAACTAAAAATCAGCAAGACACAGGCACCCCAAAGTTTAGGGCTGCTCTGTTGACAAGAACCTCCACTTCATGACAACTTAAATATCCCAGGAAAGAGAAAAATGGATAAAGAAGTTGTGGTCCTTATGTAAAATGGAATATCACTCAGACATGAAATCAATGACATAAGGCTAGTAGAAGCAAGATGAGTGGATTTAGGTACGACGATTCTAAGTGAAATAAGTCACACAGAAAAAGACACTTATCATAAGCTATCACTTATAGAGGGAATGTAAAAACCGCTACACTTGAACTGAATTACAAAACAGAACAGAGTCACACGTTTAGAAAACAAACTATGGCTGCTTAACGGGAAAGGTGAGGTGGGGTGATGCATAGAACAAGGGTTTCAAATTCGCTCAGATACCGTTCCATACACCGAATATGTAATAGACAAGACGTACTCCTTGCTCAGTGAACTGGACTCAACACCCCCTATTCACCGCACAAGAATATATGTGACTAGTAAGAATCTTAAAACCTATGTATTGATATCTGTCTGGAAGTGAGTCAAGTGGGTGTAAAGCCGCATAAACACAGCCGTGAAAAGCAGCCAAACCACATTATAAAAATAAATTCCTTTTAAAAACCCTTAAAATAAAGACAGTGAAAGAGAGATTTCTTATAAAATTTGTTCAGAGGCTGTGATGCAACCTGGATTGGCCATATCTAAACACACAGCTGGATGAGACATAAGGGTGGACAGTCTTGGGGTTGAGAGGTTGGGTGAGGTTGGGTGAGCAAACGCAGACCCTTTAAAGTAATACTGCGTGGTACCCATCCCATGGGTCCCAAATCTCCAGGTTCAAGGGCATCTTCCTACATCGAAAACATGCATGAGAAACCCACATGATGGTACACCGTGTGATTTTGAAAGGTTTCTAAAACGCACCTCATTTCTCATCTCCTTGTGTTCGGGTTCGCCATTCCAGGTACTTTACTAACAATCTCCCTACTTGGAGAATCAGCACCTTTAACCTCCTGTTCCGTACAGGTTGCAATTTGTCCTGAGGATGAAAGGGAAGAGGGGCAACCAATGAGAGACTAGATCTAGGTGTTGGGACAGGCACAGGTCACTCTATTTTCCCATCAGGAAGAAGAATTAACTACAGGCTCAGCCTGCCGCCAGGAACCAGAATAGGGCCTGAGGCAATCCCATGCTTTTGCGGCCAGCTCCCAAAAAAGACAGTTGAAAAATGGAGCTCAGGGGCCCTGCCATTCACAAACCTGCTGAGTTATAAATGATAACTCTCGTCCACAAATATATTGAGGGAAGTCAACGAAGAGGATTTGAAAGCAAGGCAGAATTGCAGGAAACAGGTTTCAGGAGGTAGATTCGAATCGCCTTTAAAGCACATGAAAAGTGGCAAAACATCGACAATGATGCCCTTGGCCAAAAAGGGCGTATGCGTTTTTTCCTGAATATATTCAGGAAAAAACGCATACGCCCTTTTTGGCCAACCAAGCAACCTGGAAAGGCAAATCAGCGCTACAAGGAAGTTTCGATTCCCATCGATCAAAAGGGCCATGCTGCAAAAAGTGTCAAAACCAGAAATGCAGGACAGGCCATGGAGAAATGGCAGCCTTGCTACGCTGATGGGCGGGATGTAAATTGCCAACAGCCACTCTGGAGAAGTGTACGGTGTGTCCTGAAACATCGAAAAAACACAGCTTAGGGAGCATAGGGCACGTCCACTCATGGGCGTATAAATTGGGAAAACTAAAAATCAGCAAGACACAGGCACCCCAAAGTTTAGGGCTGCTCTGTTGACAAGAACCTCCACTTCATGACACCTTAAATATCCCAGGAAAGAGAAAAATGGTTAAAGAAGTTGTGGTCCTTATGTACAATGGAATATCACTCAGACATGAAATCAATGTTATAAGGCTAGTAGAAGAAAGATGAGTGGATTTAGGCACGACGATTCTAAGTGAAATAAGTCACACAGAAAAAGACACTTATCATAAGCTATCACTTATAGAGGGAATGTAAAAACCGCTACACTTGAACTGAATTACAAAACAGAACAGAGTCTCACGTTTAGAAAATACATTATGGCTGCTTAACGGGAAAGGTGAGGTGGGGTGATGCATAAAACAAGGGTTTCAAATTCGCTCAGATACCGTTCCATACACCCAAAATGTAATAGACAAGACCTACTCCTTGCTCAGTGAACTGGACTCAACACCCCCTATTCACTGTACAAGAATATATGTGACTAGTAAGAATCATAAAACCTATGTATTGATATCTCTCTGGAAGTGAGTCAAGTGGTTGTAAAGCCTCATAAACACAGCCGTGAAAAGCAGCTAAACCCCATTATAAAAATAAATTACTTTTAAAAACCCTTAAAATAAAGACAGTGAAAGAGAGAAATTCTTATAAAATTCGTTCAGAGGCTGTGATGCAACCTGGATTGACCATATCTAGACCCACAGCTGGATGAGACATAAGGGTGGACACTCTTGGGGCTGAGAGGTTGGGTGAGGTTGGGTGAGCAAACCCAGACCCTTTAAAGTAATACTGCCTAGTACCCATCCCATGGGTCCCAAATCTCCAGGTTCAAGGGCATCTTCCTACATCGAAAACATGCATGAGAAACCCAGAAGATGGTACACCGTGTGATTTTGAAAGGTTTTTAAAACGCACCTCATTTCTCATCTCCTTGTGTTCGGGTTCGCCATTCCAGCTAATTTACTAGCAATCTCCCTACTTGGAGAATCAGCACCTTTAACCTCCTGTTCCGTACAGGTTGCAATTTGTCCTGAGGATGAAAGGGAAGAGGGGCAACCAATGAGAGACTAGATCTAGGTGTTGGGACATGCACAGGTCACTCTATTTTCCCATCAGAAAGAAGAATTAACCACAGGCTCAGCCTGCCGCTCTGAACCAGAATAGGGCCTCAGGCAATCCCGTGGTTTTGCGGCCAGCTCCCAAAAAAGACAGTTGAAAAATGGAGCTCAGGGGCACTGCCATTCACAAACCTGCTGAGTTATAAATGATAACTCTCGTCCACAAATATATTGAGGGAAGGCAACGAAGAGGATTTGAAAGCAAGGCAGAATTGCAGGAAACAGGTTTCAGGAGGTAGATAGGAATCACCTTTAAAGCACATGAAAAGTGGCAAAACGTCGACAATGATGCCCTTGGACAAAAAGGGCGTATGCGTTTTTTCCTGAATATATTCAGGAAAAAACGCATACGCCCTTTTTGGCCAACCAAGCAACCTGGAAATGCAAATCAGCGCTACAAAGAAGTCTCGCTTCCCATCGGTCAAAAGGGCCATGCTGCAAAAAGTGTCAAAACCAGAAATGCAGGACAGGCCATGGAGAAATGGCAGCCTTGCTACGCTGATGGGCGGGATGTAAATTGCCAACAGCCACTCTGGAGAAGTGTACGGTGTGTCCTGAAACATCGAAAAAACACAGCTTAGGGAGCATAGGGTACGTCCACTCATGGGCGTATAAATTAGGAAAACTAAAAATCAGCAAGACACAGGCACCCCAAAGTTTAGGGCCTCTCTGTTGACAAGAACCTCCACTTCATGACACCTTAAATATCCCAGGAAAGAGAAAAATGGATAAAGAAGTTGTGGTCATTATGTACAATGGAATATCACTCAGACATGAAATCAATGTCATAAGGCTAGTAGAAGCAAGATGAGTGGATTTAGGTACAACGATTCTAAGTGAAATAAGTCACACAGAAAAAGACACTTATCATAAGCTATCACTTATAGAGGGAATGTAAAAACCGCTACACTTGAACTGAATTACAAAACAGAACAGAGTCACACGTTTAGAAAACACACTATGGCTGCTTAACGGGAAAGGTGAGGTTGGGTGATGCATAAAACAAGGGTTTCAAATTCGCTCAGATACCGTTCCATACACCCAATATGTAATACACAAGACCTACTCCTTGCTCAGTGAACTGGACTCAACACCCCCTATTCACCGCAGAAGAATATGTGTGACTAGTAAGAATCTTAAAACCTATGTATTGATATCTGTCTGGAAGTGAGTCCAGTGGGTGTAAAGCCGCATAAACACAGCCGTGAAAAGCAGCTAAACCCCATTATAAAAATAAATTACTTTTAAAAACCCGTAAAACAAAGACAGTGAAAGAGAGAGAAATTCTTTCAATATTGGTTCAGGGGCTGTGATGCAACCTGGATTGACCATATCTAGACCCACAGCTGAATGAGACATAAGGGTGGACACTCTTGGGGCTGAGAGGTTGTGTGAGGTCGGGTGAGCAAACGCAGACCCTTTAAAGTAATACTGCCTGGTACCCATCCCATGGGTCCCAAATCTCCAGGTTTAAGGGCATCTTCCTACATCGAAAACATGCATGAGAAACCCAGAAGATGGTACACCGTGTGATTTTGAAAGGTTTCTAATACGCACCTCATTTCTCATCTCCTGGTGTTCGGGTTCGCCATTCCAGCTACTTTACTAGCATTCTCCCTACTTGGAGAAAAAGCACCTTTAACCTCCTGTTCCGTACAGGTTGCAATTTGTCCTGAGTATAAAAGGGAAGAGGAGCAACCAATGAGAGACTAGATCTAGGTGTTGGGACAGGCACAGGTCACTCTATTTTCCCATCAGGAAGAAGAATTAACCACAGGCTCAGCCTGCCGCCCAGAAGCAGAATAGGGCCTGAGGCAATCCCGCGCTTTTGCGGCCAGCACCAAAAAAAGCGAATTGAAAAATGGAGCCCACGGACACTGCCCTTCACAAACCCGCAGAGTTATAAATGATAACTCTCGTCCACAAATATATTGAGGGAAGGCAACGAAGAGGATTTGAAAGCAAGGCAGAATTGCAGGAAACAGGTTTCAGGAAGTAGATTCGAATCGCCTTTAAAGCACATGAAAAGTGGCAAAACATCGACAATGATGCCCTTGGCCAAAAAGGGCGTATGCGTTTTTTCCTGAATATATTCAGGAAAAAACGCATACGCCCTTTTTGGCCAACCAAGCAACATGGAAAGGCAAATCATCGCTACAAGGAAGTCTCGCTTCCCATCGGTCAAAAGGGCCATGCTGCAAAAAGTGTCAAAACCAGAAATGCAGGACAGGCCATGGAGAAATGGCAGCCTTGCTACGCTGATGGGCGGGATGTAAATTGCCAACAGCCACTCTGGAGAAGTGTACGGTGTGTCCTGAAACATCGAAAAAACACAGCTAAGGGAGCATAGGGCACGTCCACTCATGGGCGTATAAATTGGGAAAACTAAAAATCAGAAACACACAGGCACCCCAAAGTTTAGGGCTGCTCTGTTGACAAGAACCTCCACTTCATGACACCTTAAATATCCCAGGAAAGAGAAAAATGGATAAAGAAGTTGTGGTCCTTATGTACAATGGAATATCACTCAGACATGCAATCAATGTCATAAGGCTAGTAGAAGCAAGATGAATGCACTTAGGTACGACGATTCTAAGTGAAATAAGTCACACAGAAAAAGACACTTATCATAAGCTATCACTTATAGAGGGAATGTAAAAACCGCTACACTTGAACTGAATTACAAAACAGAACAGAGTCACACGTTTAGAAAACACACTATGGCTGCTTAACGGGAAAGGTGAGGTGGGGTGATGCATAAAACAAGGGTTTCAAATCCGCTCAGATACCGTTCCATACACCCAATATGTAATAGACAAGACCTACTCCTTGCTCAGTGAACTGGACTCAACACCCTCTATTCACCGCACATGAATATATGTGACTAGTAAGAATCTTAAAACCTATGTATTGATATCTGTCTGGAAGTGAGTCAAGTGGGTGTAAAGCCGCATAAACACAGCCGTGAAAAGCAGCTAAACCCCATTATAAAAATAAATTACATTTAGAAACCCATAAAACAAAGACAGTGAAAGAGAGAGAAATTCTTACAAAATTCGTTCAGAGGCTGTGATGCAACCTGGGTTGACCATATCTAGACCCACAGCTGGATGAGACATAAGGGTGGACACTCTTGGGGCTGAAAGGTTGGGTGAGGTTGGGTGAGCAAACGCAGACCCTTTAAAGTAATACTGCCTGGTACCCATCCCATGGGTCCCAAAACTCCAGGTTCAAAGGCATCTTCCTACATCGAAAACATGCATGAGAAACCCAGAAGATGGTACACCGTGTGATTTTGAAAAGTTTATATTACGCACCTCATTTCTCATCTCCTTGTGCTCGGGTTCGCCATTCCAGCTACTTTACTAGCAATCTCCCTACTTGGAGAATCAGCACGTTTAACCTCCTGTTCCCTACAGGTTGCAATTTGTCCTGAGGATGAACGGGAAGAGGGGCAACCAATGAGAGACTAGATCTAGGTGTTGGGACAGGCACAGGTCACTCTATTTTCCCATCAGGTAGAAGAAGTAACCACAGGCTCAGCCTGCCGCTCAGAAGCAGAATAGGGCCTGAGGCAATCCCGCGCTTTTGCGGCCAGCTCCCAAAAAAGCCAGTTGAAAAATGGAGCTCAGGGACACTGCAATTCACAAACCCGCAGAGTTATAAATGATAACTCTCATCCACAGATATATTGCGGGAAGGCAACGAAGAGGATTTGAAAGCAAGGCAGAATTGCAGGAAACAAATTTCAGGAGGTAGATTCAAATCGCTTTTAAAGCACATGAAAAGCGGCAAAACGTCGACAATGATGCCCTTGGCCAAAAAGGGCGTATGCGTTTTTTCCTGAATATATTCAGGAAAAAACGCATACGCCCTTTTTGGCCAACCAAGCAACCTGGAAAGGCAAATCAGCGCTACAAAGAAGTCTCGCTTCCCATTGGTCAAAAGGGTCATGCTGCAAAATGTGTCAAAACCAGAAATGCAGGACAGGCCATGGAGAAATGGCAGCCTTGCTACGCTGATGGGCGGGATGTAAATTGCCAACAGCCACTCTGAAGAAGTGTACGGTGTGTCCTGAAACATCGAAAAAACACAGCTTAGGGAGCATAGGGCACGTCCACTCATGGGCGTATAAATTAGGAAAACTAAAAATCAGCAAGACACAGGCACCCCAAAGTTTAGGGCTTCTCTGTTGACAAGAACCTCCACTTCATGACACCTTAAATATCCCAGGAAAGAGAAAAAAGGATAAAGAAGTTGTGGTCCTTATGTACAATGGAATATCACTCAGACATGAAATCAATGTCATAAGGCTAGTAGAAGCAAGATGAGTGGACTTAGGTACGACGATTCTAAGTGAAATAAGTCACACAGAAAAAGACACTTATCATAAGCTATCACTTATAGAGGGAATGTAAAAACCGCTACACTTGAACTGAATTACAAAAGAGAACAGAGTCACACGTTTAGAAAACACACTATGGCTGCTTAACGGGAAAGGTGAGGTGGGGTGATGCATAAAACAAGGGTTTCAAATTCGCTCAGATACCGTTCCATACACCCAATATGTAATAGACAAGACCTACTCCTTGCTCAGTGAACTGGACTCAACACCCCCTATTCACCGCACAAGAATATATGTGAGTAGTAAGAATCTTAAAACCTATGTATTGATATCTGTCTGGAAGTGAGTCAAGTGGGTGTAAAGCCGCATAAACAAAGCCGTGAAAAGCAGCTAAACCCCATTATAAAAATAAATTACTTTTAAAAACCCGTAAAACAAAGACAGTGAAATAGAGAGAAATTCTTACAAAATTCGTTCAGAGGCTGTGATGCAACCTGGATTGACCATATCTAGACCCACAGCTGGATGAGACATAAGGGTGGACACTCTTGGGGCTGAAAGGTTGGGTGAGGTTGGGTGAGCAAACGCAGACCCTTTAAAGTAATACTGCCTGGTACCCATGCCATGGGTCCCAAATCTCCAGGTTCAAGGGCATCTTCCTACATCGAAAACATGCATGAGAAACCCAGAAGATGGTACACCGTGTGATTTTGAAAGGTTTCTAATACGCACCTCATTTCTCATCTCCTTGTGCTCGGGTTCGCCATTCCAGCTACTTTACTAGCAATCTCCCTACTTGGAGAATCAGCACCTTTAACCTCCTGTTCCCTACAGGCTGCAATTTGTCCTGAGGATGAACGGGAAGAGGGGCAACCAATGAGAGACTAGATCTAGGTGTTGGGACAGGCACAGGTCACTCTATTTTCCCATCAGGAAGAAGAATTAACCACAGGCTCAGCCTGCCACCCAGAAGCAGAATAGGGCCTGAGGGAATCCCGTGCTTTTGCGGCCAGCTCCCAAAAAGACAGTTGAAAAATGGAGCTCAGGGGCACTGCCATTCACAAACCTGCTGAGTTATAAATGATAACTCTCGTCCACAAATATATTGAAGGAAGGCAACGAAGAGGATTTGAAAGCAAGGCAGAATTGCAGGAAACAGGTTTCAGGAGGTAGATTCGAATCGCCTTTAAAGCACATGAAAAGTGGCAAAACGTCGACAATGATGCCCTTGTCCAAAAAGGGCGTATGCGTTTTTTCCTGAATATATTCAGGAAAAAACGCATACGCCCTTTTTGGCCAACCAAGCAACCTGGAAAGGCAAATCAGAGCTACAAGGAAGTCTCGCTTCCCATCGGTCAAAAGGGCCATGCTGCAAAAAGTGTCAAAACCAGAAATGCAGGACAGGCCATGGAGAAATGGCAGCCTTGCTACGCTGATGGGCGGGATGTAAATTGCCAACAGCCACTCTGGAGAAGTGTATGGTGTGTCCTGAAACATCGAAAAAACACAGCTTAGGGAGCATAGGGCACGTCCACTCATGGGCGTATAAATTGGGAAAACTAAAAATCAGCAAGACACAGGCACCCCAAAGTTTAGGGCTGCTCTGTTGACAAGAACCTCCACTTCATGACACCTTAAATATCCCAGGAAAGAGAAAAATGGATAAAGAAGTTGTGGTCCTTATGTACAATGGAATATCACGCAGACATGAAATCAATGTCATAAGGCTAGTAGAAGCAAGATGAGTGGATTTAGGTACGACGATTCTAAGTGAAATAAGTCACACAGAAAAAGACACTTATCATAAGCTATCACTTATACAGGGAATGTAAAAACCGCTACACTTGAACTGAATTACAAAACAGAACAGAGTCACACGTTTAGAAAACAAACTATGGCTCCTTAACGGGAAAGGTGTGGTGGGGTGATGCATAGAACAAGGGTTTCAAATTCGCTCAGATACCGTTCCATACACCCAATATGTAATAGACAAGACCTACTCCTTGCTCAGTGAACTGGACTCAACACCCCCTATTCACCGCACAAGAATATATGTGACTAGTAAGAATCTTAAAACCTATGTATTGATATCTGTCTGGAAGTGAGTCAAGTGGGTGTAAAGCCGCATAAACACAGCCGTGAAAAGCAGCTAAACCACATTATAAAAATAAATTCCTTTTAAAAACCCTTAAAATAAAGACAGTGAAAGAGAGAAATTCTTATAAAATTCGTTCAGAGGCTGTGATGCAACCTGGATTGGCCATATCTAAACACACAGCTGGATGAGACATAAGGGTGGACAGTCTTGGGGTTGAGAGGTTGGGTGAGGTTGGGTGAGCAAACGCAGACCCTTTAGAGTAATACTGCGTGGTACCCATCCCATGGGTCCCAAATCTCCAGGTTCAAGGGCATCTTCCTACATCGAAAACATGCATGAGAAACCCAGAAGATGGTACACTGTGTGATTTTGAAAGGTTTCTCAAACGCACCCCATTTCTCATCTCCTTGTGCTCGGGTTCGCCTTTCCAGCTACTTTACTAGCAATCTCCCTACTTGGAGAATCAGCAACTTTAAGCTCCTGTTCCCTACAGGTTGCAATTTGTCCTGAGGATGAACGGGAAGAGGGGCAACCAATGAGAGACTAGATCTAGGTGTTGGGACAGGCACAGGTCACTCTATTTTCCCATCAGGAAGAAGAATTAACCACAGGCTCAGCCTGTCGCCCAGAAGAAGAATAGGGCCTGAGGCAATCCCGCGCTTTTGCGGCCAGCTCCCAAAAAAGCGAGTTGAAAAATGGAGCTCAGGGACACTGCAATTCACAAACCAGCAATTATAAATGATAACTCTCATCCACAGATATATTGAGGGAAGGCAACGAAGAGGATTTGAAAGCAAGGCAGAATTGCAGGAAACAGGTTTCAGGAGGTAGATTCGGATCGCCTTTAAAGCACATGAAAAGTGGCAAAACGTCGACAATGATGCCCTTGGCCAAAAGTGCGTATGCATTTTTTCCTGAATATATTCAGGAAAAAACGCATACGCCCTTTTTGGCCAACCAAGCAACCTGGAAAGGCAAATCAGAGCTACAAAGAAGTCTCGCTTCCCATCGGTCAAAAGGGCCATGCTGCTAAAAGTGTGAAAACCAGAAATGCAGGACAGGCCATGGAGAAATGGCAGCCTTGCTACGCTGATGGGCGGGATGTAAATTGCCAACAGCCACTCTGGAGATGTGTACGGTGTGTCCTGAAACATCGAAAAAACACAGCTTAGGGAGCATAGGGCACGTCCACTCATGGGCGTATAAATTGCGAAAACTAAAAATCAGCAAGACACAGGCACCCCAAAGTTTAGGGCTGCTCTGTTGACAAGAACCTCCACTTCATGACACCTTAAATATCCCAGGAAAGAGAAAAATGGATAAAGAAGTCGTGGTCCTTATGTACAATGGAATATCACTCAGACATAAAATCAATGTCATAAGGCTAGTAGAAGCAAGATGAGTGGACTTAGGTATGACGATTCTAAGTGAAATAAGTCACACAGAAAAAGACACTTATCATAAGCTATCACTTATAGAGGGAATGTAAAAACCGCTACACCTGAACTGAATTACAAAAGAGAACAGAGTCACACGTTTAGAAAACACACTATGGCTGCTTAACGGGAAAGGTGAGGTGGGGTGAGGCATAAAACAAGGGTTTCAAATTCGCTCACATACCGTTCCATACACCGAATATGTAATAGACAAGACCTACTCCTTGCTCAGTGAACTGGACTCAACACCCCCTATTCACCGCACAAGAATATATCTGACTAGTAAGAATCTTAAAACCTATGTATTGATATCTGTCTGGAAGTGAGTCAAGTGGGTGTAAAGCCGCATAAACACAGCCGTGAAAAGCAGCTAAACCCCATTATAAAAATAAATTACTTTTAAAAAGCCGTAAAACAAAGACAGTGAAAGAGAGAGAAATTCTTACACAATTCGTTCAGGGGCTCTGATGCACCCTGGATTGACCATATCTAGACCCACAGCTGGATGAGACATAAGGGTGGACAGTCTTGGGGCTGAGAGGTTGGGTGAGGTTGGGTGAGCAAACGCAGACCCTTTAAAGTAATACTGCGTGGTACCCATCCCATGGGTCCCAAATCTCCAGGTTCAAGGGCATCTTCCTACATCGAAAACATGCATGAGAAACCCAGAAGATGGTACACTGTGTGATTTTGAAAGGTTTCTCAAACGCACCCCATTTCTCATCTCCTTGTGCTCGGGTTCGCCTTTCCAGCTACTTTACTAGCAATCTCCCTACTTGGAGAATCAGCAACTTTAAGCTCCTGTTCCCTACAGGTTGCAATTTGTCCTGAGGATGAACGGGAAGAGGGGCAACCAATGAGAGACTAGATCTAGGTGTTGGGACAGGCACAGGTCACTCTATTTTCCCATCAGGAAGAAGAATTAACCACAGGCTCAGCCTGTCGCCGGGAACCAGAATAGGGCCTGAGGCAATCCCGCGCTTTTGCGGACAGCTCCCAAAAAAGCAAGTTGAAAAATGGAGCTCAGGGACACTGCAATTCACAAACTCGCAGAGTTATAAATGATAACTCTCATCCACAGATATATTGAGGGAAGGCAACGAAGAGGATTTGAAAGCAAGGCAGAATTGCAGGAAACAGGTTTCAGGAGGTAGATTCGAATCACCTTTAAAGCACATGAAAAGTGGCAAAACGTCGACAATGATGCCCTTGGCCAAAAAGGGCGTATGCGTTTTTTCCTGAATATATTCAGGAAAAAACGCATACGCCCTTTTTGGCCAACCAAGCAACCTGGAAAGGCAAATCAGCGCTACAAAGAAGTCTCGCTGCCCATCGGTCAAAAGGGCCATGCTGCAAAAATGTCGAAACCAGAAATGCAGGACAGGCCATGGAGAAATGGCAGCCTTGCTACGCTGATGGGCGGGATATAAATTGCCAAAAGCCACTCTGGAGAAGTGTACGGTGTGTCCTGAAACATCGAAAAAACACAGCTTAGGGAGCATAGGGCACGTCCACTCATGGGCGTATAAATTGTGAAAACTAAAAATCAGCAAGACACAGGCAGCCCAAAGTTTAGGGCTGCTCTGTTGACAAGAACCTCCACTTCATGACACCTTAAATATCCCAGGAAAGAGAAAAATGGATAAAGAAGTTGTGGTCCTTATGTACAATGGAATATCACTCAGACATGAAAGCAATGTCATAAGGCTAGTAGAAGCAAGATGAGTGGATTTAGGTACGACGATTCTAAGTGAAATAAGTCACACAGAAAAAACACTTATCATAAGCTATCACTTATAGAGGGAATGTAAAAACCGCTACACTTGAACTGAATTACAAAACAGAACAGAGTCACACGTTTAGAAAACACACTATGGCTGCTTAACGGGAAAGGTGAGGTGGGGTGAGGCATAAAACAAGGGTTTCAAATTCGCTCACATACCGTTCCATACACCGAATATGTAATAGACAAGACCTACTCCTTGCTCAGTGAACTGGACTCAACACCCCCTATTCACCGCACAAGAATATATCTGACTAGTAAGAATCTTAAAACCTATGTATTGATATCTGTCTGGAAGTGAGTCAAGTGGGTGTAAAGCCGCATAAACACAGCCGTGAAAAGCAGCTAAACCCCATTATAAAAATAAATTACTTTTAAAAAGCCGTAAAACAAAGACAGTGAAAGAGAGAGAAATTCTTACACAATTCGTTCAGGGGCTCTGATGCACCCTGGATTGACCATATCTACACCCACAGCTGGATGAGACATAAGGGTGGACACTCTTGGGGCTGAGAGGTTGGGTGAGGTTGGGTGAGCAAACGCAGACCCTTTAAAGTAATACTGCGTGGTTCCCATCCCATGGGTCCCAAATCTCCAGGTTCAAGGGCATCTTCCTACATCGAAAACATGCATGAGAAACCCAGAAGATGGTACACTGTGTGATTTTGAAAGGTTTCTCAAACGCACCTCATTTCTCATCACCTTGTGCTCGGGTTCGCCTTTCCAGCTACTTTACTAGCAATCTCCCTACTTGGAGAATCAGCACCTTTAAGCTCCTGTTCCCTACAGGTTGCAATTTGTCCTGAGGATGAACGGGAAGAGGGGCAACCAATGAGAGACTAGATCTAGGTGTTGGGACAGGCACAGGTCACTCTATTTTCCCATCAGGAAGAAGAATTAAACACAGGCTTAGCCTGTCGCCCAGAAGCAGAATAGTGCCTGAGGCAATCCCGCGCTTTTGCGGCCAGCTCCCAAAAAAAGCGAGTTGAAAAATGGAGCTCAGGGACACTGCAATTCACAAACCCGCAGAGTTATAAATGACAACTCTCATCCACAGATATATTGAGGGAAGGCAACGAAGAGGATTTGAAAGCAAGGCAGAATTGCAGGAAACAGGTTTCAGGAGGTAGATTCGGATCGCCTTTAAAGCACATGAAAAGTGGCAAAATGTCGACAATGATGCCCTTGGCCAAAAAGGGCGTATGCATTTTTTCCTGAATATATTCAGGAAAAAACGCATACGCCCTTTTTGGCCAACCAAGCAACCTGGAAAGGCACATCAGAGCTACAAAGAAGTCTCGCTTCCCATCGGTCAAAAGGGCCATGCTGCAAAAAGTGTGAAAACCAGAAATGCAGGACAGGCCATGGAGAAATGGCAGCCTTGCTACGCTGATGGGCGGGATGTAAATTGCCAACAGCCACTCTGGAGAACTGTACGGTGTGTCCTGAAACATCGAAAAAACACAGCTTAGGGAGCATAGGGCACGTCCACTCTTGGGCGTATAAATTGGGAAAACTAAAAATCAGCAAGACACAGGCACCCCAAAGTTTAGGGCTGCTCTGTTGACAAGAACCTCCACTTCATGACACCTTAAATATCCCAGGAAAGAGAAAAATGGATAAAGAAGTTGTGGTCCTTATGTACAATGTAATATCACTCAGACATGAAATCAATGTCATAAGGCTAGTAGAAGCAAGATGAGTGGATTTAGGTACGACGATTCTAAGTGAAATAAGTCACACAGAAAACGACATTTATTATAAGCTATCACTTAAAGAGGGAATGTAAAAACCGCTACACTTGAACTGAATTACAATAGAGAACAGAGTCACACGTTTAGAAAACACACTATGGCTGCTTAACGGGAAAGGTGAGGTGGGGTGATGCATAAAACAAGGGTTTCAAATTCGATCAGATACCGTTCCATACACCCAATATGTAATAGACAAGACCTACTCCTTGCTCAGTGAACTGGACTCAACACCCCCTATTCACCGCACAAGAATATATGTGACTAGTAAGAATCGTAAAACCTATGTATTGATATCTCTCTGGAAGTGAGCCAAGTGGGTGTAAAGCCGCATAAACACAGCCGTGAAAAGCAGCTAAACCCCATTTTAAAAATAAATTACTTTTAAAAACCCGTAAAACAAAGACAGTGAAAGAGAGAGACATTCTTACAAAATTCGTTCAGAGGCTGTGATGCAACCTGGATTGACCATATCTAGACCCACAGCTGGATGAGACATAAGGGTGGACACTCTTGGGGCTGAGAGGTTGGGTGAGGTTGCGTGAGCAAACGCAGACCCTTTAAAGTAATACTGCGTGGTACCCATCCCATGGGTCCCAAATCTCCCGGTTCAAGGGCATCTTCCTACATCGAAAACATGCATGAGAAACCCAGAAGATGGTACACCATGTGATTTTGAAAGGTTTCTAAAACGCACCTCATTTCTCATCTCCTTGTGCTCTGGTTCGCCATTCCAGCTACTTTACTAGCAATCTCCTTACTTGGAGAATCAGCACCTTTAAGCTCCTGTTCCCTACAGGTTGCAATTTGTCCTGAGGATGAACGGGAAGAGGGGCAACCAATGAGAGACTAGATCTAGGTGTTGGGACAGGCACAGGTCACTCTATTTTCCCAACAGGAAGAAGAATTAACCACAGGATCAGCCTGCCGCCCGGAACCAGAAAAGGGCCTGAGGCAATCCCGTGCTTTTGCGGCCAGCTCCCAAAAAAGCAAGTTGAAAAATGGAGCTGAGGGTCACTGCCATTCACAAAACTGCTGAGTTATAAATGATAACTCTCGTCTACAAATATATTGAGGGAAGGCAACGAAGAGGACTTGAAAGCAAGGCAGAATTGCAGGAAACAGGTTTCAGCAGGTAGATTCGAATCACCTTTAAAGCACATGAAAAGTGGCAAAACGTCGACAATGATGACCTTGGCCAAAAAGGGCGTATGCGTTTATCCTGAATATATTCAGGAAAAAACGCATACGCCCTTTTTGGCCAACCAGGCAACCTGGAAAGGCAATTCAGCGCTACAAAGAAGTCTCGCTGCCCATCGGTGAAAAGGGCCATGCTGCAAAAATTGTGAAAACCAGAAATGCAGGACAGGCCATGGAGAAATGGCAGCCTTGCTACACTGATGGGCGGGATGTAAATTGCCAACAGCCACTCTGGAGAAGTGTACGTTGTGTCCTGAAACATCGAAAAAACACAGCTTAGGGAGCATAGGGCACGTCCACTCATGGGCGTATAAATTGGGAAAATTAAAAATCTGGAAGACACAGGCACCCCAAAGTTTAGGGCTGCTCTGTTGACAAGAACCTCCACTTCATGACACCTTAAATATCCCAGGAAAGAGAAAAATGGATAAAGAAGTTGTGGTCCTTATGTACAATGGAATATCACTCAGACATGAAAACAATGTCATAAGGCTAGTACAAGCAAGATGAGTGGATTTAGGTACGACAATTCTAAGTGAAATAAGTAACACAGAAAAAGACACTTATCATAAGCTATCACTTATAGAGGGAATGTAAAAACCGCTACACTTGAACTGAATTACAAAACAGAATAGAGTCACATGTTTAGAAAACACACTATGGCTGCTTAACGGGAAAGGTGAGGTGGGGTGAGGCATAAAACAAGGGTTTCAAATTTGCTCAGTTACCGTTCCATACACCCAATATGTAATAGAAAAGACCTACTCCTTGCTCAGTGAACTGGACTCAACACCCCCTCTTCACCGCACAAGAATATATCTGACTAGTAAGAATCGTAAAACCTATGTATTGATATATCTCTGGAAGTGAGCCAAGTGGGTGTAAAGCCGCATAAACACAGCCGTGAAAAGCAGCTAAACCCCATTATAAAAATAAATTACTTTTAAAAACCCGTAAAACAAAGACAGTGAAAGAGAGAGAAATTCTTACAAAATTCGTTCAGAGGCTGTGATGCAACCTGGATTGACCATATCTAGACCCACACCTGGATGAGACATAAGGGTGGACACTCTTGGGGCTGAGAGGTTGGGTGAGGTTGGGTGAGCAAACTCAGACCCTTTAAAGTAATACTGCGTGGTACCCATCCCATGGGTCCCAAATCTCCAGGTTCAAGGGCATCTTCCTACATCGAAAACATGCATGAGAAACCCAGAAGATGGTACACCGTGTGATTTTGAAAGGTTTCTAATACGCACCTCATTTCTCATCTCCTTGTGCTCGGGTTCGCCATTCCAGCTACTTTACTAGCAATCTCCCTACTTGGAGAATCAGCACCTTTAACCTCCTGTTCCCTACAGGCTGCAATTTGTCCTGAGGATGAACGGGAAGAGGGGCAACCAATGAGAGACTAGATCTAGGTGTTGGGACAGGCACAGGTCACTCTATTTTCCCATCAGGAAGAAGAATTAACCACAGGCTCAGCCTGCCACCCAGAAGCAGAATAGGGCCTGAGGGAATCCCGTGCTTTTGCGGCCAGCTCCCAAAAAGACAGTTGAAAAATGGAGCTCAGGGGCACTGCCATTCACAAACCTGCTGAGTTATAAATGATAACTCTCGTCCACAAATATATTGAAGGAAGGCAACGAAGAGGATTTGAAAGCAAGGCAGAATTGCAGGAAACAGGTTTCAGGAGGTAGATTCGAATCGCCTTTAAAGCACATGAAAAGTGGCAAAACGTCGACAATGATGCCCTTGTCCAAAAAGGGCGTATGCGTTTTTTCCTGAATATATTCAGGAAAAAACGCATACGCCCTTTTTGGCCAACCAAGCAACCTGGAAAGGCAAATCAGAGCTACAAGGAAGTCTCGCTTCCCATCGGTCAAAAGGGCCATGCTGCAAAAAGTGTCAAAACCAGAAATGCAGGACAGGCCATGGAGAAATGGCAGCCTTGCTACGCTGATGGGCGAGATGTAAATTGCCAACAGCCACTCTGGAGAAGTGTACGGTGTGTCCTGAAACATCGAAAAAACACAGCTTAGGGAGCATAGGGCACGTCCACTCATGGGCGTATAAATTGGGAAAACTAAAAATCAGCAAGACACAGGCACCCCAAAGTTTAGGGCTGCTCTGTTGACAAGAACCTCCACTTCATGACACCTTAAATATCCCAGGAAAGAGAAAAATGGATAAAGAAGTTGTGGTCCTTATGTACAATGGAATATCACGCAGACATGAAATCAATGTCATAAGGCTAGTAGAAGCAAGATGAGTGGATTTAGGTACGACGATTCTAAGTGAAATAAGTCACACAGAAAAAGACACTTATCATAAGCTATCACTTATACAGGGAATGTAAAAACCGCTACACTTGAACTGAATTACAAAACAGAACAGAGTCACACGTTTAGAAAACAAACTATGGCTGCTTAACGGGAAAGGTGTGGTGGGGTGATGCATAGAACAAGGGTTTCAAATTCGCTCAGATACCGTTCCATACACCCAATATGTAATAGACAAGACCTACTCCTTGCTCAGTGAACTGGACTCAACACCCCCTATTCACCGCACAAGAATATATGTGACTAGTAAGAATCTTAAAACCTATGTATTGATATGTGTCTGGAAGTGAGTCAAGTGGGTGTAAAGCCGCATAAACACAGCCGTGAAAAGCAGCTAAACCACATTATAAAAATAAATTCCTTTTAAAAACCCTTAAAATAAAGACAGTGAAAGAGAGAAATTCTTATAAAATTCGTTCAGAGGCTGTGATGCAACCTGGATTGGCCATATCTAAACACACAGCTGGATGAGACATAAGGGTGGACAGTCTTGGGGTTGAGAGGTTGGGTGAGGTTGGGTGAGCAAACGCAGACCCTTTAAAGTAATACTGCGTGGTACCCATCCCATGGGTCCCAAATCTCCAGGTTCAAGGGCATCTTCCTACATCGAAAACATGCATGAGAAACCCACATGATGGTACACCGTGTGATTTTGAAAGGATTCTAAAACGCACCTCATTTCTCATCTCCTTGTGTTCGGGTTCGCCATTCCAGGTACTTTACTAACAATCTCCCTACTTGGAGAATCAGCACCTTTAACCTCCTGTTCCGTACAGGTTGCAATTTGTCCTGAGGATGAAAGGGAAGAGGGGCAACCAATGAGAGACTAGATCTAGGTGTTGGGACAGGCACAGGTCACTCTATTTTCCCATCAGGAAGAAGAATTAACCACAGGCTCAGCCTGCCGCCGGGAACCAGAATAGGGCCTGAGGCAATCCCATGCTTTTGCGGCCAGCTCCCAAAAAAGACAGTTGAAAAATGGAGCTCAGGGGCCCTGCCATTCACAAACCTGCTGAGTTATAAATGATAACTCTCGTCCACAAATATATTGAGGGAAGGCAACGAAGAGGATTTGAAAGCAAGGCAGAATTGCAGGAAACAGGTTTCAGGAGGTAGATTCGAATCACCTTTAAAGCACATGAAAAGTGGCAAAACGTCGACAATGATGCCCTTGGACAAAAAGGGCGTATGCGTTTTTTCCTGAATATATTCAGGAAAAAACGCATACGCCCTTTTTGGCCAACCAAGCAACCTGGAAAGGCAAATCAGCGCTACAAAGAAGTCTCGCTTCCCATCGGTCAAAAGGGCCATGCTGCAGAAAGTGTCAAAACCAGAAATGCAGGACAGGCCATGGAGAAATGGCAGCCTTGCTACGCTGATGGGCGGGATGTAAATTGCCAACAGCCACTCTGGAGAAGTGTACGGTGTGTCCTGAAATATCGAAAAAACACAGCTTAGGGAGCATAGGGCACGTCCACTCATGGGCGTATAAATTAGGAAAACTAAAAATCAGCAAGACACAGGCACCCCAAAGTTTAGGGCCTCTCTGTTGACAAGAACCTCCACTTCATGACACCTTAAATATCCCAGGAAAGAGAAAAATGGATAAAGAAGTTGTGGTCCTTATGTACAATGGAATATCACTCAGACATGAAATCAATGTCATAAGGCTAGTAGAAGCAAGATGAGTGGATTTAGGTACAACGATTCTAAGTGAAATAAGTCACACAGAAAAAGACACTTATCATAAGCTATCACTTATAGAGGGAATGTAAAAACCGCTACACTTGAACTGAATTACAAAACAGAACAGAGTCACACGTTTAGAAAACACACTATGGCTGCTTAACGGGAAAGGTGAGGTTGGGTGATGCATAAAACAAGGGTTTCAAATTCGCTCAGATACCGTTCCATACACCCAATATGTAATACACAAGACCTACTCCTTGCTCAGTGAACTGGACTCAACACCCCCTATTCACCGCAGAAGAATATGTGTGACTAGTAAGAATCTTAAAACCTATGTATTGATATCTGTCTGGAAGTGAGTCCAGTGGGTGTAAAGCCGCATAAACACAGCCGTGAAAAGCAGCTAAACCCCATTATAAAAATAAATTACTTTTAAAAACCCGTAAAACAAAGACAGTGAAAGAGAGAGAAATTCTTTCAAAATTGGTTCAGGGGTTATGATGCAACCTGGATTGACCATATCTAGACCCACAGCTGAATGAGACATAAGGGTGGACACTCTTGGGGCTGAGAGGTTGTGTGAGGTCGGGTGAGCAAACGCAGACCCTTTAAAGTAATACTGCCTGGTACCCATCCCAAGGGTCCCAAATCTCCAGGTTTAAGGGCATCTTCCTACATCGAAAACATGCATGAGAAACCCAGAAGATGGTACACCGTGTGATTTTGAAAGGTTTCTAAAAGGCACCACATTTCTCATCTCCTTGTGTTCGGGTTCGCCATTCCAGCTACTTTACTAGCAATCTCCCTACTTGGAGAAAAAGCACCTTTAACCTCCTGTTCCGTACAGGTTGCAATTTGTCCTGAGTATAAAAGGGAAGAGGGGCAACCAATGAGAGACTAGATCTAGGTGTTGGGACAGGCACAGGTCACTCTATTTTCCCATCAGGAAGAAGAATTAACCACAGGCTCAGCCTGCCGCCCAGAAGCAGAATAGGGCCTGAGGCAATCCCGCGCTTTTGCGGCCAGCACCCAAAAAAGCGAATTGAAAAATTGAGCCCACGGACACTGCCCTTCACAAACCCGCAGAGTTATAAATGATAACTCTCGTCCACAAATATATTGAGGGAAGGCAACGAAGAGGATTTGAAAGCAAGGCAGAATTGCAGGAAACAGGTTTCAGGAGGTAGATTCGAATCGCCTTTAAAGCACATGAAAAGTGGCAAAACATCGACAATGATGCCCTTGGCCAAAAAGGGCGTATGCGTTTTTTCCTGAATATATTCAGGAAAAAACGCATACGCCCTTTTTGGCCAACCAAGCAACCTGGAAAGGCAAATCAGCGCTACAAGGAAGTCTCGCTTCCCATCGGTCAAAAGGGCCATGCTGCAAAAAGTGTCAAAACCAGAAATGCAGGACAGGCCATGGAGAAATGGCAGCCTTGCTACGCTGATGGTCGGGATGTAAATTGCCAACAGCCACTCTGGAGATGTGTACGGTGTGTCCTGAAACATCGAAAAAACACAGCTTAGGGAGCATAGGGCACGTCCACACATGGGCGTATAAATTGGGAAAACTAAAAATCAGAAACACACAGGCACCCCAAAGTTTAGGGTTGCTCTGTTGACAAGAACCTCCACTTCATGACACCTTAAATATCCCAGGAAAGAGAAAAATGGATAAAGAAGTTGTGGTCCTTATGTACAATGGAATATCACTCAGACATGAAATCAATGTCATAAGGCTAGTAGAAGCAAGATGAGTGGATTTAGGTACGACGATTCTAAGTGAAATAAGTCACACAGAAAAAAACACTTATCATAAGCTATCACTTATAGAGGGAATGTAAAAACCGCTACACTTGAACTGAATTACAAAACAGAAGAGAGTCTCACGTTTAGAAAACACACTATGGCTGCTTAACGGGAAAGGTGAGGTGGGGTGATGCATAAAACAAGGGTTTCAAATTCGCTCAGATACTGTTCCATACACCCAATATGTAATAGATAAGACCTACTCCTTGCTCAGTGAACTGGACTCAACACCCCCTATTCAGGGCACAAGAATATATGTGACTAGTAAGAATCTTAAAACCTATGTATTGATATCTGTCTGGAAGTGAGTCCAGTGGGTGTAAAGCCGCATAAACACAGCCGTGAAAAGCAGCTAAACCCCATTATAAAAATAAATTACTTTTAAAAACCCGTAAAACAAAGACAGTGAAAGAGAGAGAAATTCTTACAAAATTCGTTCAGGGGCTGTGATGCAACCTGGATTGACCATATCTAGACCCACAGCTGGATGAGACCTAAGGGTGGATACTCTTGGGGCTGAGAGGTTGGGTGAGGTTGGGTGAGCAAACGCAGACCCTTTAAAGTAATACTGTGTGGTACCCATCCCATGGGTCCCAAATCTCCAGGTTCAAGGGCATCTTCCTACATCGAAAACATGCATGAGAAACCCAGAAGATGGTACACCGTGTGATTTTGAAAGGTTTCTAATACGCACCTCATTTCTCATCTCCTTGTGCTCGGGTTCGCCATTCCAGCTACTTTACTAGCAATCTCCCTACTTGGAGAATCAGCACCTTTAACCTCCTGTTCCCTACAGGCTGCAATTTGTCCTGAGGATGAACGGGAAGAGGGGCAACCAATGAGAGACTAGATCTAGGTGTTGGGACAGGCACAGGTCACTCTATTTTCCCATCAGGAAGAAGAATTAACCACAGGCTCAGCCTGCCACCCAGAAGCAGAATAGGGCCTGAGGGAATCCCGTGCTTTTGCGGCCAGCTCCCAAAAAGACAGTTGAAAAATGGAGCTCAGGGGCACTGCCATTCACAAACCTGCTGAGTTATAAATGATAACTCTCGTCCACAAATATATTGAAGGAAGGCAACGAAGAGGATTTGAAAGCAAGGCAGAATTGCAGGAAACAGGTTTCAGGAGGTAGATTCGAATCGCCTTTAAAGCACATGAAAAGTGGCAAAACGTCGACAATGATGCCCTTGTCCAAAAAGGGCGTATGCGTTTTTTCCTGAATATATTCAGGAAAAAACGCATACGCCCTTTTTGGCCAACCAAGCAACCTGGAAAGGCAAATCAGAGCTACAAGGAAGTCTCGCTTCCCATCGGTCAAAAGGGCCATGCTGCAAAAAGTGTCAAAACCAGAAATGCAGGACAGGCCATGGAGAAATGGCAGCCTTGCTACGCTGATGGGCGGGATGTAAATTGCCAACAGCCACTCTGGAGAAGTGTACGGTGTGTCCTGAAACATCGAAAAAACACAGCTTAGGGAGCATAGGGCACGTCCACTCATGGGCGTATAAATTGGGAAAACTAAAAATCAGCAAGACACAGGCACCCCAAAGTTTAGGGCTGCTCTGTTGACAAGAACCTCCACTTCATGACACCTTAAATATCCCAGGAAAGAGAAAAATGGATAAAGAAGTTGTGGTCCTTATGTACAATGGAATATCACGCAGACATGAAATCAATGTCATAAGGCTAGTAGAAGCAAGATGAGTGGATTTAGGTACGACGATTCTAAGTGAAATAAGTCACACAGAAAAAGACACTTATCATAAGCTATCACTTATACAGGGAATGTAAAAACCGCTACACTTGAACTGAATTACAAAACAGAACAGAGTCACACGTTTAGAAAACAAACTATGGCTGCTTAACGGGAAAGGTGTGGTGGGGTGATGCATAGAACAAGGGTTTCAAATTCGCTCAGATACCGTTCCATACACCCAATATGTAATAGACAAGACCTACTCCTTGCTCAGTGAACTGGACTCAACACCCCCTATTCACCGCACAAGAATATATGTGACTAGTAAGAATCTTAAAACCTATGTATTGATATGTGTCTGGAAGTGAGTCAAGTGGGTGTAAAGCCGCATAAACACAGCCGTGAAAAGCAGCTAAACCACATTATAAAAATAAATTCCTTTTAAAAACCCTTAAAATAAAGACAGTGAAAGAGAGAAATTCTTATAAAATTCGTTCAGAGGCTGTGATGCAACCTGGATTGGCCATATCTAAACACACAGCTGGATGAGACATAAGGGTGGACAGTCTTGGGGTTGAGAGGTTGGGTGAGGTTGGGTGAGCAAACGCAGACCCTTTAAAGTAATACTGCGTGGTACCCATCCCATGGGTCCCAAATCTCCAGGTTCAAGGGCATCTTCCTACATCGAAAACATGCATGAGAAACCCACATGATGGTACACCGTGTGATTTTGAAAGGATTCTAAAACGCACCTCATTTCTCATCTCCTTGTGTTCGGGTTCGCCATTCCAGGTACTTTACTAACAATCTCCCTACTTGGAGAATCAGCACCTTTAACCTCCTGTTCCGTACAGGTGGCAATTTGTCCTGAGGATGAAAGGGAAGAGGGGCAACCAATGAGAGACTAGATCTAGGTGTTGGGACAGGCACAGGTCACTCTATTTTCCCATCAGGAAGAAGAATTAACCACAGGCTCAGCCTGCCGCCGGGAACCAGAATAGGGCCTGAGGCAATCCCATGCTTTTGCGGCCAGCTCCCAAAAAAGACAGTTGAAAAATGGAGCTCAGGGGCCCTGCCATTCACAAACCTGCTGAGTTATAAATGATAACTCTCGTCCACAAATATATTGAGGGAAGGCAACGAAGAGGATTTGAAAGCAAGGCAGAATTGCAGGAAACAGGTTTCAGGAGGTAGATTCGAATCACCTTTAAAGCACATGAAAAGTGGCAAAACGTCGACAATGATGCCCTTGGACAAAAAGGGCGTATGCGTTTTTTCCTGAATATATTCAGGAAAAAACGCATACGCCCTTTTTGGCCAACCAAGCAACCTGGAAAGGCAAATCAGCGCAACAAAGAAGTCTCGCTTCCCATCGGTCAAAAGGGCCATGCTGCAGAAAGTGTCAAAACCAGAAATGCAGGACAGGCCATGGAGAAATGGCAGCCTTGCTACGCTGATGGGCGGGATGTAAATTGCCAACAGCCACTCTGGAGAAGTGTACGGTGTGTCCTGAAATATCGAAAAAACACAGCTTAGGGAGCATAGGGCACGTCCACTCATGGGCGTATAAATTAGGAAAACTAAAAATCAGCAAGACACAGGCACCCCAAAGTTTAGGGCCTCTCTGTTGACAAGAACCTCCACTTCATGACACCTTAAATATCCCAGGAAAGAGAAAAATGGATAAAGAAGTTGTGGTCCTTATGTACAATGGAATATCACTCAGACATGAAATCAATGTCATAAGGCTAGTAGAAGCAAGATGAGTGGATTTAGGTACAACGATTCTAAGTGAAATAAGTCACACAGAAAAAGACACTTATCATAAGCTATCACTTATAGAGGGAATGTAAAAACCGCTACACTTGAACTGAATTACAAAACAGAACAGAGTCACACGTTTAGAAAACACACTATGGCTGCTTAACGGGAAAGGTGAGGTTGGGTGATGCATAAAACAAGGGTTTCAAATTCGCTCAGATACCGTTCCATACACCCAATATGTAATACACAAGACCTACTCCTTGCTCAGTGAACTGGACTCAACACCCCCTATTCACCGCAGAAGAATATGTGTGACTAGTAAGAATCTTAAAACCTATGTATTGATATCTGTCTGGAAGTGAGTCCAGTGGGTGTAAAGCCGCATAAACACAGCCGTGAAAAGCAGCTAAACCCCATTATAAAAATAAATTACTTTTAAAAACCCGTAAAACAAAGACAGTGAAAGAGAGAGAAATTCTTTCAAAATTGGTTCAGGGGTTATGATGCAACCTGGATTGACCATATCTAGACCCACAGCTGAATGAGACATAAGGGTGGACACTCTTGGGGCTGAGAGGTTGTGTGAGGTCGGGTGAGCAAACGCAGACCCTTTAAAGTAATACTGCCTGGTACCCATCCCATGGGTCCCAAATCTCCAGGTTTAAGGGCATCTTCCTACATCGAAAACATGCATGAGAAACCCAGAAGATGGTACACCGTGTGATTTTGAAAGGTTTCTAAAAGGCACCACATTTCTCATCTCCTTGTGTTCGGGTTCGCCATTCCAGCTACTTTACTAGCAATCTCCCTACTTGGAGAAAAAGCACCTTTAACCTCCTGTTCCGTACAGGTTGCAATTTGTCCTGAGTATAAAAGGGAAGAGGGGCAACCAATGAGAGACTAGATCTAGGTGTTGGGACAGGCACAGGTCACTCTATTTTCCCATCAGGAAGAAGAATTAACCACAGGCTCAGCCTGCCGCCCAGAAGCAGAATAGGGCCTGAGGCAATCCCGCGCTTTTGCGGCCAGCACCCAAAAAAGCGAATTGAAAAATTGAGCCCACGGACACTGCCCTTCACAAACCCGCAGAGTTATAAATGATAACTCTCGTCCACAAATATATTGAGGGAAGGCAACGAAGAGGATTTGAAAGCAAGGCAGAATTGCAGGAAACAGGTTTCAGGAGGTAGATTCGAATCGCCTTTAAAGCACATGAAAAGTGGCAAAACATCGACAATGATGCCCTTGGCCAAAAAGGGCGTATGCGTTTTTTCCTGAATATATTCAGGAAAAAACGCATACGCCCTTTTTGGCCAACCAAGCAACCTGGAAAGGCAAATCAGCGCTACAAGGAAGTCTCGCTTCCCATCGGTCAAAAGGGCCATGCTGCAAAAAGTGTCAAAACCAGAAATGCAGGACAGGCCATGGAGAAATGGCAGCCTTGCTACGCTGATGGTCGGGATGTAAATTGCCAACAGCCACTCTGGAGATGTGTACGGTGTGTCCTGAAACATCGAAAAAACACAGCTTAGGGAGCATAGGGCACGTCCACACATGGGCGTATAAATTGGGAAAACTAAAAATCAGAAACACACAGGCACCCCAAAGTTTAGGGTTGCTCTGTTGACAAGAACCTCCACTTCATGACACCTTAAATATCCCAGAAAAGAGAAAAATGGATAAAGAAGTTGTGGTCCTTATGTACAATGGAATATCACTCAGACATGAAATCAATGTCATAAGGCTAGTAGAAGCAAGATGAGTGGATTTAGGTACGACGATTCTAAGTGAAATAAGTCACACAGAAAAAAACACTTATCATAAGCTATCACTTATAGAGGGAATGTAAAAACCGCTACACTTGAACTGAATTACAAAACAGAAGAGAGTCTCACGTTTAGAAAACACACTATGGCTGCTTAACGGGAAAGGTGAGGTGGGGTGATGCATAAAACAAGGGTTTCAAATTCGCTCAGATACTGTTCCATACACCCAATATGTAATAGATAAGACCTACTCCTTGCTCAGTGAACTGGACTCAACACCCCCTATTCAGGGCACAAGAATATATGTGACTAGTAAGAATCTTAAAACCTATGTATTGATATCTGTCTGGAAGTGAGTCCAGTGGGTGTAAAGCCGCATAAACACAGCCGTGAAAAGCAGCTAAACCCCATTATAAAAATAAATTACTTTTAAAAACCCGTAAAACAAAGACAGTGAAAGAGAGAGAAATTCTTACAAAATTCGTTCAGGGGCTGTGATGCAACCTGGATTGACCATATCTAGACCCACAGCTGGATGAGACCTAAGGGTGGATACTCTTGGGGCTGAGAGGTTGGGTGAGGTTGGGTGAGCAAACGCAGACCCTTTAAAGTAATACTGTGTGGTACCCATCCCATGGGTCCCAAATCTCCAGGTTCAAGGGCATCTTCCTACATCGAAAACATGCATGAGAAACCCAGATGATGGTACACCGTGTGATTTTGAAAGGTTTCTAATACGCACCTCATTTCTCATCTCCTTGTGTTCGGGTTCGCCTTTCCAGCTACTTTACTAGCAATCTCCCTACTTGGAGAATCAGCACCTTTAAGCTCCTGTTACCTACAGGTTGCACTTTGTCCTGAGGATGAAGGGGAAGAGGGGCAACCAATGAGAGACTAGATCTAGGTGTTGGGACAGGCACAGGTCACTCTATTTTCCCATCAGGAAGAAGAATTAACCACAGGCTCAGCCTGCCGCCCAGAAGCAGTATAGGGCCTGAGGCAATCCCGCGCTTTTGCGGCCAGCTCCCAAAAAAGCGAGTTGAAAAATGGAGCCCAGGGACACTGCCATTCACAAACCCGCAGAGTTATAAATGATAACTCTCGTCCACAAATATATTGAGGGAAGGCAATGAAGAGGATTTGAAAGCAAGGCAGAATTGCAGGAAACAGGTTTCAGGAGGTAGATTCGAATCGCCTTTAAAGCACATGAAAAGTCGCAAAATGTCGACAATGATGCCCTTGGCCAAAAAGGGCGTATGCGTTTTTTCCTGAATATATTCAGGAAAAAACGCATACGCCCTTTTTGGCCAACCAAGCAACCTGGAAAGGCAAATCAGCGCTACAAAGTAGTCTCGCTTCCCATCGGTCAAAAGGGCCATGCTGCAAAAAGTGTCAAAACCAGAAATGCAGGACAGACCATGGAGAAATGGCAGCCTTGCTACGCTGATGGGCGGGATGTAAATTGCCAACAGCCACTCTGGAGAAGTGTACGGTGTGTCCTGAAACATCTAAAACACACAGCTTAGGGAGCATAGGGCACGTCCACTCATGGGCGTATAAATTGGGAAAACTAAAAATCAGCAAGACACAGGCACCCCAAAGTTTAGGGCTGCTCTGTTGACAAGAACCTCCACTTCATGACACCTTAAATATCCCAGGAAAGAGAAAAATGGATAAAGAAGTTGTGGTCCTTATGTACAATGGAATATCACTCAGACATGAAATCAATGTCATAAGGCTACTAGAAGCAAGATGATTGGATATAGGTACGACGATTCTAAGTGAAATAAGTCACACAGAAAAAGACACTTATCATAAGCTATCACTTATAGAGGGAATGTAAAAACCGCTACACTTGAACTGAATTACAAAACAAAACAGAGTCACACGTTTAGAAAACACACTATGGCTGCTTAACGGGAAAGGTGAGGTGGGGTGATGCATAAAACAAGGGTTTCAAATTCGCTCAGATACCGTTCCATACACCCAATATGTAATAGACAAGACCTACTCCTTGCTCAGTGAACTGGACTCAACACCCCCTATTCACCGCACAAGAATATATGTGAGTAGTAAGAATCTTAAAACCTATGTATTGATATCTGTCTGGAAGTGAGGCAATTGGGTGTAAAGCCGCATAAACACAGCCATGAAAAGCAGCTAAACCCCATTATAAAAATAAATTACTTTTAAAAACCCGTAAAACAAAGACAGTGAAAGAGAGAAATTCTTACAAAATTCGTACAGAGGCTGTGATGCAACCTGGATTGACCATATCTAGACCCACAGTTGGATGAGACATAAGGGTGGACACTCTTGGGGTTGAGAGGTTGGGTGAGGTTGGGTGAGCAAACGCAGACCCTTTAAAGTAATACTGCGTGGTACCCATCCCATGGGTCCCAAATCTCCAGGTTCAAGGGCATCTTCCTACATCGAAAACATGCATGAGAAACGCAGAAGATGGTACACCGTGTGATTTTGAAAGGTTTCTAAAACGCACCTCATTTCTCATCTCCTTTTGTTCGGGTTCGCCATTCCAGCTACTTTACTAGCAATCTCCTTACTTGGTGAATCAGCACCTTTAACCTCCTCTTCCGTACAGGTTGCAATTTTTCCTGAGGGTGAAAGGGAAGAGGGGCAACCAATGAGAGACTAGATCTAGGTGTTGGGATACGCAAAGGTCACTCTATTTTCCCATCAGGAAGAAGAATTAACCACAGGCTCAGCCTGTCGCCCGGAACCAGAATAGGGCCTGAGGCAATCCCGTGCTTTTGCGGCCAGCTCCCAAAAAAGACAGTTGAAAAATGGAGCTCAGGGGCACTGCCTTTCACAAACCCGCTGAGTTATAAATGATAACTCTCGTCCACAAATATATTGAGGGAAGGCAACGAAGAGGATTTGAAAGCAAGGCAGAATTGCAGGAAACAGGTTTCAGGAGGTAGATTCGAATCGCCTTCAAGGCACATGAAAAGTGGCAAAACGTCCACAATGATGCCCTTGGCCAAAAAGGGCGTATGCGTTTTTTCCTGAATATATTCAGGAAAAAACGCATACGCCCTTTTTGGCCAACCAAGCAACCTGGAAAGGCAAATCAGTGCTACAAAGAAGTCTCGCTTCCCATCGGTCAAAAGGGCCATGCTGCAGAAAGTGTCAAAACCAGAAATGCAGGACAGGCCATGGAGAAATGGCAGCCTTGCTACGCTGATGGGCGGGATGTAAATTGCCAACAGCCACTCTGGAGAAGTGTACGGTGTGTCCTGAAACATCGAAAAAACACAGTTTAGGGAGCATAGGTCACATCCACTCATGGGCGTATAAATTGGGAAAACTAAAAATCAGCAAGACACAGGCACCCCAAAGTTTAGGGCTGCTCTGTTGACAAGAACCTCCACTTCATGACACCTTAAATATCCCAGGAAAGAGAAAAATGGATAAAGAAGTCGTGGTCCTTATGTACAATGGAATATCACTCAGACATAAAATCAATGTCATAAGGCTAGTAGAAGCAAGATGAGTGGACTTAGGTATGACGATTCTAAGTGAAATAAGTCACACAGAAAAAGACACTTATCATAAGCTATCACTTATAGAGGGAATGTAAAAACCGCTACACTTGAACTGAATTACAAAAGAGAATAGAGTCATACGTTTAGAAAACACACTATGGCTGCTTAACGGGAAAGGTGAGGTGGGGTGATGCATAAAACAAGGGTTTCAAATTCGCTCAGGTACCGTTCCATACACCCAATATGTAATAGACAAGGCCTACTCCTTGCTCAGTGAACTGGACTCAACACCCCCTATTCACCGCACAAGAATATATCTGACTAGTAAGAATCTTAAAACCTATGTATTGATATCTCTCTGGAAGTGAGTCAAGTGGGTGTAAAGCCGCATAAACACAGCCATGAAAAGCAGCTAAACCCCATTATAAAAATAAATTACTTTTAAAAACCCGTTAAACAAAGACAGTGAAAGAGAGAGAAAGTCTTCCAAAATTCGTTCAGGGGCTGTGATGCAACCTGGATTGACCATATCTAGACCCACAGCTGGATGAGACATAACGGTGGACACTCTTGGGGCTGAGAGTTTTGGTGAGGTTGGGTGAGCAAACGCAGAACTTTTAAAGTAATACTGCGTGGTACCCATCCCATGGGTCCCAAATATCCAGGTTCAAGGGCATCTTCCTACATCGAAAACATGCATGAGAAACCCAGCAGATGGTACACCTTGTGATTTTGAAAGGTTTCTAAAAGGCACCTCATTTCTCATCTCCTTGTGTTCGGGTTCGCCATTCCAGCTACTTTACTAGCAATCTCCCTACTTGGAGAATCAGCACCTTTAACCTCCTGTTCCGTACAGGTTGCAATTTGTCCTGAGGATGAAAGGGAAGAGGGGCAACCAATGAGAGACTAGATCCAGGTGTTGGGACAGGCACAGGTCACTCTATTTTCCCATCAGAAAGAAGAATTAACCACAGGCTCAGCCTGCCGCCGGGAACCAGAATAGGGCCTCAGGCAATCCCGTGCTTTTGTGGCCAGCTCCCAAAAAAGACAGTTGAAAAATGGAGCTCAGGGGCACTGCCATTCACAAACCTGCTGAGTTATAAATGATAACTCTCGTCCACAAATATATTGAGGGAAGGCAACGAAGAGGATTTGAAAGCAAGGCAGAATTGCAGGAAACAGGTTTCAGGAGGTAGATTCGAATCACCTTTAAAGCACATGAAAAGTGGCAAAACGTCGACAATGATGCCCTTGGACAAAAAGGGCATATGCGTTTTTTCCTGAATATATTCAGGAAAAAACGCATACGCCCTTTTTGGCCAACCAAGCAACCTGGAAAGGCAAATCAGCGCTACAAAGAAGTCTCGCTTCCCATCGGTCAAAAGGGCCATGCTGCAAAAAGTGTCAAAACCAGAAATGCAGGACAGGCCATGGAGAAATGGCAGCCTTGCTACGCTGATGGGCGGGATGTAAATTGCCAACAGCCACTCTGGAGAAGTGTACGGTGTGTCCTGAAACATCGAAAAAACACAGCTTAGGGAGCATAGGGCACGTCCACTCATGGGCGTATAAATTAGGAAAACTAAAAATCAGCAAGACACAGGCACCCCAAAGTTTAGGGCCTCTCTGTTGACAAGAACCTCCACTTCATGACACCTTAAATATCCCAGGAAAGAGAAAAATGGATAAAGAAGTTGTGGTCCTTATGTACAATGGAATATCACTCAGACATGAAATCAATGTCATAAGGCTAGTAGAAGCAAGATGAGTGGATTTAGGTACAACGATTCTAAGTGAAATAAGTCACACAGAATAAGACACTTATCATAAGCTATCACTTATAGAGGGAATGTAAAAACCGCTACACTTGAACTGAATTACAAAACAGAACAGAGTCACACGTTTAGAAAACACACTATGGCTGCTTAACGGGAAAGGTGAGGTTGGGTGATGCATAAAACAAGGGTTTCAAATTCGCTCAGATACCGTTCCATACACCCAATATGTAATACACAAGACCTACTCCTTGCTCAGTGAACTGGACTCAACACCCCCTATTCACCGCAGAAGAATATGTGTGACTAGTAAGAATCTTAAAACCTATGTATTGATATCTGTCTGGAAGTGAGTCCAGTGGGTGTAAAGCCGCATAAACACAGCCGTGAAAAGCAGCTAAACCCCATTATAAAAATAAATTACTTTTAAAAACCCGTAAAACAAAGACAGTGAAAGAGAGAGAAATTCTTTCAAAATTGGTTCAGGGGCTGTGATGCAACCTGGATTGACCATATCTAGACCCACAGCTGAATGAGACATAAGGGTGGACACTCTTGGGGCTGAGAGGTTGTGTGAGGTCGGGTGAGCAAACGCAGACCCTTTAAAGTAATACTGCCTGGTACCCATCCCATGGGTCCCAAATCTCCAGGTTTAAGGGCATCTTCCTACATCGAAAACATGCATGAGAAACCCAGAAGATGGTACACCATGTGATTTTGAAAGGTTTCTAAAACGCACCTCATTTCTCATCTCCTTGTGTTCGGGTTCGCCATTCCAGCTACTTTACTAGCAATCTCCCTACTTGGAGAAAAAGCACCTTTCCCCTCCTGTTCCGTACAGGTTGCAATTTGTCCTGAGTATAAAAGGGAAGAGGGGCAACCAATGAGAGACTAGATCTAGGTGTTGGGACAGGCACAGGTCACTCTATTTTCCCATCAGGAAGAAGAATTAACCACAGGCTCAGCCTGCCGCCCAGAAGCAGAATAGGGCCTGAGGCAATCCCGCGCTTTTGCGGCCAGCACCCAAAAAAGCGAATTGCAAAATGGAGCCCACGGACACTGCCCTTCACAAACCCGCAGAGTTATAAATGATAACTCTCGTCCACAAATATATTGAGGGAAGGCAACGAAGAGGATTTGAAAGCAAGGCAGAATTGCAGGAAACAGGTTTCAGGAGGTAGATTCGAATCGCCTTTAAAGCACATGAAAAGTGGCAAAACATCGACAATGATGCCCTTGGCCAAAAAGGGCGTATGCGTTTTTTCCTGAATATATTCAGGAAAAAACGCATACGCCCTTTTTGGCCAACCAAGCAACCTGGAAAGGCAAATCAGCGCTACAAGGAAGTCTCGCTTCCCATCGGTCAAAAGGGCCATGCTGCAAAAAGTGTCAAAACCAGAAATGCAGGACAGGCCATGGAGAAATGGCAGCCTTGCTACGCTGATGGTCGGGATGTAAATTGCCAACAGCCACTCTGGAGATGTGTACGGTGTGTCCTGAAACATCGAAAAAACACAGCTTAGGGAGCATAAGGCACGTCCACACATGGGCGTATAAATTGGGAAAACTAAAAATCAGAAACACACAGGCACCCCAAAGTTTAGGGTTGCTCTGTTGACAAGAACCTCCACTTCATGACACCTTAAATATCCCAGAAAAGAGAAAAATGGATAAAGAAGTTGTGGTCCTTATGTACAATGGAATATCACTCAGACATGAAATCAATGTCATAAGGCTAGTAGAAGCAAGATGAGTGGATTTAGGTACGACGATTCTAAGTGAAATAAGTCGCACAGAAAAAAACACTTATCATAAGCTATCACTTATAGAGGGAATGTAAAAACCGCTACACTTGAACTGAATTACAAAACAGAAGAGAGTCTCACGTTTAGAAAACACACTACGGCTGCTTAACGGGAAAGGTGAGGTGGGGTGATGCATAAAACAAGGGTTTCAAATTCGCTCAGATACTGTTCCATACACCCAATATGTAATAGATAAGACCTACTCCTTGCTCAGTGAACTGGACTCAACACCCCCTATTCAGGGCACAAGAATATATGTGACTAGTAAGAATCTTAAAACCTATGTATTGATATCTGTCTGGAAGTGAGTCCAGTGGGTGTAAAGCCGCATAAACACAGCCGTGAAAAGCAGCTAAAACCCATTATAAAAATAAATTACTTTTAAAAACCCGTAAAACAAAGACAGTGAAAGAGAGAGAAATTCTTACAAAATTCGTTCAGGGGCTGTGATGCAACCTGGATTGACCATATCTAGACCCACAGCTGGATGAGACCTAAGGGTGGATACTCTTGGGGCTGAGAGTTTGGGTGAGGTTGGGTGAGCAAACGCAGACCCTTTAAAGTAATACTGCGTGGTACCCATCCCATGGGTCCCAAATCTCCAGGTTCAAGGGCATCTTCCTACATCGAAAACATGCATGGGAAACCCAGATGATGGTACACCGTGTGATTTTGAAAGGTTTCTAATACGCACCTCATTTCTCATCTCCTTGTGCTCGGGTTCGGCATTCCAGATACTTTACTAGCAATCTCCCTACTTGGAGAATCAGCACCTTTAAGCTCCTGTTCCCTAGAGGTTGCACTTTGTCCTGAGGATGAACGGGAAGAGGGGCAACCAATGAGACACTAGATCTAGGTTTTCGGAGAGGCACAGGTCACTCTATTTTCCCATCAGGAAGAAGAATTAACCACAGGCTCAGCCTGCCACCCAAAAGCAGAATAGGGCCTGAGGCAATCCCGTGCTTTTGCGGCCAGCTCCCAAAAAAGCCAGTTGCAAAATGGAGCTCAGGGACACTGCAATTCACAAACCCGCAGAGCTATAAATGATAACTCTCGTCCACAAATATATTGAGGGAAGGCAACGAAGAGGATTTGAAAGCAAGGCAGAATTGCAGGAAACAGGTTTCAGGAGGTAGATTCGAATCGCCTTTAAAGCACATGAAAAGTTGCAAAACGTCGACAATGATGCCCTTGGCCAAAAAGGGCGTATGCGTTTTTTCCTGAGTATATTCAGGAAAAAACGCATACGCCCTTTTTGGCCAACCAAGCAACCTGGAAAGGCAAATCAGCGTTACAAAGAACTCTCGCTTGCCATCTGTCAAAAGGGCCATGCTGCAAAAAGTGTCAAAACCAGAAATGCAGGACAGGCCATGGAGAAATGGCAGCCTTGCTACGCTGATGGGCGGGATGTAAATTGCCAACAGCCACTCTGGAGAAGTGTACGGTGTGTCCTGAAACATCGAAAAAACACAGCTTAGGGAGCATAGGGCACGTCCACTCATGGGCGTATAAATTGGGAAAACTAAAAATCAGCAAGACACAGGCACCCCAAAGTTTAGGGCTGCTCTGTTGACAAGAACCTCCACTTCATGACACCTTAAATATCCCAGGAAAGAGAAAAATGGATAAAGAAGTTGTGGTCCTTATGTACAATGGAATATCACGCAGACATGAAATCAATATCATAAGGATAGAAGAAGCAAGATGAGTGGACTTAGGTATGACGATTCTAAGTGAAATAAGTCACACAGAAAAAGACACATATCATAAGTTATCACTTATAGAGGGAATGTAAAAACCGCTACACTTGAACTGAATTACAAAACAGAACAGAGTCACACGTTTAGAAAACACACTATGGCTGCTTAACGGGAAAGGTGAGGTGGGGTGATGCATAAAACAAGGGTTTCAAATTCGCTCAGATACCGTTCCATACACCCAATATGTAATAAACAAGACCTACTCCTTGCTCAGTGAACTGGACTCAACACCCCCTATTCACCGCACAAGAATATATGTGACTAGTAAGAATCTTAAAACCTATTTATTGATATCTGTCTGGAAGTGAGTCAATTGGGTGTAAAGCCGCATAAACACAGCCATGAAAAGCAGCTAAACCCCATTATAAAAATAAATTACTTTTAAAAACCCATAAAACAAAGACAGTGAAAGAGAGAAATTCTTACAAAATTCGTTCAGATGCTGTGATGCAACCTGGATTGACCATATCTAGACCCACAGCTGGATGAGACATAAGGGTGGACACTCTTGGGGTTGAGAGGTTGGGTGAGGTTGGGTGAGCAAATGCAGACCCTTTAAAGTAATACTGCGTGGTACCCATCCCATGGGTCCCAAATCTCCAGGTTCAAGGGCTTCTTCCTACATCGAAAACATGCATGAGAAACGCAGAAGATGGTACACCGTGTGATTTTGAAAGGTTTCTAAAACGCACCTCATTTCTCATCTCCTTGTGTTCGGGTTCGCCATTCCAGCTACTTTACTAGCAATCTCCTTACTTGGAGAATCAGCACCTTTAACCTCCTGTTCCGTACAGGTTGCAATTTGTCCTGAGGGTGAAAGGGAAGAGGGGCAACCAATGAGAGACTAGATCTAGGTGTTGGGACAGGCACAGGTCAGTCTATTTTCCCATCAGGAAGAAGAATTAACCACAGGCTCAGCCTGACCCCGGAACCAGAATAGGGCCTGAGGCAATCCCGTGCTTTTGCGGCCAGCTCGTAAAAAAGACAGTTGAAAAATGGAGCTCAGGGGCACTGCCTTTCACAAACCCGCTGAGTTATAAATGATAACTCTCGTCCACAAATATATTGAGGGAAGTCAACGAAGAGGATTTGAAAGCAAGGCAGAATTGCAGGAAACAGGTTTCAGGAGGTAGATTCGAATCGCCTTTAAAGCACATGAAAAGTGGCAAAACATCGACAATGATGCCCTTGGCCAAAAAGGGCGTATGCGTTTTTTCCTGAATATATTCAGGAAAAAACGCATACGCCCTTTTTGGCCAACCAAGCAACCTGGAAAGGCAAATCAGCGCTACAAGGAAGTCTCGCTTCCCATCGGTCAAAAGGGCCATGCTGCAAAAAGTGTCAAAACCAGAAATGCAGGACAGGCCATGGAGACATGGCAGCCTTGCTACGCTGATGGGCGGGATGTAAATTGCCAACAGCCACTCTGGAGAAGTGTACGTTGTGTCCTGAAACATCGAAAAAACACAGCTTAGGGAGCATAGGGCATGTCCACTCATGGGCGTATAAATTGGGAAAACTAAAAATCAGCAAGACACAGGCACCCCAAAGTTTAGGGCTGCTCTGTTGACAAGAACCTCCACTTCATGACACCTTAAATATCCCAGGAAAGAGAAAAATGGTTAAAGAAGTTGTGGTCCTTATGTACAATGGAATATCACTCAGACATGAAATCAATGTTATAAGGCTAGTAGAAGAAAGATGAGTGGATTCACGCACGACGATTCTAAGTGAATTAAGTCACACAGAAAAAGACACTTATCATAAGCTATCACTTATAGAGGGAATGTAAAAACCGCTACACTTGAACTGAATTACAAAACAGAACAGAGTCTCACGTTTAGAAAATACATTATGGCTGCTTAACGGGAAAGGTGAGGTGGGGTGATGCATAAAACAAGGGTTCCAAATTCGCTCGGATACCGTTCCATACACCCAATATGTAATACACAAGACCTACTCCTTGCTCAGTGAACTGGACTCAACACCCCCTATTCACCGCAGAAGAATATGTGTGACTAGTAAGAATCTTAAAACCTATGTATTGATATCTGTCTGGAAGTGAGTCCAGTGGGTGTAAAGCCGCATAAACACAGCCGTGAAAAGCAGCTAAACCCCATTATAAAAATAAATTACTTTTAAAAACCCGTAAAACAAAGACAGTGAAAGAGAGAGAAATTCTTTCAAAATTGGTTCAGGGGCTGTGATGCAACCTGGATTGACCATATCTAGACCCACAGCTGAATGAGACATAAGGGTGGACACTCTTGGGGCTGAGAGGTTGTGTGAGGTCGGGTGAGCAAACGCAGACCCTTTAAAGTAATACTGCCTGGTACCCATCCCATGGGTCCCAAATCTCCAGGTTTAAGGGCATCTTCCTACATCGAAAACATGCATGAGAAACCCAGAAGATGGTACACTGTGTGATTTTGAAAGGTTTCTAAAACGCACCTCATTTCTCATCTCCTTGTGTTCGGGTTCGCCATTCCAGCTACTTTACTAGCAATCTCCCTACTTGGAGAAAAAGCACCTTTCCCCTCCTGTTCCGTACAGGTTGCAATTTGTCCTGAGTATAAAAGGGAAGAGGGGCAACCAATGAGAGACTAGATCTAGGTGTTGGGACAGGCACAGGTCACTCTATTTTCCCATCAGGAAGAAGAATTAACCACAGGCTCAGCCTGCCGCCCAGAAGCAGAATAGGGCCTGAGGCAATCCCGCGCTTTTGCGGCCAGCACCCAAAAAAGCGAATTGCAAAATGGAGCCCACGGACACTGCCCTTCACAAACCCGCAGAGTTATAAATGATAACTCTCGTCCACAAATATATTGAGGGAAGGCAACGAAGAGGATTTGAAAGCAAGGCAGAATTGCAGGAAACAGGTTTCAGGAGGTAGATTCGAATCGCCTTTAAAGCACATGAAAAGTGGCAAAACATCGACAATGATGCCCTTGGCCAAAAAGGGCGTATGCGTTTTTTCCTGAATATATTCAGGAAAAAACGCATACGCCCTTTTTGGCCAACCAAGCAACCTGGAAAGGCAAATCAGCGCTACAAGGAAGTCTCGCTTCCCATCGGTCAAAAGGGCCATGCTGCAAAAAGTGTCAAAACCAGAAATGCAGGACAGACCATGGAGAAATGGCAGCCTTGCTACGCTGATGGGCGGGATGTAAATTGCCAACAGCCACTCTGGAGAAGTGTACGGTGTGTCCTGAAACATCTAAAACACACAGCTTAGGGAGCATAGGGCACGTCCACTCATGGGCGTATAAATTGGGAAAACTAAAAATCAGCAAGACACAGGCACCCTAAAGTTTAGGGCTGCTCTGTTGACAAGAACCTCCACTTCATGACACCTTAAATATCCCAGGAAAGAGAAAAATGGATAAAGAAGTCGTGGTCCTTATGTACAATGGAATATCACTCAGACATGAAATCAATGTCATAAGGCTAGTAGAAGCAAGATGAGTAGATTTAGGTACAACGATTCTAAGTGAAATAAGTCACACAGAAAAAGACACTTATCATAAGCTATCACTTATAGAGGGAATGTAAAAATCGCTACACTTGAACTGAATTACAAAAGAGAATAGAGTCATACGTTTAGAAAACACACTATGGCTGCTTAACGGGAAAGGTGAGGTGGGGTGATGCATAAAACAAGGGTTTGAAATTCGCTCAGATACCGTTCCATACACCCAATATGTAATAGACAAGGCCTACTCCTTGCTCAGTGAACTGGACTCAACACCCCCTATTCACCGCACAACAATATATGTGACTAGTAAGAATCTTAAAACCTATGTATTGATATCTCTCTGGAAGTGAGTCAAGTGGGTGTAAAGCCGCATAAACACAGCCATGAAAAGCAGCTAAACCCCATTATAAAAATAAATTACTTTTAAAAACCCGTTAAACAAAGACAGTGAAAGAGAGAGAAATTCTTCCAAAATTCGTTCAGGGGCTGTGATGCAACCTGGATTGACCATATCTAGACCCACAGCTGGATGAGACATAAGGGTGGACACTCTTGGGGCTGAGAGGTTGGGTGAGGTTGGGTGAGCAAACGCAGAACCTTTAAAGTAATACTGCCTGGTACCCATCCCATGGGTCCCAAATCTCCAGGTTCAAGGGCATCTTCCTACATCGAAAACATGCATGAGAAACCCAGAAGATGGTACACCGTGTGATTTTGAAAGGTTTCTAAAACGCACCTCATTTCTCATCTCCTTGTGCTCGGGTTCGCCATTCCAGGTACTTTACTAGCAATCTCCCTACTTGGAGAATCAGCACCTTTAACCTCCTGTTCCCTACAGGTTGCAATTTGTACTGAGGATGAACGGGAAGAGGGGCAACCAATGAGAGACTAGATCTAGGTGTTGGGACAGGCACAGGTCACTCTATTTTCCCATCAGGAAGAAGAATTAACCACAGGCTCAGCCTGCCGCCCAGAAGCAGAATAGGGCCTGAGGCAATATCGCGCTCTTGCGGCCAGCTCCCAAAAAAGCGAGTTGAAAAATGGAGCCCAGGGAGACTGCCATTCACAAACCCGCAGAGTTATAAATGATAACTCTCGTCCACAAATATATTGAGGGAAGGCAATGAAGAGGATTTGAAAGCAAGGCAGAATTGCAGGAAACAGGTTTCAGGAGGTAGATTCGAATCGCCTTTAAAGCACATGAAAGTTGCAAAATGTCGACAATGATGCCCTTGGCCAAAAAGGGCGTATGCGTTTTTTCCTGAATATATTCAGGAAAAAACGCATACGCCCTTTTTGGCCAACCAAGCAACCTGGAAAGGCAAATCAGCGCTACAAAGTAGTCTCGCTTCCCATCGGTCAAAAGGGCCATGCTGCAAAAAGTGTCAAAACCAGAAATGCAGGACAGACCATGGAGAAATGGCAGCCTTGCTACGCTGATGGGCGGGATGTAAATTGCCAACAGCCACTCTGGAGAAGTGTACGGTGTGTCCTGAAACATCTAAAACACACAGCTTAGGGAGCATAGGGCACGTCCACTCATGGGCGTATAAATTGGGAAAACTAAAAATCAGCAAGACACAGGCACCCCAAAGTTTAGGGCTGCTCTGTTGACAAGAACCTCCACTTCATGACACCTTAAATATCCCAGGAAGGAGAAAAATGGATAAAGAAGTTGTGGTCCTAATGTACAATGGAATATCACGCAGACATGAAATCAATATCATAAGGCTAGAAGAAGCAAGATGAGTCGACTTAGGTACGATGATTCTAAGTGAAATAAGTCACACAGAAAAAGACACTTATCATAAGCTATCACTTATAGAGGGAATGTAAAAACCGCTACACTTGAACTGAGTTACAAAACAGAACAGAGTCACACGTTTAGAAAACACACTATGGCTGCTTAACGGGAAAGGTGAGGTGGGGTGATGCATAAAACAAGGGTTTCAAATTCGCTCAGATACCGTTCCATACACCCAATATGTAATAGAAAAGACCGACTCATTGCTCAGAGAACTGGACTCAACACCCCCTATTCACTGCACAAGAATATATGTGACTAGTAAGAATCTTAAAACCTATATATTGATATCTGTCTGGAAGTGAGTCAAGTGGGTGTAACGCCGCATAAACACAGCCATGAAAAGCAGCTAAACCCCATTATAAAAATAAATTACTTTTAAAAACCCGTAAAACAAAGACAGTGAAAGAGAGAGAAATTCTTACAAAATTCGTTCAGAGGCTGTGATGCAACCTGGATTGACCATATCTAGACCCACACCTGGATGAGACATAAGGGTGGACACACTTGGGGCTGCGAGGTTGGGTGAGGTTGGGTGAGCAAACGCAGAAGCTTTAAAGTAATACTGCGTGGTACCCATCCCATGGGTCCCAAATCTCCAGGTTCAAGGGCATCTTCCTACATCGAAAACATGCATGAGAAACCCAGAAGATGGTACACCGTGTGATTTTGAAAGGTTTCTAAAACGCACCTCATTTCTCATCTCCTTGTGCTCGGGTTCGCCATTCCAGCTACTTTACTAGCAATCTCCCTACTTGGAGAATCAGCACCTTTAACCTCCTGTTCCCTACAGGTTGAAATTTGTACTGAGGATGAACGGGAAGAGGGGCAACCAATGAGAGACTAGATCTAGGTGTTGGGACAGGCACAGGGCACTCTATTTTCCTATCAGGAAGTAGAATTAACCACGGCTCAGCCTGCCGCCCAGAAGCAGAAGAGGGCCTGAGGCAATCCCGCGCTCTTGCGGCCAGCTCCCAAAAAAGCGAGTTGAAAAATGGAGCCCAGGGAGACTGCCATTCACAAACCCGCAGAGTTATAAATGATAACTCTCGTCCACAAATATATTGAGGGAAGGCAATGAAGAGGATTTGAAAGCAAGGCAGAATTGCAGGAAACAGGTTTCAGGAGGTAGATTCGAATCGCCTTTAAAGCACATGAAAAGTTGCAAAATGTCGACAATGATGCCCTTGGCCAAAAAGGGCGTATGCGTTTTTTCCTGAATATATTCAGGAAAAAACGCATATGCCCTTTTTGGCCAACCAAGCAACCTGGAAAGGCAAATCAGCGCTACAAAGTAGTCTCGCTTCCCATCGGTCAAAAGGGCCATGCTGCAAAAAGTGTCAAAACCAGAAATGCAGGACAGACCATGGAGAAATGGCAGCCTTGCTACGCTGATGGGCGGGATGTAAATTGCCAACAGCCACTCTGGAGAAGTGTACGGTGTGTCCTGAAACATCTAAAACACACAGCTTAGGGAGCATAGGGCACGTCCACTCATGGGCGTATAAATTGGGAAAACTAAAAATCAGCAAGACACAGGCACCCTAAAGTTTAGGGCTGCTCTGTTGACAAGAACCTCCACTTCATGACACCTTAAATACCCCAGGAAAGAGAAAAATGGATAAAGAAGTCGTGGTCCTTATGTACAATGGAATATCACTCAGACATGAAATCAATGTCATAAGGCTAATAGAAGCAAGATGAGTAGATTTAGGTACAACGATTCTAAGTGAAATAAGTCACACAGAAAAAGACACTTATTATAAGCTATCACTTATAGAGGGAATGTAAAAACCGCTACACTTGAACTGAATTACAAAAGAGAATAGAGTCATACGTTTAGAAAACACACTATGGCTGCTTAACGGGAAAGGTGAGGTGGGGTGATGCATAAAACAAGGGTTTGAAATTCGCTCAGATACCGTTCCATACACCCAATATGTAATAGACAAGGCCTACTCCTTGCTCAGTGAACTGGACTCAACACCCCCTATTCACCGCACAACAATATATGTGACTAGTAAGAATCTTAAAACCTATGTATTGATATCTCTCTGGAAGTGAGTCAAGTGGGTGTAAAGCCGCATAAACACAGCCATGAAAAGCAGCTAAACCCCATTATAAAAATAAATTACTTTTAAAAACCCGTTAAACAAAGACAGTGAAAGAGAGAGAAATTCTTCCAAAATTCGTTCAGGGGCTGTGATGCAACCTGGATTGACCATATCTAGACCCACAGCTGGATGAGACATAAGGGTGGACACTCTTGGGGCTGAGAGGTTGGGTGAGGTTGGGTGAGCAAACGCAGAACCTTTAAAGTAATACTGCCTGGTACCCATCCCATGGGTCCCAAATCTCCAGGTTCAAGGGCATCTTCCTACATCGAAAACATGCATGAGAAACCCAGAAGATGGTACACCGTGTGATTTTGAAAGGTTTCTAAAACGCACCTCATTTCTCATCTCCTTGTGCTCGGGTTCGCCATTCCAGGTACTTTACTAGCAATCTCCCTACTTGGAGAATCAGCACCTTTAACCTCCTGTTCCCTACAGGTTGCAATTTGTACTGAGGATGAACGGGAAGAGGGGCAACCAATGAGAGACTAGATCTAGGTGTTGGGACAGGCACAGGTCACTCTATTTTCCCATCAGGAAGAAGAATTAACCACAGGCTCAGCCTGCCGCCCAGAAGCAGAATAGGGCCTGAGGCAATATCGCGCTCTTGCGGCCAGCTCCCAAAAAAGCGAGTTGAAAAATGGAGCCCAGGGAGACTGCCATTCACAAACCCGCAGAGTTATAAATGATAACTCTCGTCCACAAATATATTGAGGGAAGGCAATGAAGAGGATTTGAAAGCAAGGCAGAATTGCAGGAAACAGGTTTCAGGAGGTAGATTCGAATCGCCTTTAAAGCACATGAAAAGTTGCAAAATGTCGACAATGATGCCCTTGGCCAAAAAGGGCGTATGCGTTTTTTCCTGAATATATTCAGGAAAAAACGCATATGCCCTTTTTGGCCAACCAAGCAACCTGGAAAGGCAAATCAGCGCTACAAAGTAGTCTCGCTTCCCATCGGTCAAAAGGGCCATGCTGCAAAAAGTGTCAAAACCAGAAATGCAGGACAGACCATGGAGAAATGGCAGCCTTGCTACGCTGATGGGCGGGATGTAAATTGCCAACAGCCACTCTGGAGAAGTGTACGGTGTGTCCTGAAACATCTAAAACACACAGCTTAGGGAGCATAGGGCACGTCCACTCATGGGCGTATAAATTGGGAAAACTAAAAATCAGCAAGACACAGGCACCCCAAAGTTTAGGGCTGCTCTGTTGACAAGAACCTCCACTTCATGACACCTTAAATATCCCAGGAAGGAGAAAAATGGATAAAGAAGTTGTGGTCCTAATGTACAATGGAATATCACGCAGACATGAAATCAATATCATAAGGCTAGAAGAAGCAAGATGAGTCGACTTAGGTATGATGATTCTAAGTGAAATAAGTCACACAGAAAAAGACACTTATCATAAGCTATCACTTATAGAGGGAATGTAAAAACCGCTACACTTGAACTGAGTTACAAAACAGAACAGAGTCACACGTTTAGACAACACACTATGGCTGCTTAACGGGAAAGGTGAGGTGGGGTGATGCATAAAACAAGGGTTTCAAATTCGCTCACATACCGTTCCATACACCCAATATGTAATAGAAAAGACCGACTCATTGCTCAGAGAACTGGACTCAACACCCCCTATTCACCGCACAAGAATATATGTGACTAGTAAGAATCTTAAAACCTATATATTGATATCTGTCTGGAAGTGAGTCAAGTGGGTGTAACGCCGCATAAACACAGCCATGAAAAGCAGCTAAACCCCATTATAAAAATAAATTACTTTTAAAAACCCGTAAAACAAAGACAGTGAAAGAGAGAGAAATTCTTACAAAATTCGTTCAGAGGCTGTGATGCAACCTGGATTGACCATATCTAGACCCACAGCTGGATGAGACATAAGGGTGGACACACTTGGGGCTGCGAGGTTGGGTGAGGTTGGGTGAGCAAACACAGACCCTTTAAAGTAATACTGCGTGGTACCCATCCCATGGGTCCCAAATCTCCAGGTTCAAGGGCATCTTCCTACATCGAAAACATGCATGAGACACCCAGAAGATGGTACACCATGTGATTTTGAAAGGTTTCTAAAACGCACCTCATTTCTCATCTCCTTGTGTTCGGGTTCGCCATTCCAGCTACTTTACTAGCAATCTCCCTACTTGGAGAATCAACACCTTTAACCTCCTGTTCCGTACAGGTTGCAATTTGTCCTGAGGATGAAAGGGAAGAGGGGCAACCAATGAGAGACTAGATCTAGGTTTTGGGACAGGCACAGGTCACTCTATTTTCCCATCAGGAAGAAGAATTAACCACGGCTCAGCCTGCCGCCCAGAAGCAGAATAGGGCCTGAGTCAATCCCGCGCTCTTGCGGCCAGCTCCCAAAAAAGCGAGTTGAAAAATGGAGCCCAGGGAGACTGCCATTCACAAACCCGCAGAGTTATAAATGATAACTCTCGTCCACAAATATATTGAGGGAAGGCAATGAAGAGGATTTGAAAGCAAGGCAGAATTGCAGGAAACAGGTTTCTGGAGGTAGATTCGAATCGCCTTTAAAGCACATGAAAAGTTGCAAAATGTCGACAATGATGCCCTTGGCCAAAAAGGGCGTATGCGTTTTTTCCTGAATATATTCAGGAAAAAACGCATACGCCCTTTTTGGCCAACCAAGCAACCTGGAAAGGCAAATCAGCGCTACAAAGTAGTCTCGCTTCCCATCGGTCAAAAGGGCCATGCTGCAAAAAGTGTCAAAACCAGAAACGCAGGACAGACCATGGAGAAATGGCAGCCTTGCTACGCTGATGGGCGGGATGTAAATTGCCAACAGCCACTCTGGAGAAGTGTACGGTGTGTCCTGAAACATCTAAAACACACAGCTTAGGGAGCATAGGGCACGTCCACTCATGGGCGTATAAATTGGGAAAACTAAAAATCAGCAAGACACAGGCACCCTAAAGTTTAGGGCTGCTCTGTTGACAAGAACCTCCACTTCATGACACCTTAAATACCCCAGGAAAGAGAAAAATGGATAAAGAAGTCGTGGTCCTTATGTACAATGGAATATCACTCAGACATGAAATCAATGTCATAAGGCTAGTAGAAGCAAGATGAGTAGATTTAGGTACAACGATTCTAAGTGAAATAAGTCACACAGAAAAAGACACTTATCATAAGCTATCACTTATAGAGGGAATGTAAAAACCGCTACACTTGAACTGAATTACAAAAGAGAATAGAGTCATACGTTTAGAAAACACACTATGGCTGCTTAACGGGAAAGGTGAGGTGGGGTGATGCATAAAACAAGGGTTTGAAATTCGCTCAGATACCGTTCCATACACCCAATATGTAATAGACAAGGCCTACTCCTTGCTCAGTGAACTGGACTCAACACCCCCTATTCACCGCACAACAATATATGTGACTAGTAAGAATCTTAAAACCTATGTATTGATATCTCTCTGGAAGTGAGTCAAGTGGGTGTACAGCCGCATAAACTCAGCCATGAAAATCAGCTAAACCCCATTATAAAAATAAATTACTTTTAAAAACCCGTTAAACAAAGACAGTGAAAGAGAGAGAAATTCTTCCAAAATTCGTTCAGGGGCTGTGATGCAACCTGGATTGACCATATCTAGACCCACAGCTGGATGAGACATAAGGGTGGACACTCTTGGGGCTGAGAGGTTGGGTGAGGTTGGGTGAGCAAACGCAGAATCTTTAAAGTAATACTGCCTGGTACCCATCCCATGGGTCCCAAATCTCCAGGTTCAAGGGCATCTTCCTACATCGAAAACATGCATGAGAAACCCAGAAGATGGTACACCGTGTGATTTTGAAAGGTTTCTAAAACGCACCTCATTTCTCATCTCCTTGTGCTCGGGTTCGCCATTCCAGGTACTTTACTAGCAATCTCCCTACTTGGAGAATCAGCACCTTTAACCTCCTGTTCCCTACAGGTTGCAATTTGTCCTGAGGATGAACGGGAAGAGGGGCAACCAATGAGAGACTAGATCTAGGTGTTGGGACAGGCACAGGTCACTCTATTTTCCCATCAGGAAGAAGAATTAACCACAGGCTCAGCCTGCCGCCCAGAAGCAGAATAGGGCCTGAGGCAATATCGTGCTCTTGCGGCCAGCTCCCAAAAAAGCGAGTTGAAAAATGGAGCCCAGGGAGACTGCCATTCACAAACCCGCAGAGTTATAAATGATAACTCTCGTCCACAAATATATTGAGGGAAGGCAATGAAGAGGATTTGAAAGCAAGGCAGAATTGCAGGAAACAGGTTTCAGGAGGTAGATTCGAATCGCCTTTAAAGCACATGAAAAGTTGCAAAATGTCGACAATGATGCCCTTGGCCAAAAAGGGCGTATGCGTTTTTTCCTGAATATATTCAGGAAAAAACGCATACGCCCTTTTTGGCCAACCAAGCAACCTGGAAAGGCAAATCAGCGCTACAAAGTAGTCTCGCTTCCCATCGGTCAAAAGTGCCATGCTGCAAAAAGTGTCAAAACCAGAAATGCAGGACAGACCATGGAGAAATGGCAGCCTTGCTACGCTGATGGGCGGGATGTAAATTGCCAACAGCCACTCTGGAGAAGTGTACGGTGTGTCCTGAAACATCTAAAACACACAGCTTAGGGAGCATAGGGCACGTCCACTCATGGGCGTATAAATTGGGAAAACTAAAAATCAGCAAGACACAGGCACCCCAAAGTTTAGGGCTGCTCTGTTGACAAGAACCTCCACTTCATGACACCTTAAATATCCCAGGAAGGAGAAAAATGGATAAAGAAGTTGTGGTCCTAATGTACAATGATATATCACGCAGACATGAAATCAATATCATAAGGCTAGAAGAAGCAAGATGAGTCGACTTAGGTACGATGATTCTAAGTGAAATAAGTCACACAGAAAAAGACACTTATCATAAGCTATCACTTATAGAGGGAATGTAAAAACCGCTACACTTGAACTGAGTTACAAAACAGAACAGAGTCACACGTTTAGAAAACACACTATGGCTGCTTAACGGGAAAGGTGAGGTGGGGTGATGCATAAAACAAGGGTTTCAAATTCGCTCAGATACCGTTCCATACACCCAATATGTAATAGAAAAGACCGACACATTGCTCAGAGAACTGGACTCAACACCCCCTATTCACCGCACAAGAATATATGTGACTAGTAATAATCTTAAAACCTATATATTGATATCTGTCTGGAAGTGAGTCAAGTGGGTGTAACGCCGCATAAACACAGCCATGAAAAGCAGCTAAACCCCATTATAAAAATAAATTACTTTTAAAAACCCGTAAAACAAAGACAGTGAAAGAGAGAGAAATTCTTACAAAATTCGTTCAGAGGCTGTGATGCAACCTGGATTGACCATATCTAGACCCACAGCTGGATGAGACATAAGGGTGGACACACTTGGGGCTGCGAGGTTGGGTGAGGTTGGTTGAGCAAACACAGACCATTTAAAGTAATACTGCGTGGTACCCATCCCATGGGTCCCAAATCTCCAGGTTCAAGGGCATCTTCCTACATCGAAAACATGCATGAGAAACCCAGAAGATGGTACACCGTGTGATTTTGAAAGGTTTCTAAAACGCACCTCATTTCTCATCTCCTTGTGTTCGGGTTCGCCATTCCAGCTACTTTACTAGCAATCTCCCTACTTGGAGAATCAACACCTTTAACCTCCTGTTCCGTACAGGTTGCAATTTGTCCTGAGGATGAAAGGGAAGAGGGGCAACCAATGAGAGACTAGATCTAGGTGTTGGGACAGGCACTGGTCACTCTATTTTCCCATCAGGAAGAAGAATTAACCACAGGCTCAGCCTACTGCCGGTAACCAGAATAGGGCCTTAGGCAATCCCGTGCGTTTGCTGCCAGCTCCCAAAACAGACAGTTGAAAAATGGAGCTCAGGGGCACTGCAATTCACAAACCTGCTGAGTTATAAATGATAACTCTCGTCCAAAAATATATTGAGGGTAGGCAACGAAGAGGATTTGAAAGCAAGGCAGAATTGCACGAAACAGATTTCAGGAGGTAGATTCGAATCGCCTTTAAAGCACATGAAAGGTGGCAAAACGTCGACAATGATGACCTTGTCCAAAAAGAGCGTATGCGTTTTTTCCTGAATATATTCAGGAAAAAACGCATACGCCCTTTTTGGCCAACCAAGCAACCTGGAAAGGCAAATCAGTGCTACAAAGAAGTCTCGCTTCCCATCGGTCAAAAGGGCCATGCTGCAAAAATTTTCAAAACCAGAAATGCAGGACAGGCCATGGAGAAATGGCAGCCTTGCTACGCTGATGGGCGGGATGTAAATTGCCAACAGCCACTCTGGAGAAGTGTACGGTGTGTCCTGAAACATCTAAAACACACAGCTTAGGGAGCATAGGGCACGTCCACTCATGGGCGTATAAATTGGGAAAACTAAAAATCAGCAAGACACAGGCACACCAAAGTTTAGGGCTGCTCTGTTGACAAGAACCTCCACTTCATGACACCTTAAATATCCCAGGAAAGAGAAAAATGGATAAAGAAGTTGTGGTCCTTATGTACAATGGAATATCACTCAGACATGAAATCAATGTCATAAGGCTAGAAGAAGCAAGGTGAGTGGACTTAGGAACGATAATTCTAAGTGAAATAAGTCACACAGAAAAAGACACTTATCATAAGCTATCACTTATAGAGGGAATGTAAAAACCGCTACACTTGAACAGAATTACAAAACAGAACAGAGTCACACGTTTAGAAAACACACTATGGCTGCTTAACGGGAAAGGTGAGGTGGGGTGATGCATAAAACAAGGGTTTCAAATTGGCTCAGATACCGTTCCATACACCCAATATGTAATAGAAAAGACCGACTCCTTGCTCAGTGAACTGGACTCAACAACCCCTATTCACCGCACAAGATTATATCTGACTAGTAAGAATCTTAAAACCTATGTATTGATATCTGTCTGGAAGTGAGTCAAGTGGGTGTAAAGCCGCATAAACACAGCCGTGAAAAGCAGCTAAACCCCATTATAAAAATAAATTACTTTTAAAAACCCGTAAAACAAAGACAGTGAAAGAGAGAGAAATTCTTACAAAATTCGTTCAGGGGCTGTGATGCAACCTGGATTGACCATATCTAGACCCACAGCTGGATGAGACATAAGGGTGGACACTCTTGGGGCTGAGAGGTTGGGTGAGGTTGGGTGAGCAAACACAGACCCTTTAAAGTAATACTGCCTGGTACCCATCCCATGGGTCCCAAATCTCCAGGTTCAAGGGCATATTCCTACATCGAAAACATGCATGAGAAACCCAGAAGGTGGTACACCGTGTGATTTTGAAAGGTTTCTAAAACGCACCTCATTTCTCATCTCCTTGTGCTCGGGTTCGCCATTCCAGGTACTTTACTAGCAATCTCCCTACTTGGAGAATCAGCACCTTTAACCTCCTGTTCCCTACAGGTTGCAATTTGTCCTGAGGATGAACGGAAGAGGGGCAACCAATGAGAGACTAGATCTAGGTGTTGGGACAGGCACAGGTCACTCTATTTTCCCATCAGGAAGAAGAATTAACCACAGGATCAGCCTGCCGCCCAGAAGCAGAATAGGGCCTGAGGCAATCCCGCGCTCCTGCGGCCAGCTCCCAAAAAAGCAAGTTGAAAAATGGAGCCCAGGGACACTGCCATTCACAAACCCGCAGAGTTATAAATGATAACTCTCGTCCACAAATATATTTAGGGAAGGCAACGAAGAGGATTTGAAAGCAAGCAGAATTGCAGGAAACAGGTTTCAGGAGGTAGATTCGAATGGCCTTTAAAGCACATGAAAAGTGGCAAAACGTGGACAATGATGCCCTTGGCCAAAAAGGGCGTATGCGTTTTTTCCTGAATATATTCAGGAAAAAACGCATACGCCCTTTTTGGCCAACCAAGCAACCTGGAAAGGCAAATCAGCGCTACAAAAAGTCTCGCTTCCCATCGGTCAAAAGGGCCATGCTGCAGAAAGTGTCAAAACCAGAAATGCAGGACAGGCCATGGAGAAATGGCAGCCTTGCTACGCTGATGGGCGGGATGTAAATTGCCAACAGCCACTCTGGAGAAGTGTACGGTGTGTCCTGAAACATCGAAAAAACACAGCTTAGGGAGCATAGGGCACGTCCACTCATGGGCGTATAAATTGGGAAAACTAAAAATCAGCAAGACACAGGCACCCCAAAGTTTAGGGCTGCTCTGTTGACAAGAACCTCCACTTCATGACACCTTAAATATCCCAGGAAAGAGAAAAATGGATAAAGAAGTTGTGGTCCTTATGTACAATGGAATATCACTCAGACATGCAATCAATGTCATAAGGCTAGTAGAAGCAAGATGAATGGACTTAGGTACGACGATTCTAAGTGAAATAAGTCACACAGAAAAAGACACTTATCATAAGCTATCACTTATAGAGGGAATGTAAAAACCGCTACACTTGAACTGAATTACAAAACAGAACAGAGTCTCACGTTTAGAAAACACACTATGGCTGCTTAAAGGGAAAGGTGAGGTGGGGTGATGCATAAAACAAGGTTTTCAAATTCGCTCAGATACCGTTCCATACACCCAATATGTAATAGACAAGACCTACTCCTTGCTCAGTGAACTGGACTCAACACCCCCTATTCACCGCAGAAGAATATATGTGACTAGTAAGAATCTTAAATCCTATGTATTGATATCTGTCTGGATGTGAGTCCAGTGGGTGTAAAGCCGCATAAACACAGCCGTGAAAAGCAGCTAAACCTCATTATAAAAATAAATTACTTTTAAAAACCCGTAAAACAAAGACAGTGAAAGAGAGAGAAATTCTTACAAAATTCTTTCAGGGGCTGTGATGCAACCTGGATTGACCATATCTAGACCCACAGCTGGATGAGACATAAGGGTGGACACTCTTGGGGCTGAGAGGTTGGGTGAGGTTGGGTGAGCAAACGCAGACCCTTTAAAGGAATACTGCGTGGTACCCATCCCATGGGTCCCAAATCTCCAGGTTCAAGGGCATCTTCCTACATCGAAAACATGCATGAGAAACCCAGAAGATGGTACACCGTGTGATTTTGAAAGGTTTCTAAAACGCACCTCATTTCTCATCTCCTTGTGCTCGGTTTCGCCATTCCAGGTACTTTACTAGCAATCTCCCTACTTGGAGAATCAGCACCTTTAACCTCCTGTTCCCTACAGGTTGCAATTTGTCCTGAGGATGAACGGGAAGAGGGGCAACCAATGAGAGACTAGATCTAGGTGTTGGGACAGGCACAGGTCACTCTTTTTTCCCATCAGGAAGAAGAATTAACCACAGGCTCAGCCTGCCGCCCAGAAGCAGAATAGGGCCTGAGTCAATCCCGTGCGTTTGCGGCCAGCTCCCAAAAAAGACAGTTGAAAAATGGAGCTCAGGGGCACTGCAATTCACAAACCTGCTGAGTTATAAATGATAACTCTCGTCCAAAAATATATTGAGGGAAGGCAACGAAGAGGATTTGAAAGCAAGGCAGAATTGCAGGAAACAGATTTCAGGAGGTAGATTTGAATCGCCTTTAAAGCACATGAAAGGTGGCAAAACGTCGACAATGATGACCTTGGCCAAAAAGAGCGTATGCGTTTTTTCCTGAATATATTCAGGAAAAAACGCATACGCCCTTTTTGGCCAACCAAGCAACCTGGAAAGGCAAATCAGCGCTACAAAGAAGTCTCGCTTCCCATCGGTCAAAAGGGCCATGCTGCAAAAATTTTCAAAACCAGAAATGCAGGACAGGCCATGGAGAAATGGCAGCCTTGCTACGCTGATGGGAGGGATGTAAATTGCCAACAGCCACACTGGAGAAGTGTACGGTGTGTCCTGAAACTTCGAAAAAACACAGCTTAGGGAGCATAGGGCACGTCCACTCATGGTCGTATAAATTGGGAAAACTAAATTCAGCAAGACACAGGCACCCCAATGATTAGGGCTGCTCAGTTGACAAGAACCTCCACTTCATGACACCTTAAATATCCCAGGAAAGAAAAAAATGGATAAAGAATTTGTGGTCCTTATGTAAAATGGAATATCACTCAGACATGAAATAAATGTCATAAGGCTAGTAGAAGCAAGATGAGTGGATTTAGGAACGACGATTCTAAGTGAAATAAGTCACACAGAAAAAGACACTTATCATAAGCTATCACTTATAGAGGGAATGTAAAAACCGCTACACTTGAACTGAATTACAAAACAGAACAGAGTCACACGTTTAGAAAACACACTATGGCTGCTTAACGGGAAAGGTGAGGTGGGGTGATGCATAAAACAAGGGTTTCAAATTCGCTCACATACCGTTCCATACACCCAATATGTAATAGAAAAGACCTAAACCTTGCTCAGTGAACTGGACACAACACCCCCTATTCACCGCACAAGAATATATCTGACTAGTAAGAATCGTAAAACCTATGTATTGATATCTCTCTGGAAGTGAGTCAAGTGGGTGTAAAGCCGCATCAACACAGCCGTGAAAGGCCGCTAAACCCCATTATAAAAATAAATTACTTTTAAAAACCCGTAAAACAAAGACAGTGAAAGAGAGAGAAATCCTTCCAAAATTCGGTCAGGGGCTGTGATGCAACCTGGATTGACCATATCTAGACACACAGCTGGATGAGACATAAGGGTGGACACTCTTGGGGCTAAGAGGTTGGGTGAGGTTGGGTGAGCAAACGCACAACCTTTAAAGTAATACTGCGTGGTACGCATCCCATGGGTCCCAAATCTCCACGTTCAAGGGCATCTTCCTACATCGAAAACATACATGAGAAACCCAGAAGATGGTACACCGTGTGATTTTGAAAGGTTTCTAAAACGCACCTCATTTCTCATCTCCTTGTGCTCGGGTTCGCCATTCCAGGTACTTTACTAGCAATCTCCCTACTTGGAGAATCAGCACCTTTAACCTCCTGTTCCCTACAGGTTGCAATTTGTCCTGAGGATGAACGGGAAGAGGGGCAACCAATGAGAGACTAGATCTAGGTGTTGGGACAGGCACAGGTCACTCTATTTTCCCATCAGGAAGAAGAATTAACCACAGGCTCAGCCTGCCGCCCAGAAGCAGAATAGGGCCTGAGGCAATCCCGCGCTCTTGCGGCCAGTTCCCAAAAAAGCGAGTTGCAAAATGGAGCCCAGGGACACTGCCTTTCACAAACCCGCAGAGTTATAAATGATAACTCTCGTCCACAAATATATTGAGGGAAGGCAATGAAGAGGATTTGAAAGCAAGGCAGAATTGCAGGAAACAGGTTTCAGGAGGTAGATTCGAATCGCCTTTAAAGCACATGAAAAGCGGCAAAACTTCGACAATGATGCCCTTGGCCAAAAAGGGCGTATGCGTTTTTTCCTGAATATATTCAGGAAAAAACGCATACGCCCTTTTTGGCCAACCAAGCAACCTGGAAAGGCAAATCAGCGCTACAAAGTAGTCTCGCTTCCCATCGGTCAAAAGGGCCATGCTGCAAAAAGTGTCAAAACCAGAAATGCAGGACAGGCCATGGAGAAATGGCAGCCTTGCTACGCTGATGGGCGGGATGTAAATTGCCAACAGCCACTCTGGAGAAGTGTACGGTGTGTCCTGAAACATCTAAAACACACAGCTTAGGGAGCATAGGGCACATCCACTCATGGGCGTATAAATTGGGAAAACTAAAAATCAGCAAGACACAGGCACCCCAAAGTTTAGGGCTGCTCTGTTGACAAGAACCTCCACTTCATGACACCTTAAATATCCCAGGAAAGAGAAAAATGGATAAAGAAGTTGTGGTCCTTATGTACAATGGAATATCACGCAGACATGAAATCAATATCATAAGGCTAGAAGAAGCAAGATGAGTGGACTTAGGTACGATGATTCTAAGTGAAATAAGTCACACAGAAAAAGACACTTATCATAAGCTATCACTTATAGAGGGAATGTAAAAACCGCTACACTTGAACTGAGTTACAAAACAGAACAGAGTCACACGTTTAGAAAACACACTATGGCTGCTTAACGGGAAAGGTGAGGTGGGGTGATGCATAAAACAAGGGTTTCAAATTCGCTCACATACCGTTCCATACACCCAATATGTAATAGAAAAGACCGACTCCTTGCTCAGTGAACTGGACTCAACACCCCCTATTCACCGCACAAGAATATATGTGACTAGTAAGAATCTTAAAACCTATGTATTGATATCTGTCTGGAAGTGAGTCAAGTGGGTGTAAAGCCGCATAAACACAGCCGGGAAAAGCAGCTAAACCCCATTATAAAAATAAATTACTTTTAAAAACCCGTAATACGAAGACAGTGAAAGAGAGAGAAATTCTTACAAAATTCGTTCAGAGGCAGTGATGCAACCTGGATTGAACATATCTAGACCCACAGCTGGATGAGACATAAGGGTGGACACACTTGGGGCTGAGAGGTTGGGTGAGGTTGGGTGAGCAAACGCACAACCTTTAAAGTAATACTGCGTGGTACCCATTCCATGGGTCCCAAATCTCCAGGTTCAAGGGCATCTTCCTACATCGAAAACATGCATGAGAAACCCAGAAGATGGTACACCGTGTGATTTTGAAAGGTTTCTAAAACGCACCTCATTTCTCAACTCCTTGTGCTCCGGTTCGCCATTCCAGGTACGTTACTAGCAATCTCCCTACTTGGAGAATCAGCACCTTTAACCTCCTGTTCCCTACAAGTTGCAATTTGTCCTGAGGATGAACGGGAAGAGGGACAACCAATGAGAGACTAGATCTAGGTGTTGGGACAGGCACAGGTCACTCTATTTTCCCATCAGGAAGAAGAATTAACCACAGGCTCAGCCTGCCGCCCAGAAGCAGAATAGGGCCTGAGGCAATCCCGCGCTCTTACGGCCAGCTCCCAAAAAAGCGAGTTGAAAAATGGAGCCCAGGGACACTGCCATTCACAAACCCGCAGAGTTATAAATGATAACTCTCGTCCACAAATATATTGAGGGAAGGCAACGAAGAGGATTTGAAAGCAAGGCAGAATTGCAGGAAACAGGTTTCAGGAGGTAGATTCGAATCGCCTTTAAAGCACATGAAAAGTCGCAAAACGTCGACAATGATGCCCTTGGCCAAAAAGGGCGTATGCGTTTTTTCCTGAATATATTCAGGAAAAAACGCATACGCCCTTTTTGGCCAACCAAGCAACCTGGAAAGGCAAATCAGCGCTACAAATTAGTCTCGCTACCCATCGGTCAAAAGGGCCATGCTGCAAAAAGTGTCAAAACCAGAAATGCAGGATAGGCCATGGAGAAATGGCAGCCTTGCTACGCTGAGGGGTGGGATGTAAATTGCCAACAGCCACTCTGGAGAAGTGTACGGTGTGTCCTGAAACATCTAAAACACACAGCTTAGGGAGCATAGGGCACGTACACTCATGGGCGTATAAATTGGGAAAACTAAAAATCAGCAAGACACAGGCACCCCAAAGTTTAGGGCTGCTCTGTTGACAAGAACCTCCACTTCATGACACCTTAAATATCCCAGGAAAGAGAAAAATGGATAAAGAAGTTGTGGTCCTTATGTACAATGGAATATCACGCAGACATGAAATCAATATCATAAGGCTAGAAGAAGCAAGATGAGTGGACTTAGGTACGATGATTCTAAGTGAAATAAGTCACACAGAAAAAGACACTTATCATAAGCTCTCACTTATAGAGGGAATGTAAAAACCGCTACACTTGAACTGAGTTACAAAACAGAACAGAGTCACACGTTTAGAAAACACACTATGGCTGCTTAACGGGAAAGGTGAGGTGGGGTGATGCATAAAACAAGGGTTTCAAATTCGCTCACATACCGTTCCATACACCCAATATGTAATAGAAAAGACCGACTCCTTGCTCAGTGAACTGGACTCAACACCCCCTATTCACCGCACAAGAATATATGTGACTAGTAAGAATCTTAAAACCTATGTATTGATATCTGTCTGGAAGTGAGTCAAGTGGGTGTAAAGCCGCATAAACACAGCCGTGAAAAGCAGCTAAACCCCATTATAAAAATAAATTACTTTTAAAAACCCGTAAAACAAAGACAGTGAAAGGGAGAGAAATTCTTACAAAATTTGTTCAGAGGCTGTGATGCAACCTGGATTGACCATATCTAGACCCACAGCTGGATGAGTCATAACGGTGGACACACTTGGGGCTGAGAGGTTGGGTGAGGTTGGGTGAGCAAACACAGACCCTTTAAAGTAATACTGCGTGGTACCCATCCCATGGGTCCCAAATCTCCAGGTTCAAGGGCATCTTCCTACATCGAAAACATGCATGAGAAACCAAGAAGATGGTACACCGTGTGATTTTGAAAGGTTTCTAAAACGCACCTCATTTCTCATCTCCTTGTGTTCGGGTTCGCCATTCCAGCTACTTTACTAGCAATCTCCCTACTTGGAGAATCAGCACCTTTAACCTCCTGTTCCGTACAGGTTGCAATTTGTCCTGAGGATGAAAGGGAAGAGGGGCAACCAATGAGAGACTAGATCTAGGTGTTGGGACAGGCACAGGTCACTCTATTTTCCCATCAGGAAGAAGAATTAACCACAGGCTCAGCCTGCCGCCCAGAAGCAGAATAGGGCCTGAGGCAATCCCGTGCGTTTGCGGCCAGCTCCCAAAAAAGACAGTTGAAAAATGGAGCTCAGGGGCACTGCAATTCACAAACCTGCTGAGTTATAAATGATAAGTCTCGTCCAAAAATATATTGAGGGAAGGCAACGAAGAGGATTTGAAAGCAAGGCAGAATTGCAGGAAACAGATTTCAGGAGGTAGATTTGAATCGCCTTTAAAGCACATGAAAGGTGGCAAAACGTCGACAATGATGACCTTGGCCAAAAAGAGCGTATGCGTTTTTTCCTGAATATATTCAGGAAAAAACGCATACGCCCTTTTTGGCCAACCAAGCAACCTGGAAAGGCAAATCAGCGCTACAAAGAAGTCTCGCTTCCCATCGGTCAAAAGGGCCATGCTGCAAAAATTTTCAAAACCAGAAATGCAGGACAGGCCATGGAGAAATGGCAGCCTTGCTACGCTGATGGGAGGGATGTAAATTGCCAACAGCCACACTGGAGAAGTGTACGGTGTGTCCTGAAACTTCGAAAAAACACAGCTTAGGGAGCATAGGGCACGTCCACTCATGGTCGTATAAATTGGGAAAACTAAAAATCAGCAAGACACAGGCACCCCAATGATTAGGGCTGCTCAGTTGACAAGAACCTCCACTTCATGACACCTTAAATATCCCAGGAAAGAAAAAAATGGATAAAGAATTTGTGGTCCTTATGTAAAATGGAATATCACTCAGACATGAAATAAATGTCATAAGGCTAGTAGAAGCAAGATGAGTGGATTTAGGAACGACGATTCTAAGTGAAATAAGTCACACAGAAAAAGACACTTATCATAAGCTATCACTTATAGAGGGAATGTAAAAACCACTACACTTGAACTGAATTACAAAACAGAACAGAGTCACACGTTTAGAAAACACACTATGGCTGCTTAACGGGAAAGGTGAGGTGGGGTGATGCATAAAACAAGGGTTTCAAATTCGCTCACATACCGTTCCATACACCCAATATGTAATAGACAAGACCTACACCTTGCTCAGTGAACTGGACACAACACCCCCTATTCACCGCACAAGAATATATCTGACTAGTAAGAATCGTAAAACCTATGTATTGATATCTCTCTGGAAGTGAGTCAAGTGGGTGTAAAGCCGCATCAACACAGCCGTGAAAGGCCGCTAAACCCCATTATAAAAATAAATTACTTTTAAAAACCCGTAAAACAAAGACAGTGAAAGAGAGAGAAATCCTTCCAAAATTCGGTCAGGGGCTGTGATGCAACCTGGATTGACCATATCTAGACACACAGCTGGATGAGACATAAGGGTGGACACTCTTGGGGCTGAGAGGTTGGGTGAGGTTGGGTGAGCAAACGCACAACCTTTAAAGTAATACTGCGTGGTACGCATCCCATGGGTCCCAAATCTCCACGTTCAAGGGCATCTTCCTACATCGAAAACATACATGAGAAACCCAGAAGATGGTACACCGTGTGATTTTGAAAGGTTTCTAAAACGCACCTCATTTCTCATCTCCTTGTGCTCGGGTTCGCCATTCCAGGTACTTTACTAGCAATCTCCCTACTTGGAGAATCAGCACCTTTAACCTCCTGTTCCCTACAGGTTGCAATTTGTCCTGAGGATGAACGGGAAGAGGGGCAACCAATGAGAGACTAGATCTAGGTGTTGGGACAGGCACAGGTCACTCTATTTTCCCATCAGGAAGAAGAATTAACCACAGGCTCAGCCTGCCGCCCAGAAGCAGAATAGGGCCTGAGGCAATCCCGCGCTCTTGCGGCCAGTTCCCAAAAAAGCGAGTTGCAAAATGGAGCCCAGGGACACTGCCTTTCACAAACCCGCAGAGTTATAAATGATAACTCTCGTCCACAAATATATTGAGGGAAGGCAATGAAGAGGATTTGAAAGCAAGGCAGAATTGCAGGAAACAGGTTTCAGGAGGTAGATTCGAATCGCCTTTAAAGCACATGAAAAGCGGCAAAACTTCGACAATGATGCCCTTGGCCAAAAAGGGCGTATGCGTTTTTTCCTGAATATATTCAGGAAAAAACGCATACGCCCTTTTTGGCCAACCAAGCAACCTGGAAAGGCAAATCAGCGCTACAAAGTAGTCTCGCTTCCCATCGGTCAAAAGGGCCATGCTGCAAAAAGTGTCAAAACCAGAAATGCAGGACAGGCCATGGAGAAATGGCAGCCTTGCTACGCTGATGGGCGGGATGTAAATTGCCAACTGCCACTCTGGAGAAGTGTACGGTGTGTCCTGAAACATCTAAAACACACAGCTTAGGGAGCATAGGGCACATCCACTCATGGGCGTATAAATTGGGAAAACTAAAAATCAGCAAGACACAGGCACCCCAAAGTTTAGGGCTGCTCTGTTGACAAGAACCTCCACTTCATGACACCTTAAATATCCCAGGAAAGAGAAAAATGGATAAAGAAGTTGTGGTCCTTATGTACAATGGAATATCACGCAGACATGAAATCAATATCATAAGGCTAGAAGAAGCAAGATGAGTGGACTTAGGTACGATGATTCTAAGTGAAATAAGTCACACAGAAAAAGACACTTATCATAAGCTATCACTTATAGAGGGAATGTAAAAACCGCTACACTTGAACTGAGTTACAAAACAGAACAGAGTCACACGTTTAGAAAACACACTATGGCTGCTTAACGGGAAAGGTGAGGTGGGGTGATGCATAAAACAAGGGTTTCAAATTCGCTCACATACCGTTCCATACACCCAATATGTAATAGAAAAGACCGACTCCTTGCTCAGTGAACTGGACTCAACACCCCCTATTCACCGCACAAGAATATATGTGACTAGTAAGAATCTTAAAACCTATGTATTGATATCTGTCTGGAAGTGAGTCAAGTGGGTGTAAAGCCGCATAAACACAGCCGGGAAAAGCAGCTAAACCCCATTATAAAAATAAATTACTTTTAAAAAACCGTAATACAAAGACAGTGAAAGAGAGAGAAATTCTTACAAAATTCGTTCAGAGGCTGTGATGCAACCTGGATTGAACATATCTAGACCCACAGCTGGATGAGACATAAGGGTGGACACACTTGGGGCTGAGAGGTTGGGTGAGGTTGGGTGAGCAAACGCACAACCTTTAAAGTAATACTGCGTGGTACCCATTCCATGGGTCCCAAATCTCCAGGTTCAAGGGCATCTTCCTACAACGAAAACATGCATGAGAAACCCAGAAGATGGTACACCGTGTGATTTTGAAAGGTTTCTAAAACGCACCTCATTTCTCATCTCCTTGTGCTCGGGTTCGCCATTCCAGGTACGTTACTAGCAATCTCCCTACTTGGAGAATCAGCACCTTTAACCTCCTGTTCCCTACAGGTTGCAATTTGTCCTGAGGATGAACGGGAAGAGGGACAACCAATGAGAGACTAGATCTAGGTGTTGGGACAGGCACAGGTCACTCTATTTTCCCATCAGGAAGAAGAATTAACCACAGGCTCAGCCTGCTGCCCAGAAGCAGAATAGGGCCTGAGGCAATCCCGCGCTCTTACGGCCAGCTCCCAAAAAAGCGAGTTGAAAAATGGAGCCCAGGGACACTGCCATTCACAAACCCGCAGAGTTATAAATGATAACTCTCGTCCACAAATATATTGAGGGAAGGCAACGAAGAGGATTTGAAAGCAAGGCAGAATTGCAGGAAACAGGTTTCAGGAGGTAGATTCGAATCGCCTTTAAAGCACATGAAAAGTCGCAAAACGTCGACAATGATGCCCTTGGCCAAAAAGGGCGTATGCGTTTTTTCCTGAATATATTCAGGAAAAAACGCATACGCCCTTTTTGGCCAACCAAGCAACCTGGAAAGGCAAATCAGCGCTACAAATTAGTCTCGCTACCCATCGGTCAAAAGGGCCATGCTGCAAAAAGTGTCAAAACCAGAAATGCAGGATAGGCCATGGAGAAATGGCAGCCTTGCTACGCTGAGGGGTGGGATGTAAATTGCCAACAGCCACTCTGGAGAAGTGTACGGTGTGTCCTGAAACATCTAAAACACACAGCTTAGGGAGCATAGGGCACGTCCACTCATGGGCGTATAAATTGGGAAAACTAAAAATCAGCAAGACACAGGCACCCCAAAGTTTAGGGCTGCTCTGTTGACAAGAACCTCCACTTCATGACACCTTAAATATCCCAGGAAAGAGAAAAATGGATAAAGAAGTTGTGGTCCTTATGTACAATGGAATATCACGCAGACATGAAATCAATATCATAAGGCTAGAAGAAGCAAGATGAGTGGACTTAGGTACGATGATTCTAAGTGAAATAAGTCACACAGAAAAAGACACTTATCATAAGCTATCACTTATAGAGGGAATGTAAAAACCGCTACACTTGAACTGAGTTACAAAACAGAACAGAGTCACACGTTTAGAAAACACACTATGGCTGCTTAACGGGAAAGGTGAGGTGGGGTGATGCATAAAACAAGGGTTTCAAATTCGCTCAGATACCGTTCCATACACCCAATATGTAATAGAAAAGACCGACTCCTTGCTCAGTGAACTGGACTCAACACCCCCTATTCACCGCACAAGAATATATGTGACTAGTAAGAATCTTAAAACCTATGTATTGATATCTGTCTGGAAGTGAGTCAAGTGGGTGTAAAGCCGCATAAACACAGCCGGGAAAAGCAGCTAAACCCCATTATAAAAATAAATTACTTTTAAAAACCCGTAAAACAAAGACAGTGAAAGGGAGAGAAATTCTTACAAAATTTGTTCAGAGGCTGTGATGCAACCTGGATTGACCATATCTAGACCCACAGCTGGATGAGTCATAAGGGTGGACACACTTCGGGCTGAGAGGTTGGGTGAGGTTGGGTGAGCAAACACAGACCCTTTAAAGTAATACTGCGTGGTACCCATCCCATGGGTCCCAAATCTCCAGGTTCAAGGGCATCTTCCTACATCGAAAACATGCATGAGAAACCAAGAAGATGGTACACCGTGTGATTTTGAAAGGTTTCTAAAACGCACCTCATTTCTCATCTCCTTGTGTTCGGGTTCGCCATTCCAGCTACTTTACTAGCAATCTCCCTACTTGGAGAATCAGCACCTTTAACCTCCTGTTCCGTACAGGTTGCAATTTGTCCTGAGGATGAAAGGGAAGAGGGGCAACCAATGAGAGACTAGATCTAGGTGTTGGGACAGGCAAAGGTCACTCTATTTTCCCATCAGGAAGAAGAATTAACCACAGGCTCAGCCTGCCGCCCAGAAGCAGAATAGGGCCTGAGGCAATCCCGTGCGTTTGTGGCCAGCTCCCAAAAAAGACAGTTGAAAAATGGAGCTCAGGGGCACTGCAATTCACAAACCTGCTGAGTTATAAATGATAACTCTGGTCCAAAAATATATTGAGGGAAGGCAACGAAGAGGATTTGAAAGCAAGGCAGAATTGCAGGAAACAGATTTCAGGAGGTAGATTTGAATCGCCTTTAAAGCACATGAAAGGTGGCAAAACGTCGACAATGATGACCTTGGCCAAAAAGAGCGTATGCGTTTTTTCCTGAATATATTCAGGAAAAAACGCATACGCCCTTTTTGGCCAACCAAGCAACCTGGAAAGGCAAATCAGCGCTACAAAGAAGTCTCGCTTCCCATCGGTCAAAAGGGCCATGCTGCAAAAATTTTCAAAACCAGAAATGCAGGACAGGCCATGGAGAAATGGCAGCCTTGCTACGCTGATGGGAGGGATGTAAATTGCCAACAGCCACACTGGAGAAGTGTACGGTGTGTCCTGAAACTTCGAAAAAACACAGCTTAGGGAGCATAGGGCACGTCCACTCATGGTCGTATAAATTGGGAAAACTAAAAATCAGCAAGACACAGGCACCCCAATGATTAGGGCTGCTCAGTTGACAAGAACCTCCACTTCATGACACCTTAAATATCCCAGGAAAGAAAAAAATGGATAAAGAATTTGTGGTCCTTATGTAAAATGGAATATCACTCAGACATGAAATAAATGTCATAAGGCTAGTAGAAGCAAGATGAGTGGATTTAGGAACGACGATTCTAAGTGAAATAAGTCACACAGAAAAAGACACTTATCATAAGCTATCACTTATAGAGGGAATGTAAAAACCGCTACACTTGAACTGAATTACAAAACAGAACAGAGTCACACGTTTAGAAAACACACTATGGCTGCTTAACGGGAAAGGTGAGGTGGGGTGATGCATAAAACAAGGGTTTCAAATTCGCTCACATACCGTTCCATACACCCAATATGTAATAGACAAGACCTACACCTTGCTCAGTGAACTGGACACAACACCCCATATTCACCGCACAAGAATATATCTGACTAGTAAGAATCGTAAAACCTATGTATTGATATCTCTCTGGAAGTGAGTCAAGTGGGTGTAAAGCCGCATCAACACAGCCGTGAAAGGCCGCTAAACCCCATTATAAAAATAAATTACTTTTAAAAACCCGTAAAACAAAGACAGTGAAAGAGAGAGAAATCCTTCCAAAATTCGGTCAGGGGCTGTGATGCAACCTGGATTGACCATATCTAGACACACAGCTGGATGAGACATAAGGGTGGACACTCTTGGGGCTGAGAGGTTGGGTGAGGTTGGGTGAGCAAACGCACAACCTTTAAAGTAATACTGCGTGGTACGCATCCCATGGGTCCCAAATCTCCACGTTCAAGGGCATCTTCCTACATCGAAAACATACATGAGAAACCCAGAAGATGGTACACCGTGTGATTTTGAAAGGTTTCTAAAACGCACCTCATTTCTCATCTCCTTGTGCTCGGGTTCGCCATTCCAGGTACTTTACTAGCAATCTCCCTACTTGGAGAATCAGCACCTTTAACCTCCTGTTCCCTACAGGTTGCAATTTGTCCTGAGGATGAACGGGAAGAGGGACAACCAATGAGAGACTAGATCTAGGTGTTGGGACAGGCACAGGTCACTCTATTTTCCCATCAGGAAGAAGAATTAACCACAGGCTCAGCCTGCCGCCCAGAAGCAGAATAGGGCCTGAGGCAATCCCGCGCTCTTACGGCCAGCTCCCAAAAAAGCGAGTTGAAAAATGGAGCCCAGGGACACTGCCATTCACAAACCCGCAGAGTTATAAATGATAACTCTCGTCCACAAATATATTGAGGGAAGGCAACGAAGAGGATTTGAAAGCAAGGCAGAATTGCAGGAAACAGGTTTCAGGAGGTAGATTCGAATCGCCTTTAAAGCACATGAAAAGCGGCAAAACTTCGACAATGATGCCCTTGGCCAAAAAGGGCGTATGCGTTTTTTCCTGAATATATTCAGGAAAAAACGCATACGCCCTTTTTGGCCAACCAAGCAACCTGGAAAGGCAAATCAGCGCTACAAAGTAGTCTCGCTTCCCATCGGTCAAAAGGGCCATGCTGCAAAAAGTGTCAAAACCAGAAATGCAGGACAGGCCATGGAGAAATGGCAGCCTTGCTACGCTGATGGGCGGGATGTAAATTGCCAACAGCCACTCTGGAGAAGTGTACGGTGTGTCCTGAAACATCTAAAACACACAGCTTAGGGAGCATAGGGCACATCCACTCATGGGCGTATAAATTGGGAAAACTAAAAATCAGCAAGACACAGGCACCCCAAAGTTTAGGGCTGCTCTGTTGACAAGAACCTCCACTTCATGACACCTTAAATATCCCAGGAAAGAGAAAAATGGATAAAGAAGTTGTGGTCCTTATGTACAATGGAATATCACGCAGACATGAAATCAATATCATAAGGCTAGAAGAAGCAAGATGAGTGGACTTAGGTACGATGATTCTAAGTGAAATAAGTCACACAGAAAAAGACACTTATCATAAGCTATCACTTATAGAGGGAATGTAAAAACCGCTACACTTGAACTGAGTTACAAAACAGAACAGAGTCACACGTTTAGAAAACACACTATGGCTGCTTAACGGGAAAGGTGAGGTGGGGTGATGCATAAAACAAGGGTTTCAAATTCGCTCACATACCGTTCCATACACCCAATATGTAATAGAAAAGACCGACTCCTTGCTCAGTGAACTGGACTCAACACCCCCTATTCACCGCACAAGAATATATGTGACTAGTAAGAATCTTAAAACCTATGTATTGATATCTGTCTGGAAGTGAGTCAAGTGGGTGTAAAGCCGCATAAACACAGCCGGGAAAAGCAGCTAAACCCCATTATAAAAATAAATTACTTTTAAAAACCCGTAATACAAAGACAGTGAAAGAGAGAGAAATTCTTACAAAATTCGTTCAGAGGCTGTGATGCAACCTGGATTGAACATATCTAGACCCACAGCTGGATGAGACATAAGGGTGGACACACTTGGGGCTGAGAGGTTGGGTGAGGTTGGGTGAGCAAACGCACAACCTTTAAAGTAATACTGCGTGGTACCCATTCCATGGGTCCCAAATCTCCAGGTTCAAGGGCATCTTCCTACATCGAAAACATGCATGAGAAACCCAGAAGATGGTACACCGTGTGATTTTGAAAGGTTTCTAAAACGCACCTCATTTCTCATCTCCTTGTGCTCGGGTTCGCCATTCCAGGTACGTTACTAGCAATCTCCCTACTTGGAGAATCAGCACCTTTAACCTCCTGTTCCCTACAGGTTGCAATTTGTCCTAAGGATGAACGGGAAGAGGGACAACCAATGAGAGACTAGATCTAGGTGTTGGGACAGGCACAGGTCACTCTATTTTCCCATCAGGAAGAAGAATTAACCACAGGCTCAGCCTGCCGCCCAGAAGCAGAATAGGGCCTGAGGCAATCCCGCGCTCTTACGGCCAGCTCCCAAAAAAGCGAGTTGAAAAATGGAGCCCAGGGACACTGCCATTCACAAACCCGCAGAGTTATAAATGATAACTCTCGTCCACAAATATATTGAGGGAAGGCAACGAAGAGGATTTGAAAGCAAGGCAGAATTGCAGGAAACAGGTTTCAGGAGGTAGATTCGAATCGCCTTTAAAGCACATGAAAAGTCGCAAAACGTCGACAATGATGCCCTTGGCCAAAAAGGGCGTATGCGTTTTTTCCTGAATATATTCAGGAAAAAACGCATACGCCCTTTTTGGCCAACCAAGCAACCTGGAAAGGCAAATCAGCGCTACAAATTAGTCTCGCTACCCATCGGTCAAAAGGGCCATGCTGCAAAAAGTGTCAAAACCAGAAATGCAGGATAGGCCATGGAGAAATGGCAGCCTTGCTACGCTGAGGGGTGGGATGTAAATTGCCAACAGCCACTCTGGAGAAGTGTACGGTGTGTCCTGAAACATCTAAAACACACAGCTTAGGGAGCATAGGGCACGTCCACTCATGGGCGTATAAATTGGGAAAACTAAAAATCAGCAAGACACAGGCACCCCAAAGTTTAGGGCTGCTCTGTTGACAAGAACCTCCACTTCATGACACCTTAAATATCCCAGGAAAGAGAAAAATGGATAAAGAAGTTGTGGTCCTTATGTACAATGGAATATCACGCAGACATGAAATCAATATCATAAGGCTAGAAGAAGCAAGATGAGTGGACTTAGGTACGATGATTCTAAGTGAAATAAGTCACACAGAAAAAGACACTTATCATAAGCTATCACTTATAGAGGGAATGTAAAAACCGCTACACTTGAACTGAGTTACAAAACAGAACAGAGTCACACGTTTAGAAAACACACTATGGCTGCTTAACGGGAAAGGTGAGGTGGGGTGATGCATAAAACAAGGGTTTCAAATTCGCTCAGATACCGTTCCATACACCCAATATGTAATAGAAAAGACCGACTCCTTGCTCAGTGAACTGGACTCAACACCCCCTATTCACCGCACAAGAATATATGTGACTAGTAAGAATCTTAAAACCTATGTATTGATATCTGTCTGGAAGTGAGTCAAGTGGGTGTAAAGCCGCATAAACACAGCCGTGAAAAGCAGCTAAACCCCATTATAAAAATAAATTACTTTTAAAAACCCGTAAAACTAAGACAGTGAAAGGGAGAGAAATTCTTACAAAATTTGTTCAGAGGCTGTGATGCAACCTGGATTGACCATATCTAGACCCACAGCTGGATGAGTCATAAGGGTGGACACACTTGGGGCTGAGAGGTTGGGTGAGGTTGGGTGAGCAAACACAGACCCTTTAAAGTAATACTGCGTGGTACCCATCCCATGGGTCCCAAATCTCCAGGTTCAAGGGCATCTTCCTACATCGAAAACATGCATGAGAAACCAAGAAGATGGTACACCGTGTGATTTTGAAAGGTTTCTAAAACGCACCTCATTTCTCATCTCCTTGTGTTCGGGTTCGCCATTCCAGCTACTTTACTAGCAATCTCCCTACTTGGAGAATCAGCACCTTTAACCTCCTGTTCCGTACAGGTTGCAATTTGTCCTGAGGATGAAAGGGAAGAGGGGCAACCAATGAGAGACTAGATCTAGGTGTTGGGACAGGCACAGGTCACTCTATTTTCCCATCAGGAAGAAGAATTAACCACAGGCTCAGCCTGCCGCCCAGAAGCAGAATAGGGCCTGAGGCAATCCCGTGCGTTTGTGGCCAGCTCCCAAAAAAGACAGTTGAAAAATGGAGCTCAGGGGCACTGCAATTCACAAACCTGCTGAGTTATAAATGATAACTCTGGTCCAAAAATATATTGAGGGAAGGCAACGAAGAGGATTTGAAAGCAAGGCAGAATTGCAGGAAACAGATTTCAGGAGGTAGATTTGAATCGCCTTTAAAGCACATGAAAGGTGGCAAAACGTCGACAATGATGACCTTGGCCAAAAAGAGCGTATGCGTTTTTTCCTGAATATATTCAGGAAAAAACGCATACGCCCTTTTTGGCCAACCAAGCAACCTGGAAAGGCAAATCAGCGCTACAAAGAAGTCTCGCTTCCCATCGGTCAAAAGGGCCATGCTGCAAAAATTTTCAAAACCAGAAATGCAGGACAGGCCATGGAGAAATGGCAGCCTTGCTACGCTGATGGGAGGGATGTAAATTGCCAACAGCCACACTGGAGAAGTGTACGGTGTGTCCTGAAACTTCGAAAAAACACAGCTTAGGGAGCATAGGGCACGTCCACTCATGGTCGTATAAATTGGGAAAACTAAAAATCAGCAAGACACAGGCACCCCAATGATTAGGGCTGCTCAGTTGACAAGAACCTCCACTTCATGACACCTTAAATATCCCAGGAAAGAAAAAAATGGATAAAGAATTTGTGGTCCTTATGTAAAATGGAATATCACTCTGACATGAAATAAATGTCATAAGGCTAGTAGAAGCAAGATGAGTGGATTTAGGAACGACGATTCTAAGTGAAATAAGTCACACAGAAAAAGACACTTATCATAAGCTATCACTTATAGAGGGAATGTAAAAACCGCTACACTTGAACTGAATTACAAAACAGAACAGAGTCACACGTTTAGAAAACACACTATGGCTGCTTAACGGGAAAGGTGAGGTGGGGTGATGCATAAAACAAGGGTTTCAAATTCGCTCACATACCGTTCCATACACCCAATATGTAATAGAAAAGACCTACACCTTGCTCAGTGAACTGGACACAACACCCCCTATTCACCGCACAAGAATATATCTGACTAGTAAGAATCGTAAAACCTATGTATTGATATCTCTCTGGAAGTGAGTCAAGTGGGTGTAAAGCCGCATCAACACAGCCGTGAAAGGCCGCTAAACCCCATTATAAAAATAAATTACTTTTAAAAACCCGTAAAACAAAGACAGTGAAAGAGAGAGAAATCCTTCCAAAATTCGGTCAGGGGCTGTGATGCAACCTGGATTGACCATATCTAGACACACAGCTGGATGAGACATAAGGGTGGACACTCTTGGGGCTGAGAGGTTGGGTGAGGTTGGGTGAGCAAACGCACAACCTTTAAAGTAATACTGCGTGGTACGCATCCCATGGGTCCCAAATCTCCACGTTCAAGGGCATCTTCCTACATCGAAAACATACATGAGAAACCCAGAAGATGGTACACCGTGTGATTTTGAAAGGTTTCTAAAACGCACCTCATTTCTCATCTCCTTGTGCTCGGGTTCGCCATTCCAGGTACTTTACTAGCAATCTCCCTACTTGGAGAATCAGCACCTTTAACCTCCTGTTCCCTACAGGTTGCAATTTGTCCTGAGGATGAACGGGAAGAGGGGCAACCAATGAGAGACTAGATCTAGGTGTTGGGACAGGCACAGGTCACTCTATTTTCCCATCAGGAAGAAGAATTAACCACAGGCTCAGCCTGCCGCCCAGAAGCAGAATAGGGCCTGAGGCAATCCCGCGCTCTTGCGGCCAGTTCCCAAAAAAGCGAGTTGAAAAATGGAGCCCAGGGACACTGCCTTTCACAAACCCGCAGAGTTATAAATGATAACTCTCGTCCACAAATATATTGAGGGAAGGCAATGAAGAGGATTTGAAAGCAAGGCAGAATTGCAGGAAACAGGTTTCAGGAGGTAGATTCGAATCGCCTTTAAAGCACATGAAAAGCGGCAAAACTTCGACAATGATGCCCTTGGCCAAAAAGGGCGTATGCGTTTTTTCCTGAATATATTCAGGAAAAAACGCATACGCCCTTTTTGGCCAACCAAGCAACCTGGAAAGGCAAATCAGCGCTACAAAGTAGTCTCGCTTCCCATCGGTCAAAAGGGCCATGCTGCAAAAAGTGTCAAAAACAGAAATGCAGGACAGGCCATGGAGAAATGGCAGCCTTGCTACGCTGATGGGCGGGATGTAAATTGCCAACAGCCACTCTGGAGAAGTGTACGGTGTGTCCTGAAACATCTAAAACACACAGCTTAGGGAGCATAGGGCACATCCACTCATGGGCGTATAAATTGGGAAAACTAAAAATCAGCAAGACACAGGCACCCCAAAGTTTAGGGCTGCTCTGTTGACAAGAACCTCCACTTCATGACACCTTAAATATCCCAGGAAAGAGAAAAATGGATAAAGAAGTTGTGGTCCTTATGTACAATGGAATATCACGCAGACATGAAATCAATATCATAAGGCTAGAAGAAGCAAGATGAGTGGACTTAGGTACGATGATTCTAAGTGAAATAAGTCACACAGAAAAAGACACTTATCATAAGCTATCACTTATAGAGGGAATGTAAAAACCGCTACACTTGAACTGAGTTACAAAACAGAACAGAGTCACACGTTTAGAAAACACACTATGGCTGCTTAACGGGAAAGGTGAGGTGGGGTGATGCATAAAACAAGGGTTTCAAATTCGCTCACATACCGTTCCATACACCCAATATGTAATAGAAAAGACCGACTCCTTGCTCAGTGAACTGGACTCAACACCCCCTATTCACCGCACAAGAATATATGTGACTAGTAAGAATCTTAAAACCTATGTATTGATATCTGTCTGGAAGTGAGTCAAGTGGGTGTAAAGCCGCATAAACACAGCCGGGAAAAGCAGCTAAACCCCATTATAAAAATAAATTACTTTTAAAAACCCGTAATACAAAGACAGTGAAAGAGAGAGAAATTCTTACAAAATTCGTTCAGAGGCTGTGATGCAACCTGGATTGAACATATCTAGACCCACAGCTGGATGAGACATAAGGGTGGACACACTTGGGGCTGAGAGGTTGGGTGAGGTTGGGTGAGCAAACGCACAACCTTTAAAGTAATACTGCGTGGTACCCATTCCATGGGTCCCAAATCTCCAGGTTCAAGGGCATCTTCCTACATCGAAAACATGCATGAGAAACCCAGAAGATGGTACACCGTGTGATTTTGAAAGGTTTCTAAAACACACCCCATTTCTCATCTCCTTGTGCTCGGGTTCGCCTTTCCAGCTACTTTACTAGCAATCAACTTACTTGGAGAATCAGCACCTTTAACCTCCTGTTCCCTACAGGTTGCAATTTGTACTGAGGATGAACGGGAAGAGGGGCAACCAATGAGAGACTAGATCTAGGTGTTGGGACAGGCACAGGTCACTCTATTTTCCCATCAGGAAGAAGAATTAACCACAGGCTCAGCCTGCCGCCCAGAAGCAGAATAGGGCCTGAGGCAATCCCGCGCTCTTATGGCCAGCTCCCAAAAATGCGAGTTGAAAAATGGAGCCCAGGGACACTGCCATTCACAAACCCGCAGAGTTATAAATGATAACTCTCGTCCACAAATATATTGAGGGAAGGCAACGAAGAGGATTTGAAAGCAAGGCAGAATTGCAGGAAACAAGTTTCAGGAGGTAGATTCGAATCGCCTTTAAAGCACATGAAAAGTCGCAAAACGTCGACAATGATGCCCTTGGCCAAAAAGGGCGTATGCGTTTTTTCCTGAATATATTCAGGAAAAAACGCATACGCCCTTTTTGGCCAACCAAGCAACCTGGAAAGGCAAATCAGCGCTACAAATTAGTCTCGCTACCCATCGGTCAAAAGGGCCATGCTGCAAAAAGTGTCAAAACCAGAAATGCAGGATAGGCCATGGAGAAATGGCAGCCTTGCTACGCTGAGGGGTGGGATGTAAATTGCCAACAGCCACTCTGGAGAAGTGTACGGTGTGTCCTGAAACATCTAAAACACACAGCTTAGGGAGCATAGGGCACGTCCACTCATGGGCGTATAAATTGGGAAAACTAAAAATCAGCAAGACACAGGCACCCCAAAGTTTAGGGCTGCTCTGTTGACAAGAACCTCCACTTCATGACACCTTAAATATCCCAGGAAAGAGAAAAATGGATAAAGAAGTTGTGGTCCTTATGTACAATGGAATATCACGCAGACATGAAATCAATATCATAAGGCTAGAAGAAGCAAGATGAGTGGACTTAGGTACGATGATTCTAAGTGAAATAAGTCACACAGAAAAAGACACTTATCATAAGCTATCACTTATAGAGGGAATGTAAAAACCGCTACACTTGAACTGAGTTACAAAACAGAACAGAGTCACACGTTTAGAAAACACACTATGGCTGCTTAACGGGAAAGGTGAGGTGGGGTGATGCATAAAACAAGGGTTTCAAATTCGCTCAGATACCGTTCCATACACCCAATATGTAATAGAAAAGACCGACTCCTTGCTCAGTGAACTGGACTCAACACCCCCTATTCACCGCACAAGAATATATGTGACTAGTAAGAATCTTAAAACCTATGTATTGATATCTGTCTGGAAGTGAGTCAAGTGGGTGTAAAGCCGCATAAACACAGCCGTGAAAAGCAGCTAAACCCCATTATAAAAATAAATTACTTTTAAAAACCCGTAAAACAAAGACAGTGAAAGGGAGAGAAATTCTTACAAAATTTGTTCAGAGGCTGTGATGCAACCTGGATTGACCATATCTAGACCCACAGCTGGATGAGTCATAAGGGTGGACACACTTGGGGCTGAGAGGTTGGGTGAGGTTGGGTGAGCAAACACAGACCCTTTAAAGTAATACTGCGTGGTACCCATCCCATGGGTCCCAAATCTCCAGGTTCAAGGGCATCTTCCTACATCGAAAACATGCATGAGAAACCAAGAAGATGGTACACCGTGTGATTTTGAAAGGTTTCTAAAACGCACCTCATTTCTCATCTCCTTGTGTTCGGGTTCGCCATTCCAGCTACTTTACTAGCAATCTCCCTACTTGGAGAATCAGCACCTTTAACCTCCTGTTCCGTACAGGTTGCAATTTGTCCTGAGGATGAAAGGGAAGAGGGGCAACCAATGAGAGACTAGATCTAGGTGTTGGGACAGGCACAGGTCACTCTATTTTCCCATCAGGAAGAAGAATTAACCACTGGCTCAGCCTACCGCCGGGAACCAGAATAGGGCCTTAGGCAATCCCCTGGGTTTGCGGCCAGCTCCCAAAAAAGACAGTTGAAAAATAGAGCTCAGGGGCACTGCAATTCACAAACCTGCTGAGTTATAAATGATAACTCTCGTCCAAAAATATATTGAGGGAAGGCAACGAAGAGGATTTGAAAGCAAGGCAGAATTGCAGGAAACAGATTTCAGGAGGTAGATACGAATCGCCTTTAAAGCACATGAAAGGTGGCAAAACGTCGACAATGATGACCTTGGCCAAAAAGAGCGTATGCGTTTTTTCCTGAATATATTCAGGAAAAAACGCATACGCCCTTTTTGGCCAACCAAGCAACCTGGAAAGGCAAATCAGCGCTACAAAGAAGTCTCGCTTCCCATCGGTCAAAAGGGCCATGCTGCAAAAATTTTCAAAACCAGAAATGCAGGACAGGCCATGGAGAAATGGCAGCCTTGCTACGCTGATGGGAGGGATGTAAATTGCCAACAGCCACACTGGAGAAGTGTACGGTGTGTCCTGAAACTTCGAAAAAACACAGCTTAGGGAGCATAGGGCACGTCCACTCATGGTCGTATAAATTGGGAAAACTAAAAATCAGCAAGACACAGGCACCCCAATGATTAGGGCTGCTCAGTTGACAAGAACCTCCACTTCATGACACCTTAAATATCCCAGGAAAGAAAAAAATGGATAAAGAAGTTGTGGTCCTTATGTAAAATGGAATATCACTCAGACATGAAATAAATGTCATAAGGCTAGTAGAAGCAAGATGAGTGGATTTAGGAACGACGAATCTAAGTGAAATAAGTCACACAGAAAAAGACACTTATCATAAGCTATCACTTATAGAGGGAATGTAAAAACCGCTACACTTGAACTGAATTACAAAACAGAACAGAGTCACACGTTTAGAAAACACACTATGGCTGCTTAACGGGAAAGGTGAGGTAGGGTGATGCATAAAACAAGGGTTTCAAATTCGCTCACATACCGTTCCATACACCCAATATGGAATAGACAAGACCTACTCCTTGCTCAGTGAACTGGACACAACACCCCCTATTCACCGCACAAGAATATATCTGACTAGTAAGAATCGTAAAACCTATGTATTGATATCTCTCTGGAAGTGAGTCAAGTGGGTGTAAAGCCGCATCAACACAGCCGTGAAAGGCCGCTAAACCCCATTATAAAAATAAATTACTTTTAAAAACCCGTAAAACAAAGACAGTGAAAGAGAGAGAAATTCTTCCAAACTTCGGTCAGGGGCTGTGATGCAACCTGGATTGACCATACCTAGACACACAGCTGGATGAGACATAAGGGTGGACACTCTTGGGGCTGAGAGGTTGGGTGAGGTTGGGTGAACAAACGCACAACCTTTAAAGTAATACTGCGTTGTACGCATCCCATGGGTCCCAAATCTCCAGGTTCAAGGGCATCTTCCTACATCGAAAACATACATGAGAAACCCAGAAGATGGTACACCGTGTGATTTTGAAAGGTTTCTAAAAGGCACCTCATTTCTCATCTCCTTGTGCTCGGGTTCGCCATTCCAGGTACTTTACTAGCAATCTCCCTACTTGGAGAATCAGCACCTTTAACCTCCTGTTCCCTACAGGTTGCAATTTGTCCTGAGGATGAACGGGAAGAGGGGCAACCAATGAGAGACTAGATCTAGGTGTTGGGACAGGCACAGGTCACTCTATTTTCCCATCAGGAAGAAGAATTAACCACAGGCTCAGCCTGACGCCCAGAAGCAGAATAGGGCCTGAGGCAATCCCGCGCTCTTGCGGCCAGCTCCCAAAAAAGCGAGTTGCAAAATGGAGCCCAGGGACACTGCCTTTCACAAACCCGCAGAGTTATAAATGATAACTCTCGTCCACAAATATATTGAGGGAAGGCAATGAAGAGGATTTGAAAGCAAGGCAGAATTGCAGGAAACAGGTTTCAGGAGGTAGATTCGAATCGCCTTTAAAGCACATGAAAAGTCGCAAATCGTCGACAATGATGCCCTTGGCCAAAAAGGGCGTATGCGTTTTTTCCTGAATATATTCAGGAAAAAACGCATACGCCCTTTTTGGCCAACCAAGCAACCTGGAAAGGCAAATCAGCGCTACAAAGTAGTCTCGCTTCCCATCGGTCAAAAGGGCCATGCTGCAAAAAGTGTCAAAACCAGAAATGCAGGACAGGCCATGGAGAAATGGCAGCCTTGCTACGCTGATGGGCGGGATGTAAATTGCCAACAGCCACTCTGAAGAAGTGTACGGTGTGTCCAGAAACATCTAAAACACACAGCTTAGGGAGCATAGGGCACGTCCACTCATGGGCGTATAAATTGGGAAAACTAAAAATCAGCAAGACACAGGCACCCCAAAGTTTAGGGCTGCTCTGTTGACAAGAACCTCCACTTCATGACACCTTAAATATCCCAGGAAAGAGAAAAATGGATAAAGAAGTTGTGGTCCTTATGTACAATGGAATATCACGCAGACATGAAATCAATATCATAAGGCTAGAAGAAGCAAGATGAGTGGACTTAGGTACGATGATTCTAAGTGAAATAAGTCACACAGAAAAAGACACTTATCATAAGCTATCACTTATAGAGGGAATGTAAAAACCGCTACACTTGAACTGAGTTACAAAACAGAACAGAGTCACACGTTTAGAAAACACACTATGGCTGCTTAACGGGAAAGGTGAGGTGGGGTGATGCATAAAACAAGGGTTTCAAATTCGCTCACATACCGTTCCATACACCCAATATGTAATAGAAAAGACCGACTCCTTGCTCAGTGAACTGGACTCAACACCCCCTATTCACCGCACAAGAATATATGTGACTAGTAAGAATCTTAAAACCTATGTATTGATATCTGTCTGGAAGTGAGTCAAGTGGGTGTAAAGCCGCATAAACACAGCCGGGAAAAGCAGCTAAACTCCATTATAAAAATAAATTACTTTTAAAAACCCGTAAAACAAAGACAGTGAAAGAGAGAGAAATTCTTACAAAATTCGTTCAGAGGCTGTGATGCAACCTGGATTGAACATATCTAGACCCACAGCTGGATGAGACATAAGGGTGGACACACTTGGGGCTGAGAGGTTGGGTGAGGTTGGGTGAGCAAACACAGACCCTTTAAAGTAATACTGCGTGGTACCCATCCCATGGGTCCCAAATCTCCAGGTTCAAGGGCATCTTCCTACATCAAAAACATGCATGAGAAACCCAGAAGATGGTACACCGTGTGATTTTGAAAGGTTTCTAAAACGCACCTCATTTCTCATCTCCTTGTGCTCGGGTTCGCCATTCCAGGTACGTTACTAGCAATCTCCCTACTTGGAGAATCAGCACCTTTAACCTCCTGTTCCCTACAGGTTGCAATTTGTCCTGAGGATGAACGGGAAGAGGGACAACCAATGAGAGACTAGATCTAGGTGTTGGGACAGGCACAGGTCACTCTATTTTCCCATCAGGAAGAAGAATTAACCACAGGCTCAGCCTGCCGCCCAGAAGCAGAATAGGGCCTGAGGCAATATCGCTCTCTTGCGGCCAGCTCCCAAAAAAGCGAGTTGAAAAATGGAGCCCAGGGAGACTGCCATTCACAAACCCGCAGAGTTATAAATGATAACTCTCGTCCACAAATATATTGAGGGAAGGCAATGAAGAGGATTTGAAAGCAAGGCAGAATTGCAGGAAACAGGTTTCAGGAGGTAGATTCGAATCGCCTTTAAAGCACATGAAAAGTTGCAAAATGTCGACAATGATGCCCTTGGCCAAAAAGGGCGTATGCGTTTTTTCCTGAATATATTCAGGAAAAAACGCATACGCCCTTTTTGGCCAACCAAGCAACCTGGAAAGGCAAATCAGCGCTACAAAGTAGTCTCGCTTCCCATCGGTCAAAAGGGCCATGCTGCAAAAAGTGTCAAAACCAGAAATGCAGGACAGGCCATGGAGAAATGGCAGCCTTGCTACGCTGATGGGCGGGATGTAAATTGCCAACAGCCACTCTGAAGAAGTGTACGGTGTGTCCTGAAACATCTAAAACACACAGCTTAGGGAGCATAGGGCACGTCCACTCATGGGCGTATAAATTGGGAAAACTAAAAATCAGCAAGACACAGGCACCCCAAAGTTTAGGGCTGCTCTGTTGACAAGAACCTCCACTTCATGACACCTTAAATATCCCAGGAAAGAGAAAAATGGATAAAGAAGTTGTGGTCCTTATGTACAATGGAATATCACGCAGACATGAAATCAATATCATAAGGCTAGAAGAAGCAAGATGAGTGGACTTAGGTACGATGATTCTAAGTGAAATAAGTCACACAGAAAAAGACACTTATCATAAGCTATCACTTATAGAGGGAATGTAAAAACCGCTACACTTGAACTGAATTACAAAACAGAACAGAGTCACACGTTTAGAAAACACACTATGGCTGCTTAACGGGAAAGGTGAGGTGGGGTGATGCATAAAACAAGGGTTTCAAATTCGCTCACATACCGTTCCATACACCCAATATGTAATAGACAAGACCTACACCTTGCTCAGTGAACTGGACACAACACCCCCTATTCACCGCACAAGAATATATCTGACTAGTAAGAATCGTAAAACCTATGTATTGATATCTCTCTGGAAGTGAGTCAAGTGGGTGTAAAGCCGCATCAACACAGCCGTGAAAGGCCGCTAAACCCCATTATAAAAATAAATTACTTTTAAAAACCCGTAAAACAAAGACAGTGAAAGAGAGAGAAATCCTTCCAAAATTCGGTCAGGGGCTGTGATGCAACCTGGATTGACCATATCTAGACACACAGCTGGATGAGACATAAGGGTGGACACTCTTGGGGCTGAGAGGTTGGGTGAGGTTGGGTGAGCAAACGCACAACCTTTAAAGTAATACTGCGTGGTACGCATCCCATGGGTCCCAAATCTCCACGTTCAAGGGCATCTTCCTACATCGAAAACATACATGAGAAACCCAGAAGATGGTACACCGTGTGATTTTGAAAGGTTTCTAAAACGCACCTCATTTCTCATCTCCTTTTGCTCGGGTTCGCCATTCCAGGTACTTTACTAGCAATCTCCCTACTTGGAGAATCAGCACCTTTAACCTCCTGTTTCCTACAGGTTGCAATTTGTCCTGAGGATGAACGGGAAGAGGGGCAACCAATGAGAGACTAGATCTAGGTGTTGGGACAGGCACAGGTCACTCTATTTTCCCATCAGGAAGAAGAATTAACCACAGGCTCAGCCTGCCGCCCAGAAGCAGAATAGGGCCTGAGGCAATCCCGCGCTCTTGCGGCCAGTTCCCAAAAAAGCGAGTTGCAAAATGGAGCCCAGGGACACTGCCTTTCACAAACCCGCAGAGTTATAAATGATAACTCTCGTCCACAAATATATTGAGGGAAGGCAATGAAGAGGATTTGAAAGCAAGGCAGAATTGCAGGAAACAGGTTTCAGGAGGTAGATTCGAATCGCCTTTAAAGCACATGAAAAGCGGCAAAACTTCGACAATGATGCCCTTGGCCAAAAAGGGCGTATGCGTTTTTTCCTGAATATATTCAGGAAAAAACGCATACGCCCTTTTTGGCCAACCAAGCAACCTGGAAAGGCAAATCAGCGCTACAAAGTAGTCTCGCTTCCCATCGGTCAAAAGGGCCATGCTGCAAAAAGTGTCAAAACCAGAAATGCAGGACAGGCCATGGAGAAATGGCAGCCTTGCTACAATGATGGGCGGGATGTAAATTGCCAACAGCCACTCTGGAGAAGTGTACGGTGTGTCCTGAAACATCTAAAACACACAGCTTAGGGAGCATAGGGCACATCCACTCATGGGCGTATAAATTGGGAAAACTAAAAATCAGCAAGACACAGGCACCCCAAAGTTTAGGGCTGCTCTGTTGACAAGAACCTCCACTTCATGACACCTTAAATATCCCAGGAAAGAGAAAAATGGATAAAGAAGTTGTGGTCCTTATGTACAATGGAATATCACGCAGACATGAAATCAATATCATAAGGCTAGAAGAAGCAAGATGAGTGGACTTAGGTACGATGATTCTAAGTGAAATAAGTCACACAGAAAAAGACACTTATCATAAGCTATCACTTATAGAGGGAATGTAAAAACCGCTACACTTGAACTGAGTTACCAAACAGAACAGAGTCACACGTTTAGAAAACACACTATGGCTGCTTAACGGGAAAGGTGAGGTGGGGTGATGCATAAAACAAGGGTTTCAAATTCGCTCAGATACCGTTCCATACACCCAATATGTAATAGAAAAGACCGACTCCTTGCTCAGTGAACTGGACTCAACACCCCCTATTCACCGCACAAGAATATATGTGACTAGTAATAATCTTAAAACCTATGTATTGATATATGTCTGGAAGTGAGTCAAGTGGGTGTAAAGCCGCATAAACACAGCCGGGAAAAGCAGCTAAACCCCATTATAAAAATAAATTACTTTTAAAAACCCGTAAAACAAAGACAGTGAAAGGGAGAGAAATTCTTACAAAATTTGTTCAGAGGCTGTGATGCAACCTGGATTGACCATATCTAGACCCACAGCTGGATGAGTCATAAGGGTGGACACACTTGGGGCTGAGAGGTTGGGTGAGGTTGGGTGAGCAAACACAGACCCTTTAAAGTAATACTGCGTGGTACCCATCCCATGGGTCCCAAATCTCCAGGTTCAAGGGCATCTTCCTACATCGAAAACATGCATGAGAAACCAAGAAGATGGTACACCGTGTGATTTTGAAAGGTTTCTAAAACGCACCTCATTTCTCATCTCCTTGTGTTCGGGTTCGCCATTCCAGCTACTTTACTAGCAATCTCCCTACTTGGAGAATCAGCACCTTTAACCTCCTGTTCCGTACAGGTTGCAATTTGTCCTGAGGATGAAAGGGAAGAGGGGCAACCAATGAGAGACTAGATCTAGGTGTTGGGACAGGCACAGGTCACTCTATTTTCCCATCAGGAAGAAGAATTAACCACAGGCTCAGCCTGCCGCCCAGAAGCAGAATAGGGCCTGAGGCAATCCCGTGCGTTTGCGGCCAGCTCCCAAAAAAGACAGTTGAAAAATGGAGCTCAGGGGCACTGCAATTCACAAACCTGCTGAGTTATAAATGATAACTCTCGTCCAAAAATATATTGAGGGAAGGCAACGAAGAGGATTTGAAAGCAAGGCAGAATTGCAGGAAACAGATTTCAGGAGGTAGATTTGAATCGCCTTTAAAGCACATGAAAGGTGGCAAAACGTCGACAATGATGACCTTGGCCAAAAAGGGCGTATGCGTTTTTTCCTGAATATATTCAGGAAAAAACGCATACGCCCTTTTTGGCCAACCAAGCAACCTGGAAAGGCAAATCAGCGCTACAAAGAAGTCTCGCTTCCCATCGGTCAAAAGGGCCATGCTGCAAAAATTTTCAAAACCAGAAATGCAGGACAGGCCATGGAGAAATGGCAGCCTTGCTACGCTGATGGGAGGGATGTAAATTGCCAACAGCCACACTGGAGAAGTGTACGGTGTGTCCTGAAACTTCGAAAAAACACAGCTTAGGGAGCATAGGGCACGTCCACTCATGGTCGTATAAATTGGGAAAACTAAAAATCAGCAAGACACAGGCACCCCAATGATTAGGGCTGCTCAGTTGACAAGAACCTCCACTTCATGACACCTTAAATATCCCAGGAAAGAAAAAAATGGATAAAGAATTTGTGGTCCTTATGTAAAATGGAATATCACTCAGACATGAAATAAATGTCATAAGGCTAGTAGAAGCAAGATGAGTGGATTTAGGAACGACGATTCTAAGTGAAATAAGTCACACAGAAAAAGACACTTATCATAAGCTATCACTTATAGAGGGAATGTAAAAACCGCTACACTTGAACTGAATTACAAAACAGAACAGAGTCACACGTTTAGAAAACACACTATGGCTGCTTAACGGGAAAGGTGAGGTGGGGTGATGCATAAAACAAGGGTTTCAAATTCGCTCACATACCGTTCCATACACCCAATATGTAATAGACAAGACCTACAACTTGCTCAGTGAACTGGACACAACACCCCCTATTCACCGCACAAGAATATATCTGACTAGTAAGAATCGTAAAACCTATGTATTGATATCTCTCTGGAAGTGAGTCAAGTGGGTGTAAAGCCGCATCAACACAGCCGTGAAAGGCCGCTAAACCCCATTATAAAAATAAATTACTTTTAAAAACCCGTAAAACAAAGACAGTGAAAGAGAGAGAAATCCTTCCAAAATTCGGTCAGGGGCTGTGATGCAACCTGGATTGACCATATCTAGACACACAGCTGGATGAGACATAAGGGTGGACACTCTTGGGGCTGAGAGGTTGGGTGAGGTTGGGTGAGCAAACGCACAACCTTTAAAGTAATACTGCGTGGTACGCATCCCATGGGTCCCAAATCTCCACGTTCAAGGGCATCTTCCTACATCGAAAACATACATGAGAAACCCAGAAGATGGTACACCGTGTGATTTTGAAAGGTTTCTAAAACGCACCTCATTTCTCATCTCCTTGTGCTCGGGTTCGCCATTCCAGGTACTTTACTAGCAATCTCCCTACTTGGAGAATCAGCACCTTTAACCTCCTGTTCCCTACAGGTTGCAATTTGTCCTGAGGATGAACGGGAAGAGGGGCAACCAATGAGAGACTAGATCTAGGTGTTGGGACAGGCACAGGTCACTCTATTTTCCCATCAGGAAGAAGAATTAACCACAGGCTCAGCCTGCCGCCCAGAAGCAGAATAGGGCCTGAGGCAATCCCGCGCTCTTGCGGCCAGTTCCCAAAAAAGCGAGTTGCAAAATGGAGCCCAGGGACACTGCCTTTCACAAACCCGCAGAGTTATAAATGATAACTCTCGTCCACAAATATATTGAGGGAAGGCAATGAAGAGGATTTGAAAGCAAGGCAGAATTGCAGGAAACAGGTTTCAGGAGGTAGATTCGAATCGCCTTTAATGCACATGAAAAGCGGCAAAACTTCGACAATGATGCCCTTGGCCAAAAAGGGCGTATGCGTTTTTTCCTGAATATATTCAGGAAAAAACGCATACGCCCTTTTTGGCCAACCAAGCAACCTGGAAAGGCAAATCAGCGCTACAAAGAAGTCTCGCTTCCCATCGGTCAAAAGGGCCATGCTGCAAAAATTTTCAAAACCAGAAATGCAGGACAGGCCATGGAGAAATGGCAGCCTTGCTACGCTGATGGGAGGGATGTAAATTGCCAACAGCCACACTGGAGAAGTGTACGGTGTGTCCTGAAACTTCGAAAAAACACAGCTTAGGGAGCATAGGGCACGTCCACTCATGGTCGTATAAATTGGGAAAACTAAAAATCAGCAAGACACAGGCACCCCAATGATTAGGGCTGCTCAGTTGACAAGAACCTCCACTTCATGACACCTTAAATATCCCAGGAAAGAAAAAAATGGATAAAGAATTTGTGGTCCTTATGTAAAATGGAATATCACTCAGACATGAAATAAATGTCATAAGGCTAGTAGAAGCAAGATGAGTGGATTTAGGAACGACGATTCTAAGTGAAATAAGTCACACAGAAAAAGACACTTATCATAAGCTATCACTTATAGAGGGAATGTAAAAACCGCTACACTTGAACTGAGTTACAAAACAGAACAGAGTCACACGTTTAGAAAACACACTATGGCTGCTTAACGGGAAAGGTGAGGTGGGGTGATGCATAAAACAAGGGTTTCAAATTCGCTCACATACCGTTCCATACACCCAATATGTAATAGAAAAGACCGACTCCTTGCTCAGTGAACTGGACTCAACACCCCCTATTCACCGCACAAGAATATATGTGACTAGTAAGAATCTTAAAACCTATGTATTGATATCTGTCTGGAAGTGAGTCAAGTGGGTGTAAAGCCGCATAAACACAGCCGGGAAAAGCAGCTAAACTCCATTATAAAAATAAATTACTTTTAAAAACCCGTAAAACAAAGACAGTGAAAGAGAGAGAAATTCTTACAAAATTCGTTCAGAGGCTGTGATGCAACCTGGATTGAACATATCTAGACCCACAGCTGGATGAGACATAAGGGTGGACACACTTGGGGCTGAGAGGTTGGGTGAGGTTGGGTGAGCAAACACAGACCCTTTAAAGTAATACTGCGTGGTACCCATCCCATGGGTCCCAAATCTCCAGGTTCAAGGGCATCTTCCTACATCGAAAACATGCATGAGAAACCCAGAAGATGGTACACCGTGTGATTTTGAAAGGTTTCTAAAACGCACCTCATTTCTCATCTCCTTGTGCTCGGGTTCGCCATTCCAGGTACGTTACTAGCAATCTCCCTACTTGGAGAATCAGCACCTTTAACCTCCTGTTCCCTACAGGTTGCAATTTGTCCTGAGGATGAACGGGAAGAGGGACAACCAATGAGAGACTAGATCTAGGTGTTGGGACAGGCACAGGTCACTCTATTTTCCCATCAGGAAGAAGAATTAACCACAGGCTCAGCCTGCCGCCCAGAAGCAGAATAGGGCCTGAGGCAATCCCGCGCTCTTGTGGCCAGCTCCCAAAAAAGCGAGTTGCAAAATGGAGCCCAGGGACACTGCCTTTCACAAACCCGCAGAGTTATAAATGATAACTCTCGTCCAGAAATATATTGAGGGAAGGCAATGAAGAGGATTTGAAAGCAAGGCAGAATTGCAGGAAACAGGTTTCAGGAGGTAGATTCGAATCGCCTTCAAAGCACATGAAAAGTTTCAAATCGTCGACAATGATGCCCTTGGCCAAAAAGGGCGTATGCGTTTTTTCCTGAATATATTCAGGAAAAAACGCATACGCCCTTTTTGGCCAACCAAGCAACCTGGAAAGGCAAATCAGCGCTACAAAGAAGTCTCGCTTCCCATCGGTCAAAAGGGCCATGCTGCAAAAAGTGTCAAAACCAGAAATGCAGGACAGGCCATGGAGAAATGGCAGCCTTGCTACGCTGATGGGCGGGATGTAAATTGCCAACAGCCACTCTGAAGAAGTGTACGGTGTGTCCTGAAACATCTAAAACACACAGCTTAGGGAGCATAGGGCACGTCCACTCATGGGCGTATAAATTGGGAAAACTAAAAATCAGCAAGACACAGGCACCCCAAAGTTTAGGGCTGCTCTGTTGACAAGAACCTCCACTTCATGACACCTTAAATATCCCAGGAAAGAGAAAAATGGATTAAGAAGTTGTGGTCCTTATGTACAATGGAATATCACGCAGACATGAAATCAATATCATAAGGCTAGAAGAAGCAAGATGAGTGGACTTAGGTACGATGATTCTAAGTGAAATAAGTCACACAGAAAAAGACACTTATCATAAGCTATCACTTATAGAGGGAATGTAAAAACCGCTACACTTGAACTGAATTACAAAACAGAACAGAGTCACACGTTTAGAAAACACACTATGGCTGCTTAACGGGAAAGGTGAGGTGGGGTGATGCATAAAACAAGGGTTTCAAATTCGCTCACATACCGTTCCATACACCCAATATGTAATAGACAAGACCTACACCTTGCTCAGTGAACTGGACACAACACCCCCTATTCACCGCACAAGAATATATCTGACTAGTAAGAATCGTAAAACCTATGTATTGATATCTCTCTGGAAGTGAGTCAAGTGGGTGTAAAGCCGCATCAACACATCCGTGAAAGGCCGCTAAACCCCATTATAAAAATAAATTACTTTTAAAAACCCGTAAAACAAAGACAGTGAAAGAGAGAGAAATCCTTCCAAAATTCGGTCAGGGGCTGTGATGCAACCTGGATTGACCATATCTAGACACACAGCTGGATGAGACATAAGGGTGGACACTCTTGGGGCTGAGAGGTTGGGTGAGGTTCGGTGAGCAAACGCACAACCTTTAAAGTAATACTGCGTGGTACGCATCCCATGGGTCCCAAATCTCCACGTTCAAGGGCATCTTCCTACATCGAAAACATACATGAGAAACCCAGAAGATGGTACACCGTGTGATTTTGAAAGGTTTCTAAAACGCACCTCATTTCTCATCTCCTTGTGCTCGGGTTCGCCATTCCAGGTACTTTACTAGCAATCTCCCTACTTGGAGAATCAGCACCTTTAACCTCCTGTTCCCTACAGGTTGCAATTTGTCCTGAGGATGAACGGGAAGAGGGGCAACCAATGAGAGACTAGATCTAGGTGTTGGGACAGGCACAGGTCACTCTATTTTCCCATCAGGAAGAAGAATTAACCACAGGCTCAGCCTGCCGCCCAGAAGCAGAATAGGGCCTGAGGCAATCCCGCGCTCTTGCGGCCAGTTCCCAAAAAAGCGAGTTGCAAAATGGAGCCCAGGGACACTGCCTTTCACAAACCCGCAGAGTTATAAATGATAACTCTCGTCCACAAATATATTGAGGGAAGGCAATGAAGAGGATTTGAAAGCAAGGCAGAATTGCAGGAAACAGGTTTCAGGAGGTAGATTCGAATCGCCTTTAAAGCACATGAAAAGCGGCAAAACTTCGACAATGATGCCCTTGGCCAAAAAGGGCGTATGCGTTTTTTCCTGAATATATTCAGGAAAAAACGCATACGCCCTTTTTGGCCAACCAAGCAACCTGGAAAGGCAAATCAGCGCTACAAAGTAGTCTCGCTTCCCATCGGTCAAAAGGGCCATGCTGCAAAAAGTGTCAAAACCAGAAATGCAGGACAGGCCATGGAGAAATGGCAGCCTTGCTACGCTGATGGGCGGTATGTAAATTGCCAACAGCCACTCTGGAGAAGTGTACGGTGTGTCCTGAAACATCTAAAACACACAGCTTAGGGAGCATAGGGCACATCCACTCATGGGCGTATAAATTGGGAAAACTAAAAATCAGCAAGACACAGGCACCCCAAAGTTTAGGGCTGCTCTGTTGACAAGAACCTCCACTTCATGACACCTTAAATATCCCAGGAAAGAGAAAAATGGATAAAGAAGTTGTGGTCCTTATGTACAATGGAATATCACGCAGACATGAAATCAATATCATAAGGCTAGAAGAAGCAAGATGAGTGGACTTAGGTACGATGATTCTAAGTGAAATAAGTCACACAGAAAAAGACACTTATCATAAGCTATCACTTATAGAGGGAATGTAAAAACCGCTACACTTGAACTGAGTTACAAAACAGAACAGAGTCACACGTTTAGAAAACACACTATGGCTGCTTAACGGGAAAGGTGAGGTGGGGTGATGCATAAAACAAGGGTTTCAAATTCGCTCACATACCGTTCCATACACCCAATATGTAATAGAAAAGACCGACTCCTTGCTCAGTGAACTGGACTCAACACCCCCTATTCACCGCACAAGAATATATGTGACTAGTAAGAATCTTAAAACCTATGTATTGATATCTGTCTGGAAGTGAGTCAAGTGGGTGTAAAGCCGCATAAACACAGCCGGGAAAAGCAGCTAAACCCCATTATAAAAATAAATTACTTTTAAAAACCCGTAATACAAAGACAGTGAAAGAGAGAGAAATTCTTACAAAATTCGTTCAGAGGCTGTGATGCAACCTGGATTGAACATATCTAGACCCACAGCTGGATGAGACATAAGGGTGGACACACTTGGGGCTGAGAGGTTGGGTGAGGTTGGGTGAGCAAACGCACAACCTTTAAAGTAATACTGCGTGGTACCCATTCCATGGGTCCCAAATCTCCAGGTTCAAGGGCATCTTCCTACATCGAAAACATGCATGAGAAACCCAGAAGATGGTACACCGTGTGATTTTGAAAGGTTTCTAAAACGCACCTCATTTCTCATCTCCTTGTGCTCGGGTTCGCCATTCCAGGTACGTTACTAGCAATCTCCCTACTTGGAGAATCAGCACCTTTAACCTCCTGTTCCCTACAGGTTGCAATTTGTCCTGAGGATGAACGGGAAGAGGGACAACCAATGAGAGACTAGATCTAGGTGTTGGGACAGGCACAGGTCACTCTATTTTCCCATCAGGAAGAAGAATTAACCACAGGCTCAGCCTGCCGCCCAGAAGCAGAATAGGGCCTGAGGCAATCCCGCGCTCTTACGGCCAGCTCCCAAAAAAGCGAGTTGAAAAATGGAGCCCAGGGACACTGCCATTCACAAACCCGCAGAGTTATAAATGATAACTCTCGTCCACAAATATATTGAGGGAAGGCAACGAAGAGGATTTGAAAGCAAGGCAGAATTGCAGGAAACAGGTTTCAGGAGGTAGATTCGAATCGCCTTTAAAGCACATGAAAAGTCGCAAAACGTCGACAATGATGCCCTTGGCCAAAAAGGGCGTATGCGTTTTTTCCTGAATATATTCAGGAAAAAACGCATACGCCCTTTTTGGCCAACCAAGCAACCTGGAAAGGCAAATCAGCGCTACAAATTAGTCTCGCTACCCATCGGTCAAAAGGGCCATGCTGCAAAAAGTGTCAAAACCAGAAATGCAGGATAGGCCATGGAGAAATGGCAGCCTTGCTACGCTGAGGGGTGGGATGTAAATTGCCAACAGCCACTCTGGAGAAGTGTACGGTGTGTCCTGAAACATCTAAAACACACAGCTTAGGGAGCATAGGGCACGTCCACTCATGGGCGTATAAATTGGGAAAACTAAAAATCAGCAAGACACAGGCACCCCAAAGTTTAGGGCTGCTCTGTTGACAAGAACCTCCACTTCATGACACCTTAAATATCCCAGGAAAGAGAAAAATGGATAAAGAAGTTGTGGTCCTTATGTACAATGGAATATCACGCAGACATGAAATCAATATCATAAGGCTAGAAGAAGCAAGATGAGTGGACTTAGGTGCGATGATTCTAAGTGAAATAAGTCACACAGAAAAAGACACTTATCATAAGCTATCACTTATAGAGGGAATGTAAAAACCGCTACACTTGAACTGAGTTACAAAACAGAACAGAGTCACACGTTTAGAAAACACACTATGGCTGCTTAACGGGAAAGGTGAGGTGGGGTGATGCATAAAACAAGGGTTTCAAATTCGCTCAGATACCGTTCCATACACCCAATATGTAATAGAAAAGACCGACTCCTTGCTCAGTGAACTGGACTCAACACCCCCTATTCACCGCACAAGAATATATGTGACTAGTAAGAATCTTAAAACCTATGTATTGATATCTGTCTGGAAGTGAGTCAAGTGGGTGTAAAGCCGCATAAACACAGCCGTGAAAAGCAGCTAAACCCCATTATAAAAATAAATTACTTTTAAAAACCCGTAAAACAAAGACAGTGAAAGGGAGAGAAATTCTTACAAAATTTGTTCAGAGGCTGTGATGCAACCTGGATTGACCATATCTAGACCCACAGCTGGATGAGTCATAAGGGTGGACACACTTGGGGCTGAGAGGTTGGGTGAGGTTGGGTGAGCAAACACAGACCCTTTAAAGTAATACTGCGTGGTACCCATCCCATGGGTCCCAAATCTCCAGGTTCAAGGGCATCTTCCTACATCGAAAACATGCATGAGAAACCAAGAAGATGGTACACCGTGTGATTTTGAAAGGTTTCTAAAACGCACCTCATTTCGAATCTCCTTGTGTTCGGGTTCGCCATTCCAGCTACTTTACTAGCAATCTCCCTACTTGGAGAATCAGCACCTTTAACCTCCTGTTCCGTACAGGTTGCAATTTGTCCTGAGGATGAAAGGGAAGAGGGGCAACCAATGAGAGACTAGATCTAGGTGTTGGGACAGGCACAGGTCACTCTATTTTCCCATCAGGAAGAAGAATTAACCACAGGCTCAGCCTGCCGCCCAGAAGCAGAATAGGGCCTGAGGCAATCCCGTGCGTTTGCGGCCAGCTCCCAAAAAAGACAGTTGAAAAATGGAGCTCAGGGGCACTGCAATTCACAAACCTGCTGAGTTATAAATGATAACTCTCGTCCAAAAATATATTGAGGGAAGGCAACGAAGAGGATTTGAAAGCAAGGCAGAATTGCAGGAAACAGATTTCAGGAGGTAGATTTGAATCGCCTTTAAAGCACATGAAAGGTGGCAAAACGTCGACAATGATGACCTTGGCCAAAAAGAGCGTATGCGTTTTTTCCTGAATATATTCAGGAAAAAACGCATACGCCCTTTTTGGCCAACCAAGCAACCTGGAAAGGCAAATCAGCGCTACAAAGAAGTCTCGCTTCCCATCGGTCAAAAGGGCCATGCTGCAAAAATTTTCAAAACCAGAAATGCAGGACAGGCCATGGAGAAATGGCAGCCTTGCTACGCTGATGGGAGGGATGTAAATTGCCAACAGCCACACTGGAGAAGTGTACGGTGTGTCCTGAAACTTCGAAAAAACACAGCTTAGGGAGCATAGGGCACGTCCACTCATGGTCGTATAAATTGGGAAAACTAAAAATCAGCAAGACACAGGCACCCCAATGATTAGTGCTGCTCAGTTGACAAGAACCTCCACTTCATGACACCTTAAATATCCCAGGAAAGAAAAAAATGGATAAAGAATTTGTGGTCCTTATGTAAAATGGAATATCACTCAGACATGAAATAAATGTCATAAGGCTAGTAGAAGCAAGATGAGTGGATTTAGGAACGACGATTCTAAGTGAAATAAGTCACACAGAAAAAGACACTTATCATAAGCTATCACTTATAGAGGGAATGTAAAAACCGCTACACTTGAACTGAATTACAAAACAGAACAGAGTCACACGTTTAGAAAACACACTATGGCTGCTTAACGGGAAAGGTGAGGTGGGGTGATGCATAAAACAAGGGTTTCAAATTCGCTCACATACCGTTCCATACACCCAATATGTAATAGACAAGACCTACACCTTGCTCAGTGAACTGGACACAACACCCCCTATTCACCGCACAAGAATATATCTGACTAGTAAGAATCGTAAAACCTATGTATTGATATCTCTCTGGAAGTGAGTCAAGTGGGTGTAAAGCCGCATCAACACAGCCGTGAAAGGCCGCTAAACCCCATTATAAAAATAAATTACTTTTAAAAACCCGTAAAACAAAGACAGTGAAAGAGAGAGAAATCCTTCCAAAATTCGGTCAGGGGCTGTGATGCAACCTGGATTGACCATATCTAGACACACAGCTGGATGAGACATAAGGGTGGACACTCTTGGGGCTGAGAGGTTGGGTGAGGTTGGGTGAGCAAACGCACAACCTTTAAAGTAATACTGCGTGGTACGCATCCCATGGGTCCCAAATCTCCACGTTCAAGGGCATCTTCCTACATCGAAAACATACATGAGAAACCCAGAAGATGGTACACCGTGTGATTTTGAAAGGTTTCTAAAACGCACCTCATTTCTCATCTCCTTGTGCTCGGGTTCGCCATTCCAGGTACTTTACTAGCAATCTCCCTACTTGGAGAATCAGCACCTTTAACCTCCTGTTCCCTACAGGTTGCAATTTGTCCTGAGGATGAACGGGAAGAGGGGCAACCAATGAGAGACTAGATCTAGGTGTTGGGACAGGCACAGGTCACTCTATTTTCCCATCAGGAAGAAGAATTAACCACAGGCTCAGCCTGCCGCCCAGAAGCAGAATAGGGCCTGAGGCAATCCCGCGCTCTTGCGGCCAGTTCCCAAAAAAGCGAGTTGCAAAATGGAGCCCAGGGACACTGCCTTTCACAAACCTGCAGAGTTATAAATGATAACTCTCGTCCACAAATATATTGAGGGAAGGCAATGAAGAGGATTTGAAAGCAAGGCAGAATTGCAGGAAACAGGTTTCAGGAGGTAGATTCGAATCGCCTTTAAAGCACATGAAAAGTCGCAAATCGTCGACAATGATGCCCTTGGCCAAAAAGGGCGTATGCGTTTTTTCCTGAATATATTCAGGAAAAAACGCATACGCCCTTTTTGGCCAACCAAGCAACCTGGAAAGGCAAATCAGCGCTACAAAGTAGTCTCGCTTCACATCGGTCAAAAGGGCCATGCTGCAAAAAGTGTCAAAACCAGAAATGCAGGACAGGCCATGGAGAAATGGCAGCCTTGCTACGCTGATGGGCGGGATGTAAATTGCCAACTGCCACTCTGGAGAAGTGTACGGTGTGTCCTGAAACATCTAAAACACACAGCTTAGGGAGCATAGGGCACATCCACTCATGGGCGTATAAATTGGGAAAACTAAAAATCAGCAAGACACAGGCACCCCAAAGTTTAGGGCTGCTCTGTTGACAAGAACCTCCACTTCATGACACCTTAAATATCCCAGGAAAGAGAAAAATGGATAAAGAAGTTGTGGTCCTTATGTACAATGGAATATCACGCAGACATGAAATCAATATCATAAGGCTAGAAGAAGCAAGATGAGTGGACTTAGGTACGATGATTCTAAGTGAAATAAGTCACACAGAAAAAGACACTTATCATAAGCTATCACTTATAGAGGGAATGTAAAAACCGCTACACTTGAACTGAGTTACAAAACAGAACAGAGTCACACGTTTAGAAAACACACTATGGCTGCTTAACGGGAAAGGTGAGGTGGGGTGATGCATAAAACAAGGGTTTCAAATTCGCTCACATACCGTTCCATACACCCAATATGTAATAGAAAAGACCGACTCCTTGCTCAGTGAACTGGACTCAACACCCCCTATTCACCGCACAAGAATATATGTGACTAGTAAGAATCTTAAAACCTATGTATTGATATCTGTCTGGAAGTGAGTCAAGTGGGTGTAAAGCCGCATAAACACAGCCGGGAAAAGCAGCTAAACCCCATTATAAAAATAAATTACTTTTAAAAACCCGTAATACAAAGACAGTGAAAGAGAGAGAAATTCTTACAAAATTCGTTCAGAGGCTGTGATGCAACCTGGATTGAACATATCTAGACCCACAGCTGGATGAGACATAAGGGTGGACACACTTGGGGCTGAGAGGTTGGGTGAGGTTGGGTGAGCAAACGCACAACCTTTAAAGTAATACTGCGTGGTACCCATTCCATGGGTCCCAAATCTCCAGGTTCAAGGGCATCTTCCTACATCGAAAACATGCATGAGAAACCCAGAAGATGGTACACCGTGTGATTTTGAAAGGTTTCTAAAACGCACCTCATTTCTCATCTCCTTGTGCTCGGGTTCGCCATTCCAGGTACGTTACTAGCAATCTCCCTACTTGGAGAATCAGCACCTTTAACCTCCTGTTCCCTACAGGTTGCAATTTGTCCTAAGGATGAACGGGAAGAGGGACAACCAATGAGAGACTAGATCTAGGTGTTGGGACAGGCACAGGTCACTCTATTTTCCCATCAGGAAGAAGAATTAACCACAGGCTCAGCCTGCCGCCCAGAAGCAGAATAGGGCCTGAGGCAATCCCGCGCTCTTACGGCCAGCTCCCAAAAAAGCGAGTTGAAAAATGGAGCCCAGGGACACTGCCATTCACAAACCCGCAGAGTTATAAATGATAACTCTCGTCCACAAATATATTGAGGGAAGGCAACGAAGAGGATTTGAAAGCAAGGCAGAATTGCAGGAAACAGGTTTCAGGAGGTAGATTCGAATCGCCTTTAAAGCACATGAAAAGTCGCAAAACGTCGACAATGATGCCCTTGGCCAAAAAGGGCGTATGCGTTTTTTCCTGAATATATTCAGGAAAAAACGCATACGCCCTTTTTGGCCAACCAAGCAACCTGGAAAGGCAAATCAGCGCTACAAATTAGTCTCGCTACCCATCGGTCAAAAGGGCCATGCTGCAAAAAGTGTCAAAACCAGAAATGCAGGATAGGCCATGGAGAAATGGCAGCCTTGCTACGCTGAGGGGTGGGATGTAAATTGCCAACAGCCACTCTGGAGAAGTGTACGGTGTGTCCTGAAACATCTAAAACACACAGCTTAGGGAGCATAGGGCACGTCCACTCATGGGCGTATAAATTGGGAAAACTAAAAATCAGCAAGACACAGGCACCCCAAAGTTTAGGGCTGCTCTGTTGACAAGAACCTCCACTTCATGACACCTTAAATATCCCAGGAAAGAGAAAAATGGATAAAGAAGTTGTGGTCCTTATGTACAATGGAATATCACGCAGACATGAAATCAATATCATAAGGCTAGAAGAAGCAAGATGAGTGGACTTAGGTACGATGATTCTAAGTGAAATAAGTCACACAGAAAAAGACACTTATCATAAGCTATCACTTATAGAGGGAATGTAAAAACCGCTACACTTGAACTGAGTTACAAAACAGAACAGAGTCACACGTTTAGAAAACACACTATGGCTGCTTAACGGGAAAGGTGAGGTGGGGTGATGCATAAAACAAGGGTTTCAAATTCGCTCAGATACCGTTCCATACACCCAATATGTAATAGAAAAGACCGACTCCTTGCTCAGTGAACTGGACTCAACACCCCCTATTCACCGCACAAGAATATATGTGACTAGTAAGAATCTTAAAACCTATGTATTGATATCTGTCTGGAAGTGAGTCAAGTGGGTGTAAAGCCGCATAAACACAGCCGTGAAAAGCAGCTAAACCCCATTATAAAAATAAATTACTTTTAAAAACCCGTAAAACAAAGACAGTGAAAGGGAGAGAAATTCTTACAAAATTTGTTCAGAGGCTGTGATGCAACCTGGATTGACCATATCTAGACCCACAGCTGGATGAGTCATAAGGGTGGACACACTTGGGGCTGAGAGGTTGGGTGAGGTTGGGTGAGCAAACACAGACCCTTTAAAGTAATACTGCGTGGTACCCATCCCATGGGTCCCAAATCTCCAGGTTCAAGGGCATCTTCCTACATCGAAAACATGCATGAGAAACCAAGAAGATGGTACACCGTGTGATTTTGAAAGGTTTCTAAAACGCACCTCATTTCTCATCTCCCTGTGTTCGGGTTTGCCATTCCAGCTACTTTACTAGCAATCTCCCTACTTGGAGAATCAGCACCTTTAACCTCCTGTTCCGTACAGGTTGCAATTTGTCCTGAGGATGAAAGGGAAGAGGGGCAACCAATGAGAGACTAGATCTAGGTGTTGGGACAGGCACAGGTCACTCTATTTTCCCATCAGGAAGAAGAATTAACCACAGGCTCAGCCTACCGCCGGGAACCAGAATAGGGCCTTAGGCAATCCCCTGGGTTTGCGGCCAGCTCCCAAAAAAGACAGTTGAAAAATAGAGCTCAGGGGCACTGCAATTCACAAACCTGCTGAGTTATAAATGATAACTCTCGTCCAAAAATATATTGAGGGAAGGCAACGAAGAGGATTTGAAAGCAAGGCAGAATTGCAGGAAACAGATTTCAGGAGGTAGATACGAATCGCCTTTAAAGCACATGAAAGGTGGCAAAACGTCGACAATGATGACCTTGGCCAAAAAGAGCGTATGCGTTTTTTCCTGAATATATTCAGGAAAAAACGCATACGCCCTTTTTGGCCAACCAAGCAACCTGGAAAGGCAAATCAGCGCTACAAAGAAGTCTCGCTTCCCATCGGTCAAAAGGGCCATGCTGCAAAAATTTTCAAAACCAGAAATGCAGGACAGGCCATGGAGAAATGGCAGCCTTGCTACGCTGATGGGAGGGATGTAAATTGCCAACAGCCACACTGGAGAAGTGTACGGTGTGTCCTGAAACTTCGAAAAAACACAGCTTAGGGAGCATAGGGCACGTCCACTCATGGTCGTATAAATTGGGAAAACTAAAAATCAGCAAGACACAGGCACCCCAATGATTAGGGCTGCTCAGTTGACAAGAACCTCCACTTCATGACACCTTAAATATCCCAGGAAAGAAAAAAATGGATAAAGAAGTTGTGGTCCTTATGTAAAATGGAATATCACTCAGACATGAAATAAATGTCATAAGGCTAGTAGAAGCAAGATGAGTGGATTTAGGAACGACGAATCTAAGTGAAATAAGTCACACAGAAAAAGACACTTATCATAAGCTATCACTTATAGAGGGAATGTAAAAACCGCTACACTTGAACTGAATTACAAAACAGAACAGAGTCACACGTTTAGAAAACACACTATGGCTGCTTAACGGGAAAGGTGAGGTAGGGTGATGCATAAAACAAGGGTTTCAAATTCGCTCACATACCGTTCCATACACCCAATATGGAATAGACAAGACCTACTCCTTGCTCAGTGAACTGGACACAACACCCCCTATTCACCGCACAAGAATATATCTGACTAGTAAGAATCGTAAAACCTATGTATTGATATCTCTCTGGAAGTGAGTCAAGTGGGTGTAAAGCCGCATCAACACAGCCGTGAAAGGCCGCTAAACCCCATTACAAAAATAAATTACTTTTAAAAACCCGTAAAACAAAGACAGTGAAAGAGAGAGAAATTCTTCCAAACTTCGGTCAGGGGCTGTGATGCAACCTGGATTGACCATACCTAGACACACAGCTGGATGAGACATAAGGGTGGACACTCTTGGGGCTGAGAGGTTGGGTGAGGTTGGGTGAGCAAACGCACAACCTTTAAAGTAATACTGCGTTGTACGCATCCCATGGGTCCCAAATCTCCAGGTTCAAGGGCATCTTCCTACATCGAAAACATACATGAGAAACCCAGAAGATGGTACACCGTGTGATTTTGAAAGGTTTCTAAAACGCACCTCATTTCTCATCTCCTTGTGCTCGGGTTCGCCATTCCAGGTACTTTACTAGCAATCTCCCTACTTGGAGAATCAGCACCTTTAACCTCCTGTTCCCTACAGGTTGCAATTTGTCCTGCGGATGAACGGGAAGAGGGGCAACCAATGAGAGACTAGATCTAGGTGTTGGGACAGGCACAGGTCACTCTATTTTCCCATCAGGAAGAAGAATTAACCACAGGCTCAGCCTGACGCCCAGAAGCAGAATAGGGCCTGAGGCAATCCCGCGCTCTTGCGGCCAGCTCCCAAAAAAGCGAGTTGCAAAATGGAGCCCAGGGACACTGCCTTTCACAAACCCGCAGAGTTATAAATGATAACTCTCGTCCACAAATATATTGAGGGAAGGCAATGAAGAGGATTTGAAAGCAAGGCAGAATTGCAGGAAACAGGTTTCAGGAGGTAGATTCGAATCGCCTTTAAAGCACATGAAAAGTCGCAAATCGTCGACAATGATGCCCTTGGCCAAAAAGGGCGTATGCGTTTTTTCCTGAATATATTCAGGAAAAAACGCATACGCCCTTTTTGGCCAACCAAGCAACCTGGAAAGGCAAATCAGCGCTACAAAGTAGTCTCGCTTCCCATCGGTCAAAAGGGCCATGCTGCAAAAAGTGTCAAAACCAGAAATGCAGGACAGGCCATGGAGAAATGGCAGCCTTGCTACGCTGATGGGCGGGATGTAAATTGCCAACAGCCACTCTGAAGAAGTGTACGGTGTGTCCAGAAACATCTAAAACACACAGCTTAGGGAGCATAGGGCACGTCCACTCATGGGCGTATAAATTGGGAAAACTAAAAATCAGCAAGACACAGGCACCCCAAAGTTTAGGGCTGCTCTGTTGACAAGAACCTCCACTTCATGACACCTTAAATATCCCAGGAAAGAGAAAAATGGATAAAGAAGTTGTGGTCCTTATGTACAATGGAATATCACGCAGACATGAAATCAATATCATAAGGCTAGAAGAAGCAAGATGAGTGGACTTAGGTACGATGATTCTAAGTGAAATAAGTCACACAGAAAAAGACACTTATCATAAGCTATCACTTATAGAGGGAATGTAAAAACCGCTACACTTGAACTGAGTTACAAAACAGAACAGAGTCACACGTTTAGAAAACACACTATGGCTGCTTAACGGGAAAGGTGAGGTGGGGTGATGCATAAAACAAGGGTTTCAAATTCGCTCACATACCGTTCCATACACCCAATATGTAATAGAAAAGACCGACTCCTTGCTCAGTGAACTGGACTCAACACCCCCTATTCACCGCACAAGAATATATGTGACTAGTAAGAATCTTAAAACCTATGTATTGATATCTGTCTGGAAGTGAGTCAAGTGGGTGTAAAGCCGCATAAACACAGCCGGGAAAAGCAGCTAAACTCCATTATAAAAATAAATTACTTTTAAAAACCCGTAAAACAAAGACAGTGAAAGAGAGAGAAATTCTTACAAAATTCTTTCAGAGGCTGTGATGCAACCTGGATTGAACATATCTAGACCCACAGCTGGATGAGACATAAGGGTGGACACACTTGGGGCTGAGAGGTTGGGTGAGGTTGGGTGAGCAAACACAGACCCTTTAAAGTAATACTGCGTGGTACCCATCCCATGGGTCCCAAATCTCCAGGTTCAAGGGCATCTTCCTACATCGAAAACATGCATGAGAAACCCAGAAGATGGTACACCGTGTGATTTTGAAAGGTTTCTAAAACGCACCTCATTTCTCATCTCCTTGTGCTCGGGTTCGCCATTCCAGGTACGTTACTAGCAATCTCCCTACTTGGAGAATCAGCACCTTTAACCTCCTGTTCCCTACAGGTTGCAATTTGTCCTGAGGATGAACGGGAAGAGGGACAACCAATGAGAGACTAGATCTAGGTGTTGGGACAGGCACAGGTCACTCTATTTTCCCATCAGGAAGAAGAATTAACCACAGGCGCAGCCTGCCGCCCAGAAGCAGAATAGGGCCTGAGGCAATCCCGCGCTCTTGTGGCCAGCTCCCAAAAAAGCGAGTTGCAAAATGGAGCCCAGGGACACTGCCTTTCACAAACCCGCAGAGTTATAAATGATAACTCTCGTCCAGAAATATATTGAGGGAAGGCAATGAAGAGGATTTGAAAGCAAGGCAGAATTGCAGGAAACAGGTTTCAGGAGGTAGATTCGAATCGCCTTCAAAGCACATGAAAAGTCGCAAATCGTCGACAATGATGCCCTTGGCCAAAAAGGGCGTATGCGTTTTTTCCTGAATATATTCAGGAAAAAACGCATACGCCCTTTTTGGCCAACCAAGCAACCTGGAAAGGCAAATCAGCGCTACAAAGTAGTCTCGCTTCCCATCGGTCAAAAGGGCCATGCTGCAAAAAGTGTCAAAACGAGAAATGCAGGACAGGCCATGGAGAAATGGCAGCCTTGCTACGCTGATGGGCGGGATGTAAATTGCCAACAGCCACTCTGAAGAAGTGTACGGTGTGTCCTGAAACATCTAAAACACACAGCTTAGGGAGCATAGGGCACGTCCACTCATGGGCGTATAAATTGGGAAAACTAAAAATCAGCAAGACACAGGCACCCCAAAGTTTAGGGCTGCTCTGTTGACAAGAACCTCCACTTCATGACACCTTAAATATCCCAGGAAAGAGAAAAATGGATAAAGAAGTTGTGGTCCTTATGTACAATGGAATATCACGCAGACATGAAATCAATATCATAAGGCTAGAAGAAGCAAGATGAGTGGACTTAGGTACGATGATACTAAGTGAAATAAGTCACACAGAAAAAGACACTTATCATAAGCTATCACTTATAGAGGGAATGTAAAAACCGCTACACTTGAACTGAGTTACAAAACAGAACAGAGTCACACGTTTAGAAAACACACTCTGGCTGCTTAACGGGAAAGGTGAGGTGGGGTGATGCATAATACAAGGGTTTCAAATTCGCTCAGATACCGTTCCATACACCCAATATGTAATAGAAAAGACCGACTCCTTGCTCAGTGAACTGGACTCAACACCCCCTATTCACCGCACAAGAATATATGTGACTAGTAAGAATCTTAAAACCTATGTATTGATATCTGTCTGGAAGTGAGTCAAGTGTGTGTAAAGCCGCATAAACACAGCCGTGAAAAGCAGCTAAACCCCATTATAAAAATAAATTACTTTTAAAAACCCGTAAAACAAAGACAGTGAAAGAGAGAGAAATTCTTACAAAATTCGTTCAGAGGCTGTGATGCAACCTGGATTGACCATATCTAGACCCACAGCTGGATGAGACATAAGGGTGGACACACTTGGGGCTGAGAGGTTGGGTGAGGTTGGGTGAGCAAACACAGACCCTTTAAAGTAATACTGCGTGGTACCCATCCCATGGGTCCCAAATCTCCAGGTTCAAGGGCATCTTCCTACATCGAAAACATGCATGAGAAACCCAGAAGATGGTACACCGTGTGATTTTGAAAGGTTTCTAAAACGCACCTCATTTCTCATCTCCTTGTGTTCGGGTTCGCCATTCCAGCTACTTTACTAGCAATCTCCCTACTTGGAGAATCAGCACCTTTAACCTCCTGTTCCGTACAGGTTGCAATTTGTCCTGAGGTTGAACGGGAAGAGGGGCAACCAATGAGAGACTAGATCTAGGTGTTGGGACAGGCACAGGTCACTCTATTTTCCCATCAGGAAGAAGAATTAACCACAGGCTCAGCCTACCGCCGGGAGCCAGAATAGGGCCTTAGGCAATCCCGTGCGTTTGCGGCCAGCTCCCAAAAAAGACAGTTGAAAAATGGAGCTCAGGGGCACTGCAATTCACAAACCTGCTGAGTTATAAATGATAACTCTCGTCCAAAAATATATTGAGGGAAGGCAACGAAGAGGATTTGAAAGCAAGGCAGAATTGCAGGAAACAGATTTCAGGAGGTAGATTCGAATCGCCTTTAAAGCACATGAAATGTGGCAAAACGTCGACAATGATGACCTTGGCCAAAAAGGGCGTATGCGTTTTTTCCTGAATATATTCAGGAAAAAACGCATACGCCCTTTTTGGCCAACCAAGCAACCTGGAAAGGCAAATCAGTGCTACAAAGAAGTCTCGCTTCCCATCGGTCAAAAGGGCCATGCTGCAAAAATTTTCAAAACCAGAAATGCAGGACAGGCCATGGAGAAATGGCAGCCTTGCTACGCTGGTGGGAGGGATGTAAATTGCCAACAGCCACACTGGAGAAGTGTACGGTGTGTCCTGAAACTTCGAAAAAACACAGCTAAGGGAGCATAGGGCACGTCCACTCATGGGCGTATAAATTGGGAAAACTAAAAATCAGCAAGACACAGGCACCCCAATGATTAGGGCTGCTCTGTTGACAAGAACCTCCACTTCATGACACCTTAAATATCCCAGGAAAGAAAAAAATGGATAAAGAAGTTGTGGTCCTTATGTAAAATGGAATATCACTCAGACATGAAATAAATGTCATAAGGCTAGTAGAAGCAAGATGAGTGGATTTAGGAACGACGATTCTAAGTGAAATAAGTCACACAGAAAAAGACACTTATCATAAGCTATCACTTATAGAGGGAATGTAAAAACCGCTACACTTGAATTGATTTACAAAACAGAACAGAGTCACACGTTTAGAAAACACACTATGGCTGCTTAACGGGAAAGGTGAGGTGGGGTGATGCATAAAACAAGGGTTTCAAATTCGCTCACATACCGTTCCATACACCCAATATGTAATAGACAAGACCTACTCCTTGCTCAGTGAACTGGACACAACACCCCCTATTTACCGCACAAGAATATATCTGACTAGTAAGAATCGTAAAACCTATGTATTGATATCTCTCTGGAAGTGAGTCAAGTGGGTGTAAAGCCGCATCAACACAGCCGTGAAAGGCCGCTAAACCCCATTATAAAAATAAATTACTTTTAAAAACCCGTAAAACAAAGACAGTGAAAGAGAGAGAAATTCTTCCAAAATTCGGTCAGGGGCTGTGATGCAACCTGGATTGACCATATCTAGACACACAGCTGGATGAGACATAAGGGTGGACACACTTGGGGCTGAGAGGTTGGGTGAGGTTGGGTGAGCAAACACAGACCCTTTAAAGTAATACTGCGTGGTACCCATCCCATGGGTCCCAAATCTCCAGGTTCAAGGGCATCTTCCTACATCGAAAACATGCATGAGAAACCCAGAAGATGGTACACCGTGTGATTTTGAAAGGTTTCTAAAACGCACCTCATTTCTCATCTCCTTGTGTTCGGGTTCGCCATTCCAGCTACTTTACTAGCAATCTCCCTACTTGGAGAATCAGCACCTTTAACCTCCTGTTCCGTACAGGTTGCAATTTGTCCTGAGGTTGAACGGGAAGAGGGGCAACCAATGAGAGACTAGATCTAGGTGTTGGGACAGGCACAGGTCACTCTATTTTCCCATCAGGAAGAAGAATTAACCACAGGCTCAGCCTACCGCCGGGAACCAGAATAGGGCCTTAGGCAATCCCGTGCGTTTGCGGCCAGCTCCCAAAAAAGACAGTTGAAAAATGGAGCTCAGGGGCACTGCAATTCACAAACCTGCTGAGTTATAAATGATAACTCTCGTCCAAAAATATATTGAGGGAAGGCAACGAAGAGGATTTGAAAGCAAGGCAGAATTGCAGGAAACAGATTTCAGGAGGTAGATTCGAATCGCCTTTAAAGCACATGAAATGTGGCAAAACGTCGACAATGATGACCTTGGCCAAAAAGGGCGTATGCGTTTTTTCCTGAATATATTCAGGAAAAAACGCATACGCCCTTTTTGGCCAACCAAGCAACCTGGAAAGGCAAATCAGTGCTACAAAGAAGTCTCGCTTCCCATCGGTCAAAAGGGCCATGCTGCAAAAATTTTCAAAACCAGAAATGCAGGACAGGCCATGGAGAAATGGCAGCCTTGCTACGCTGGTGGGAGGGATGTAAATTGCCAACAGCCACACTGGAGAAGTGTACGGTGTGTCCTGAAACTTCGAAAAAACACAGCTAAGGGAGCATAGGGCACGTCCACTCATGGGCGTATAAATTGGGAAAACTAAAAATCAGCAAGACACAGGCACCCCAATGATTAGGGCTGCTCTGTTGACAAGAACCTCCACTTCATGACCCCTTAAATATCCCAGGAAAGAAAAAAATGGATAAAGAAGTTGTGGTCCTTATGTAAAATGGAATATCACTCAGACATGAAATAAATGTCATAAGGCTAGTAGAAGCAAGATGAGTGGATTTAGGAACGACGATTCTAAGTGAAATAAGTCACACAGAAAAAGACACTTATCATAAGCTATCACTTATAGAGGGAATGTAAAAACCGCTACACTTGAATTGATTTACAAAACAGAACAGAGTCACACGTTTAGAAAACACACTATGGCTGCTTAACGGGAAAGGTGAGGTGGGGTGATGCATAAAACAAGGGTTTCAAATTCGCTCACATACCGTTCCATACACCCAATATGTAATAGACAAGACCTACTCCTTGCTCAGTGAACTGGACACAACACCCCCTATTTACCGCACAAGAATATATCTGACTAGTAAGAATCGTAAAACCTATGTATTGATATCTCTCTGGAAGTGAGTCAAGTGGGTGTAAAGCCGCATCAACACAGCCGTGAAAGGCCGCTAAACCCCATTATAAAAATAAATTACTTTTAAAAACCCGTAAAACAAAGACAGTGAAAGAGAGAGAAATTCTTCCAAAATTCGGTCAGGGGCTGTGATGCAACCTGGATTGACCATATCTAGACACACAGCTGGATGAGACATAAGGGTGGACACTCTTGGGGCTGAGAGGTTGGGTGAGGTTGGGTGAGCAAACGCACAACCTTTAAAGTAATACTGTGTGGTACGCATCCCATGGGTCCCAAATCTCCAGGTTCAAGGGCATCTTCCTACATCGAAAACATACATGAGAAACCCAGAAGATGGTACACCGTGTGATTTTGAAAGGTTTCTAAAACGCACCTCATTTCTCATCTCCTTGTGCTCGGGTTCGCCATTCCAGGTACTTTACTAGCAATCTCCCTGCTTGGAGAATCAGCACCTTTAACCTCCTGTTCCCTACAGGTTGCAATTTGTCCTGAGGATGAACGGGAAGAGGGGCAACCAATGAGAGACTAGATCTAGGTGTTGGGACAGGCACAGGTCACTCTATTTTCCCATCAGGAAGAAGAATTAACCACAGGCTCAGCCTGCCGCTCAGAAGCAGAATAGGGCCTGAGGCAATCCCGCGCTCTTGCGGCCAGCTCCCAAAAAAGCGAGTTGCAAAATGGAGCCCAAGGGACACAGCCTTTCACAAACCCGCAGAGTTATAAATGATAACTCTCGTCCACAAATATATTGAGGGAAGGCAATGAAGAGGATTTGAAAGCAAGGCAGAATTGCAGGAAACAGGTTTCAGGAGGTAGATTCGAATCGCCTTTAAAGCACATGAAAAGTCGCAAAACGTCGACAATGATGCCCTTGGCCAAAAAGGGCGTATGCGTTTTTTCCTGAATATATTCAGGAAAAAACGCATACGCCCTTTTTGGCCAACCAAGCAACCTGGAAAGGCAAATCAGCACTACAAACTAGTCTCGCTTCCCATCGGTCAAAAGGGCCATGCTGCAAAAAGTGTCAAAACCAGAAATGCAGGACAGGCCATGGAGAAATGGCAGCCTTGCTACGCTGAGGGGCGGGATGTAAATTGCCAACAGCCACTCTGGAGAAGTGTACGGTGTGTCCTGAAACATTTAAAACACACAGCTTAGGGAGCATAGGGCACACCCACTCATGGGCGTATAAGTTGGGAAAACTAAAAATCAGCAAGACACAGGCACCCCAAAGTTTAGGGCTGCTCTGTTGACAAGAACCTCCACTTCATGACACCTTAAATATCCCAGGAAAGAGAAAAATGGATAAAGAAGTTGTGGTCCTTATGTACAATGGAATATCACGCAGACATGAAATCAATATCATAAGGCTAGAAGAAGCAAGATGAGTGGACTTAGGTACGATGATTCTAAGTGAAATAAGTCACACAGAAAAAGACACTTATCATAAGCTATCACTTATAGAGGGAATGTAAAAACCGCTACACATGAACTGAGTTACAAAACAGAACAGAGTCACACGTTTAGAAAACACACTATGGCTGCTTAACGGGAAAGGTGAGGTGGGGTGATGCATAAAACAAGGGTTTCAAATTCGCTCAGATACCGTTCCATACACCCAATATGTAATAGAAAAGACCGACTCCTTGCACAGTGAACTGGACTCAACACCCCCTATTCACCGCACAAGAATATATGTGACTAGTAAGAATCTTAAAACCTATGTATTGATATCTCTCTGGAAGTGAGTCAAGTGGGTGTAAAGCCGCATAAACACAGCCGTGAAAAGCAGCTATACCCCATTATAAAAATAAATTACTTTTAAAAACCCGTAAAACAAAGACAGTGAAAGAGAGAGAAATTCTTACAAAATTCGTTCACGGACTGTGATGCAACCTGGATTGACCATATCTAGACCCACACCTGGATGAGACATAAGGGTGGACACACTTGGAGCTGAGAGGTTGGGTGAGGTTGGGTGAGCAAACAGAGACCCTTTAAAGTAATAGTGCCTGGTACCCATCCCATGGGTCCCAAATCTCCAGGTTCAAGGGCATATTCCTACATCGAAAACATGCATGAGAAACCCAGAAGGTGGTACACCGTGTGGTTTTGAAAGGTTTCTAAAACGCACCTCATTTCTCATCTCCTTGTGCTCGGGTTCGCCATTCCAGGTACTTTACTAGCAATCTCCCTACTTGGAGAATCAGCACCTTTAACCTCCTGTTCCCTACAGGTTGCAATTTGTCCTAAGGATGAACGGAAGAGGGGCAACCAATGAGAGACTAGATCTAGGTGTTGGGACAGGCACAGGTCACTCTATTTTCCCATCAGGAAGAAGAATTAACCACAGGCTCAGCCTGCCGCCCAGAAGCAGAATAGGGCCTGAGGCAATCCCGCACACCTGCGGCCAGCTCCCAAAAAAGCGAGTTGAAAAATGGAGCCCAGGGACACTGCCATTCACAAACCCGCAGAGTTATAAATGATAACTCTCGTGCACAAATATATTGAGGGAAGGCAACGAAGAGGATTTGAAAGCAAGGCAGAATTGCAGGAAACAGGTTTCAGGAGGTAGATTCGAATCGCCTTTAAAGCACATGAAAAGTGGCAAAACGTCGACAATGATGCCCTTGTCCAAAAAGGGCGTATGCGTTTTTTCCTGAATATATTCAGGAAAAAACGCATACGCCCTTTTTGGCCAACCAAGCAACCTGGAAAGGCAAATCAGCGCTACAAAGAAGTCTCGCTTCCCATCGGTCAAAAGGGCCATGCTGCAGAAAGTGTCAAAACCAGAAATGCAGGACAGGCCATGGAGAAATGGCAGCCTTGCTACGCTGATGGGCGGGATGTAAATTGCCAACAGCCACTCTGGAGAAGTGTACGGTGTGTCCTGAAACATCTAAAACACACAGCTTAGGGAGCATAGGGCACGTCCACTCATGGGCGTATAAATTGGGAAAACTAAAAATCAGCAAGACACAGGCACCCCAAAGTTTAGGGCTGCTCTGTTGACAAGAACCTCCACTTCATGACACCTTAAATATCCCAGGAAAGAGAAAAATGGATAAAGAAGTTGTGGTCCTTATGTACAATGGAATATCACTCAGACATGAAATAAATGTCATAAGGCTAGTAGAAGCAAGATGAGTGGATTTAGGTACGACGATTCTAAGTGAAATAAGTCACACAGAAAAAGACACTTATCATAAGCTATCACTTATAGAGGGAATGTAAAAACCGCTACACTTGAACTGAATTACAAAACAGAACAGAGTCTCACGTTTAGAAAACACACTATGGCTGCTTAACGGGAAAGGTGAGGTGGGGTGATGCATAAAACAAGGTTTTCAAATTCGCTCAGATACCGTTCCATACACCCAATATGTAATAGAAAAGACCGACTCATTGCTCAGTGAACTGGACTCAACACCCCCTATTCACCGCACAAGAATATATGTGACTAGTAAGAATCTTAAAACCTATGTATTGATATCTGTCTGGAAGTGAGTCAAGTGGGTGTAAAGCCGCATAAACACAGCCGTGAAAAGCAGCTAAACCCCATTATAAAAATAAATTACTTTTAAAAACCCGTAAAACAAAGACAGTGAAAGAGAGAGAAATTCTTACAAAATTCGTTCAGAGGCTGTGATGCAACCTGGATTGACCATATCTAGACCCACAGCTGGATGAGTCATAAGGGTGGACACACTTGGGGCTGAGAGGTTGGGTGAGGTTGGGTGAGCAAACACAGACCCTTTAAAGTAATACTGCGTGGTACCCATCCCATGGGTCCCAAATCTCCAGGTTCAAGGGCATATTCCTACATCAAAAACATGCATGAGAAACCCAGAAGATGGTACACCGTGTGATTTTGAAAGGTTTCTAAAACGCACCTCATTTCTCATCTCCTTGTGTTCGGGTTCGCCATTCCAGCTACTTTACTAGCAATCTCCCCACTTGGAGAATCAGCACCTTTAACCTCCTGTTCCGTACAGGTTGCAATTTGTCCTGAGGATGAAAGGGAAGAGGGGCAACCAATCAGAGACTAGATCTAGGTCTTGGGACAGGCACAGGTCACTCTATTTTCCCATCAGGAAGAAGAATTAACCACAGGCTCAGCCTACCGCCGGGAACCAGAATAGGGCCTGAGGCAATCCCGTGCGTTTGCGGCCAGCTCCCAAAAAAGACAGTTGAAAAATGGAGCTCAGGGGCACTGCAATTCACAAACCTGCTGAGTTATAAATGATAACTCTCGTCCAAAAATATATTGAGGGAAGGCAACGAAGAGGATTTGAAAGCAAGGCAGAATTGCAGGAAACAGATTTCAGGAGGTAGATCCGAATCGCTTTTAAAGCACATGAAAGGTGGCAAAACGTCGACAATGATGACCTTGGCCAAAAAGAGCGTATGCGTTTTTTCCTGAATATATTCAGGAAAAAACGCATACGCCCTTTTTGGCCAACCAAGCAACCTGGAAAGGCAAATCAGCGCTACAAAGAAGTCTCGCTTCCCATCGGTCAAAAGGGCCATGCTGCAAAAATTTTCAAAACCACAAATGCAGGACAGGCCATGGAGAAATGGCAGCCTTGCTACGCTGATGGGCGGGATGTAAATTGCCAACAGCCACTCTGAAGAAGTGTACGGTGTGTCCTGAAACATCTAAAACACACAGCTTAGGGAGCATAGGGCACGTCCACTCATGGTCGTATAAATTGGGAAAACTAAAAATCAGCAAGACACAGGCACCCCAAAGTTTAGGGCTGCTCTGTTGACAAGAACCTCCACTTCATGACACCTTAAATATCCCAGGAAAGAGAAAAATGGATAAAGAAGTTGTGGTCCTTATGTACAATGGAATATCACTCAGACATGAAATCAATGTCATAAGGCTAGTAGAAGCAAGATGAGTGGATTTAGGTACGACGATTCTAAGTGAAATAAGTCACACAGAAAAAAACACTTATCATAAGCTATCACTTATAGAGGGAATGTAAAAACCGCTACACTTGAACTGAATTACAAAACAGAAGAGAGTCTCACGTTTAGAAAACACACTATGGCTGCTTAACGGGAAAGGTGAGGTGGGGTGATGCATAAAACAAGGGTTTCAAATTCGCTCAGATACTGTTCCATACACCCAATATGTAATAGATAAGACCTACTCCTTGCTCAGTGAACTGGACTCAACACCCCCTATTCAGGGCACAAGAATATATGTGACTAGTAAGAATCTTAAAACCTATGTATTGATATCTGTCTGGAAGTGAGTCCAGTGGGTGTAAAGCCGCATAAACACAGCCGTGAAAAGCAGCTAAAACCCATTATAAAAATAAATTACTTTTAAAAACCCGTAAAACAAAGACAGTGAAAGAGAGAGAAATTCTTCCAAAATTCGTTCAGGGGCTGTGATGCAACCTGGATTGACCATATCTAGACCCACAGCTGGATGAGACCTAAGGGTGGATACTCTTGGGGCTGAGATGTTGGGTGAGGTTGGGTGAGCAAACGCAGACCCTTTAAAGTAATACTGCGTGGTACCCATCCCATAGGTCCCAAATCCCAAGGTTCAAGGGCATCTTCCTACATCGAAAACATGCATGAGAAACCCAGATGATGGTACACCGTGTGATTTTGAAAGGTTTCTAATACGCACCTCATTTCTCATCTCCTTGTGCTCGGGTTCGCCTTTCCAGCTACTTTACTAGCAATCTCCCTACTTGGAGAATCAGCACCTTTAAGCTCCTGTTCCCTAGAGGTTGCACTTTGTCCTGAGGATGAAAGGGAAGAGGGGCAACCAATGAGAGACTAGATCTAGGTTTTGGGACAGGCACAGGTCACTCTATTTTCCCATCAGGAAGAAGAATTAACCACGGCTCAGCCTGCCGCCCAGAAGCAGAATAGGGCCTGAGGCAGTCCCGCGCTCTTGCGGCCAGCTCCCAAAAAAGCGAGTTGAAAAATGGAGCCCAGGGAGACTGCCATTCACAAACCCGCAGAGTTATAAATGATAACTCTCGTCCACAAATATATTGAGGGAAGGCAATGAAGAGGATTTGAAAGCAAGGCAGAATTGCAGGAAACAGGTTTCAGGAGGTAGATTCGAATCGCCTTTAAAGCACATGAAAAGTTGCAAAATGTCGACAATGATGCCCTTGGCCAAAAAGGGCGTATGCGTTTTTTCCTGAATATATTCAGGAAAAAACGCATACGCCCTTTTTGGCCAACCAAGCAACCTGGAAAGGCAAATCAGCGCTACAAAGTAGTCTCGCTTCCCATCGGTCAAAAGGGCCATGCTGCAAAAAGTGTCAAAACCAGAAATGCAGGACAGACCATGGAGAAATGGTAGCCTTGCTACGCTGATGGGCGGGATGTAAATTGCCAACAGCCACTCTGGAGAAGTGTACGGTGTGTCCTGAAACATCTAAAACACACAGCTTAGGGAGCATAGGGCACGTCCACTCATGGGCGTATAAATTGGGAAAACTAAAAATCAGCAAGACACAGGCACCCTAAAGTTTAGGGCTGCTCTGTTGACAAGAACCTCCACTTCATGACACCTTAAATATCCCAGGAAAGAGAAAAATGGATAAAGAAGTCGTGGTCCTTATGTACAATGGAATATCACTCAGACATGAAATCAATGTCATAAGGCTAGTAGAAGCAAGATGAGTAGATTTAGGTACAACGATTCTAAGTGAAATAAGTCACACAGAAAAAGACACTTATCATAAGCTATCACTTATAGAGGGAATGTAAAAACCGCTACACTTGAACTGAATTACAAAAGAGAATAAAGTCATACGTTTAGAAAACACACTATGGCTGCTTAACGGGAAAGGTGAGGTGGGGTGATGCATAAAACAAGGGTTTGAAATTCGCTCAGATACCGTTCCATACACCCAATATGTAATAGACAAGGCCTACTCCTTGCTCAGTGAACTGGACTCAACACCCCCTATTCACCGCACAACAATATATGTGACTAGTAAGAATCTTAAAACCTATGTATTGATATCTCTCTGGAAGTGAGTCAAGTGGGTGTAAAGCCGCATAAACACAGCCATGAAAAGCAGCTAAACCCCATTATAAAAATAAATTACTTTTAAAAACCCGTTAAACAAAGACAGTGAAAGAGAGAGAAATTCTTCCAAAATTCGTTCAGGGGCTGTGATGCAACCTGGATTGACCATATCTAGACCCACAGCTGGATGAGACATAAGGGTGGACACTCTTGGGGCTGAGAGGTTGGGTGAGGTTGGGTGAGCAAACGCAGAACCTTTAAAGTAATACTGCCTGGTACCCATCCCATGGGTCCCAAATCTCCAGGTTCAAGGGCATCTTCCTACATCGAAAACATGCATGAGAAACCCAGAAGATGGTACACCGTGTGATTTTGAAAGGTTTCTAAAACGCACCTCATTTCTCATCTCCTTGTGCTCGGGTTCGCCATTCCAGGTACTTTACTAGCAATCTCCCTACTTGGAGAATCAGCACCTTTAACCTCCTGTTCCCTACAGGTTGCAATTTGTACTGAGGATGAACGGGAAGAGGGGCAACCAATGAGAGACTAGATCTAGGTGTTGGGACAGGCACAGGTCACTCTATTTTCCCATCAGGAAGAAGAATTAACCACAGGCTCAGCCTGCCGCCCAGAAGCAGAATAGGGCCTGAGGCAATATCGCGCTCTTGCGGCCAGCTCCCAAAAAAGCGAGTTGAAAAATGGAGCCCAGGGAGACTGCCATTCACAAACCCGCAGAGTTATAAATGATAACTCTCGTCCACAAATATATTGAGGGAAGGCAATGAAGAGGATTTGAAAGCAAGGCAGAATTGCAGGAAACAGGTTTCAGGAGGTAGATTCGAATCGCCTTTAAAGCACATGAAAAGTTGCAAAATGTCGACAATGATGCCCTTGGCCAAAAAGGGCGTATGCGTTTTTTCCTGAATATATTCAGGAAAAAACGCATACGCCCTTTTTGGCCAACCAAGCAACCTGGAAAGGCAAATCAGCGCTACAAAGTAGTCTCGCTTCCCATCGGTCAAAAGGGCCATGCTGCAAAAAGTGTCAGAACCAGAAATGCAGGACAGACCATGGAGAAATGGCAGCCTTGCTACGCTGATGGGCGGGATGTAAATTGCCAACAGCCACTCTGGAGAAGTGTACGGTGTGTCCTGAAACATCTAAAACACACAGCTTAGGGAGCATAGGGCACGTCCACTCATGGGCGTATAAATTGGGAAAACTAAAAATCAGCAAGACACAGGCACCCCAAAGTTTAGGGCTGCTCTGTTGACAAGAACCTCCACTTCATGACACCTTAAATATCCCAGGAAGGAGAAAAATGGATAAAGAAGTTGTGGTCCTAATGTACAATGGAATATCACGCAGACATGAAATCAATATCATAAGGCTAGAAGAAGCAAGATGAGTCGACTTAGGTACGATGATTCTAAGTGAAATAAGTCACACAGAAAAAGACACTTATCATAAGCTATCACTTATAGAGGGAATGTAAAAACCGCTACACTTGAACTGAGTTACAAAACAGAACAGAGTCACACGTTTAGAAAACACACTATGGCTGCTTAACGGGAAAGGTGAGGTGGGGTGATGCATAAAACAAGGGTTTCAAATTCGCTCAGATACCGTTCCATACACCCAATATGTAATAGAAAAGACCGACTCATTGCTCAGAGAACTGGACTCAACACCCCCTATTCACCGCACAAGAATATATGTGACTAGTAAGAATCTTAAAACCTATATATTGATATCTGTCTGGAAGTGAGTCAAGTGGGTGTAACGCCGCATAAACACAGCCATGAAAAGCAGCTAAACCCCATTATAAAAATAAATTACTTTTAAAAACCCGTAAAACAAAGACAGTGAAAGAGAGAGAAATTCTTACAAAATTCGTTCAGAGGCTGTGATGCAACCTGGATTGACCATATCTAGACCCACAGCTGGATGAGACATAAGGGTGGACACACTTGGGGCTGCGAGGTTGGGTGAGGTTGGGTGAGCAAACACAGACCCTTTAAAGTAATACTGCGTGGTACCCATCCCATGGGTCCCAAATCTCCAGGTTCAAGGGCATCTTCCTACATCGAAAACATGCATGAGAAACCCAGAAGATGGTACACCGTGTGATTTTGAAAGGTTTCTAAAACGCACCTCATTTCTCATCTCCTTGTGTTCGGGTTCGACATTCCAGCTACTTTACTAGCAATCTCCCTACTTGGAGAATCAACACCTTTAACCTCCTGTTCCGTACAGGTTGCAATTTGTCCTGAGGATGAAAGGGAAGAGGGGCAACCAATGAGAGACTAGATCTAGGTTTTGGGACAGGCACAGGTCACTCTATTTTCCCATCAGGAAGAAGAATTAACCACGGCTCAGCCTGCCGCCCAGAAGCAGAATAGGGCCTGAGGCAATACCGCGCTCTTGCGGCCAGCTCCCAAAAAAGCCAGTTGAAAAATGGAGCCCAGGGAGACTGCCATTCACAAACCCGCAGAGTTATAAATGATAACTCTCGTCCACAAATATATTGAGGGAAGGCAATGAAGAGGATTTGAAAGCAAGGCAGAATTGCAGGAAACAGGTTTCAGGAGGTAGATTCGAATCGCCTTTAAAGCACATGAAAAGTTGCAAAATGTCGACAATGATGCCCTTGGCCAAAAAGGGCGTATGCGTTTTTTCCTGAATATATTCAGGAAAAAACGCATACGCCCTTTTTGGCCAACCAAGCAACCTGGAAAGGCAAATCAGCGCTACAAAGTAGTCTCGCTTCCCATCGGTCAAAAGGGCCATGCTGCAAAAAGTGTCAAAACCAGAAATGCAGGACAGACCATGGAGAAATGGCAGCCTTGCTACGCTGATGGGCGGGATGTAAATTGCCAACAGCCACTCTGGAGAAGTGTACGGTGTGTCCTGAAACATCTAAAACACACAGCTTAGGGAGCATAGGGCACGTCCACTCATGGGCGTATAAATTGGGAAAACTAAAAATCAGCAAGACACAGGCACCCTAAAGTTTAGGGCTGCTCTGTTGACAAGAACCTCCACTTCATGACACCTTAAATACCCCAGGAAAGAGAAAAATGGATAAAGAAGTCGTGGTCCTTATGTACAATGGAATATCACTCAGACATGAAATCAATGTCATAAGGCTAGTGGAAGCAAGATGAGTAGATTTAGGTACAACGATTCTAAGTGAAATAAGTCACACAGAAAAAGACACTTATCATAAGCTATCACTTATAGAGGGAATGTAAAAACCGCTACACTTGAACTGAATTACAAAAGAGAATAGAGTCATACGTTTAGAAAACACACTATGGCTGCTTAACGGGAAAGGTGAGGTGGGGTGATGCATAAAACAAGGGTTTCAAATTCGCTCAGATACCGTTCCATACACCCAATATGTAATAGACAAGGCCTACTCCTTGCTCAGTGAACTGGACTCAACACCCCCTATTCACCGCACAACAATATATGTGACTAGTAAGAATCTTAAAACCTATGTATTGATATCTCTCTGGAAGTGAGTCAAGTGGGTGTAAAGCCGCATAAACACAGCCATGAAAAGCAGCTAAACCCCATTATAAAAATAAATTACTTTTAAAAACCCGTTAAACAAAGACAGTGAAAGAGAGAGAAATTCTTCCAAAATTCGTTCAGGGGCTGTGATGCAACCTGGATTGACCATATCTAGACCCACAGCTGGATGAGACATAAGGGTGGACACTCTTGGGGCTGAGAGTTTGGGTGAGGTTGGGTGAGCAAACGCAGAATCTTTAAAGTAATACTGCCTGGTACCCATCCCATGGGTCCCAAATCTCCAGGTTCAAGGGCATCTTCCTACATCGAAAACATGCATGAGAAACCCAGAAGATGGTACACCGTGTGATTTTGAAAGGTTTCTAAAACGCACCTCATTTCTCATCTCCTTGCGCTCGGGTTCGCCATTCCAGGTACTTTACTAGCAATCTCCCTACTTGGAGAATCAGCACCTTTAACCTCCTGTTCCCTACAGGTTGAAATTTGTACTGAGGATGAACGGGAAGAGGGGCAACCAATGAGAGACTAGATCTAGGTGTTGGGACAGGCACATTGCACTCTATTTTCCTATCAGGAAGTAGAATTAACCACGGCTCAGCCTGCCGCCCAGAAGCAGAATAGGGCCTGAGGCAATCCCGTGCTCTTGCGGCCAGCTCCCAAAAAAGCGAGTTGAAAAATGGAGCCCAGGGAGACTGCCATTCACAAACCCGCAGAGTTATAAATGATAACTCTCGTCCACAAATATATTGAGGGAAGGCAATGAAGAGGATTTGAAAGCAAGGCAGAATTGCAGGAAACAGGTTTCAGGAGGTAGATTCGAATCGCCTTTAAAGCACATGAAAAGTTGCAAAATGTCGACAATGATGCCCTTGGCCAAAAAGGGCGTATGCGTTTTTTCCTGAATATATTCAGGAAAAAACGCATATGCCCTTTTTGGCCAACCAAGCAACCTGGAAAGGCAAATCAGCGCTACAAAGTAGTCTCGCTTCCCATCGGTCAAAAGGGCCATGCTGCAAAAAGTGTCAAAACCAGAAATGCAGGACAGACCATGGAGAAATGGCAGCCTTGCTACGCTGATGGGCGGGATGTAAATTGCCAACAGCCACTCTGGAGAAGTGTACGGTGTGTCCTGAAACATCTAAAACACACAGCTTAGGGAGCATAGGGCACGTCCACTCATGGGCGTATAAATTGGGAAAACTAAAAATCAGCAAGACACAGGCACCCTAAAGTTTAGGGCTGCTCTGTTGACAAGAACCTCCACTTCATGACACCTTAAATATCCCAGGAAAGAGAAAAATGGATAAAGAAGTCGTGGTCCTTATGTACAATGGAATATCACTCAGACATGAAATCAATGTCATAAGGCTAGTAGAAGCAAGATGAGTAGATTTAGGTACGACGATTCTAAGTGAAATAAGTCACACAGAAAAAGACACTTATCATAAGCTATCACTTATAGACGGAATGTAAAAACCGCTACACTTGAACTGAATTACAAAAGAGAATAGAGTCATACGTTTAGAAAACACACTATAGCTGCTTAACGGGAAAGGTGAGGTGGGGTGATGCATAAAACAAGGGTTTCAAATTCGCTCAGATACCGTTCCATACACCCAATATGTAATAGACAAGGCCTACTCCTTGCTCAGTGAACTGGACTCAACACCCCCTATTCACCGCACAACAATATATGTGACTAGTAAGAATCTTAAAACCTATGTATTGATATCTCTCTGGAAGTGAGTCAAGTGGGTGTAAAGCTGCATAAACACAGCCATGAAAAGCAGCTAAACCCCATTATAAAAATAAATTACTTTTAAAAACCCGTTAAACAAAGACAGTGAAAGAGAGAGAAATTCTTCCAAAATTCGTTCAGGGGCTGTGATGCAACCTGGATTGACCATATCTAGACCCACAGCTGGATGAGACATAAGGGTGGACACTCTTGGGGCTGAGAGGTTGGGTGAGGTTGGGTGAGCAAACGCAGAACCTTTAAAGTAATACTGCCTGGTACCCATCCCATGGGTCCCAAATCTCCAGGTTCAAGGGCATCTTCCTACATCGAAAACATGCATGAGAAACCCAGAAGATGGTACACCGTGTGATTTTGAAAGGTTTCTAAAACGCACCTCATTTCTCATCTCCTTGTGCTCGGGTTCGCCATTCCAGGTACTTTACTAGCAATCTCCCTACTTGGAGAATCAGCACCTTTAACCTCCTGTTCCCTACAGGTTGCAATTTGTACTGAGGATGAACGGGAAGAGGGGCAACCAATGAGAGACTAGATCTAGGTGTTGGGACAGGCACAGGTCACTCTATTTTCCCATCAGGAAGAAGAATTAACCACAGGCTCAGCCTGCCGCCCAGAAGCAGAATAGGGCCTGAGGCAATATCGCGCTCTTGCGGCCAGCTCCCAAAAAAGCGAGTTGAAAAATGGAGCCCAGGGAGACTGCCATTCACAAACCCGCAGAGTTATAAATGATAACTCTCGTCCACAAATATATTGAGGGAAGGCAATGAAGAGGATTTGAAAGCAAGGCAGAATTGCAGGAAACAGGTTTCAGGAGGTAGATTCGAATCGCCTTTAAAGCACATGAAAAGTTGCAAAATGTCGACAATGATGCCCTTGGCCAAAAAGGGCGTATGCGTTTTTTCCTGAATATATTCAGGAAAAAACGCATACGCCCTTTTTGGCCAACCAAGCAACCTGGAAAGGCAAATCAGCGCTACAAAGTAGTCTCGCTTCCCATCGGTCAAAAGGGCCATGCTGCAAAAAGTGTCAAAACCAGAAATGCAGGACAGACCATGGAGAAATGGCAGCCTTGCTACGCTGATGGGCGGGATGTAAATTGCCAACAGCCACTCTGGAGAAGTGTACGGTGTGTCCTGAAACATCTAAAACACACAGCTTAGGGAGCATAGGGCACGTCCACTCATGGGCGTATAAATTGGGAAAACTAAAAATCAGCAAGACACAGGCACCCCAAAGTTTAGGGCTGCTCTGTTGACAAGAACCTCCACTTCATGACACCTTAAATATCCCAGGAAGGAGAAAAATGGATAAAGAAGTTGTGGTCCTAATGTACAATGGAATATCACGCAGACATGAAATCAATATCATAAGGCTAGAAGAAGCAAGATGAGTCGACTTAGGTACGATGATTCTAAGTGAAATAAGTCACACAGAAAAAGACACTTATCATAAGCTATCACTTATAGAGGGAATGTAAAAACCGCTACACTTGAACTGAGTTACAAAACAGAACAGAGTCACACGTTTAGAAAACACACTATGGCTGCTTAACGGGAAAGGTGAGGTGGGGTGATGCATAAAACAAGGGTTTCAAATTCGCTCAGATACCGTTCCATACACCCAATATGTAATAGAAAAGACCGACTCATTGCTCAGAGAACTGGACTCAACACCCCCTATTCACTGCACAAGAATATATGTGACTAGTAAGAATCTTAAAACCTATATATTGATATCTGTCTGGAAGTGAGTCAAGTGGGTGTAACGCCGCATAAACACAGCCATGAAAAGCAGCTAAACCCCATTATAAAAATAAATTACTTTTAAAAACCCGTAAAACAAAGACAGTGAAAGAGAGAGAAATTCTTACAAAATTCGTTCAGAGGCTGTGATGCAACCTGGATTGACCATATCTAGACCCACAGCTGGATGAGACATAAGGGTGGACACACTTGGGGCTGCGAGGTTGGGTGAGGTTGGGTGAGCAAACGCAGAAGCTTTAAAGTAATACTGCGTGGTACCCATCCCATGGGTCCCAAATCTCCAGGTTCAAGGGCATCTTCCTACATCGAAAACATGCATGAGAAACCCAGAAGATGGTACACCGTGTGATTTTGAAAGGTTTCTAAAACGCACCTCATTTCTCATCTCCTTGTGCTCGGGTTCGCCATTCCAGGTACTTTACTAGCAATCTCCCTACTTGGAGAATCAGCACCTTTAACCTCCTGTTCCCTACAGGTTGCAATTTGTACTGAGGATGAACGGGAAGAGGGGCAACCAATGAGAGACTAGATCTAGGTGTTGGGACAGGCACAGGGCACTCTATTTTCCTATCAGGAAGTAGAATTAACCACGGCTCAGCCTGCCGCCCAGAAGCAGAAGAGGGCCTGAGGCAATCCCGCGCTCTTGCGGCCAGCTCCCAAAAAAGCGAGTTGAAAAATGGAGCCCAGGGAGACTGCCATTCACAAACACGCAGAGTTATAAATGATAACTCTCGTCCACAAATATATTGAGGGAAGGCAATGAAGAGGATTTGAAAGCAAGGCAGAATTGCAGGAAACAGGTTTCAGGAGGTAGATTCGAATCGCCTTTAAAGCACATGAAAAATTGCAAAATGTCGACAATGATGCCCTTGGCCAAAAAGGGCGTATGCGTTTTTTCCTGAATATATTCAGGAAAAAACGCATATGCCCTTTTTGGCCAACCAAGCAACCTGGAAAGGCAAATCAGCGCTACAAAGTAGTCTCGCTTCCCATCGGTCAAAAGGGCCATGCTGCAAAAAGTGTCAAAACCAGAAATGCAGGACAGACCATGGAGAAATGGCAGCCTTGCTACGCTGATGGGCGGGATGTAAATTGCCAACAGCCACTCTGGAGAAGTGTACGGTGTGTCCTGAAACATCTAAAACACACAGCTTAGGGAGCATAGGGCACGTCCACTCATGGGCGTATAAATTGGGAAAACTAAAAATCAGCAAGACACAGGCACCCTAAAGTTTAGGGCTGCTCTGTTGACAAGAACCTCCACTTCATGACACCTTAAATACCCCAGGAAAGAGAAAAATGGATAAAGAAGTCGTGGTCCTTATGTACAATGGAATATCACTCAGACATGAAATCAATGTCATAAGGCTAGTAGAAGCAAGATGAGTAGATTTAGGTACAACGATTCTAAGTGAAATAAGTCACACAGAAAAAGACACTTATCATAAGCTATCACTTATAGAGGGAATGTAAAAACCGCTACACTTGAACTGAGTTACAAAACAGAACAGAGTCACACGTTTAGAAAACACACTATGGCTGCTTAACGGGAAAGGTGAGGTGGGGTGATGCATAAAACAAGGGTTTGAAATTCGCTCAGATACCGTTCCATACACCCAATATGTAATAGACAAGGCCTACTCCTTGCTCAGTGAACTGGACTCAACACCCCCTATTCACCGCACAACAATATATGTGACTAGTAAGAATCTTAAAACCTATGTATTGATATCTCTCTGGAAGTGAGTCAAGTGGGTGTAAAGCCGCATAAACACAGCCATGAAAAGCAGCTAAACCCCATTATAAAAATAAATTACTTTTAAAAACCCGTTAAACAAAGACAGTGAAAGAGAGAGAAATTCTTCCAAAATTCGTTCAGGGGCTGTGATGCAACCTGGATTGACCATATCTAGACCCACAGCTGGATGAGACATAAGGGTGGACACTCTTGGGGCTGAGAGTTTGGGTGAGGTTGGGTGAGCAAACGCAGAACCTTTAAAGTAATACTGCCTGGTACCCATCCCATGGGTCCCAAATCTCCAGGTTCAAGGGCATCTTCCTACATCGAAAACATGCATGAGAAACCCAGAAGATGGTACACCGTGTGATTTTGAAAGGTTTCTAAAACGCACCTCATTTCTCATCTCCTTGTGCTCGGGTTCGCCATTCCAGGTACTTTACTAGCAATCTCCCTACTTGGAGAATCAGCACCTTTAACCTCCTGTTCCCTACAGGTTGCAATTTGTACTGAGGATGAACGGGAAGAGGGGCAACCAATGAGAGACTAGATCTAGGTGTTGGGACAGGCACAGGTCACTCTATTTTCCCATCAGGAAGAAGAATTAACCACAGGCTCAGCCTGCCGCCCAGAAGCAGAATAGGGCCTGAGGCAATATCGCGCTCTTGCGGCCAGCTCCCAAAAAAGCGAGTTGAAAAATGGAGCCCAGGGAGACTGCCATTCACAAACCCGCAGAGTTATAAATGATAACTCTCGTCCACAAATATATTGAGGGAAGGCAATGGAGAGGATTTGAAAGCAAGGCAGAATTGCAGGAAACAGGTTTCAGGAGGTAGATTCGAATCGCCTTTAAAGCACATGAAAAGTTGCAAAATGTCGACAATGATGCCCTTGGCCAAAAAGGGCGTATGCGTTTTTTCCTGAATATATTCAGGAAAAAACGCATACGCCCTTTTTGGCCAACCAAGCAACCTGGAAAGGCAAATCAGCGCTACAAAGTAGTCTCGCTTCCCATCGGTCAAAAGGGCCATGCTGCAAAAAGTGTAAAAACCAGAAATGCAGGACAGACCATGGAGAAATGGCAGCCTTGCTACGCTGATGGGCGGGATGTAAATTGCCAACAGCCACTCTGGAGAAGTGTACGGTGTGTCCTGAAACATCTAAAACACACAGCTTAGGGAGCATAGGGCACGTCCACTCATGGGCGTATAAATTGGGAAAACTAAAAATCAGCAAGACACAGGCACCCCAAAGTTTAGGGCTGCTCTGTTGACAAGAACCTCCACTTCATGACACCTTAAATATCCCAGGAAGGAGAAAAATGGATAAAGAAGTTGTGGTCCTAATGTACAATGGAATATCACGCAGACATGAAATCAATATCATAAGGCTAGAAGAAGCAAGATGAGTCGACTTAGGTACGATGATTCTAAGTGAAATAAGTCACACAGAAAAAGACACTTATCATAAGCTATCACTTATAGAGGGAATGTAAAAACCGCTACACTTGAACTGAGTTACAAAACAGAACAGAGTCACACGTTTAGAAAACACACTATGGCTGCTTAACGGGAAAGGTGAGGTGGGGTGATGCATAAAACAAGGGTTTCAAATTCTCTCAGATACCGTTCCATACACCCAATATGTAATAGAAAAGACCGACTCATTGCTCAGAGAACTGGACTCAACACCCCCTATTCACTGCACAAGAATATATGTGACTAGTAAGAATCTTAAAACCTATATATTGATATCTGTCTGGAAGTGAGTCAAGTGGGTGTAACGCCGCATAAACACAGCCATGAAAAGCAGCTAAACCCCATTATAAAAATAAATTACTTTTAAAAACCCGTAAAACAAAGACAGTGAAAGAGAGAGAAATTCTTACAAAATTCGTTCAGAGGCTGTGATGCAACCTGGATTGACCATATCTAGACCCACAGCTGGATGAGACATAAGGGTGGACACACTTGGGGCTGCGAGGTTGGGTGAGGTTGGGTGAGCAAACGCAGAAGCTTTAAAGTAATACTGCGTGGTACCCATCCCATGGGTCCCAAATCTCCAGGTTCAAGGGCATCTTCCTACATCGAAAACATGCATGAGAAACCCAGAAGATGGTACACCGTGTGATTTTGAAAGGTTTCTAAAACGCACCTCATTTCTCATCTCCTTGTGCTCGGGTTCGCCATTCCAGGTACTTTACTAGCAATCTCCCTACTTGGAGAATCAGCACCTTTAACCTCCTGTTCCCTACAGGTTGCAATTTGTACTGAGGATGAACGGGAAGAGGGGCAACCAATGAGAGACTAGATCTAGGTGTTGGGACAGGCACAGGGCACTCTATTTTCCCATCAGGAAGTAGAATTAACCACGGCTCAGCCTGCCGCCCAGAAGCAGAAGAGGGCCTGAGGCAATCCCGCGCTCTTGCGGCCAGCTCCCAAAAAAGCGAGTTGAAAAATGGAGCCCAGGGAGACTGCCATTCACAAACCCGCAGAGTTATAAATGATAACTCTCGTCCACAAATATATTGAGGGAAGGCAATGAAGAGGATTTGAAAGCAAGGCAGAATTGCAGGAAACAGGTTTCAGGAGGTAGATTCGAATCGCCTTTAAAGCACATGAAAAGTTGCAAAATGTCGACAATGATGCCCTTGGCCAAAAAGGGCGTATGCGTTTTTTCCTGAATATATTCAGGAAAAAACGCATATGCCCTTTTTGGCCAACCAAGCAACCTGGAAAGGCAAATCAGCGCTACAAAGTAGTCTCGCTTCCCATCGGTCAAAAGGGCCATGCTGCAAAAAGTGTCAAAACCAGAAATGCAGGACAGACCATGGAGAAATGGCAGCCTTGCTACGCTGATGGGCGGGATGTAAATTGCCAACAGCCACTCTGGAGAAGTGTACGGTGTGTCCTGAAACTTCGAAAAAACACAGCTTAGGGAGCATAGGGCACATCCACTCATGGGCGTATAAATTGGGAAAACTAAAAATCAGCAAGACACAGGCACCCCAAAGTTTAGGGCTGCTCTGTTGACAAGAACCTCCACTTCATGACACCTTAAATACCCCAGGAAAGAGAAAAATGGATAAAGAAGTCGTGGTCCTTATGTACAATGGAATATCACTCAGACATGAAATCAATGTCATAAGGCTAGTAGAAGCAAGATGAGTAGATTTAGGTACAACGATTCTAAGTGAAATAAGTCACACAGAAAAAGACACTTATCATAAGCTATCACTTATAGAGGGAATGTAAAAACCGCTACACTTGAACTGAGTTACAAAACAGAACAGAGTCACACGTTTAGAAAACACACTATGGCTGCTTAACGGGAAAGGTGAGGTGGGGTGATGCATAAAACAAGGGTTTGAAATTCGCTCAGATACCGTTCCATACACCCAATATGTAATAGACAAGGCCTACTCCTTGCTCAGTGAACTGGACTCAACACCCCCTATTCACCGCACAACAATATATGTGACTAGTAAGAATCTTAAAACCTATGTATTGATATCTCTCTGGAAGTGAGTCAAGTGGGTGTAAAGCCGCATAAACACAGCCATGAAAAGCAGCTAAACCCCATTATAAAAATAAATTACTTTTAAAAACCCGTTAAACAAAGACAGTGAAAGAGAGAGAAATTCTTCCAAAATTCGTTCAGGGGCTGTGATGCAACCTGGATTGACCATATCTAGACCCACAGCTGGATGAGACATAAGGGTGGACACTCTTGGGGCTGAGAGTTTGGGTGAGGTTGGGTGAGCAAACGCAGAACCTTTAAAGTAATACTGCCTGGTACCCATCCCATGGGTCCCAAATCTCCAGGTTCAAGGGCATCTTCCTACATCGAAAACATGCATGAGAAACCCAGAAGATGGTACACCGTGTGATTTTGAAAGGTTTCTAAAACGCACCTCATTTCTCATCTCCTTGTGCTCGGGTTCGCCATTCCAGGTACTTTACTAGCAATCTCCCTACTTGGAGAATCAGCACCTTTAACCTCCTGTTCCCTACAGGTTGCAATTTGTACTGAGGATGAACGGGAAGAGGGGCAACCAATGAGAGACTAGATCTAGGTGTTGGGACAGGCACAGGTCACTCTATTTTCCCATCAGGAAGAAGAATTAACCACAGGCTCAGCCTGCCGCCCAGAAGCAGAATAGGGCCTGAGGCAATATCGCGCTCTTGCGGCCAGCTCCCAAAAAAGCGAGTTGAAAAATGGAGCCCAGGGAGACTGCCATTCACAAACCCGCAGAGTTATAAATGATAACTCTCGTCCACAAATATATTGAGGGAAGGCAATGGAGAGGATTTGAAAGCAAGGCAGAATTGCAGGAAACAGGTTTCAGGAGGTAGATTCGAATCGCCTTTAAAGCACATGAAAAGTTGCAAAATGTCGACAATGATGCCCTTGGCCAAAAAGGGCGTATGCGTTTTTTCCTGAATATATTCAGGAAAAAACGCATACGCCCTTTTTGGCCAACCAAGCAACCTGGAAAGGCAAATCAGCGCTACAAAGTAGTCTCGCTTCCCATCGGTCAAAAGGGCCATGCTGCAAAAAGTGTCAAAACCAGAAATGCAGGACAGACCATGGAGAAATGGCAGCCTTGCTACGCTGATGGGCGGGATGTAAATTGCCAACAGCCACTCTGGAGAAGTGTACGGTGTGTCCTGAAACATCTAAAACACACAGCTTAGGGAGCATAGGGCACGTCCACTCATGGGCGTATAAATTGGGAAAACTAAAAATCAGCAAGACACAGGCACCCCAAAGTTTAGGGCTGCTCTGTTGACAAGAACCTCCACTTCATGACACCTTAAATATCCCAGGAAGGAGAAAAATGGATAAAGAAGTTGTGGTCCTAATGTACAATGGAATATCACGCAGACATGAAATCAATATCATAAGGCTAGAAGAAGCAAGATGAGTCGACTTAGGTACGATGATTCTAAGTGAAATAAGTCACACAGAAAAAGACACTTATCATAAGCTATCACTTATAGAGGGAATGTAAAAACCGCTACACTTGAACTGAGTTACAAAACAGAACAGAGTCACACGTTTAGACAACACACTATGGCTGCTTAACGGGAAAGGTGAGGTGGGGTGATGCATAAAACAAGGGTTTCAAATTCGCTCAGATACCGTTCCATACACCCAATATGTAATAGAAAAGACCGACTCATTGCTCAGAGAACTGGACTCAACACCCCCTATTCACCGCACAAGAATATATGTGACTAGTAAGAATCTTAAAACCTATATATTGATATCTGTCTGGAAGTGAGTCAAGTGGGTGTAACGCCGCATAAACACAGCCATGAAAAGCAGCTAAACCCCATTATAAAAATAAATTACTTTTAAAAACCCGTAAAACAAAGACAGTGAAAGAGAGAGAAATTCTTACAAAATTCGTTCAGAGGCTGTGATGCAACCTGGATTGACCATATCTAGACCCACAGCTGGATGAGACATAAGGGTGGACAAACTTGGGGCTGCGAGGTTGGGTGAGGTTGGGTGAGCAAACACAGACCCTTTAAAGTAATACTGCGTGGTACCCATCCCATGGGTCCCAAATCTCCAGGTTCAAGGGCATCTTCCTACATCGAAAACATGCATGAGAAACCCAGAAGATGGTACACCGTGTGATTTTGAAAGGTTTCTAAAACGCACCTCATTTCTCATCTCCTTGTGTTCGGGTTCGCCATTCCAGCTACTTTACTAGCAATCTCCCTACTTGGAGAATCAACACCTTTAACCTCCTGTTCCGTACAGGTTGCAATTTGTCCTGAGGATGAAAGGGAAGAGGGGCAACCAATGAGAGACTAGATCTAGGTTTTGGGACAGGCACAGGTCACTCTATTTTCCCATCAGGAAGAAGAATTAACCACAGGCTCAGCCTGCCGCCCAGAAGCAGAATAGGGCCTGAGGCAATCCCGCGCTCTTGCGGCCAGCTCCCAAAAAAGCGAGTTGAAAAATGGAGCCCAGGGAGACTGCCATTCACAAACCCGCAGAGTTATAAATGATAACTCTCGTCCACAAATATATTGAGGGAAGGCAATGAAGAGGATTTGAAAGCAAGGCAGAATTGCAGGAAACAGGTTTCAGGAGGTAGATTCGAATCGCCTTTAAAGCACATGAAAAGTTGCAAAATGTCGACAATGATGCCCTTGGCCAAAAAGGGCGTATGCGTTTTTTCCTGAATATATTCAGGAAAAAACGCATACGCCCTTTTTGGCCAACCAAGCAACCTGGAAAGGCAAATCAGCGCTACAAAGTAGTCTCGCTTCCCATCGGTCAAAAGGGCCATGCTGCAAAAAGTGTCAAAACCAGAAATGCAGGACAGACCATGGAGAAATGGCAGCCTTGCTACGCTGATGGGCGGGATGTAAATTGCCAACAGCCACTCTGGAGAAGTGTACGGTGTGTCCTGAAACATCTAAAACACACAGCTTAGGGAGCATAGGGCACGTCCACTCATGGGCGTATAAATTGGGAAAACTAAAAATCAGCAAGACACAGGCACCCTAAAGTTTAGGGCTGCTCTGTTGACAAGAACCTCCACTTCATGACACCTTAAATACCCCAGGAAAGAGAAAAATGGATAAAGAAGTCGTGGTCCTTATGTACAATGGAATATCACTCAGACATGAAATCAATGTCATAAGGCTAGTAGAAGCAAGATGAGTAGATTTAGGTACAACGATTCTAAGTGAAATAAGTCACACAGAAAAAGACACTTATCATAAGCTATCACTTATAGAGGGAATGTAAAAACCGCTACACTTGAACTGAATTACAAAAGAGAATAGAGTCATACGTTTAGAAAACACACTATGGCTGCTTAACGGGAAAGGTGAGGTGGGGTGATGCATAAAACAAGGGTTTGAAATTCGCTCAGATACCGTTCCATACACCCAATATGTAATAGACAAGGCCTACTCCTTGCTCAGTGAACTGGACTCAACACCCCCTATTCACCGCACAACAATATATGTGACTAGTAAGAATCTTAAAACCTATGTATTGATATCTCTCTGGAAGTGAGTCAAGTGGGTGTACAGCCGCATAAACACAGCCATGAAAAGCAGCTAAACCCCATTATAAAAATAAATTACTTTTAAAAACCCGTTAAACAAAGACAGTGAAAGAGAGAGAAATTCTTCCAAAATTCGTTCAGGGGCTGTGATGCAACCTGGATTGACCATATCTAGACCCACAGCTGGATGAGACATAAGGGTGGACACTCTTGGGGCTGAGAGGTTGGGTGAGGTTGGGTGAGCAAACGCAGAACCTTTAAAGTAATACTGCCTGGTACCCATCCCATGGGTCCCAAATCTCCAGGTTCAAGGGCATCTTCCTACATCGAAAACATGCATGAGAAACCCAGAAGATGGTACACCGTGTGATTTTGAAAGGTTTCTAAAACGCACCTCATTTCTCATCTCCTTGTGCTCGGGTTCGCCATTCCAGGTACTTTACTAGCAATCTCCCTACTTGGAGAATCAGCACCTTTAACCTCCTGTTCCCTACAGGTTGCAATTTGTACTGAGGATGAACGGGAAGAGGGGCAACCAATGAGAGACTAGATCTAGGTGTTGGGACAGGCACAGGTCACTCTATTTTCCCATCAGGAAGAAGAATTAACCACAGGCTCAGCCTGCCGCCCAGAAGCAGAATAGGGCCTGAGGCAATATCGCGCTCTTGCGGCCAGCTCCCAAAAAAGCGAGTTGAAAAATGGAGCCCAGGGAGACTGCCATTCACAAACCCGCAGAGTTATAAATGATAACTCTCGTCCACAAATATATTGAGGGAAGGCAATGGAGAGGATTTGAAAGCAAGGCAGAATTGCAGGAAACAGGTTTCAGGAGGTAGATTCGAATCGCCTTTAAAGCACATGAAAAGTTGCAAAATGTCGACAATGATGCCCTTGGCCAAAAAGGGCGTATGCGTTTTTTCCTGAATATATTCAGGAAAAAACGCATACGCCCTTTTTGGCCAACCAAGCAACCTGGAAAGGCAAATCAGCGCTACAAAGTAGTCTCGCTTCCCATCGGTCAAAAGGGCCATGCTGCAAAAAGTGTCAAAACCAGAAATGCAGGACAGACCATGGAGAAATGGCAGCCTTGCTACGCTGATGGGCGGGATGTAAATTGCCAACAGCCACTCTGGAGAAGTGTACGGTGTGTCCTGAAACATCTAAAACACACAGCTTAGGGAGCATAGGGCACGTCCACTCATGGGCGTATAAATTGGGAAAACTAAAAATCAGCAAGACACAGGCACCCCAAAGTTTAGGGCTGCTCTGTTGACAAGAACCTCCACTTCATGACACCTTAAATATCCCAGGAAGGAGAAAAATGGATAAAGAAGTTGTGGTCCTAATGTACAATGGAATATCACGCAGACATGAAATCAATATCATAAGGCTAGAAGAAGCAAGATGAGTCGACTTAGGTACGATGATTCTAAGTGAAATAAGTCACACAGAAAAATACACTTATCATAAGCTATCACTTATAGAGGGAATGTAAAAACCGCTACACTTGAACTGAGTTACAAAACAGAACAGAGTCACACGTTTAGACAACACACTATGGCTGCTTAACGGGAAAGGTGAGGTGGGGTGATGCATAAAACAAGGGTTTCAAATTCGCTCAGATACCGTTCCATACACCCAATATGTAATAGAAAAGACCGACTCATTGCTCAGAGAACTGGACTCAACACCCCCTATTCACCGCACAAGAATATATGTGACTAGTAAGAATCTTAAAACCTATATATTGATATCTGTCTGGAAGTGAGTCAAGTGGGTGTAACGCCGCATAAACACAGCCATGAAAAGCAGCTAAACCCCATTATAAAAATAAATTACTTTTAAAAACCCGTAAAACAAAGACAGTGAAAGAGAGAGAAATTCTTACAAAATTCGTTCAGAGGCTGTGATGCAACCTGGATTGACCATATCTAGACCCACAGCTGGATGAGACATAAGGGTGGACAAACTTGGGGCTGCGAGGTTGGGTGAGGTTGGGTGAGCAAACACAGACCCTTTAAAGTAATACTGCGTGGTACCCATCCCATGGGTCCCAAATCTCCAGGTTCAAGGGCATCTTCCTACATCGAAAACATGCATGAGAAACCCAGAAGATGGTACACCGTGTGATTTTGAAAGGTTTCTAAAACGCACCTCATTTCTCATCTCCTTGTGTTCGGGTTCGCCATTCCAGCTACTTTACTAGCAATCTCCCTACTTGGAGAATCAACACCTTTAACCTCCTGTTCCGTACAGGTTGCAATTTGTCCTGAGGATGAAAGGGAAGAGGGGCAACCAATGAGAGACTAGATCTAGGTTTTGGGACAGGCACAGGTCACTCTATTTTCCCATCAGGAAGAAGAATTAACCACAGGCTCAGCCTGCCGCCCAGAAGCAGAATAGGGCCTGAGGCAATCCCGCGCTCTTGCGGCCAGCTCCCAAAAAAGCGAGTTGAAAAATGGAGCCCAGGGAGACTGCCATTCACAAACCCGCAGAGTTATAAATGATAACTCTCGTCCACAAATATATTGAGGGAAGGCAATGAAGAGGATTTGAAAGCAAGGCAGAATTGCAGGAAACAGGTTTCAGGAGGTAGATTCGAATCGCCTTTAAAGCACATGAAAAGTTGCAAAATGTCGACAATGATGCCCTTGGCCAAAAAGGGCGTATGCGTTTTTTCCTGAATATATTCAGGAAAAAACGCATACGCCCTTTTTGGCCAACCAAGCAACCTGGAAAGGCAAATCAGCGCTACAAAGTAGTCTCGCTTCCCATCGGTCAAAAGGGCCATGCTGCAAAAAGTGTCAAAACCAGAAACGCAGGACAGACCATGGAGAAATGGCAGCCTTGCTACGCTGATGGGCGGGATGTAAATTGCCAACAGCCACTCTGGAGAAGTGTACGGTGTGTCCTGAAACATCTAAAACACACAGCTTAGGGAGCATAGGGCACGTCCACTCATGGGCGTATAAATTGGGAAAACTAAAAATCAGCAAGACACAGGCACCCTAAAGTTTAGGGCTGCTCTGTTGACAAGAACCTCCACTTCATGACACCTTAAATACCCCAGGAAAGAGAAAAATGGATAAAGAAGTCGTGGTCCTTATGTACAATGGAATATCACTCAGACATGAAATCAATGTCATAAGGCTAGTAGAAGCAAGATGAGTAGATTTAGGTACAACGATTCTAAGTGAAATAAGTCACACAGAAAAAGACACTTATCATAAGCTATCACTTATAGAGGGAATGTAAAAACCGCTACACTTGAACTGAATTACAAAAGAGAATAGAGTCATACGTTTAGAAAACACACTATGGCTGCTTAACGGGAAAGGTGAGGTGGGGTGATGCATAAAACAAGGGTTTGAAATTCGCTCAGATACCGTTCCATACACCCAATATGTAATAGACAAGGCCTACTCCTTGCTCAGTGAACTGGACTCAACACCCCCTATTCACCGCACAACAATATATGTGACTAGTAAGAATCTTAAAACCTATGTATTGATATCTCTCTGGAAGTGAGTCAAGTGGGTGTACAGCCGCATAAACACAGCCATGAAAAGCAGCTAAACCCCATTATAAAAATAAATTACTTTTAAAAACCCGTTAAACAAAGACAGTGAAAGAGAGAGAAATTCTTCCAAAATTCGTTCAGGGGCTGTGATGCAACCTGGATTGACCATATCTAGACCCACAGCTGGATGAGACATAAGGGTGGACACTCTTGGGGCTGAGAGGTTGGGTGAGGTTGGGTGAGCAAACGCAGAACCTTTAAAGTAATACTGCCTGGTACCCATCCCATGGGTCCCAAATCTCCAGGTTCAAGGGCATCTTCCTACATCGAAAACATGCATGAGAAACCCAGAAGATGGTACACCGTGTGATTTTGAAAGGTTTCTAAAACGCACCTCATTTCTCATCTCCTTGTGCTCGGGTTCGCCATTCCAGGTACTTTACTAGCAATCTCCCTACTTGGAGAATCAGCACCTTTAACCTCCTGTTCCCTACAGGTTGCAATTTGTACTGAGGATGAACGGGAAGAGGGGCAACCAATGAGAGACTAGATCTAGGTGTTGGGACAGGCACAGGTCACTCTATTTTCCCATCAGGAAGAAGAATTAACCACAGGCTCAGCCTGCCGCCCAGAAGCAGAATAGGGCCTGAGGCAATATCGCGCTCTTGCGGCCAGCTCCCAAAAAAGCGAGTTGAAAAATGGAGCCCAGGGAGACTGCCATTCACAAACCCGCAGAGTTATAAATGATAACTCTCGTCCACAAATATATTGAGGGAAGGCAATGGAGAGGATTTGAAAGCAAGGCAGAATTGCAGGAAACAGGTTTCAGGAGGTAGATTCGAATCGCCTTTAAAGCACATGAAAAGTTGCAAAATGTCGACAATGATGCCCTTGGCCAAAAAGGGCGTATGCGTTTTTTCCTGAATATATTCAGGAAAAAACGCATACGCCCTTTTTGGCCAACCAAGCAACCTGGAAAGGCAAATCAGCGCTACAAAGTAGTCTCGCTTCCCATCGGTCAAAAGGGCCATGCTGCAAAAAGTGTCAAAACCAGAAATGCAGGACAGACCATGGAGAAATGGCAGCCTTGCTACGCTGATGGGCGGGATGTAAATTGCCAACAGCCACTCTGGAGAAGTGTACGGTGTGTCCTGAAACATCTAAAACACACAGCTTAGGGAGCATAGGGCACGTCCACTCATGGGCGTATAAATTGGGAAAACTAAAAATCAGCAAGACACAGGCACCCCAAAGTTTAGGGCTGCTCTGTTGACAAGAACCTCCACTTCATGACACCTTAAATATCCCAGGAAGGAGAAAAATGGATAAAGAAGTTGTGGTCCTAATGTACAATGGAATATCACGCAGACATGAAATCAATATCATAAGGCTAGAAGAAGCAAGATGAGTCGACTTAGGTACGATGATTCTAAGTGAAATAAGTCACACAGAAAAAGACACTTATCATAAGCTATCACTTATAGAGGGAATGTAAAAACCGCTACACTTGAACTGAGTTACAAAACAGAACAGAGTCACACGTTTAGACAACACACTATGGCTGCTTAACGGGAAAGGTGAGGTGGGGTGATGCATAAAACAAGGGTTTCAAATTCGCTCAGATACCGTTCCATACACCCAATATGTAATAGAAAAGACCGACTCATTGCTCAGAGAACTGGACTCAACACCCCCTATTCACCGCACAAGAATATATGTGACTAGTAAGAATCTTAAAACCTATATATTGATATCTGTCTGGAAGTGAGTCAAGTGGGTGTAACGCCGCATAAACACAGCCATGAAAAGCAGCTAAACCCCATTATAAAAATAAATTACTTTTAAAAACCCGTAAAACAAAGACAGTGAAAGAGAGAGAAATTCTTACAAAATTCGTTCAGAGGCTGTGATGCAACCTGGATTGACCATATCTAGACCCACAGCTGGATGAGACATAAGGGTGGACACACTTGGGGCTGCGAGGTTGGGTGATGTTGGGTGAGCAAACACAGACCCTTTAAAGTAATACTGCGTGGTACCCATCCCATGGGTCCCAAATCTCCAGGTTCAAGGGCATCTTCCTACATCGAAAACATGCATGAGAAACCCAGAAGATGGTACACCGTGTGATTTTGAAAGGTTTCTAAAACGCACCTCATTTCTCATCTCCTTGTGTTCGGGTTCGCCATTCCAGCTACTTTACTAGCAATCTCCCTACTTGGAGAATCAACACCTTTAACCTCCTGTTCCGTACAGGTTGCAATTTGTCCTGAGGATGAAAGGGAAGAGGGGCAACCAATGAGAGACTAGATCTAGGTTTTGGGACAGGCACAGGTCACTCTATTTTCCCATCAGGAAGAAGAATTAACCACAGGCTCAGCCTGCCGCCCAGAAGCAGAATAGGGCCTGAGGCAATCCCGCGCTCTTGCGGCCAGCTCCCAAAAAAGCGAGTTGAAAAATGGAGCCCAGGGAGACTGCCATTCACAAACCCGCAGAGTTATAAATGATAACTCTCGTCCACAAATATATTGAGGGAAGGCAATGAAGAGGATTTGAAAGCAAGGCAGAATTGCAGGAAACAGGTTTCAGGAGGTAGATTCGAATCGCCTTTAAAGCACATGAAAAGTTGCAAAATGTCGACAATGATGCCCTTGGCCAAAAAGGGCGTATGCGTTTTTTCCTGAATATATTCAGGAAAAAACGCATACGCCCTTTTTGGCCAACCAAGCAACCTGGAAAGGCAAATCAGCGCTACAAAGTAGTCTCGCTTCCCATCGGTCAAAAGGGCCATGCTGCAAAAAGTGTCAAAACCAGAAACGCAGGACAGACCATGGAGAAATGGCAGCCTTGCTACGCTGATGGGCGGGATGTAAATTGCCAACAGCCACTCTGGAGAAGTGTACGGTGTGTCCTGAAACATCTAAAACACACAGCTTAGGGAGCATAGGGCACGTCCACTCATGGGCGTATAAATTGGGAAAACTAAAAATCAGCAAGACACAGGCACCCTAAAGTTTAGGGCTGCTCTGTTGACAAGAACCTCCACTTCATGACACCTTAAATACCCCAGGAAAGAGAAAAATGGATAAAGAAGTCGTGGTCCTTATGTACAATGGAATATCACTCAGACATGAAATCAATGTCATAAGGCTAGTAGAAGCAAGATGAGTAGATTTAGGTACAACGATTCTAAGTGAAATAAGTCACACAGAAAAAGACACTTATCATAAGCTATCACTTATAGAGGGAATGTAAAAACCGCTACACTTGAACTGAGTTACAAAACAGAACAGAGTCACACGTTTAGAAAACACACTATGGCTGCTTAACGGGAAAGGTGAGGTGGGGTGATGCATAAAACAAGGGTTTGAAATTCGCTCAGATACCGTTCCATACACCCAATATGTAATAGACAAGGCCTACTCCTTGCTCACTGAACTGGACTCAACACCCCCTATTCACCGCACAACAATATATGTGACTAGTAAGAATCTTAAAACCTATGTATTGATATCTCTCTGGAAGTGAGTCAAGTGGGTGTAAAGCCGCATAAACACAGCCATGAAAAGCAGCTAAACCCCATTATAAAAATAAATTACTTTTAAAAACCCGTTAAACAAAGACAGTGAAAGAGAGAGAAATTCTTCCAAAATTCGTTCAGGGGCTGTGATGCAACCTGGATTGACCATATCTAGACCCACAGCTGGATGAGACATAAGGGTGGACACTCTTGGGGCTGAGAGGTTGGGTGAGGTTGGGTGAGCAAACGCAGAACCTTTAAAGTAATACTGCCTGGTACCCATCCCATGGGTCCCAAATCTCCAGGTTCAAGGGCATCTTCCTACATCGAAAACATGCATGAGAAACCCAGAAGATGGTACACCGTGTGATTTTGAAAGGTTTCTAAAACGCACCTCATTTCTCATCTCCTTGTGCTCGGGTTCGCCATTCCAGGTACTTTACTAGCAATCTCCCTACTTGGAGAATCAGCACCTTTAACCTCCTGTTCCCTACAGGTTGCAATTTGTACTGAGGATGAACGGGAAGAGGGGCAACCAATGAGAGACTAGATCTAGGTGTTGGGACAGGCACAGGTCACTCTATTTTCCCATCAGGAAGAAGAATTAACCACAGGCTCAGCCTGCCGCCCAGAAGCAGAATAGGGCCTGAGGCAATATCGCGCTCTTGCGGCCAGCTCCCAAAAAAGCGAGTTGAAAAATGGAGCCCAGGGAGACTGCCATTCACAAACCCGCAGAGTTATAAATGATAACTCTCGTCCACAAATATATTGAGGGAAGGCAATGGAGAGGATTTGAAAGCAAGGCAGAATTGCAGGAAACAGGTTTCAGGAGGTAGATTCGAATCGCCTTTAAAGCACATGAAAAGTTGCAAAATGTCGACAATGATGCCCTTGGCCAAAAAGGGCGTATGCGTTTTTTCCTGAATATATTCAGGAAAAAACGCATACGCCCTTTTTGGCCAACCAAGCAACCTGGAAAGGCAAATCAGCGCTACAAAGTAGTCTCGCTTCCCATCGGTCAAAAGGGCCATGCTGCAAAAAGTGTCAAAACCAGAAATGCAGGACAGACCATGGAGAAATGGCAGCCTTGCTACGCTGATGGGCGGGATGTAAATTGCCAACAGCCACTCTGGAGAAGTGTACGGTGTGTCCTGAAACATCTAAAACACACAGCTTAGGGAGCATAGGGCACGTCCACTCATGGGCGTATAAATTGGGAAAACTAAAAATCAGCAAGACACAGGCACCCCAAAGTTTAGGGCTGCTCTGTTGACAAGAACCTCCACTTCATGACACCTTAAATATCCCAGGAAGGAGAAAAATGGATAAAGAAGTTGTGGTCCTAATGTACAATGATATATCACGCAGACATGAAATCAATATCATAAGGCTAGAAGAAGCAAGATGAGTCGACTTAGGTACGATGATTCTAAGTGAAATAAGTCACACAGAAAAAGACACTTATCATAAGCTATCACTTATAGAGGGAATGTAAAAACCGCTACACTTGAACTGAGTTACAAAACAGAACAGAGTCACACGTTTAGAAAACACACTATGGCTGCTTAACGGGAAAGGTGAGGTGGGGTGATGCATAAAACAAGGGTTTCAAATTCGCTCAGATACCGTTCCATACACCCAATATGTAATAGAAAAGACCGACACATTGCTCAGAGAACTGGACTCAACACCCCCTATTCACCGCACAAGAATATATCTGACTAGTAAGAATCTTAAAACCTATATATTGATATCTGTCTGGAAGTGAGTCAAGTGGGTGTAACGCCGCATAAACACAGCCATGAAAAGCAGCTAAACCCCATTATAAAAATAAATTACTTTTAAAAACCCGTAAAACAAAGACAGTGAAAGAGAGAGAAATTCTTACAAAATTCGTTCAGAGGCTGTGATGCAACCTGGATTGACCATATCTAGACCCACAGCTGGATGAGACATAAGGGTGGACACACTTGGGGCTGCGAGGTTGGGTGAGGTTGGTTGAGCCAACACAGACCATTTAAAGTAATACTGCGTGGTACCCATCCCATGGGTCCCAAATCTCCAGGTTCAAGGGCATCTTCCTACATCGAAAACATGCATGAGAAACCCAGAAGATGGTACACCGTGTGATTTTGAAAGGTTTCTAAAACGCACCTCATTTCTCATCTCCTTGTGTTCGGGTTCGCCATTCCAGCTACTTTACTAGCAATCTCCCTACTTGGAGAATCAACACCTTTAACCTCCTGTTCCGTACAGGTTGCAATTTGTCCTGAGGATGAAAGGGAAGAGGGGCAACCAATGAGAGACTAGATCTAGGTGTTGGGACAGGCACTGGTCACTCTATTTTCCCATCAGGAAGAAGAATTAACCACAGGCTCAGCCTACTGCCGGTAACCAGAATAGGGCCTTAGGCAATCCCGTGCGTTTGCTGCCAGCTCCCAAAACAGACAGTTGAAAAATGGAGCTCAGGGGCACTGCAATTCACAAACCTGCTGAGTTATAAATGATAACTCTCGTCCAAAAATATATTGAGGGTAGGCAACGAAGAGGATTTGAAAGCAAGGCAGAATTGCACGAAACAGATTTCAGGAGGTAGATTCGAATCGCCTTTAAAGCACATGAAAGGTGGCAAAACGTCGACAATGATGACCTTGTCCAAAAAGAGCGTATGCGTTTTTTCCTGAATATATTCAGGAAAAAACGCATACGCCCTTTTTGGCCAACCAAGCAACCTGGAAAGGCAAATCAGCGCTACAAAGAAGTCTCGCTTCCCATCGGTCAAAAGGGCCATGCTGCAAAAATTTTCAAAACCAGAAATGCAGGACAGGCCATGGAGAAATGGCAGCCTTGCTACGCTGATGGGCGGGATGTAAATTGCCAACAGCCACTCTGGAGAAGTGTACGGTGTGTCCTGAAACATCTAAAACACACAGCTTAGGGAGCATAGGGCACGTCCACTCATGGGCGTATAAATTGGGAAAACTAAAAATCAGCAAGACACAGGCACCCCAAAGTTTAGGGCTGCTCTGTTGACAAGAACCTCCACTTCATGACACCTTAAATATCCCAGGAAAGAGAAAAATGGATAAAGAAGTTGTGGTCCTTATGTACAATGGAATATCACTCAGACATGAAATCAATGTCATAAGGCTAGAAGAAGCAAGGTGAGTGGACTTAGGAACGATAATTCTAAGTGAAATAAGTCACACAGAAAAAGACACTTATCATAAGCTGTCACTTATAGAGGGAATGTAAAAACCGCTACACTTGAACTGAATTACAAAACAGAACAGAGTCACACGTTTAGAAAACACACTATGGCTGCTTAACGGGAAAGGTGAGGTGGGGTGATGCATAAAACAAGGGTTTCAAATTGGCTCAGATACCGTTCCATACACCCAATATGTAATAGAAAAGACCGACTCCTTGCTCAGTGAACTGGACTCAACAACCCCTATTCACCGCACAAGATTATATCTGACTAGTAATAATCTTAAAACCTATGTATTGATATCTGTCTGGAAGTGAGTCAAGTGGGTGTAAAGCCGCATAAACACAGCCGTGAAAAGCAGCTAAACCCCATTATAAAAATAAATTACTTTTAAAAACCCGTAAAACAAAGACAGTGAAAGAGAGAGAAATTCTTACAAAATTCGTTCAGGGGCTGTGATGCAACCTGGATTGACCATATCTAGACCCACAGCTGGATGAGACATAAGGGTGGACACTCTTGGGGCTGAGAGGTTGGGTGATGTTGGGTGAGCAAACACAGACCCTTTAAAGTAATACTGCCTGGTACCCATCCCATGGGTCCCAAATCTCCAGGTTCAAGGGCATATTCCTACATCGAAAACATGCATGAGAAACCCAGAAGGTGGTACACCGTGTGATTTTGAAAGGTTTCTAAAACGCACCTCATTTCTCATCTCCTTGTGCTCGGGTTCGCCATTCCAGGTACTTTACTAGCAATCTCCCTACTTGGAGAATCAGCACCTTTAACCTCCTGTTCCCTACAGGTTGCAATTTGTCCTGAGGATGAACGGAAGAGGGGCAACCAATGAGAGACTAGATCTAGGTGTTGGGACAGGCACAGGTCACTCTATTTTCCCATCAGGAAGAAGAATTAACCACAGGCTCAGCCTGCCGCCCAGAAGCAGAATAGGGCCTGAGGCAATCCCGCGCTCCTGCGGCCAGCTCCCAAAAAAGCAAGTTGAAAAATGGAGCCCAGGGACACTGCCATTCACAAACCCGCAGAGTTATAAATGATAACTCTCGTCCACAAATATATTGAGGGAAGGCAACGAAGAGGATTTGAAAGCAAGCAGAATTGCAGGAAACAGGTTTCAGGAGGTAGATTCGAATGGCCTTTAAAGCACATGAAAAGTGGCAAAACGTGGACAATGATGCCCTTGGCCAAAAAGGGCGTATGCGTTTTTTCCTGAATATATTCAGGAAAAAACGCATACGCCCTTTTTGGCCAACCAAGCAACCTGGAAAGGCAAATCAGCGCTACAAAAAGTCTCGCTTCCCATCGGTCAAAAGGGCCATGCTGCAGAAAGTGTCAAAACCAGAAATGCAGGACAGGCCATGGAGAAATGGCAGCCTTGCTACGCTGATGGGCGGGATGTAAATTGCCAACAGCCACTCTGGAGAAGTGTACGGTGTGTCCTGAAACATCGAAAAAACACAGCTTAGGGAGCATAGGGCACGTCCACTCATGGGCGTATAAATTGGGAAAACTAAAAATCAGCAAGACACAGGCACCCCAAAGTTTAGGGCTGCTCTGTTGACAAGAACCTCCACTTCATGACACCTTAAATATCCCAGGAAAGAGAAAAATGGATAAAGAAGTTGTGGTCCTTATGTACAATGGAATATCACTCAGACATGAAATCAATGTCATAAGGCTAGTAGAAGCAAGATGAATGGACTTAGGTACGACGATTCTAAGTGAAATAAGTCACACAGAAAAAGACACTTATCATAAGCTATCACTTGTAGAGGGAATGTAAAAACCGCTACACTTGAACTGAATTACAAAACAGAACAGAGTCTCACGTTTAGAAAACACACTATGGCTGCTTAAAGGGAAAGGTGAGGTGGGGTGATGCATAAAACAAGGTTTTCAAATTCGCTCAGATACCGTTCCATACACCCAATATGTAATAGACAAGACCTACTCCTTGCTCAGTGAACTGGACTCAACACCCCCTATTCACCGCAGAAGAATATATGTGACTAGTAAGAATCTTAAATCCTATGTATTGATATCTGTCTGGAAGTGAGTCCAGTGGGTGTAAAGCCGCATAAACACAGCCGTGAAAAGCAGCTAAACCTCATTATAAAAATAAATTACTTTTAAAAACCCGTAAAACAAAGACAGTGAAAGAGAGAGAAATTCTTACAAAATTCTTTCAGGGGCTGTGATGCAACCTGGATTGACCATATCTAGACCCACAGCTGGATGAGACATAAGGGTGGACACTCTTGGGGCTGAGAGGTTGGGTGAGGTTGGGTGAGCAAACGCAGACCCTTTAAAGGAATACTGCGTGGTACCCATCCCATGGGTCCCAAATCTCCAGGTTCAAGGGCATCTTCCTACATCGAAAACATGCATGAGAAACCCAGAAGATGGTACACCGTGTGATTTTGAAAGTTTTCTAAAACGCACCTCATTTCTCATCTCCTTGTGCTCGGGTTCGCCATTCCAGGTACTTTACTAGCAATCTCCCTACTTGGAGAATCAGCACCTTTAACCTCCTGTTCCCTACAGGTTGCAATTTGTCCTGAGGATGAACGGGAAGAGGGGCAACCAATGAGAGACTAGATCTAGGTGTTGGGACAGGCACAGGTCACTCTTTTTTCCCATCAGGAAGAAGAATTAACCACAGGCTCAGCCTGCCGCCCAGAAGCAGAATAGGGCCTGAGGCAATCCCGTGCGTTTGCGGCCAGCTCCCAAAAAAGACAGTTGAAAAATGGAGCTCAGGGGCACTGCAATTCACAAACCTGCTGAGTTATAAATGATAACTCTCGTCCAAAAATATATTGAGGGAAGGCAACGAAGAGGATTTGAAAGCAAGGCAGAATTGCAGGAAACAGATTTCAGGAGGTAGATTTGAATCGCCTTTAAAGCACATGAAAGGTGGCAAAACGTCGACAATGATGACCTTGGCCAAAAAGAGCGTATGCGTTTTTTCCTGAATATATTCAGGAAAAAACGCATACGCCCTTTTTGGCCAACCAAGCAACCTGGAAAGGCAAATCAGCGCTACAAAGAAGTCTCGCTTCCCATCGGTCAAAAGGGCCATGCTGCAAAAATTTTCAAAACCAGAAATGCAGGACAGGCCATGGAGAAATGGCAGCCTTGCTACGCTGATGGGAGGGATGTAAATTGCCATCAGCCACACTGGAGAAGTGTACGGTGTGTCCTGAAACTTCGAAAAAACACAGCTTAGGGAGCATAGGGCACGTCCACTCATGGTCGTATAAATTGGGAAAACTAAAAATCAGCATGACACAGGAACCCCAATGATTAGGGCTGCTCAGTTGACAAGAACCTCCACTTCATGACACCTTAAATATCCCAGGAAAGAAAAAAATGTATAAAGAATTTGTGGTCCTTATGTAAAATGGAATATCACTCAGACATGAAATAAATGTCATAAGGCTAGTAGAAGCAAGATGAGTGGATTTAGGAACGACGATTCTAAGTGAAATAAGTCACACAGAAAAAGACACTTATCATAAGCTATCACTTATAGAGGGAATGTAAAAACCGCTACACTTGAACTGAATTACAAAACAGAACAGAGTCACACGTTTAGAAAACACACTATGGCTGCTTAACGGGAAAGGTGAGGTGGGGTGATGCATAAAACAAGGGTTTCAAATTCGCTCACATACCGTTCCATACAACCAATATGTAATAGACAAGACCTACACCTTGCTCAGTGAACTGGACACAACACCCCCTATTCACCGCACAAGAATATATCTGACTAGTAAGAATCGTAAAACCTATGTATTGATATCTCTCTGGAAGTGAGTCAAGTGGGTGTAAAGCCGCATCAACACAGCGGTGAAAGGCCGCTAAACCCCATTATAAAAATAAATTACTTTTAAAAACCCGTAAAACAAAGACAGTGAAAGAGAGAGAAATCCTTCCAAAATTCGGTCAGGGGCTGTGATGCAACCTGGATTGACCATATCTAGACACACAGCTGGATGAGACATAAGGGTGGACACTCTTGGGGCTAAGAGGTTGGGTGAGGTTGGGTGAGCAAACGCACAACCTTTAAAGTAATACTGCGTGGTACGCATCCCATGGGTCCCAAATCTCCACGTTCAAGGGCATCTTCCTACATCGAAAACATACATGAGAAACCCAGAAGATGGTACACCGTGTGATTTTGAAAGGTTTCTAAAACGCACCTCATTTCTCATCTCCTTGTGCTCGGGTTCGCCATTCCAGGTACTTTACTAGCAATCTCCCTACTTGGAGAATCAGCACCTTTAACCTCCTGTTCCCTACAGGTTGCAATTTGTCCTGAGGATGAACGGGAAGAGGGGCAACCAATGAGAGACTAGATCTAGGTGTTGGGACAGGCACAGGTCACTCTATTTTCCCATCAGGAAGAAGAATTAACCACAGGCTCAGCCTGCCGCCCAGAAGCAGAATAGGGCCTGAGGCAATCCCGCGCTCTTGCGGCCAGTTCCCAAAAAAGCGAGTTGCAAAATGGAGCCCAGGGACACTGCCTTTCACAAACCCGCAGAGTTATAAATGATAACTCTCGTCCACAAATATATTGAGGGAAGGCAATGAAGAGGATTTGAAAGCAAGGCAGAATTGCAGGAAACAGGTTTCAGGAGGTAGATTCGAATCGCCTTTAAAGCACATGAAAAGCGGCAAAACTTCGACAATGATGCCCTTGGCCAAAAAGGGCGTATGCGTTTTTTCCTGAATATATTCAGGAAAAAACGCATACGCCCTTTTTGGCCAACCAAGCAACCTGGAAAGGCAAATCAGCGCTACAAAGTAGTCTCGCTTCCCATCGGTCAAAAGGGCCATGCTGCAAAAAGTGTCAAAACCAGAAATGCAGGACAGGCCATGGAGAAATGGCAGCCTTGCTACGCTGATGGGCGGGATGTAAATTGCCAACAGCCACTCTGGAGAAGTGTACGGTGTGTCCTGAAACATCTAAAACACACAGCTTAGGGAGCATAGGGCACATCCACTCATGGGCGTATAAATTGGGAAAACTAAAAATCAGCAAGACACAGGCACCCCAAAGTTTAGGGCTGCTCTGTTGACAAGAACCTCCACTTCATGACACCTTAAATATCCCAGGAAAGAGAAAAATGGATAAAGAAGTTGTGGTCCTTATGTACAATGGAATATCACGCAGACATGAAATCAATATCATAAGGCTAGAAGAAGCAAGATGAGTGGACTTAGGTACGATGATTCTAAGTGAAATAAGTCACACAGAAAAAGACACTTATCATAAGCTATCACTTATAGAGGGAATGTAAAAACCGCTACACTTGAACTGAGTTACAAAACAGAACAGAGTCACACGTTTAGAAAACACACTATGGCTGCTTAACGGGAAAGGTGAGGTGGGGTGATGCATAAAACAAGGGTTTCAAATTCGCTCACATACCGTTCCATACACCCAATATGTAATAGAAAAGACCGACTCCTTGCTCAGTGAACTGGACTCAACACCCCCTATTCACCGCACAAGAATATATGTGACTAGTAAGAATCTTAAAACCTATGTATTGATATCTGTCTGGAAGTGAGTCAAGTGGGTGTAAAGCCGCATAAACACAGCCGGGAAAAGCAGCTAAACCCCATTATAAAAATAAATTACTTTTAAAAACCCGTAATACAAAGACAGTGAAAGAGAGAGAAATTCTTACAAAATTCGTTCAGAGGCTGTGATGCAACCTGGATTGAACATATCTAGACCCACAGCTGGATGAGACATAAGGGTGGACACACTTGGGGCTGAGAGGTTGGGTGAGGTTGGGTGAGCAAACGCACAACCTTTAAAGTAATACTGCGTGGTACCCATTCCATGGGTCCCAAATCTCCAGGTTCAAGGGCATCTTCCTACATCGAAAACATGCATGAGAAACCCAGAAGATGGTACACCGTGTGATTTTGAAAGGTTTCTAAAACGCACCTCATTTCTCAACTCCTTGTGCTCGGGTTCGCCATTCCAGGTACGTTACTAGCAATCTCCCTACTTGGAGAATCAGCACCTTTAACCTCCTGTTCCCTACAAGTTGCAATTTGTCCTGAGGATGAACGGGAAGAGGGACAACCAATGAGAGACTAGATCTAGGTGTTGGGACAGGCACAGGTCACTCTATTTTCCCATCAGGAAGAAGAATTAACCACAGGCTCAGCCTGCCGCCCAGAAGCAGAATAGGGCCTGAGGCAATCCCGCGCTCTTACGGCCAGCTCCCAAAAAAGCGAGTTGAAAAATGGAGCCCAGGGACACTGCCATTCACAAACCCGCAGAGTTATAAATGATAACTCTCGTCCACAAATATATTGAGGGAAGGCAACGAAGAGGATTTGAAAGCAAGGCAGAATTGCAGGAAACAGGTTTCAGGAGGTAGATTCGAATCGCCTTTAAAGCACATGAAAAGTCGCAAAACGTCGACAATGATGCCCTTGGCCAAAAAGGGCGTATGCGTTTTTTCCTGAATATATTCAGGAAAAAACGCATACGCCCTTTTTGGCCAACCAAGCAACCTGGAAAGGCAAATCAGCGCTACAAATTAGTCTCGCTACCCATCGGTCAAAAGGGCCATGCTGCAAAAAGTGTCAAAACCAGAAATGCAGGATAGGCCATGGAGAAATGGCAGCCTTGCTACGCTGAGGGGTGGGATGTAAATTGCCAACAGCCACTCTGGAGAAGTGTACGGTGTGTCCTGAAACATCTAAAACACACAGCTTAGGGAGCATAGGGCACGTCCACTCATGGGCGTATAAATTGGGAAAACTAAAAATCAGCAAGACACAGGCACCCCAAAGTTTAGGGCTGCTCTGTTGACAAGAACCTCCACTTCATGACACCTTAAATATCCCAGGAAAGAGAAAAATGGATAAAGAAGTTGTGGTCCTTATGTACAATGGAATATCACGCAGACATGAAATCAATATCATAAGGCTAGAAGAAGCAAGATGAGTGGACTTAGGTACGATGATTCTAAGTGAAATAAGTCACACAGAAAAAGACACTTATCATAAGCTATCACTTATAGAGGGAATGTAAAAACCGCTACACTTGAACTGAGTTACAAAACAGAACAGAGTCACACGTTTAGAAAACACACTATGGCTGCTTAACGGGAAAGGTGAGGTGGGGTGATGCATAAAACAAGGGTTTCAAATTCGCTCAGATACCGTTCCATACACCCAATATGTAATAGAAAAGACCGACTCCTTGCTCAGTGAACTGGACTCAACACCCCCTATTCACCGCACAAGAATATATGTGACTAGTAAGAATCTTAAAACCTATGTATTGATATCTGTCTGGAAGTGAGTCAAGTGGGTGTAAAGCCGCATAAACACAGCCGTGAAAAGCAGCTAAACCCCATTATAAAAATAAATTACTTTTAAAAACCCGTAAAACAAAGACAGTGAAAGGGAGAGAAATTCTTACAAAATTTGTTCAGAGGCTGTGATGCAACCTGGATTGACCATATCTAGACCCACAGCTGGATGAGTCATAAGGGTGGACACACTTGGGGCTGAGAGGTTGGGTGAGGTTGGGTGAGCAAACACAGACCCTTTAAAGTAATACTGCGTGGTACCCATCCCATGGGTCCCAAATCTCCAGGTTCAAGGGCATCTTCCTACATCGAAAACATGCATGAGAAACCAAGAAGATGGTACACCGTGTGATTTTGAAAGGCTTCTAAAACGCACCTCATTTCTCATCTCCTTGTGTTCGGGTTCGCCATTCCAGCTACTTTACTAGCAATCTCCCTACTTGGAGAATCAGCACCTTTAACCTCCTGTTCCGTACAGGTTGCAATTTGTCCTGAGGATGAAAGGGAAGAGGGGCAACCAATGAGAGACTAGATCTAGGTGCTGGGACAGGCACAGGTCACTCTATTTTCCCATCAGGAAGAAGAATTAACCACAGGCTCAGCCTGCCGACCAGAAGCAGAATAGGGCCTGAGGCAATCCCGTGCGTTTGCGGCCAGCTCCCAAAAAAGACAGTTGAAAAATGGAGCTCAGGGGCACTGCAATTCACAAACCTGCTGAGTTATAAATGATAAGTCTCGTCCAAAAATATATTGAGGGAAGGCAACGAAGAGGATTTGAAAGCAAGGCAGAATTGCAGGAAACAGATTTCAGGAGGTAGATTTGAATCGCCTTTAAAGCACATGAAAGGTGGCAAAACGTCGACAATGATGACCTTGGCCAAAAAGAGCGTATGCGTTTTTTCCTGAATATATTCAGGAAAAAACGCATACGCCCTTTTTGGCCAACCAAGCAACCTGGAAAGGCAAATCAGCGCTACAAAGAAGTCTCGCTTCCCATCGGTCAAAAGGGCCATGCTGCAAAAATTTTCAAAACCAGAAATGCAGGACAGGCCATGGAGAAATGGCAGCCTTGCTACGCTGATGGGAGGGATGTAAATTGCCAACAGCCACACTGGAGAAGTGTACGGTGTGTCCTGAAACTTCGAAAAAACACAGCTTAGGGAGCATAGGGCACGTCCACTCATGGTCGTATAAATTGGGAAAACTAAAAATCAGCAAGACACAGGCACCCCAATGATTAGGGCTGCTCAGTTGACAAGAACCTCCACTTCATGACACCTTAAATATCCCAGGAAAGAAAAAAATGGATAAAGAAGTTGTGGTCCTTATGTAAAATGGAATATCACTCAGACATGAAATAAATGTCATAAGGCTAGTAGAAGCAAGATGAGTGGATTTAGGAACGACGAATCTAAGTGAAATAAGTCACACAGAAAAAGACACTTATCATAAGCTATCACTTATAGAGGGAATGTAAAAACCGCTACACTTGAACTGAATTACAAAACAGAACAGAGTCACACGTTTAGAAAACACACTATGGCTGCTTAACGGGAAAGGTGAGGTAGGTTGATGCATAAAACAAGGGTTTCAAATTCGCTCACATACCGTTCCATACACCCAATATGGAATAGACAAGACCTACTCCTTGCTCAGTGAACTGGACACAACACCCCCTATTCACCGCACAAGAATATATCTGACTAGTAAGAATCGTAAAACCTATGTATTGATATCTCTCTGGAAGTGAGTCAAGTGGGTGTAAAGCCGCATCAACACAGCCGTGAAAGGCCGCTAAACCCCATTATAAAAATAAATTACTTTTAAAAACCCGTAAAACAAAGACAGTGAAAGAGAGAGAAATCCTTCCAAAATTCGGTCAGGGGCTGTGATGCAACCTGGATTGACCATATCTAGACACACAGCTGGATGAGACATAAGGGTGGACACTCTTGGGGCTGAGAGGTTGGGTGAGGTTGGGTGAGCAAACGCACAACCTTTAAAGTAATACTGCGTGGTACGCATCCCATGGGTCCCAAATCTCCACGTTCAAGGGCATCTTCCTACATCGAAAACATACATGAGAAACACAGAAGATGGTACACCGTGTGATTTTGAAAGGTTTCTAAAACGCACCTCATTTCTCATCTCCTTGTGCTCGGGTTCGCCATTCCAGGTACTTTACTAGCAATCTCCCTACTTGGAGAATCAGCACCTTTAACCTCCTGTTCCCTACAGGTTGCAATTTGTCCTGAGGATGAACGGGAAGAGGGGCAACCAATGAGAGACTAGATCTAGGTGTTGGGACAGGCACAGGTCACTCTATTTTCCCATCAGGAAGAAGAATTAACCACAGGCTCAGCCTGCCGCCCAGAAGCAGAATAGGGCCTGAGGCAATCCCGCGCTCTTGCGGCCAGTTCCCAAAAAAGCGAGTTGCAAAATGGAGCCCAGGGACACTGCCTTTCACAAACCCGCAGAGTTATAAATGATAACTCTCGTCCACAAATATATTGAGGGAAGGCAATGAAGAGGATTTGAAAGCAAGGCAGAATTGCAGGAAACAGGTTTCAGGAGGTAGATTCGAATCGCCTTTAAAGCACATGAAAAGCGGCAAAACTTCGACAATGATGCCCTTGGCCAAAAAGGGCGTATGCGTTTTTTCCTGAATATATTCAGGAAAAAACGCATACGCCCTTTTTGGCCAACCAAGCAACCTGGAAAGGCAAATCAGCGCTACAAAGTAGTCTCGCTTCCCATCGGTCAAAAGGGCCATGCTGCAAAAAGTGTCAAAACCAGAAATGCAGGACAGGCCATGGAGAAATGGCAGCCTTGCTACGCTGATGGGCGGGATGTAAATTGCCAACAGCCACTCTGGAGAAGTGTACGGTGTGTCCTGAAACATCTAAAACACACAGCTTAGGGAGCATAGGGCACATCCACTCATGGGCGTATAAATTGGGAAAACTAAAAATCAGCAAGACACAGGCACCCCAAAGTTTAGGGCTGCTCTGTTGACAAGAACCTCCACTTCATGACACCTTAAATATCCCAGGAAAGAGAAAAATGGATAAAGAAGTTGTGGTCCTTATGTACAATGGAATATCACGCAGACATGAAATCAATATCATAAGGCTAGAAGAAGCAAGATGAGTGGACTTAGGTACGATGATTCTAAGTGAAATAAGTCACACAGAAAAAGACACTTATCATAAGCTATCACTTATAGAGGGAATGTAAAAACCGCTACACTTGAACTGAGTTACAAAACAGAACAGAGTCACACGTTTAGAAAACACACTATGGCTGCTTAACGGGAAAGGTGAGGTGGGGTGATTCATAAAACAAGGGTTTCAAATTCGCTCACATACCGTTCCATACACCCAATATGTAATAGAAAAGACCGACTCCTTGCTCAGTGAACTGGACTCAACACCCCCTATTCACCGCACAAGAATATATGTGACTAGTAAGAATCTTAAAACCTATGTATTGATATCTGTCTGGAAGTGAGTCAAGTGGGTGTAAAGCCGCATAAACACAGCCGGGAAAAGCAGCTAAACCCCATTATAAAAATAAATTACTTTTAAAAACCCGTAATACAAAGACAGTGAAAGAGAGAGAAATTCTTACAAAATTCGTTCAGAGGCTGTGATGCAACCTGGATTGAACATATCTAGACCCACAGCTGGATGAGACATAAGGGTGGACACACTTGGGGCTGAGAGGTTGGGTGAGGTTGGGTGAGCAAACGCACAACCTTTAAAGTAATACTGCGTGGTACCCATTCCATGGGTCCCAAATCTCCAGGTTCAAGGGCATCTTCCTACATCGAAAACATGCATGAGAAACCCAGAAGATGGTACACCGTGTGATTTTGAAAGGTTTCTAAAACGCACCTCATTTCTCATCTCCTTGTGCTCGGGTTCGCCATTCCAGGTACGTTACTAGCAATCTCCCTACTTGGAGAATCAGCACCTTTAACCTCCTGTTCCCTACAGGTTGCAATTTGTCCTGAGGATGAACGGGAAGAGGGACAACCAATGAGAGACTAGATCTAGGTGTTGGGACAGGCACAGGTCACTCTATTTTCCCATCAGGAAGAAGAATTAACCACAGGCTCAGCCTGCCGCCCAGAAGCAGAATAGGGCCTGAGGCAATCCCGCGCTCTTACGGCCAGCTCCCAAAAAAGCGAGTTGAAAAATGGAGCCCAGGGACACTGCCATTCACAAACCCGCAGAGTTATAAATGATAACTCTCGTCCACAAATATATTGAGGGAAGGCAACGAAGAGGATTTGAAAGCAAGGCAGAATTGCAGGAAACAGGTTTCAGGAGGTAGATTCGAATCGCCTTTAAAGCACATGAAAAGTCGCAAAATGTCGACAATGATGCCCTTGGCCAAAAAGGGCGTATGCGTTTTTTCCTGAATATATTCAGGAAAAAACGCATACGCCCTTTTTGGCCAACCAAGCAACCTGGAAAGGCAAATCAGCGCTACAAATTAGTCTCGCTACCCATCGGTCAAAAGGGCCATGCTGCAAAAAGTGTCAAAACCAGAAATGCAGGATAGGCCATGGAGAAATGGCAGCCTTGCTACGCTGAGGGGTGGGATGTAAATTGCCAACAGCCACTCTGGAGAAGTGTACGGTGTGTCCTGAAACATCTAAAACACACAGCTTAGGGAGCATAGGGCACGTCCACTCATGGGCGTATAAATTGGGAAAACTAAAAATCAGCAAGACACAGGCACCCCAAAGTTTAGGGCTGCTCTGTTGACAAGAACCTCCACTTCATGACACCTTAAATATCCCAGGAAAGAGAAAAATGGATAAAGAAGTTGTGGTCCTTATGTACAATGGAATATCACGCAGACATGAAATCAATATCATAAGGCTAGAAGAAGCAAGATGAGTGGACTTAGGTACGATGATTCTAAGTGAAATAAGTCACACAGAAAAAGACACTTATCATAAGCTATCACTTATAGAGGGAATGTAAAAACCGCTACACTTGAACTGAGTTACAAAACAGAACAGAGTCACACGTTTAGAAAACACACTATGGCTGCTTAACGGGAAAGGTGAGGTGGGGTGATGCATAAAACAAGGGTTTCAAATTCGCTCAGATACCGTTCCATACACCCAATATGTAATAGAAAAGACCGACTCCTTGCTCAGTGAACTGGACTCAACACCCCCTATTCACCGCACAAGAATATATGTGACTAGTAAGAATCTTAAAACCTATGTATTGATATCTGTCTGGAAGTGAGTCAAGTGGGTGTAAAGCCGCATAAACACAGCCGGGAAAAGCAGCTAAACCCCATTATAAAAATAAATTACTTTTAAAAACCCGTAATACAAAGACAGTGAAAGAGAGAGAAATTCTTACAAAATTCGTTCAGAGGCTGTGATGCAACCTGGATTGAACATATCTAGACCCACAGCTGGATGAGACATAAGGGTGGACACACTTGGGGCTGAGAGGTTGGGTGAGGTTGGGTGAGCAAACGCACAACCTTTAAAGTAATACTGCGTGGTACCCATTCCATGGGTCCCAAATCTCCAGGTTCAAGGGCATCTTCCTACATCGAAAACATGCATGAGAAACCCAGAAGATGGTACACCGTGTGATTTTGAAAGGTTTCTAAAACGCACCTCATTTCTCATCTCCTTGTGCTCGGGTTCGCCATTCCAGGTACGTTACTAGCAATCTCCCTACTTGGAGAATCAGCACCTTTAACCTCCTGTTCCCTACAGGTTGCAATTTGTCCTGAGGATGAACGGGAAGAGGGACAACCAATGAGAGACTAGATCTAGGTGTTGGGACAGGCACAGGTCACTCTATTTTCCCATCAGGAAGAAGAATTAACCACAGGCTCAGCCTGCCGCCCAGAAGCAGAATAGGGCCTGAGGCAATCCCGCGCTCTTACGGCCAGCTCCCAAAAAAGCGAGTTGAAAAATGGAGCCCAGGGACACTGCCATTCACAAACCCGCAGAGTTATAAATGATAACTCTCGTCCACAAATATATTGAGGGAAGGCAACGAAGAGGATTTGAAAGCAAGGCAGAATTGCAGGAAACAGGTTTCAGGAGGTAGATTCGAATCGCCTTTAAAGCACATGAAAAGTCGCAAAATGTCGACAATGATGCCCTTGGCCAAAAAGGGCGTATGCGTTTTTTCCTGAATATATTCAGGAAAAAACGCATACGCCCTTTTTGGCCAACCAAGCAACCTGGAAAGGCAAATCAGCGCTACAAATTAGTCTCGCTACCCATCGGTCAAAAGGGCCATGCTGCAAAAAGTGTCAAAACCAGAAATGCAGGATAGGCCATGGAGAAATGGCAGCCTTGCTACGCTGAGGGGTGGGATGTAAATTGCCAACAGCCACTCTGGAGAAGTGTACGGTGTGTCCTGAAACATCTAAAACACACAGCTTAGGGAGCATAGGGCACGTCCACTCATGGGCGTATAAATTGGGAAAACTAAAAATCAGCAAGACACAGGCACCCCAAAGTTTAGGGCTGCTCTGTTGACAAGAACCTCCACTTCATGACACCTTAAATATCCCAGGAAAGAGAAAAATGGATAAAGAAGTTGTGGTCCTTATGTACAATGGAATATCACGCAGACATGAAATCAATATCATAAGGCTAGAAGAAGCAAGATGAGTGGACTTAGGTACGATGATTCTAAGTGAAATAAGTCACACAGAAAAAGACACTTATCATAAGCTATCACTTATAGAGGGAATGTAAAAACCGCTACACTTGAACTGAGTTACAAAACAGAACAGAGTCACACGTTTAGAAAACACACTATGGCTGCTTAACGGGAAAGGTGAGGTGGGGTGATGCATAAAACAAGGGTTTCAAATTCGCTCAGATACCGTTCCATACACCCAATATGTAATAGAAAAGACCGACTCCTTGCTCAGTGAACTGGACTCAACACCCCCTATTCACCGCACAAGAATATATGTGACTAGTAAGAATCTTAAAACCTATGTATTGATATCTGTCTGGAAGTGAGTCAAGTGGGTGTAAAGCCGCATAAACACAGCCGGGAAAAGCAGCTAAACCCCATTATAAAAATAAATTACTTTTAAAAACCCGTAATACAAAGACAGTGAAAGAGAGAGAAATTCTTACAAAATTCGTTCAGAGGCTGTGATGCAACCTGGATTGAACATATCTAGACCCACAGCTGGATGAGACATAAGGGTGGACACACTTGGGGCTGAGAGGTTGGGTGAGGTTGGGTGAGCAAACGCACAACCTTTAAAGTAATACTGCGTGGTACCCATTCCATGGGTCCCAAATCTCCAGGTTCAAGGGCATCTTCCTACATCGAAAACATGCATGAGAAACCCAGAAGATGGTACACCGTGTGATTTTGAAAGGTTTCTAAAACGCACCTCATTTCTCATCTCCTTGTGCTCGGGTTCGCCATTCCAGGTACGTTACTAGCAATCTCCCTACTTGGAGAATCAGCACCTTTAACCTCCTGTTCCCTACAGGTTGCAATTTGTCCTGAGGATGAACGGGAAGAGGGACAACCAATGAGAGACTAGATCTAGGTGTTGGGACAGGCACAGGTCACTCTATTTTCCCATCAGGAAGAAGAATTAACCACAGGCTCAGCCTGCCGCCCAGAAGCAGAATAGGGCCTGAGGCAATCCCGCGCTCTTACGGCCAGCTCCCAAAAAAGCGAGTTGAAAAATGGAGCCCAGGGACACTGCCATTCACAAACCCGCAGAGTTATAAATGATAACTCTCGTCCACAAATATATTGAGGGAAGGCAACGAAGAGGATTTGAAAGCAAGGCAGAATTGCAGGAAACAGGTTTCAGGAGGTAGATTCGAATCGCCTTTAAAGCACATGAAAAGTCGCAAAACGTCGACAATGATGCCCTTGGCCAAAAAGGGCGTATGCGTTTTTTCCTGAATATATTCAGGAAAAAACGCATACGCCCTTTTTGGCCAACCAAGCAACCTGGAAAGGCAAATCAGCGCTACAAATTAGTCTCGCTACCCATCGGTCAAAAGGGCCATGCTGCAAAAAGTGTCAAAACCAGAAATGCAGGATAGGCCATGGAGAAATGGCAGCCTTGCTACGCTGAGGGGTGGGATGTAAATTGCCAACAGCCACTCTGGAGAAGTGTACGGTGTGTCCTGAAACATCTAAAACACACAGCTTAGGGAGCATAGGGCACGTCCACTCATGGGCGTATAAATTGGGAAAACTAAAAATCAGCAAGACACAGGCACCCCAAAGTTTAGGGCTGCTCTGTTGACAAGAACCTCCACTTCATGACACCTTAAATATCCCAGGAAAGAGAAAAATGGATAAAGAAGTTGTGGTCCTTATGTACAATGGAATATCACGCAGACATGAAATCAATATCATAAGGCTAGAAGAAGCAAGATGAGTGGACTTAGGTACGATGATTCTAAGTGAAATAAGTCACACAGAAAAAGACACTTATCATAAGCTATCACTTATAGAGGGAATGTAAAAACCGCTACACTTGAACTGAGTTACAAAACAGAACAGAGTCACACGTTTAGAAAACACACTATGGCTGCTTAACGGGAAAGGTGAGGTGGGGTGATGCATAAAACAAGGGTTTCAAATTCGCTCAGATACCGTTCCATACACCCAATATGTAATAGAAAAGACCGACTCCTTGCTCAGTGAACTGGACTCAACACCCCCTATTCACCGCACAAGAATATATGTGACTAGTAAGAATCTTAAAACCTATGTATTGATATCTGTCTGGAAGTGAGTCAAGTGGGTGTAAAGCCGCATAAACACAGCCGGGAAAAGCAGCTAAACCCCATTATAAAAATAAATTACTTTTAAAAACCCGTAATACAAAGACAGTGAAAGAGAGAGAAATTCTTACAAAATTCGTTCAGAGGCTGTGATGCAACCTGGATTGAACATATCTAGACCCACAGCTGGATGAGACATAAGGGTGGACACACTTGGGGCTGAGAGGTTGGGTGAGGTTGGGTGAGCAAACGCACAACCTTTAAAGTAATACTGCGTGGTACCCATTCCATGGGTCCCAAATCTCCAGGTTCAAGGGCATCTTCCTACATCGAAAACATGCATGAGAAACCCAGAAGATGGTACACCGTGTGATTTTGAAAGGTTTCTAAAACGCACCTCATTTCTCATCTCCTTGTGCTCGGGTTCGCCATTCCAGGTACGTTACTAGCAATCTCCCTACTTGGAGAATCAGCACCTTTAACCTCCTGTTCCCTACAGGTTGCAATTTGTCCTGAGGATGAACGGGAAGAGGGACAACCAATGAGAGACTAGATCTAGGTGTTGGGACAGGCACAGGTCACTCTATTTTCCCATCAGGAAGAAGAATTAACCACAGGCTCAGCCTGCCGCCCAGAAGCAGAATAGGGCCTGAGGCAATCCCGCGCTCTTACGGCCAGCTCCCAAAAAAGCGAGTTGAAAAATGGAGCCCAGGGACACTGCCATTCACAAACCCGCAGAGTTATAAATGATAACTCTCGTCCACAAATATATTGAGGGAAGGCAACGAAGAGGATTTGAAAGCAAGGCAGAATTGCAGGAAACAGGTTTCAGGAGGTAGATTCGAATCGCCTTTAAAGCACATGAAAAGTCGCAAAATGTCGACAATGATGCCCTTGGCCAAAAAGGGCGTATGCGTTTTTTCCTGAATATATTCAGGAAAAAACGCATACGCCCTTTTTGGCCAACCAAGCAACCTGGAAAGGCAAATCAGCGCTACAAATTAGTCTCGCTACCCATCGGTCAAAAGGGCCATGCTGCAAAAAGTGTCAAAACCAGAAATGCAGGATAGGCCATGGAGAAATGGCAGCCTTGCTACGCTGAGGGGTGGGATGTAAATTGCCAACAGCCACTCTGGAGAAGTGTACGGTGTGTCCTGAAACATCTAAAACACACAGCTTAGGGAGCATAGGGCACGTCCACTCATGGGCGTATAAATTGGGAAAACTAAAAATCAGCAAGACACAGGGACCCCAAAGTTTAGGGCTGCTCTGTTGACAAGAACCTCCACTTCATGACACCTTAAATATCCCAGGAAAGAGAAAAATGGATAAAGAAGTTGTGGTCCTTATGTACAATGGAATATCACGCAGACATGAAATCAATATCATAAGGCTAGAAGAAGCAAGATGAGTGGACTTAGGTACGATGATTCTAAGTGAAATAAGTCACACAGAAAAAGACACTTATCATAAGCTATCACTTATAGAGGGAATGTAAAAACCGCTACACTTGAACTGAGTTACAAAACAGAACAGAGTCACACGTTTAGAAAACACACTATGGCTGCTTAACGGGAAAGGTGAGGTGGTGTGATGCATAAAACAAGGGTTTCAAATTCGCTCAGATACCGTTCCATACACCCAATATGTAATAGAAAAGACCGACTCCTTGCTCAGTGAACTGGACTCAACACCCCCTATTCACCGCACAAGAATATATGTGACTAGTAAGAATCTTAAAACCTATGTATTGATATCTGTCTGGAAGTGAGTCAAGTGGGTGTAAAGCCGCATAAACACAGCCGTGAAAAGCAGCTAAACCCCATTATAAAAATAAATTACTTTTAAAAACCCGTAAAACAAAGACAGTGAAAGAGAGAGAAATTCTTACAAAATTTGTTCAGAGGCTGTGATGCAACCTGGATTGACCAAATCTAGACCCACAGCTGGATGAGTCATAAGGGTGGACACACTTCGGGCTGAGAGGTTGGGTGAGGTTGGGTGAGCAAACACAGACCCTTTAAAGTAATACTGCGTGGTACCCATCCCATGGGTCCCAAATCTCCAGGTTCAAGGGCATCTTCCTACATCGAAAACATGCATGAGAAACCAAGAAGATGGTACACCGTGTGATTTTGAAAGGTTTCTAAAACGCACCTCATTTCTCATCTCCTTGTGTTCGGGTTCACCATTCCAGCTACTTTACTACCAATCTCCCTACTTGGAGAATCAGCACCTTTAACCTCCTGTTCCGTACAGGTTGCAATTTGTCCTGAGGATGAAAGGGAAGAGGGGCAACCAATGAGAGACTAGATCTAGGTGTTGGGACAGGCACAGGTCACTCTATTTTCCCATCAGGAAGAAGAATTAACCACAGGCTCAGCCTGCCGCCCAGAAGCAGAATAGGGCCTGAGGCAATCCCGTGCGTTTGCGGCCAGCTCCCAAAAAAGACAGTTGAAAAATGGAGCTCAGGGGCACTGCAATTCACAAACCTGCTGAGTTATAAATGATAACTCTCGTCCAAAAATATATTGAGGGAAGGCAACGAAGAGGATTTGAAAGCAAGGCAGAATTGCAGGAAACAGATTTCAGGAGGTAGATTTGAATCGCCTTTAAAGCACATGAAAGGTGGCAAAACGTCGACAATGATGACCTTGGCCAAAAAGAGCGTATGCGTTTTTTCCTGAATATATTCAGGAAAAAACGCATACGCCCTTTTTGGCCAACCAAGCAACCTGGAAAGGCAAATCAGCGCTACAAAGAAGTCTCGCTTCCCATCGGTCAAAAGGGCCATGCTGCAAAAATTTTCAAAACCAGAAATGCAGGACAGGCCATGGAGAAATGGCAGCCTTGCTACGCTGATGGGAGGGATGTAAATTGCCAACAGCCACACTGGAGAAGTGTACGGTGTGTCCTGAAACTTCGAAAAAACACAGCTTAGGGAGCATAGGGCACGTCCACTCATGGTCGTATAAATTGGGAAAACTAAAAATCAGCAAGACACAGGCACCCCAATGATTAGGGCTGCTCAGTTGACAAGAACCTCCACTTCATGACACCTTAAATATCCCAGGAAAGAAAAAAATGGATAAAGAATTTGTGGTCCTTATGTAAAATGGAATATCACTCAGACATGAAATAAATGTCATAAGGCTAGTAGAAGCAAGATGAGTGGATTTAGGAACGACGATTCTAAGTGAAATAAGTCACACAGAAAAAGACACTTATCATAAGCTATCACTTATAGAGGGAATGTAAAAACCGCTACACTTGAACTGAATTACAAAACAGAACAGAGTCACACGTTTAGAAAACACACTATGGCTGCTTAACGGGAAAGGTGAGGTGGGGTGATGCATAAAACAAGGGTTTCAAATTAGCTCACATACCGTTCCATACACCCAATATGTAATAGACAAGACCTACACCTTGCTCAGTGAACTGGACACAACACCCCCTATTCACCGCACAAGAATATATCTGACTAGTAAGAATCGTAAAACCTATGTATTGATATCTCTCTGGAAGTGAGTCAAGTGGGTGTAAAGCCGCATCAACACAGCCGTGAAAGGCCGCTAAACCCCATTATAAAAATAAATTACTTTTAAAAACCCGTAAAACAAAGACAGTGAAAGAGAGAGAAATCCTTCCAAAATTCGGTCAGGGGCTGTGATGCAACCTGGATTGACCATATCTAGACACACAGCTGGATGAGACATAAGGGTGGACACTCTTGGGGCTGAGAGGTTGGGTGAGGTTGGGTGAGCAAACGCACAACCTTTAAAGTAATACTGCGTGGTACGCATCCCATGGGTCCCAAATCTCCACGTTCAAGGGCATCTTCCTACATCGAAAACATACATGAGAAACCCAGAAGATGGTACACCGTGTGATTTTGAAAGGTTTCTAAAACGCACCTCATTTCTCATCACCTTGTGCTCGGGTTCGCCATTCCAGGTACTTTACTAGCAATCTCCCTACTTGGAGAATCAGCACCTTTAACCTCCTGTTCCCTACAGGTTGCAATTTGTCCTGAGGATGAACGGGAAGAGGGGCAACCAATGAGAGACTAGATCTAGGTGTTGGGACAGGCACAGGTCACTCTATTTTCCCATCAGGAAGAAGAATTAACCACAGGCTCAGCCTGCCGCCCAGAAGCAGAATAGGGCCTGAGGCAATCCCGCGCTCTTGCGGCCAGTTCCCAAAAAAGCGAGTTGAAAAATGGAGCCCAGGGACACTGCCTTTCACAAACCCGCAGAGTTATAAATGATAACTCTCGTCCACAAATATATTGAGGGAAGGCAATGAAGAGGATTTGAAAGCAAGGCAGAATTGCAGGAAACAGGTTTCAGGAGGTAGATTCGAATCGCCTTTAAAGCACATGAAAAGCGGCAAAACTTCGACAATGATGCCCTTGGCCAAAAAGGGCGTATGCGTTTTTTCCTGAATATATTCAGGAAAAAACGCATACGCCCTTTTTGGCCAACCAAGCAACCTGGAAAGGCAAATCAGCGCTACAAAGTAGTCTCGCTTCCCATCGGTCAAAAGGGCCATGCTGCAAAAAGTGTCAAAACCAGAAATGCAGGACAGGCCATGGAGAAATGGCAGCCTTGCTACGCTGATGGGCGGGATGTAAATTGCCAACAGCCACTCTGGAGAAGTGTACGGTGTGTCCTGAAACATCTAAAACACACAGCTTAGGGAGCATAGGGCACATCCACTCATGGGCGTATAAATTGGGAAAACTAAAAATCAGCAAGACACAGGCACCCCAAAGTTTAGGGCTGCTCTGTTGACAAGAACCTCCACTTCATGACACCTTAAATATCCCAGGAAAGAGAAAAATGGATAAAGAAGTTGTGGTCCTTATGTACAATGGAATATCACGCAGACATGAAATCAATATCATAAGGCTAGAAGAAGCAAGATGAGTGGACTTAGGTACGATGATTCTAAGTGAAATAAGTCACACAGAAAAAGACACTTATCATAAGCTATCACTTATAGAGGGAATGTAAAAACCGCTACACTTGAACTGAGTTACAAAACAGAACAGAGTCACACGTTTAGAAAACACACTATGGCTGCTTAACGGGAAAGGTGAGGTGGGGTGATGCATAAAACAAGGGTTTCAAATTCGCTCACATACCGTTCCATACACCCAATATGTAATAGAAAAGACCGACTCCTTGCTCAGTGAACTGGACTCAACACCCCCTATTCACCGCACAAGAATATATGTGACTAGTAAGAATCTTAAAACCTATGTATTGATATCTGTCTGGAAGTGAGTCAAGTGGGTGTAAAGCCGCATAAACACAGCCGGGAAAAGCAGCTAAACCCCATTATAAAAATAAATTACTTTTAAAAACCCGTAATACAAAGACAGTGAAAGAGAGAGAAATTCTTACAAAATTCGTTCAGAGGCTGTGATGCAACCTGGATTGAACATATCTAGACCCACAGCTGGATGAGACATAAGGGTGGACACACTTGGGGCTGAGAGGTTGGGTGAGGTTGGGTGAGCAAACGCACAACCTTTAAAGTAATACTGCGTGGTACCCATTCCATGGGTCCCAAATCTCCAGGTTCAAGGGCATCTTCCTACATCGAAAACATGCATGAGAAACCCAGAAGATGGTACACCGTGTGATTTTGAAAGGTTTCTAAAACGCACCTCATTTCTCATCTCCTTGTGCTCGGGTTCGCCATTCCAGGTACGTTACTAGCAATCTCCCTACTTGGAGAATCAGCACCTTTAACCTCCTGTTCCCTACAGGTTGCAATTTGTCCTGAGGATGAACGGGAAGAGGGACAACCAATGAGAGACTAGATCTAGGTGTTGGGACAGGCACAGGTCACTCTATTTTCCCATCAGGAAGAAGAATTAACCACAGGCTCAGCCTGCCGCCCAGAAGCAGAATAGGGCCTGAGGCAATCCCGCGCTCTTACGGCCAGCTCCCAAAAAAGCGAGTTGAAAAATGGAGCCCAGGGACACTGCCATTCACAAACCCGCAGAGTTATAAATGATAACTCTCGTCCACAAATATATTGAGGGAAGGCAACGAAGAGGATTTGAAAGCAAGGCAGAATTGCAGGAAACAGGTTTCAGGAGGTAGATTCGAATCGCCTTTAAAGCACATGAAAAGCGGCAAAACTTCGACAATGATGCCCTTGGCCAAAAAGGGCGTATGCGTTTTTTCCTGAATATATTCAGGAAAAAACGCATACGCCCTTTTTGGCCAACCAAGCAACCTGGAAAGGCAAATCAGCGCTACAAAGTAGTCTCGCTTCCCATCGGTCAAAAGGGCCATGCTGCAAAAAGTGTCAAAACCAGAAATGCAGGACAGGCCATGGAGAAATGGCAGCCTTGCTACGCTGATGGGCGGGATGTAAATTGCCAACAGCCACTCTGGAGAAGTGTACGGTGTGTCCTGAAACATCTAAAACACACAGTTAGGGAGCATAGGGCACATCCACTCATGGGCGTATAAATTGGGAAAACTAAAAATCAGCAAGACACAGGCACCCCAAAGTTTAGGGCTGCTCTGTTGACAAGAACCTCCACTTCATGACACCTTAAATATCCCAGGAAAGAGAAAAATGGATAAAGAAGTTGTGGTCCTTATGTACAATGGAATATCACGCAGACATGAAATCAATATCATAAGGCTAGAAGAAGCAAGATGAGTGGACTTAGGTACGATGATTCTAAGTGAAATAAGTCACACAGAAAAAGACACTTATCATAAGCTATCACTTATAGAGGGAATGTAAAAACCGCTACACTTGAACTGAGTTACAAAACAGAACAGAGTCACACGTTTAGAAAACACACTATGGCTGCTTAACGGGAAAGGTGAGGTGGGGTGATGCATAAAACAAGGGTTTCAAATTCGCTCACATACCGTTCCATACACCCAATATGTAATAGAAAAGACCGACTCCTTGCTCAGTGAACTGGACTCAACACCCCCTATTCACCGCACAAGAATATATGTGACTAGTAAGAATCTTAAAACCTATGTATTGATATCTGTCTGGAAGTGAGTCAAGTGGGTGTAAAGCCGCATAAACACAGCCGGGAAAAGCAGCTAAACCCCATTATAAAAATAAATTACTTTTAAAAACCCGTAATACAAAGACAGGGAAAGAGAGAGAAATTCTTACAAAATTCGTTCAGAGGCTGTGATGCAACCTGGATTGAACATATCTAGACCCACAGCTGGATGAGACATAAGGGTGGACACACTTGGGGCTGAGAGGTTGGGTGAGGTTGGGTGAGCAAACGCACAACCTTTAAAGTAATACTGCGTGGTACCCATTCCATGGGTCCCAAATCTCCAGGTTCAAGGGCATCTTCCTACATCGAAAACATGCATGAGAAACCCAGAAGATGGTACACCGTGTGATTTTGAAAGGTTTCTAAAACGCACCTCATTTCTCATCTCCTTGTGCTCGGGTTCGCCATTCCAGGTACGTTACTAGCAATCTCCCTACTTGGAGAATCAGCACCTTTAACCTCCTGTTCCCTACAGGTTGCAATTTGTCCTGAGGATGAACGGGAAGAGGGACAACCAATGAGAGACTAGATCTAGGTGTTGGGACAGGCACAGGTCACTCTATTTTCCCATCAGGAAGAAGAATTAACCACAGGCTCAGCCTGCCGCCCAGAAGCAGAATAGGGCCTGAGGCAATCCCGCGCTCTTACGGCCAGCTCCCAAAAAAGCGAGTTGAAAAATGGAGCCCAGGGACACTGCCATTCACAAACCCGCAGAGTTATAAATGATAACTCTCGTCCACAAATATATTGAGGGAAGGCAACGAAGAGGATTTGAAAGCAAGGCAGAATTGCAGGAAACAGGTTTCAGGAGGTAGATTCGAATCGCATTTAAAGCACATGAAAAGTCGCAAAACGTCGACAATGATGCCCTTGGCCAAAAAGGGCGTATGCGTTTTTTCCTGAATATATTCAGGAAAAAACGCATACGCCCTTTTTGGCCAACCAAGCAACCTGGAAAGGCAAATCAGCGCTACAAATTAGTCTCGCTACCCATCGGTCAAAAGGGCCATGCTGCAAAAAGTGTCAAAACCAGAAATGCAGGATAGGCCATGGAGAAATGGCAGCCTTGCTACGCTGAGGGGTGGGATGTAAATTGCCAACAGCCACTCTGGAGAAGTGTACGGTGTGTCCTGAAACATCTAAAACACACAGCTTAGGGAGCATAGGGCACGTCCACTCATGGGCGTATAAATTGGGAAAACTAAAAATCAGCAAGACACAGGCACCCCAAAGTTTAGGGCTGCTCTGTTGACAAGAACCTCCACTTCATGACACCTTAAATATCCCAGGAAAGAGAAAAATGGATAAAGAAGTTGTGGTCCTTATGTACAATGGAATATCACGCAGACATGAAATCAATATCATAAGGCTAGAAGAAGCAAGATGAGTGGACTTAGGTACGATGATTCTAAGTGAAATAAGTCACACAGAAAAAGACACTTATCATAAGCTATCACTTATAGAGGGAATGTAAAAACCGCTACACTTGAACTGAGTTACAAAACAGAACAGAGTCACACGTTTAGAAAACACACTATGGCTGCTTAACGGGAAAGGTGAGGTGGGGTGATGCATAAAACAAGGGTTTCAAATTCGCTCAGATACCGTTCCATACACCCAATATGTAATAGAAAAGACCGACTCCTTGCTCAGTGAACTGGACTCAACACCCCCTATTCACCGCACAAGAATATATGTGACTAGTAAGAATCTTAAAACCTATGTATTGATATCTGTCTGGAAGTGAGTCAAGTGGGTGTAAAGCCGCATAAACACAGCCGGGAAAAGCAGCTAAACCCCATTATAAAAATAAATTACTTTTAAAAACCCGTAATACAAAGACAGTGAAAGAGAGAGAAATTCTTACAAAATTCGTTCAGAGGCTGTGATGCAACCTGGATTGAACATATCTAGACCCACAGCTGGATGAGACATAAGGGTGGACACACTTGGGGCTGAGAGGTTGGGTGAGGTTGGGTGAGCAAACGCACAACCTTTAAAGTAATACTGCGTGGTACCCATTCCATGGGTCCCAAATCTCCAGGTTCAAGGGCATCTTCCTACATCGAAAACATGCATGAGAAACCCAGAAGATGGTACACCGTGTGATTTTGAAAGGTTTCTAAAACGCACCTCATTTCTCATCTCCTTGTGCTCGGGTTCGCCATTCCAGGTACGTTACTAGCAATCTCCCTACTTGGAGAATCAGCACCTTTAACCTCCTGTTCCCTACAGGTTGCAATTTGTCCTGAGGATGAACGGGAAGAGGGACAACCAATGAGAGACTAGATCTAGGTGTTGGGACAGGCACAGGTCACTCTATTTTCCCATCAGGAAGAAGAATTAACCACAGGCTCAGCCTGCCGCCCAGAAGCAGAATAGGGCCTGAGGCAATCCCGCGCTCTTACGGCCAGCTCCCAAAAAAGCGAGTTGAAAAATGGAGCCCAGGGACACTGCCATTCACAAACCCGCAGAGTTATAAATGATAACTCTCGTCCACAAATATATTGAGGGAAGGCAACGAAGAGGATTTGAAAGCAAGGCAGAATTGCAGGAAACAGGTTTCAGGAGGTAGATTCGAATCGCCTTTAAAGCACATGAAAAGTCGCAAAACGTCGACAATGATGCCCTTGGCCAAAAAGGGCGTATGCGTTTTTTCCTGAATATATTCAGGAAAAAACGCATACGCCCTTTTTGGCCAACCAAGCAACCTGGAAAGGCAAATCAGCGCTACAAATTAGTCTCGCTACCCATCGGTCAAAAGGGCCATGCTGCAAAAAGTGTCAAAACCAGAAATGCAGGATAGGCCATGGAGAAATGGCAGCCTTGCTACGCTGAGGGGTGGGATGTAAATTGCCAACAGCCACTCTGGAGAAGTGTACGGTGTGTCCTGAAACATCTAAAACACACAGCTTAGGGAGCATAGGGCACGTCCACTCATGGGCGTATAAATTGGGAAAACTAAAAATCAGCAAGACACAGGCACCCCAAAGTTTAGGGCTGCTCTGTTGACAAGAACCTCCACTTCATGACACCTTAAATATCCCAGGAAAGAGAAAAATGGATAAAGAAGTTGTGGTCCTTATGTACAATGGAATATCACGCAGACATGAAATCAATATCATAAGGCTAGAAGAAGCAAGATGAGTGGACTTAGGTACGATGATTCTAAGTGAAATAAGTCACACAGAAAAAGACACTTATCATAAGCTATCACTTATAGAGGGAATGTAAAAACCGCTACACTTGAACTGAGTTACAAAACAGAACAGAGTCACACGTTTAGAAAACACACTATGGCTGCTTAACGGGAAAGGTGAGGTGGGGTGATGCATAAAACAAGGGTTTCAAATTCGCTCAGATACCGTTCCATACACCCAATATGTAATAGAAAAGACCGACTCCTTGCTCAGTGAACTGGACTCAACACCCCCTATTCACCGCACAAGAATATATGTGACTAGTAAGAATCTTAAAACCTATGTATTGATATCTGTCTGGAAGTGAGTCAAGTGGGTGTAAAGCCGCATAAACACAGCCGGGAAAAGCAGCTAAACCCCATTATAAAAATAAATTACTTTTAAATACCCGTAAAACAAAGACAGTGAAAGGGAGAGAAATTCTTACAAAATTTGTTCAGAGGCTGTGATGCAACCTGGATTGACCATATCTAGACCCACAGCTGGATGAGTCATAAGGGTGGACACACTTGGGGCTGAGAGGTTGGGTGAGGTTGGGTGAGCAAACACAGACCCTTTAAAGTAATACTGCGTGGTACCCATCCCATGGGTCCCAAATCTCCAGGTTCAAGGGCATCTTCCTACATCGAAAACATGCATGAGAAACCAAGAAGATGGTACACCGTGTGATTTTGAAAGGTTTCTAAAACGCACCTCATTTCTCATCTCCTTGTGTTCGGGTTCGCCATTCCAGCTACTTTACTAGCAATCTCCCTACTTGGAGAATCAGCACCTTTAACCTCCTGTTCCGTACAGGTTGCAATTTGTCCTGAGGATGAAAGGGAAGAGGGGCAACCAATGAGAGACTAGATCTAGGTGTTGGGACAGGCACAGGTCACTCTATTTTCCCATCAGGAAGAAGAATTAACCACAGGCTCAGCCTGCCGCCCAGAAGCAGAATAGGGCCTGAGGCACTCCCGTGCGTTTGCGGCCAGCTCCCAAAAAAGACAGTTGAAAAATGGAGCTCAGGGGCACTGCAATTCACAAACCTGCTGAGTTATAAATGATAACTCTCGTCCAAAAATATATTGAGGGAAGGCAACGAAGAGGATTTGAAAGCAAGGCAGAATTGCAGGAAACAGATTTCAGGAGGTAGATTTGAATCGCCTTTAAAGCACATGAAAGGTGGCAAAACGTCGACAATGATGACCTTGGCCAAAAAGAGCGTATGCGTTTTTTCCTGAATATATTCAGGAAAAAACGCATACGCCCTTTTTGGCCAACCAAGCAACCTGGAAAGGCAAATCAGCGCTACAAAGAAGTCTCGCTTCCCATCGGTCAAAAGGGCCATGCTGCAAAAATTTTCAAAACCAGAAATGCAGGACAGGCCATGGAGAAATGGCAGCCTTGCTACGCTGATGGGAGGGATGTAAATTGCCAACAGCCACACTGGAGAAGTGTACGGTGTGTCCTGAAACTTCGAAAAAACACAGCTTAGGGAGCATAGGGCACATCCACTCATGGGCGTATAAATTGGGAAAACTAAAAATCAGCAAGACACAGGCACCCCAAAGTTTAGGGCTGCTCTGTTGACAAGAACCTCCACTTCATGACACCTTAAATATCCCAGGAAAGAGAAAAATGGATAAAGAAGTTGTGGTCCTTATGTACAATGGAATATCACGCAGACATGAAATCAATATCATAAGGCTAGAAGAAGCAAGATGAGTGGACTTAGGTACGATGATTCTAAGTGAAATAAGTCACACAGAAAAAGACACTTATCATAAGCTATCACTTATAGAGGGAATGTAAAAACCGCTACACTTGAACTGAGTTACAAAACAGAACAGAGTCACACGTTTAGAAAACACACTATGGCTGCTTAACAGGAAAGGTGAGGTGGGGTGATGCATAAAACAAGGGTTTCAAATTCGCTCACATACCGTTCCATACACCCAATATGTAATAGAAAAGACCGACTCCTTGCTCAGTGAACTGGACAAAACACCCCCTATTCACCGCACAAGAATATATCTGACTAGTAAGAATCTTAAAACCTATGTATTGATATCTCTCTGGAAGTGAGTCAAGTGGGTGTAAAGCCGCATAAACACAGCCGGGAAAAGCAGCTAAACCCCATTATAAAAATAAATTACTTTTAAAAACCCGTAATACAAAGACAGTGAAAGAGAGAGAAATTCTTACAAAATTCGTTCAGAGGCTGTGATGCAACCTGGATTGAACATATCTAGACCCACAGCTGGATGAGACATAAGGGTGGACACACTTGGGGCTGAGAGGTTGGGTGAGGTTGGGTGAGCAAACGCACAACCTTTAAAGTAATACTGCGTGGTACCCATTCCATGGGTCCCAAATCTCCAGGTTCAAGGGCATCTTCCTACATCGAAAACATGCATGAGAAACCCAGAAGATGGTACACCGTGTGATTTTGAAAGGTTTCTAAAACGCACCTCATTTCTCATCTCCTTGTGCTCGGGTTCGCCATTCCAGGTACGTTACTAGCAATCTCCCTACTTGGAGAATCAGCACCTTTAACCTCCTGTTCCCTACAGGTTGCAATTTGTCCTAAGGATGAACGGGAAGAGGGGCAACCAATGAGAGACTAGATCTAGGTGTTGGGACAGGCACAGGTCACTCTATTTTCCCATCAGGAAGAAGAATTAACCACAGGCTCAGCCTGCCGCCCAGAAGCAGAATAGGGCCTGAGGCAATCCCGCGCTCTTACGGCCAGCTCCCAAAAAAGCGAGTTGAAAAATGGAGCCCAGGGACACTGCCATTCACAAACCCGCAGAGTTATAAATGATAACTCTCGTCCACAAATATATTGAGGGAAGGCAACGAAGAGGATTTGAAAGCAAGGCAGAATTGCAGGAAACAGGTTTCAGGAGGTAGATTCGAATCGCCTTTAAAGCACATGAAAAGTCGCAAAACGTTGACAATGATGCCCTTGGCCAAAAAGGGCGTATGCGTTTTTTCCTGAATATATTCAGGAAAAAACGCATACGCCCTTTTTGGCCAACCAAGCAACCTGGAAAGGCAAATCAGCGCTACAAATTAGTCTCGCTACCCATCGGTCAAAAGGGCCATGCTGCAAAAAGTGTCAAAACCAGAAATGCAGGATAGGCCATGGAGAAATGGCAGCCTTGCTACGCTGAGGGGTGGGATGTAAATTGCCAACAGCCACTCTGGAGAAGTGTACGGTGTGTCCTGAAACATCTAAAACACACAGCTTAGGGAGCATAGGGCACGTCCACTCATGGGCGTATAAATTGGGAAAACTAAAAATCAGCAAGACACAGGCACCCCAAAGTTTAGGGCTGCTCTGTTGACAAGAACCTCCACTTCATGACACCTTAAATATCCCAGGAAAGAGAAAAATGGATAAAGAAGTTGTGGTCCTTATGTACAATGGAATATCACGCAGACATGAAATCAATATCATAAGGCTAGAAGAAGCAAGATGAGTGGACTTAGGTACGATGATTCTAAGTGAAATAAGTCACACAGAAAAAGACACTTATCATAAGCTATCACTTATAGAGGGAATGTAAAAACCGCTACACTTGAACTGAGTTACAAAACAGAACAGAGTCACACGTTTAGAAAACACACTATGGCTGCTTAACGGGAAAGGTGAGGTGGGGTGATGCATAAAACAAGGGTTTCAAATTCGCTCAGATACCGTTCCATACACCCAATATGTAATAGAAAAGACCGACTCCTTGCTCAGTGAACTGGACTCAACACCCCCTATTCACCGCACAAGAATATATGTGACTAGTAAGAATCTTAAAACCTATGTATTGATATCTGTCTGGAAGTGAGTCAAGTGGGTGTAAAGCTGCATAAACACAGCCGTGAAAAGCAGCTAAACCCCATTATAAAAATAAATTACTTTTAAAAACCCGTAAAACTAAGACAGTGAAAGGGAGAGAAATTCTTACAAAATTTGTTCAGAGGCTGTGATGCAACCTGGATTGACCATATCTAGACCCACAGCTGGATGAGTCATAAGGGTGGACACACTTGGGGCTGAGAGGTTGGGTGAGGTTGGGTGAGCAAACACAGACCCTTTAAAGTAATACTGCGTGGTACCCATCCCATGGGTCCCAAATCTCCAGGTTCAAGGGCATCTTCCTACATCGAAAACATGCATGAGAAACCAAGAAGATGGTACACCGTGTGATTTTGAAAGGTTTCTAAAACGCACCTCATTTCTCATCTCCTTGTGTTCGGGTTCGCCATTCCAGCTACTTTACTAGCAATCTCCCTACTTGGAGAATCAGCACCTTTAACCTCCTGTTCCGTACAGGTTGCAATTTGTCCTGAGGATGAAAGGGAAGAGGGGCAACCAATGAGAGACTAGATCTAGGTGTTGGGACAGGCACAGGTCACTCTATTTTCCCATCAGGAAGAAGAATTAACCACAGGCTCAGCCTACCGCCGGGAACCAGAATAGGGCCTTAGGCAATCCCCTGGGTTTGCGGCCAGCTCCCAAAAAAGACAGTTGAAAAATAGAGCTCAGGGGCACTGCAATTCACAAACCTGCTGAGTTATAAATGATAACTCTCGTCCAAAAATATATTGAGGGAAGGCAACGAAGAGGATTTGAAAGCAAGGCAGAATTGCAGGAAACAGATTTCAGGAGGTAGATACGAATCGCCTTTAAAGCACATGAAAGGTGGCAAAACGTCGACAATGATGACCTTGGCCAAAAAGAGCGTATGCGTTTTTTCCTGAATATATTCAGGAAAAAACGCATACGCCCTTTTTGGCCAACCAAGCAACCTGGAAAGGCAAATCAGCGCTACAAAGAAGTCTCGCTTCCCATCGGTCAAAAGGGCCATGCTGCAAAAATTTTCAAAACCAGAAATGCAGGACAGGCCATGGAGAAATGGCAGCCTTGCTACGCTGATGGGAGGGATGTAAATTGCCAACAGCCACACTGGAGAAGTGTACGGTGTGTCCTGAAACTTCGAAAAAACACAGCTTAGGGAGCATAGGGCACGTCCACTCATGGTCGTATAAATTGGGAAAACTAAAAATCAGCAAGACACAGGCACCCCAATGATTAGGGCTGCTCAGTTGACAAGAACCTCCACTTCATGACACCTTAAATATCCCAGGAAAGAAAAAAATGGATAAAGAAGTTGTGGTCCTTATGTAAAATGGAATATCACTCAGACATGAAATAAATGTCATAAGGCTAGTAGAAGCAAGATGAGTGGATTTAGGAACGACGAATCTAAGTGAAATAAGTCACACAGAAAAAGACACTTATCATAAGCTATCACTTATAGAGGGAATGTAAAAACCGCTACACTTGAACTGAATTACAAAACAGAACAGAGTCACACGTTTAGAAAACACACTATGGCTGCTTAACGGGAAAGGTGAGGTAGGGTGATGCATAAAACAAGGGTTTCAAATTCGCTCACATACCGTTCCATACACCCAATATGGAATAGACAAGACCTACTCCTTGCTCAGTGAACTGGACACAACACCCCCTATTCACCGCACAAGAATATATCTGACTAGTAAGAATCGTAAAACCTATGTATTGATATCTCTCTGGAAGTGAGTCAAGTGGGTGTAAAGCCGCATCAACACAGCCGTGAAAGGCCGCTAAACCCCATTATAAAAATAAATTACTTTTAAAAACCCGTAAAACAAAGACAGTGAAAGAGAGAGAAATTCTTCCAAACTTCGGTCAGGGGCTGTGATGCAACCTGGATTGACCATACCTAGACACACAGCTGGATGAGACATAAGGGTGGACACTCTTGGGGCTGAGAGGTTGGGTGAGGTTGGGTGAGCAAACGCACAACCTTTAAAGTAATACTGCGTTGTACGCATCCCATGGGTCCCAAATCTCCAGGTTCAAGGGCATCTTCCTACATCGAAAACATACATGAGAAACCCAGAAGATGGTACACCGTGTGATTTTGAAAGGTTTCTAAAACGCACCTCATTTCTCATCTCCTTGTGCTCGGGTTCGCCATTCCAGGTACTTTACTAGCAATCTCCCTACTTGGAGAATCAGCACCTTTAACCTCCTGTTCCCTACAGGTTGCAATTTGTCCTGAGGATGAACGGGAAGAGGGACAACCAATGAGAGACTAGATCTAGGTGTTGGGACAGGCACAGGTCACTCTATTTTCCCATCAGGAAGAAGAATTAACCACAGGCTCAGCCTGACGCCCAGAAGCAGAATAGGGCCTGAGGCAATCCCGCGCTCTTGCGGCCAGCTCCCAAAAAAGCGAGTTGCAAAATGGAGCCCAGGGACACTGCCTTTCACAAACCCGCAGAGTTATAAATGATAACTCTCGTCCACAAATATATTGAGGGAAGGCAATGAAGAGGATTTGAAAGCAAGGCAGAATTGCAGGAAACAGGTTTCAGGAGGTAGATTCGAATCGCCTTTATAGCACATGAAAAGTCGCAAATCGTCGACAATGATGCCCTTGGCCAAAAAGGGCGTATGCGTTTTTTCCTGAATATATTCAGGAAAAAACGCATACGCCCTTTTTGGCCAACCAAGCAACCTGGAAAGGCAAATCAGCGCTACAAAGTAGTCTCGCTTCCCATCGGTCAAAAGGGCCATGCTGCAAAAAGTGTCAAAACCAGAAATGCAGGACAGGCCATGGAGAAATGGCAGCCTTGCTACGCTGATGGGCGGAATGTAAATTGCCAACAGCCACTCTGAAGAAGTGTACGGTGTGTCCAGAAACATCTAAAACACACAGCTTAGGGAGCATAGGGCACGTCCACTCATGGGCGTATAAATTGGGAAAACTAAAAATCAGCAAGACACAGGCACCCCAAAGTTTAGGGCTGCTCTGTTGACAAGAACCTCCACTTCATGACACCTTAAATATCCCAGGAAAGAGAAAAATGGATAAAGAAGTTGTGGTCCTTATGTACAATGGAATATCACGCAGACATGAAATCAATATCATAAGGCTAGAAGAAGCAAGATGAGTGGACTTAGGTACGATGATTCTAAGTGAAATAAGTCACACAGAAAAAGACACTTATCATAAGCTATCACTTATAGAGGGAATGTAAAAACCGCTACACTTGAACTGAGTTACAAAACAGAACAGGGTCACACGTTTAGAAAACACACTATGGCTGCTTAACGGGAAAGGTGAGGTGGGGTGATGCATAAAACAAGGGTTTCAAATTCGCTCACATACCGTTCCATACACCCAATATGTAATAGAAAAGACCGACTCCTTGCTCAGTGAACTGGACTCAACACCCCCTATTCACCGCACAAGAATATATGTGACTAGTAAGAATCTTAAAACCTATGTATTGATATCTGTCTGGAAGTGAGTCAAGTGGGTGTAAAGCCGCATAAACACAGCCGGGAAAAGCAGCTAAACTCCATTATAAAAATAAATTACTTTTAAAAACCCGTAAAACAAAGACAGTGAAAGAGAGAGAAATTCTTACAAAATTCGTTCAGAGGCTGTGATGCAACCTGGATTGAACATATCTAGACCCACAGCTGGATGAGACATAAGGGTGGACACACTTGGGGCTGAGAGGTTGGGTGAGGTTGGGTGAGCAAACACAGACCCTTTAAAGTAATACTGCGTGGTACCCATCCCATGGGTCCCAAATCTCCAGGTTCAAGGGCATCTTCCTACATCGAAAACATGCATGAGAAACCCAGAAGATGGTACACCGTGTGATTTTGAAAGGTTTCTAAAACGCACCTCATTTCTCATCTCCTTGTGCTCGGGTTCGCCATTCCAGGTACGTTACTAGCAATCTCCCTACTTGGAGAATCAGCACCTTTAACCTCCTGTTCCCTACAGGTTGCAATTTGTCCTGAGGATGAACGGGAAGAGGGACAACCAATGAGAGACTAGATCTAGGTGTTGGGACAGGCACAGGTCACTCTATTTTCCCATCAGGAAGAAGAATTAACCACAGGCTCAGCCTGCCGCCCAGAAGCAGAATAGGGCCTGAGGCAATCCCGCGCTCTTGTGGCCAGCTCCCAAAAAAGCGAGTTGCAAAATGGAGCCCAGGGACACTGCCTTTCACAAACCCGCAGAGTTATAAATGATAACTCTCGTCCAGAAATATATTGAGGGAAGGCAATGAAGAGGATTTGAAAGCAAGGCAGAATTGCAGGAAACAGGTTTCAGGAGGTAGATTCGAATCGCCTTCAAAGCACATGAAAAGTCGCAAATCGTCGACAATGATGCCCTTGGCCAAAAAGGGCGTATGCGTTTTTTCCTGAATATATTCAGGAAAAAACGCATACGCCCTTTTTGGCCAACCAAGCAACCTGGAAAGGCAAATCAGCGCTACAAAGTAGTCTCGCTTCCCATCGGTCAAAAGGGCCATGCTGCAAAAAGTGTCAAAACCAGAAATGCAGGACAGGCCATGGAGAAATGGCAGCCTTGCTACGCTGATGGGCGGGATGTAAATTGCCAACAGCCACTCTGAAGAAGTGTACGGTGTGTCCTGAAACATCTAAAACACACAGCTTAGGGAGCATAGGGCACGTCCACTCATGGGCGTATAAATTGGGAAAACTAAAAATCAGCAACACACAGGCACCCCAAAGTTTAGGGCTGCTCTGTTGACAAGAACCTCCACTTCATGACACCTTAAATATCCCAGGAAAGAGAAAAATGGATAAAGAAGTTGTGGTCCTTATGTACAATGGAATATCACGCAGACATGAAATCAATATCATAAGGCTAGAAGAAGCAAGATGAGTGGACTTAGGTACGATGATACTAAGTGAAATAAGTCACACAGAAAAAGACACTTATCATAAGCTATCACTTATAGAGGGAATGTAAAAACCGCTACACTTGAACTGAGTTACAAAACAGAACAGAGTCACACGTTTAGAAAACACACTCTGGCTGCTTAACGGGAAAGGTGAGGTGGGGTGATGCATAATACAAGGGTTTCAAATTCGCTCAGATACCGTTCCATACACCCAATATGTAATAGACAAGACCGACTCCTTGCTCAGTGAACTGGACTCAACACCCCCTATTCACCGCACAAGAATATATGTGACTAGTAAGAATCTTAAAACCTATGTATTGATATCTGTCTGGAAGTGAGTCAAGTGGGTGTAAAGCCGCATAAACACAGCCGTGAAAAGCAGCTAAACCCCATTATAAAAATAAATTACTTTTAAAAACCCGTAAAACAAAGACAGTGAAAGAGAGAGAAATTCTTACAAAATTCGTTCAGAGGCTGTGATGCAACCTGGATTGAACATATCTAGACGCACAGCTGGATGAGACATAAGGGTGGACACACTTGGGGCTGAGAGGTTGGGTGAGGTTGGGTGAGCAAACACAGACCCTTTAAAGTAATACTGCGTGGTACCCATCCCATGGGTCCCAAATCTCCAGGTTCAAGGGCATCTTCCTACATCGAAAACATGCATGAGAAACCCAGAAGATGGTACACCGTGTGATTTTGAAAGGTTTCTAAAACGCACCTCATTTCTCATCTCCTTGTGCTCGGGTTCGCCATTCCAAGTACGTTACTAGCAATCTCCCTACTTGGAGAATCAGCACCTTTAACCTCCTGTTCCCTACAGGTTGCAATTTGTCCTGAGGATGAACGGGAAGAGGGGCAACCAATGAGAGACTAGATCTAGGTGTTGGGACAGGCACAGGTCACTCTATTTTCCCATCAGGTAGAAGAATTAACCACAGGCTCAGCCTGCCGCCCAGAAGCAGAATAGGGCCTGAGGCAATCCCGCGCTCTTGCGGCCAGCTCCCAAAAAAGCGAGTTGCAAAATGGAGCCCAGGGACACTGCCTTTCACAAACCCGCAGAGTTATAAATGATAACTCTCGTCCACAAATATATTGAGGGAAGGCAATGAAGAGGATTTGAAAGCAAGGCAGAATTGCAGGAAACAGGTTTCAGGAGGTAGATTCGAATCGCCTTTAAAGCACATGAAAAGTCGCAAATCGTCGACAATGATGCCCTTGGCCAAAAAGGGCGTATGCGTTTTTTCCTGAATATATTCAGGAAAAAACGCATACGCCCTTTTTGGCCAACCAAGCAACCTGGAAAGGCAAATCAGCGCTACAAAGTAGTCTCGCTTCCCATCGGTCAAAAGGGCCATGCTGCAAAAAGTGTCAAAACCAGAAATGCAGGACAGGCCATGGAGAAATGGCAGCCTTGCTACGCTGATGGGCGGGATGTAAATTGCCAACAGCCACTCTGGAGAAGTGTACGGTGTGTCCTGAAACATCTAAAACACACAGCTTAGGGAGCATAGGGCACGTCCACTCATGGGCGTATAAATTGGGAAAACTAAAAATCAGCAAGACACAGGCACCCCAAAGTTTAGGGCTGCTCTGTTGACAAGAACCTCTACTTCATGACACCTTAAATATCACAGGAAAGAGAAAAATGGATAAAGAAGTTGTGGTCCTTATGTACAATGGAATATCACTCAGACATGAAATCAATGTCATAAGGCTAGAAGAAGCAAGATGAGTGGACTTAGGTACGATGATTCTAAGTGAAATAAGTAACACAGAAAAAGACACTTATCATAAGCTATCACTTATAGAGGGAATGTAAAAACCGCTACATTTGAACTGAGTTACAAAACAGAACAGAGTCACACGTTTAGAAAACACACTATGGCTGCTTAACGGGAAAGGTGAGGTGGGGTGATGCATAAAACAAGGGTTTCAAATTCGCTCAGATACCGTTCCATACACCCAATATGTAATAGACAACACCGACGCATTGCTCAGTGAACTGGACTCAACACCCCCTATTCACCGCACAAGAATATATGTGACTAGTAAGAATCTTAAAACCTATGTATTGATATCTGTCTGGAAGTGAGTCAAGTGGGTGTAAAGCCGCATAAACACAGCCGTGAAAAGCAGCTAAACCCCATTATAAAAATAAATTACTTTTAAAAACCCGTAAAACAAAGACAGAGAAAGAGAGAGAAATTCTTACAAAATTCGTTCAGAGGCTGTGATGCAACCTGGATTGACCATATCTAGACCCACAGCTGGATGAGACATAAGGGTGGACACACTTGGGGCTGAGAGGTTGGGTGAGGTTGGGTGAGCAAACACAGACCCTTTAAAGTAATACTGCGTGGTACCCATCCCATGGGTCCCAAATCTCCAGGTTCAAGGGCATCTTCCTACATCGAAAACATGCATGAGAAACCCAGAAGATGGTACACCGTGTGATTTTGAAAGGTTTCTAAAACGCACCTCATTTCTCATCTCCTTGTGTTCGGGTTCGCCATTCCAGCTACTTTACTAGCAATCTCCCTACTTGGAGAATCAGCACCTTTAACCTCCTGTTCCGTACAGGTTGCAATTTGTCCTGAGGTTGAACGGGAAGAGGGGCAACCAATGAGAGACTAGATCTAGGTGTTGGGACAGGCACAGGTCACTCTATTTTCCCATCAGGAAGAAGAATTAACCACAGGCTCAGCCTACCGCCGGGAACCAGAATAGGGCCTTAGGCAATCCCTTGCGTTTGCGGCCAGCTCCCAAAAAAGACAGTTGAAAAATGGAGCTCAGGGGCACTGCAATTCACAAACCTGCTGAGTTATAAATGATAACTCTCGTCCAAAAATATATTGAGGGAAGGCAACGAAGAGGATTTGAAAGCAAGGCAGAATTGCAGGAAACAGATTTCAGGAGGTAGATTCGAATCGCCTTTAAAGCACATGAAATGTGGCAAAACGTCGACAATGATGACCTTGGCCAAAAAGGGCGTATGCGTTTTTTCCTGAATATATTCAGGAAAAAACGCATACGCCCTTTTTGGCCAACCAAGCAACCTGGAAAGGCAAATCAGCGCTACAAAGAAGTCTCGCTTCCCATCGGTCAAAAGGGCCATGCTGCAAAAATTTTCAAAACCAGAAATGCAGGACAGGCCATGGAGAAATGGCAGCCTTGCTACGCTGGTGGGAGGGATGTAAATTGCCAACAGCCACACTGGAGAAGTGTACGGTGTGTCCTGAAACTTCGAAAAAACACAGCTAAGGGAGCATAGGGCACGTCCACTCATGGGCGTATAAATTGGGAAAACTAAAAATCAGCAAGACACAGGCACCCCAATGATTAGGGCTGCTCTGTTGACAAGAACCTCCACTTCATGACACCTTAAATATCCCAGGAAAGAAAAAAATGGATAAAGAAATTGTGGTCCTTATGTAAAATGGAATATCACTCAGACATGAAATAAATGTCATAAGGCTAGTAGAAGCAAGATGAGTGGATTTAGGAACGACGATTCTAAGTGAAATAAGTCACACAGAAAAAGACACTTATCATAAGCTATCACTTATAGAGGGAATGTAAAAACCGCTACACTTGAATTGAATTACAAAACAGAACAGAGTCACACGTTTAGAAAACACACTATGGCTGCTTAACGGGAAAGGTGAGGTGGGGTGATGCATAAAACAAGGGTTTCAAATTCGCTCACATACCGTTCCATACACCCAATATGTAATAGACAAGACCTACTCCTTGCTCAGTGAACTGGACACAACACCCCCTATTCACCGCACAAGAATATATCTGACTAGTAAGAATCGTAAAACCTATGTATTGATATCTCTCTGGAAGTGAGTCAAGTGGGTGTAAAGCCGCATCAACACAGCCGTGAAAGGCCGCTAAACCCCATTATAAAAATAAATTACTTTTAAAAACCCGTAAAACAAAGACAGTGAAAGAGAGAGAAATTCTTCCAAAATTCGGTCAGGGGCTGTGATGCAACCTGGATTGACCATATCTAGACACACAGCTGGATGAGACATAAGGGTGGACACTCTTGGGGCTGAGAGGTTGGGTGAGGTTGGGTGAGCAAACGCACAACCTTTAAAGTAATACTGTGTGGTACGCATCCCATGGGTCCCAAATCTCCAGGTTCAAGGACATCTTCCTACATCGAAAACATACATGAGAAACCCAGAAGATGGTACACCGTGTGATTTTGAAAGGTTTCTAAAACGCACCTCATTTCTCATCTCCTTGTGCTCGGGTTCGCCATTCCAGGTACTTTACTAGCAATCTCCCTGCTTGGAGAATCAGCACCTTTAACCTCCTGTTCCCTACAGGTTGCAATTTGTCCTGAGGATGAACGGGAAGAGGGGCAACCAATGAGAGACTAGATCTAGGTGTTGGGACAGGCACAGGTCACTCTATTTTCCCATCAGGAAGAAGAATTAACCACAGGCTCAGCCTGCCGCTCAGAAGCAGAATAGGGCCTGAGGCAATCCCGCGCTCTTGCGGCCAGCTCCCAAAAAAGCGAGTTGCAAAATGGAGCCCAAGGGACACAGCCTTTCACAAACCCGCAGAGTTATAAATGATAACTCTCGTCCACAAATATATTGAGGGAAGGCAATGAAGAGGATTTGAAAGCAAGGCAGAATTGCAGGAAACAGGTTTCAGGAGGTAGATTCGAATCGCCTTTAAAGCACATGAAAAGTCGCAAAACGTCGACAATGATGCCCTTGGCCAAAAAGGGCGTATGCGTTTTTTCCTGAATATATTCAGGAAAAAACGCATACGCCCTTTTTGGCCAACCAAGCAACCTGGAAAGGCAAATCAGCACTACAAAGTAGTCTCGCTTCCCATCGGTCAAAAGGGCCATGCTGCAAAAAGTGTCAAAACCAGAAATGCAGGACAGGCCATGGAGAAATGGCAGCCTTGCTACGCTGAGGGGCGGGATGTAAATTGCCAACAGCCACTCTGGAGAAGTGTACGGTGTGTCCTGAAACATTTAAAACACACAGCTTAGGGAGCATAGGGCACACCCACTCATGGGCGTATAAATTGGGAAAACTAAAAATCAGCAAGACACAGGCACCCCAAAGTTTAGGGCTGCTCTGTTGACAAGAACCTCCACTTCATGACACCTTAAATATCCCAGGAAAGAGAAAAATGGATAAAGAAGTTGTGGTCCTTATGTACAATGGAATATCACGCAGACATGAAATCAATATCATAAGGCTAGAAGAAGCAAGATGAGTGGACTTAGGTACGATGATTCTAAGTGAAATAAGTCACACAGAAAAAGACACTTATCATAAGCTATCACTTATAGAGGGAATGTAAAAACCGCTACACTTGAACTGAGTTACAAAACAGAACAGAGTCACACGTTTAGAAAACACACTATGGCTGCTTAACGGGAAAGGTGAGGTGGGGTGATGCATAAAACAAGGGTTTCAAATTCGCTCACATACCGTTCCATACACCCAATATGTAATAGAAAAGACCGACTCCTTGCTCAGTGAACTGGACTCAACACCCCCTATTCACCGCACAAGAATATATGTGACTAGTAAGAATCTTAAAACCTATGTATTGATATCTGTCTGGAAGTGAGTCAAGTGGGTGTAAAGCCGCATAAACACAGCCGGGAAAAGCAGCTAAACTCCATTATAAAAATAAATTACTTTTAAAAACCCGTAAAACAAAGACAGTGAAAGAGAGAGAAATTCTTACAAAATTCGTTCAGAGGCTGTGATGCAACCTGGATTGAACATATCTAGACCCACAGCTGGATGAGACATAAGGGTGGACACACTTGGGGCTGAGAGGTTGGGTGAGGTTGGGTGAGCAAACACAGACCCTTTAAAGTAATACTGCGTGGTACCCATCCCATGGGTCCCAAATCTCCAGGTTCAAGGGCATCTTCCTACATCGAAAACATGCATGAGAAACCCAGAAGATGGTACACCGTGTGATTTTGAAAGGTTTCTAAAACGCACCTCATTTCTCATCTCCTTGTGCTCGGGTTCGCCATTCCAGGTACGTTACTAGCAATCTCCCTACTTGGAGAATCAGCACCTTTAACCTCCTGTTCCCTACAGGTTGCAATTTGTCCTGAGGATGAACGGGAAGAGGGACAACCAATGAGAGACTAGATCTAGGTGTTGGGACAGGCACAGGTCACTCTATTTTCCCATCAGGAAGAAGAATTAACCACAGGCTCAGCCTGCCGCCCAGAAGCAGAATAGGGCCTGAGGCAATCCCGCGCTCTTGTGGCCAGCTCCCAAAAAAGCGAGTTGCAAAATGGAGCCCAGGGACACTGCCTTTCAAAAACCCGCAGAGTTATAAATGATAACTCTCGTCCAGAAATATATTGAGGGAAGGCAATGAAGAGGATTTGAAAGCAAGGCAGAATTGCAGGAAACAGGTTTCAGGAGGTAGATTCGAATCGCCTTCAAAGCACATGAAAAGTCGCAAATCGTCGACAATGATGCCCTTGGCCAAAAAGGGCGTATGCGTTTTTTCCTGAATATATTCAGGAAAAAACGCATACGCCCTTTTTGGCCAACCAAGCAACCTGGAAAGGCAAATCAGCGCTACAAAGTAGTCTCGCTTCCCATCGGTGAAAAGGGCCATGCTGCAAAAAGTGTCAAAACCAGAAATGCAGGACAGGCCATGGAGAAATGGCAGCCTTGCTACGCTGATGGGCGGGATGTAAATTGCCAACAGCCACTCTGAAGAAGTGTACGGTGTGTCCTGAAACATCTAAAACACACAGCTTAGGGAGCATAGGGCACGTCCACTCATGGGCGTATAAATTGGGAAAACTAAAAATCAGCAACACACAGGCACCCCAAAGTTTAGGGCTGCTCTGTTGACAAGAACCTCCACTTCATGACACCTTAAATATCCCAGGAAAGAGAAAAATGGATAAAGAAGTTGTGGTCCTTATGTACAATGGAATATCACGCAGACATGAAATCAATATCATAAGGCTAGAAGAAGCAAGATGAGTGGACTTAGGTACGATGATACTAAGTGAAATAAGTCACACAGAAAAAGACACTTATCATAAGCTATCACTTATAGAGGGAATGTAAAAACCGCTACACTTGAACTGAGTTACAAAACAGAACAGAGTCACACGTTTAGAAAACACACTCTGGCTGCTTAACGGGAAAGGTGAGGTGGGGTGATGCATAATACAAGGGTTTCAAATTCGCTCAGATACCGTTCCATACACGCAATATGTAATAGAAAAGACCGACTCCTTGCTCAGTGAACTGGACTCAACACCCCCTATTCACCGCACAAGAATATATGTGACTAGTAAGAATCTTAAAACCTATGTATTGATATCTGTCTGGAAGTGAGTCAAGTGGGTGTAAAGCCGCATAAACACAGCCGTGAAAAGCAGCTAAACCCCATTATAAAAATAAATTACTTTTAAAAACCCGTAAAACAAAGACAGTGAAAGAGAGAGAAATTCTTACAAAATTCGTTCAGAGGCTGTGATGCAACCTGGATTGAACATATCTAGACGCACAGCTGGATGAGACATAAGGGTGGACACACTTGGGGCTGAGAGGTTGGGTGAGGTTGGGTGAGCAAACACAGACCCTTTAAAGTAATACTGCGTGGTACCCATCCCATGGGTCCCAAATCTCCAGGTTCAAGGGCATCTTCCTACATCGAAAACATGCATGAGAAACCCAGAAGATGGTACACCGTGTGATTTTGAAAGGTTTCTAAAACGCACCTCATTTCTCATCTCCTTGTGCTCGGGTTCGCCATTCCAAGTACGTTACTAGCAATCTCCCTACTTGGAGAATCAGCACCTTTAACCTCCTGTTCCCTACAGGTTGCAATTTGTCCTGAGGATGAACGGGAAGAGGGGCAACCAATGAGAGACTAGATCTAGGTGTTGGGACAGGCACAGGTCACTCTATTTTCCCATCAGGTAGAAGAATTAACCACAGGCTCAGCCTGCCGCCCAGAAGCAGAATAGGGCCTGAGGCAATCCCGCGCTCTTGCGGCCAGCTCCCAAAAAAGCGAGTTGCAAAATGGAGCCCAGGGACACTGCCTTTCACAAACCCGCAGAGTTATAAATGATAACTCTCGTCCACAAATATATTGAGGGAAGGCAATGAAGAGGATTTGAAAGCAAGGCAGAATTGCAGGAAACAGGTTTCAGGAGGTAGATTCGAATCGCCTTTAAAGCACATGAAAAGTCGCAAATCGTCGACAATGATGCCCTTGGCCAAAAAGGGCGTATGCGTTTTTTCCTGAATATATTCAGGAAAAAACGCATACGCCCTTTTTGGCCAACCAAGCAACCTGGAAAGGCAAATCAGCGCTACAAAGTAGTCTCGCTTCCCATCGGTCAATAGGGCCATGCTGCAAAAAGTGTCAAAACCAGAAATGCAGGACAGGCCATGGAGAAATGGCAGCCTTGCTACGCTGATGGGCGGGATGTAAATTGCCAACAGCCACTCTGAAGAAGTGTACGGTGTGTCCTGAAACATCTAAAACACACAGCTTAGGGAGCATAGGGCACGTCCACTCATGGGCGTATAAATTGGGAAAACTAAAAATCAGCAAGACACAGGCACCCCAAAGTTTAGGGCTGCTCTGTTGACAAGAACCTCTACTTCATGACACCTTAAATATCACAGGAAAGAGAAAAATGGATAAAGAAGTTGTGGTCCTTATGTACAATGGAATATCACTCAGACATGAAATCAATGTCATAAGGCTAGAAGAAGCAAGATGAGTGGACTTAGGTACGATGATTCTAAGTGAAATAAGTAACACAGAAAAAGACACTTATCATAAGCTATCACTTATAGAGGGAATGTAAAAACCGCTACACTTGAACTGAGTTACAAAACAGAACAGATTCACACGTTTAGAAAACACACTATGGCTGCTTAACGGGAAAGGTGAGGTGGGGAGATGCATAAAACAAGGGTTTCAAATTCGCTCAGATACCGTTCCATACACCCAATATGTAATAGACAACACCGACGCATTGCTCAGTGAACTGGACTGAACACCCCCTATTCACCGCACAAGAATATATGTGACTAGTAAGAATCTTAAAACCTATGTATTGATATCTGTCTGGAAGTGAGTCAAGTGGGTGTAAAGCCGCATAAACACAGCCGTGAAAAGCAGCTAAACCCCATTATAAAAATAAATTACTTTTAAAAACCCGTAAAACAAAGACAGTGAAAGAGAGAGAAATTCTTACAAAATTCGTTCAGAGGCTGTGATGCAACCTGGATTGACCATATCTAGACCCACAGCTGGATGATACATAAGGGTGGACACTCTTGGGGCTGAGAGGTTGGGTGAGGTTGGGTGAGCAATCGCACAACCTTTAAAGTAGCACTGCGTGGTACCCATCCCATGGGTCCCAAATCTCCAGGTTCAAGGGCATCTTCCTACATCGAAAACATGCATGAGAAACCCAGAAGATGGTACACCGTGTGATTTTGAAAGGTTTCTAAAACGCACCTCATTTCTCATCTCCTTGTGTTCGGGTTCGCCATTCCAGCTACTTTACTAGCAATCTCCCTACTTGGAGAATCAGCACCTTTAACCTCCTGTTCCGTACAGGTTGCAATTTGTCCTGAGGATGAACGGGAAGAGGGGCAACCAATGAGAGACTAGATCTAGGTTTTGGGACAGGCACAGGTCACTCTATTTTCCCATCAGGAAGAAGAATTAACCACAGGCTCAGCCTACCGCCGGGAACCAGAATAGGGCCTTAGGCAATCCCGCGCTCTTACGGCCAGCTCCCAAAAAAGCGAGTTGAAAAATGGAGCCCAGGGACACTGCCATTCACAAACCCGCAGAGTTATAAATGATAACTCTAGTCCAAAAATATATTGAGGGAAGGCAACGAAGAGGATTTGAAAGCAAGGCAGAATTGCAGGAAACAGATTTCAGGAGGTAGATTCGAATCGCCTTTAAAGCATATGAAAGGTGGCAAAACGTCGACAATGATGACCTTGGCCAAAAAGAGCGTATGCGTTTTTTCCTGAATATATTCAGGAAAAAACGCATACGCCCTTTTTGGCCAACCAAGCAACCTGGAAAGGCAAATCAGCGCTACAAAGTAGTCTCGCTTCCCATCGGTCAAAAGGGCCATGCTGCAAAAAGTGTCAAAACCAGAAATGCAGGACAGGCCATGGAGAAATGGCAGCCTTGCTACAATGAGGGGCGGGATGTAAATTGCCAACAGCCACTCTGGAGAAGTGTACGGTGTGTCCTGAAACATCTAAAACACACAGCTTAGGGAGCATAGGGCACGTCCACTCATGGGCGTATAAATTGGGAAAACTAAAAATCAGCAAGACACAGGCACCCCAAAGTTTAGGGCTGCTCTGTTGACAAGAACCTCCACTTCATGACACCTTAAATATCCCAGGAAAAAGAAAAATGGATAAAGAAGTTGTGGTCCTTATGTACAATGGAATATCACGCAGACATGAAATCAATATCATAAGGCTAGAAGAAGCAAGATGAGTGGACTTAGGTACGATGATTCTAAGTGAAATAAGTCACACAGAAAAAGACACTTATCATAAGATATCACTTATAGAGGGAATGTAAAAACCGCTACACTTGAACTGAGTTACAAAACAGAACAGAGTCTCACGTTTAGAAAACACACTATGGCTGCTTAACGGGAAAGGTGAGGTGGGGTGATGCATCAAACAAGGTTTTCAAATTCGCTCAGATTCCGTTCCATACACCGAATATGTAATAGACAAGACCTACTCCTTGCTCAGTGAACTGGACTCAACACCCCCTATTCACCGCACAAGAATATATGTGACTAGTAAGAATCTTAAAACCTATGTATTGATATCTGTCTGGAAGTGAGTCAAGTGGGTGTAAAGCCGCATAAACACAGCCGTGAAAAGCAGCTAAACCCCATTATAAAAATAAATTACTTTTAAAAACCCTTAAAATAAAGACAGTGAAAGAGAGAAATTCTTACAAAATTCGTTCAGAGGCTGTGATGCAACCTGGATTGACCATATCTAGACCCACAGCTGGATGAGACATAAGGGCGGAAACTCTTGGGGCTGAGAGTTTGGGTCAGGTTGGGTGAGCAAACGCAGACCCTTTAAAGTAATACTGCGTGGTACCCATCCCATGGGTACCAAATCTCAAGGTTCAAGGGCATCTTCCTACATCGAAAACATGCATGAGTAACCCAGACGATGGTACACCGTGTGATCGGGAAAGGTTTTAAAACGCACCTCATTTCTCATCTCCTTGTGTTCGGGTTCGCCATTCCAGCTACTTTACTAACAATCTCCCTACTTGGAGAATCAGCACCTTTAACCTTCTGTTCCGTACAGGTTGCAATTTGTCCTGAGGATGAAAGGGAAGAGGGGCTACCAATGAGAGACTAGATCTAGGTGTTGGGACAGGCACAGGTCACTCTATTTTCCCATCAGGAAGAAGAATTAACCACAGGCTCAGCCTGCCGCCGGGAACCAGAATAGGGCCTGAGGGAATCCCGGGCTTTTGCGGCCAGCTCCCAAAAAGACAGTTGAAAAATGGAGCTCAGGGGCACTGCCATTCACAAACCTGCTGAGTTATAAATGATAACTCTCGTCCACAAATATATTGAAGGAAGGCAACGAAGAGGATTTGAAAGCAAGGCAGAATTGCAGGAAACAGGTTTCAGGAGGTAGATTCGAATCGCCTTTAAAGCACATGAAAAGTGGCAAAACGTCGACAATGATGCCCTTGTCCAAAAAGGGCGTATGCGTTTTTTCCTGAATATATTCAGGAAAAAACGCATACGCCCTTTTTGGCCAACCAAGCAACCTGGAAAGGCAAATCAGCGCTACAAAGAAGTCTCGCTTCCCATCGGTCAAAAGGGCCATGCTGCAGAAAGTGTCAAAACCAGAAATGCAGGACAGGCCATGGAGAAATGGCAGCCTTGCTACGCTGATGGGCGGGATGTAAATTGCCAACAGCCACTCTGGAGAAGTGTACGGTGTGTCCTGAAACATCTAAAACACACAGCTTAGGGAGCATAGGGCACGTCCACTCATGGGCGTATAAATTGGGAAAACTAAAAATCAGCAAGACACAGGCACCCCAAAGTTTAGGGCTGCTCTGTTGACAAGAACCTCCACTTCATGACACCTTAAATATCCCAGGAAAGAGAAAAATGGATAAAGAAGTTGTGGTCCTTATGTACAATGGAATATCACTCAGACATGAAATCAATGTCATAAGGCTAGTAGAAGCAAGATGAGTGGATTTTGGTACGACGATTCTAAGTGAAATAAGTCACACAGAAAAAGACACTTATCATAAGCTATCACTTATAGAGGGAATGTAAAAACCGCTACACTTGAACTGAATTACAAAACAGAACAGAGTCTCACGTTTAGAAAACACACTATGGCTGCTTAACGGGAAAGGTGAGGTGGGGTGATGCATAAAACAAGGTTTTCAAATTCGCTCAGATACCGTTCCATACACCCAATATGTAATAGAAAAGACCGACTCATTGCTCAGTGAACTGGACTCAACACCCCCTATTCACAGCACAAGAATATATGTGACTAGTAAGAATCTTAAAACCTATGTATTGATATCTGTCTGGAAGTGAGTCAAGTGGGTGTAAAGCCGCATAAACACAGCCGTGAAAAGCAGCTAAACCACATTATAAAAATAAATTCCTTTTAAAAACCCTTAAAATAAAGACAGTGAAAGAGAGAGAAATTCTTACAAAATTCGTTCAGAGGCTGTGATGCAACCTGGATTGACCATATCTAGACCCACAGCTGGATGAGACATAAGGGTGGACACACTTGGGGCTGAGAGGTTGGGTGAGGTTGGGTGAGCAAACACAGACACTTTAAAGTAATACTGCGTGGTACCCATCCCATGGGTCCCAAATCTCCAGGTTCAAGGGCATATTCCTACATCAAAAACATGCATGAGAAACCCAGAAGATGGTACACCGTGTGATTTTGAAAGGTTTCTAAAACGCACCTAATTTCTCATCTCCTTGTGTTCGGGTTCGCCATTCCAGCTACTTTACTAGCAATCTCCCTACTTGGAGAATCAGCACCTTTAACCTCCTGTTCCGTACAGGTTGCAATTTGTCCTGAGGATGAAAGGGAAGAGGGGCAACCAATGAGAGACTACATCTAGGTCTTGGGACAGGCACAGGTCACTCTATTTTCCCATCAGGAAGAAGAATTAACCACAGGCTCAGCCTGCCGCCGGGAACCAGAATAGGGCCTGAGGCAATCCCGTGCGTTTGCGGCCAGCTCCCAAAAAAGACAGTTGAAAAATGGAGCTCAGGGACACTGCAATTCACAAACCTGCTGAGTTATAAATGATAACTCTCGTCCAAAAATATATTGAGGGAAGGCAACGAAGAGGATTTGAAAGCAAGGCAGAATTGCAGGAAACAGATTTCAGGAGGTAGATCCGAATCGCCTTTAAAGCACATGAAAGTTGGCAAAACGTCGACAATGATGACCTTGGCCAAAAAGAGCGTATGCGTTTTTTCCTGAATATATTCAGGAAAAAACGCATACGCCCTTTTTGGCCAACCAAGCAACCTGGAAAGGCAAATCAGCGCTACAAAGTAGTCTCGCTTCCCATCGGTCAAAAGGGCCATGCTGCAAAAAGTGTCAAAACCAGAAATGCAGGACAGGCCATGGAGAAATGGCAGCCTTGCTACGCTGATGGGCGGGATGTAAATTGCCAACAGCCACTCTGAAGAAGTGTACGGTGTGTCCTGAAACATCTAAAACACACAGCTTAGGGAGCATAGGGCACGTCCACTCATGGTTGTATAAATTGGGAAAATTAAAATCAGCAAGACACAGGCACCCCAAAGTTTAGGGCTGCTCTGTTGACAAGAACCTCCACTTCATGACACCTTAAATATCCCAGGAAAGAGAAAAATGGATAAAGAAGTTGTGGTCCTTATGTACAATGGAATATCACGCAGACATGAAATCAATATCATAAGGCTAGAAGAAGCAAGATGAGTGGACTTAGGTACGATGATTCTAAGTGAAATAAGTCACACAGAAAAACACACTTATCATAAGCTATCACTTATAGAGGGAATGTAAAAACCGCTACACTTGAACTGAGTTACAAAACAGAACAGAGTCACACGTTTAGAAAACACACTATGGCTGCTTAACGGGAAAGGTGAGGTGGGGTGATGCATAAAACAAGGGTTTCAAATTCGCTCAGATACCGTTCCATACACCCAATATGTAATAGACAACACCGACTCATTGCTCAGTGAACTGGACTCAACACCCCCTATTCACCGCACAAGAATATATGTGACTAGTAAGAATCTTAAAACCTATGTATTGATATCTGTCTGGAAGTGAGTCAAGTGGGTGTAAAGCCGCATAAACACAGCCGTGAAAAGCAGCTAAACCCCATTATAAAAATAAATTACTTTTAAAAACCCGTAAAACAAAGACAGTGAAAGAGAGAGAAATTCTTACAAAATTCGTTCAGAGGCTGTGATGCAACCTGGATTGACCATATCTAGACCCACAGCTGGATGAGACATAAGGGTGGACACACTTGGGGCTGAGAGGTTGGGTGAGGTTGGGTGAGCAAACACAGACCGTTTAAAGTAATACTGCGTGGTACCCATCCCATGGGTCCCAAATCTCCAGGTTCAAGGGCATCTTCCTACATCGAAAACATGCATGAGAAACCCAGAAGATGGTACACCGTGTGATTTTGAAAGGTTTCTAAAACGCACCTCATTTCTCATCTCCTTGTGTACGGGTTCGCCATTCCAGCTACTTTACTAGCAATCTCCCTACTTGGAGAATCAGCACCATTAACCTCCTGTTCCGTACAGGTTGCAATTTGTCCTGAGGATGAAAGGGAAGAGGGGCAACCAATGAGAGACTAGATCTAGGTGTTGGGACAGGCACAGGTCACTCTATTTTCCCATCAGGAAGAAGAATTAACCGCAGGCTCAGCCTACCGCCGGGAACCAGAATAGGGCCTTAGGCAATCCCGTGCGTTTGCGGCCAGCTCCCAAAAAAGACAGTTGAAAAATGGAGCTCAGGGGCATTGCAATTCACAAACCTGCTGAGTTATAAATGATAACTCTCGTCCAAAAATATATTGAGGGAAGGCAACGAAGAGGATTTGAAAGCAAGGCAGAATTGCAGGAAACAGATTTCAGGAGGTAGATTCGAATCGCATTTAAAGCACATGAAAGGTGGCAAAACGTCGACAATGATGACCTTGGCCAAAAAGAGCGTATGCGTTTTTTCCTGAATATATTCAGGAAAAAACGCATACGCCCTTTTTGGCCAACCAAGCAACCTGGAAAGGCAAATCAGCGCTACAAAGAAGTCTCGCTTCCCATCGGTCAAAAGGGCCATGCTGCAAAAATTTTCAAAACCAGAAATGCAGGACAGGCCATGGAGAAATGGCAGCCTTGCTACGCTGATGGGAGGGATGTAAATTGCCAACAGCCACACTGGAGAAGTGTACGGTGTGTCCTGAAACATCGAAAAAGCACAGCTTATGGAGCATAGGGCACGTCCACTCATGGTCGTATAAATTGGGAAAACTAAAAATCAGCAAGACACAGGCACCCCAATAATTAGGGCTGCTCTGTTGACAAGAACCTCCACTTCATGACACCTTAAATATCCCAGGAAAGAAAAAAATGGATAAAGAAGTTGTGGTCCTTATGTAAAATGGAATATCACTCAGACATGAAATCAATGTCATAAGGCTAGTAGAAGCAAGATGAGTGGATTTAGGTACGACGATTCTAAGTGAAATAAGTCACACAGAAAAAGACACTTATCATAAGCTATCACTTATAGAGGGAATGTAAAAACCGCTACACTTGAACTGAATTACAAAACAGAACAGAGTCACACGTTTAGAAAACACACTATGGCTGCTTAACGGGAAAGGTGAGGTGGGGTGATGCATAAAACAAGGGTTTCAAATTCGCTCAGATTCCGTTCCATACACCGAATATGTAATAGACAAGACCTACTCCTTGCTCAGTGAACTGGACTCAACACCCCCTATTCACCGCACAAGAATATATGTGAGTAGTAAGAATCTTAAAACCTATGTATTGATATCTGTCTGGAAGTGAGTCAAGTGGGTGTAAAGCCGCATAAACACAGCCGTGAAAAGCAGCTAAACCCCATTATAAAAATAAATTACTTTTAAAAACCCTTAAAATAAAGACAGTGAAAGAGAGAAATTCTTACAAAATTCGTTCAGAGGCTGTGATGCAACCTGGATTGACCATATCTAGACCCACAGCTGGATGAGACATAAGGGCGGAAACTCTTGGGGCTGAGAGTTTGGGTCAGGTTGGGTGAGCAAACGCAGACCCTTTAAAGTAATACTGCGTGGTACCCATCCCATGGGGCCCAAATCTCCAGGTTCAAGGGCATCTTCCTACATCGAAAACATGCATGAGTAACCCAGACGATGGTACACCGTGTGATCGGGAAAGGTTTTAAAACGCACCTCATTTCTCATCTCCTTGTGTTCGGGTTCGCCATTCCAGCTACTTTACTAACAATCTCCCAACTTGGAGAATCAGCACCTTTAACCTTCTGTTCCGTACAGGTTGCAATTTGTCCTGAGGATGAAAGGGAAGAGGGGCTACCAATGAGAGACTAGATCTAGGTGTTGGGACAGGCACAGGTCACTCTATTTTCCCATCAGGAAGAAGAATTAACCACAGGCTCAGCCTGCCGCCGGGAACCAGAATAGGGCCTGACGGAATCCCGTGCTTTTGCGGCCAGCTCCCAAAAAGACAGTTGAATAATGGAGCTCAGGGGCACTGCCATTCACAAACCTGCTGAGTTATAAATGATAACTCTCGTCCACAAATATATTGAAGGAAGGCAACGAAGAGGATTTGAAAGCAAGGCAGAATTGAAGGAAACAGGTTTCAGGAGGTAGATTCGAATCGCCTTTAAAGCACATGAAAAGTGGCAAAACGTCGACAATGATGCCCTTGTCCAAAAAGGGCGTATGCGTTTTTTCCTGAATATATTCAGGAAAAAACGCATACGCCCTTTTTGGCCAACCAAGCAACCTGGAAAGGCAAATCAGCGCTACAAGGAAGTCTCGCTTCCCATCGGTCAAAAGGGCCATGCTGCAAAAAGTGTCAAAACCAGAAATGCAGGACAGGCCATGGAGAAATGGCAGCCTTGCTACGCTGATGGGCGGGATGTAAATTGCCAACAGCCACTCTGGAGAAGTGTACGGTGTGTCCTGAAACATCTAAAACACACAGCTTAGGGAGCATAGGGCACGTCCACTCATGGGCGTATAAATTGGGAAAACTAAAAATCAGCAAGACACAGGCACCCCAAAGTTTAGGGCTGCTCTGTTGACAAGAACCTCCACTTCATGACACCTTAAATATCCCAGGAAAGAGAAAAATGGATAAAGAAGTTGTGGTCCTTATGTACAATGGAATATCACTCAGACATGAAATCAATGTCATAAGGCTAGTAGAAGCAAGATGAGTGGATTTAGGTACGACGATTCTAAGTGAAATAAGTCACACAGAAAAAGACACTTATCATAAGCTATCACTTATAGAGGGAATGTAAAAACCGCTACACTTGAACTGAATTACAAAACAGAACAGAGTCACACGTTTAGAAAACACACTATGGCTGCTTAACGGGAAAGGTGAGGTGGGGTGATGCATAAAACAAGGGTTTCAAATTCGCTCAGTTACCTTTCCATACACCCAATATGTAATAGACAAGACCTACTCCTTGCTCAGTGAACTGGATTCAACACGCCCTATTCACCGCACAAGAATATATGTTAGTAGTAAGCATCTTAAAACCTATGTATTGATATCTGTCTGGAAGTGAGTCAAGTGGGTGTAAAGCCGCATAAACCAGCCGTGAAAAGCAGCTAAACCCCATTATAAAAATAAATTACTTTTAAAAACCCGTAAAACAAAGACAGTGAAAGAGAGAGAAATTCTTACAAAATTCGGTCAGAGGCTGTGATGCAACCTGGATTGACCATATCTAGACCCACAGCTGGATGAGACATAAGGGTGGACACTCTTGGGGCTGATAGGTTGGGTGAGGTTGGGTGAGCAAACACAGACCCTTTAAAGTAATACTGCGTGGTACCCATCCCATGGGTCCCAAATCTCCAGGTTCAAGGGCATCTTCCTACATCGAAAACATGCATGAGAAACCCACATGATGGTACACCGTGTGATTTTGAAAGGTTTCTAAAACGCACCTCATTTCTCATCTCCTTGTGTTCGGGTTCGCCATTCCAGCTACTTTACTAACAATCTCCCTACTTGGAGAATCAGCACCTTTAACCTCCTGTTCCGTACAGGTTGCAATTTGTCCTGAGGATGAAAGGGAAGAGGGGCTACCAATGAGAGACTAGATCTAGGTGTTGGGACAGGCACAGGTCACTCTATTTTCCCATCAGGAAGAAGAATTAACCACAGGCTCAGCCTGCCGCCGGGAACCAGAAAAGGGCCTGAGGCAATCCCATGCTTTTGCGGCCAGCTCCCAAAAAAGACAGTTGAAAAATGGAGCTCAGGGTCCCTGCCATTCACAAACCTGCTGAGTTATAAATGATAACTCTCGTCCACAAATATATTGAGGGAAGTCAACGAAGAGTATTTGAAAGCAAGGCAGAATTGCAGGAAACAGGTTTCAGGAGGTAGATTCGAATCGCCTTTAAAGCACATGAAAAGTGGCAAAACGCCGACAATGATGCCCTTGGCCAAAAAGGGCGTATGCGTTTTTTCCTGAATATATTCAGGAAAAAACGCATACGCCCTTTTTGGCCAACCAAGCAACCTGGAAAGGCAAATCAGCGCTACAAGGAAGTCTCGCTTCCCATCGGTCAAAAGGGCCATGCTGCAAAAAGTGTCAAAACCAGAAATGCAGGACAGGCCATGGAGAAATGGCAGCCTTGCTACGCTGATGGGCGGGATGTACATTGCCAACAGCCACTCTGGAGAAGTGTACGGTGTGTCCTGAAACATCGAAAAAACACAGCTTAGGGAGCATAGGGCACGTACACTCATGGGCGTATAAATTGGGAAAACTAAAAATCAGCAAGACACAGGCACCCCAAAGTTTAGGGCTGCTCTGTTGACAAAAACCTCCACTTCATGACACCTTAAATATCCCAGGAAAGAGAAAAATGGATAAAGAAGTTGTGGTCCTTATGTACAATGGAATATCACTCAGACATGAAATCAATGTCATAAGGCTAGTAGAAGCAAGATGAGTGGATTTAGGTACGACGATTCTAAGTGAAATAAGTCACATAGAAAAAAACACTTATCATAAGCTATCACTTATAGAGGGAATGTAAAAACCGCTACACTTGAACTGAATTACAAAACAGAACAGAATCTCACGTTTAGAAAACACACTACGGCTGCTTAACGGGAAAGGTGAGGTGGGGTGATGCATAAAACAAGGGTTTCAAATTCGCTCAGATACCGTTCCATACACCCAATATGTAATAGATAAGACCTACTCCTTGCTCAGTGAACTGGACTCAACACCCCCTATTCACCGCACAAGAATATATGTGACTAGTAAGAATCTTAAAACCTATGTATTGATATCTGTCTGGAAGTGAGTCCAGTGGGTGTAAAGCCGCATAAACACAGCCGTGAAAAGCAGCTAAACGCCATTATAAAAATAAATTACTTTTAAAAACCCGTAAAACAAAGACAGTGAAAGAGAGAGAAATTCTTACAAAATTCGTTCAGGGGCTGTGATGCAACCTGGATTGACCATATCTAGACCCACAGCTGGATGAGACCTAAGGGTGGACACTCTTGGGGCTGATAGGTTGGGTGAGGTTGGGTGAGCAAACGCAGACCCTTTAAAGTAATACTGTGTGGTACCCATCCCATGGGTCCCAAATCTCCAGGTTCAAGGGCATCTTCCTACATCGAATACATGCATGAGAAACCCAGAAGATGGTACACCGTGTGATTTTGAAAGGTTTCTAATACGCACCTCATTTCTCATCTCCTTGTGCTCGGGTTCGCCTTTCCAGCTACTTTACTAGCAATCTCCTTACTTGGAGAATCAGCACCTTTAACCTCCTGTTCCATACAGGTTGCAATTTGTCCTGAGGGTGAAAGGGAAGAGGGGCAACCAATGAGAGACTAGATCTAGGTGTTGGGACAGGCACAGGTCACTCTATTTTCCCATCAGGAAGAAGAATTAACCACAGGCTCAGCCTGCCCCCCGGAACCAGAATAGGGTCTGAGGCAATCCCGTGCTTTTGCGGCCAGCTCCCAAAAAAGACAGTTGAAAAATGGAGCTCGGGGGCACTGCCTTTCACAAACCCGCTGAGTTATAAATGATAACTCTCGTCCACAAATATATTGAGGGAAGGCAACGAAGAGGATTTGAAAGCAAGGCAGAATTGCAGGAAACAGGTTTCAGGAGGTAGATTCGAATCGCCTTTAAAGCACATGAAAAGTGGCAAAACGCCGACAATGATGCCCTTGGCCAAAAAGGGCGTATGCGTTTTTTCCTGAATATATTCAGGAAAAAACGCATACGCCCTTTTTTGCCAACCAAGCAACCTGGAAAGGCAAATCAGCGCTACAAAGAAGTCTCGCTTCCCATCGGTCAAAAGGGCCATGGTGCAAAAAGTGTCAAAACCAGAAATGCAGGACAGGCCATGGAGAAATGGCAGCCTTGCTACGCTGATGGGCGGGATGTAAATTGAAAACAGCCACTCTGGAGAAGTGTACTGTGTGTCCTGAAACATCGAAAAAACACAGCTTAGGGAGCATAGGGCACGTCCACTCATGGGCGTATAAATTGGGAAAACTAAAAATCAGCAAGACACAGGCACCCCAAAGTTTAGGGCTGCTCTGTTGACAAGAACCTCCACTTCATGACACCTTAAATATCCCAGGAAAGAGAAAAATGGATAAAGAAGTTGTGGTCCTTATGTACAATGGAATATCACTCAGACATGAAATCAATGTCATAAGGCTAGTAGAAGCAAGATGAGTGGATTTAGGTACGACGATTCTAAGTGAAATAAGTCACACAGAAAAAGACACTTATCATAAGCTATCACTTATAGAGGGAATGTAAAAACCGCTACACTTGAACTGAATTACAAAACAGAACAGAGTCACACGTTTAGAAAACACACTATGGCTGCTTAACGGGAAAAGTGAGGTGGGGTGAGGCATAAAACAAGGGTTTCAAATTCACTCAGATACCGTTCCATACACCCAATATGTAATAGATAAGTCCTACTCCTTGCTCAGTGAACTGGACTCAACACCCCCTATTCACCGCACAAGAATATATGTGACTAGTAAGAATCTTAAAACCTATGTATTGATATCTGTCTGGAAGTGAGTCAAGTGGGTGTAAAGCCGCATAAACACAGCCGTGAAAAGCAGCTAAACCCCATTATAAAAATAAATTACTTTTAAAAACCCTTAAAATAAAGACAGTGAAAGAGAGAAATTCTTACAAAATTCGTTCAGAGGCTGTGATGCAACCTGGATTGACCATATCTAGACCCACAGCTGGATGAGACATAAGGGCGGAAACTCTTGGGGCTGAGAGTTTGGGTCAGGTTGGGTGAGCAAACGCAGACCCTTTAAAGTAATACTGCGTGGTACCCATCCCATGGGGCCCAAATCTCCAGGTTCAAGGGCATCTTCCTACATCGAAAACATGCATGAGTAACCCAGACGATGGTACACCGTGTGATCGGGAAAGGTTTTAAAACGCACCTCATTTCTCATCTCCTTGTGTTCGGGTTCGCCATTCCAGCTACTTTACTAACAATCTCCCAACTTGGAGAATCAGCACCTTTAACCTTCTGTTCCGTACAGGTTGCAATTTGTCCTGAGGATGAAAGGGAAGAGGGGCTACCAATGAGAGACTAGATCTAGGTGTTGGGACAGGCACAGGTCACTCTATTTTCCCATCAGGAAGAAGAATTAACCACAGGCTCAGCCTGCCGCCGGGAACCAGAATAGGGCCTGACGGAATCCCGTGCTTTTGCGGCCAGCTCCCAAAAAGACAGTTGAATAATGGAGCTCAGGGGCACTGCCATTCACAAACCTGCTGAGTTATAAATGATAACTCTCGTCCACAAATATATTGAAGGAAGGCAACGAAGAGGATTTGAAAGCAAGGCAGAATTGAAGGAAACAGGTTTCAGGAGGTAGATTCGAATCGCCTTTAAAGCACATGAAAAGTGGCAAAACGTCGACAATGATGCCCTTGTCCAAAAAGGGCGTATGCGTTTTTTCCTGAATATATTCAGGAAAAAACGCATACGCCCTTTTTGGCCAACCAAGCAACCTGGAAAGGCAAATCAGCGCTACAAGGAAGTCTCGCTTCCCATCGGTCAAAAGGGCCATGCTGCAAAAAGTGTCAAAACCAGAAATGCAGGACAGGCCATGGAGAAATGGCAGCCTTGCTACGCTGATGGGCGGGATGTAAATTGCCAACAGCCACTCTGGAGAAGTGTACGGTGTGTCCTGAAACATCTAAAACACACAGCTTAGGGAGCATAGGGCACGTCCACTCATGGGCGTATAAATTGGGAAAACTAAAAATCAGCAAGACACAGGCACCCCAAAGTTTAGGGCTGCTCTGTTGACAAGAACCTCCACTTCATGACACCTTAAATATCCCAGGAAAGAGAAAAATGGATAAAGAAGTTGTGGTCCTTATGTACAATGGAATATCACTCAGACATGAAATCAATGTCATAAGGCTAGTAGAAGCAAGATGAGTGGATTTAGGTACGACGATTCTAAGTGAAATAAGTCACACAGAAAAAGACACTTATCATAAGCTATCACTTATAGAGGGAATGTAAAAACCGCTACACTTGAACTGAATTACAAAACAGAACAGAGTCACACGTTTAGAAAACACACTATGGCTGCTTAACGGGAAAGGTGAGGTGGGGTGATGCATAAAACAAGGGTTTCAAATTCGCTCAGTTACCTTTCCATACACCCAATATGTAATAGACAAGACCTACTCCTTGCTCAGTGAACTGGATTCAACACGCCCTATTCACCGCACAAGAATATATGTTAGTAGTAAGCATCTTAAAACCTATGTATTGATATCTGTCTGGAAGTGAGTCAAGTGGGTGTAAAGCCGCATAAACCAGCCGTGAAAAGCAGCTAAACCCCATTATAAAAATAAATTACTTTTAAAAACCCGTAAAACAAAGACAGTGAAAGAGAGAGAAATTCTTACAAAATTCGGTCAGAGGCTGTGATGCAACCTGGATTGACCATATCTAGACCCACAGCTGGATGAGACATAAGGGTGGACACTCTTGGGGCTGATAGGTTGGGTGAGGTTGGGTGAGCAAACACAGACCCTTTAAAGTAATACTGCGTGGTACCCATCCCATGGGTCCCAAATCTCCAGGTTCAAGGGCATCTTCCTACATCGAAAACATGCATGAGAAACCCACATGATGGTACACCGTGTGATTTTGAAAGGTTTCTAAAACGCACCTCATTTCTCATCTCCTTGTGTTCGGGTTCGCCATTCCAGCTACTTTACTAACAATCTCCCTACTTGGAGAATCAGCACCTTTAACCTCCTGTTCCGTACAGGTTGCAATTTGTCCTGAGGATGAAAGGGAAGAGGGGCTACCAATGAGAGACTAGATCTAGGTGTTGGGACAGGCACAGGTCACTCTATTTTCCCATCAGGAAGAAGAATTAACCACAGGCTCAGCCTGCCGCCGGGAACCAGAAAAGGGCCTGAGGCAATCCCATGCTTTTGCGGCCAGCTCCCAAAAAAGACAGTTGAAAAATGGAGCTCAGGGTCCCTGCCATTCACAAACCTGCTGAGTTATAAATGATAACTCTCGTCCACAAATATATTGAGGGAAGTCAACGAAGAGTATTTGAAAGCAAGGCAGAATTGCAGGAAACAGGTTTCAGGAGGTAGATTCGAATCGCCTTTAAAGCACATGAAAAGTGGCAAAACGCCGACAATGATGCCCTTGGCCAAAAAGGGCGTATGCGTTTTTTCCTGAATATATTCAGGAAAAAACGCATACGCCCTTTTTGGCCAACCAAGCAACCTGGAAAGGCAAATCAGCGCTACAAGGAAGTCTCGCTTCCCATCGGTCAAAAGGGCCATGCTGCAAAAAGTGTCAAAACCAGAAATGCAGGACAGGCCATGGAGAAATGGCAGCCTTGCTACGCTGATGGGCGGGATGTACATTGCCAACAGCCACTCTGGAGAAGTGTACGGTGTGTCCTGAAACATCGAAAAAACACAGCTTAGGGAGCATAGGGCACGTACACTCATGGGCGTATAAATTGGGAAAACTAAAAATCAGCAAGACACAGGCACCCCAAAGTTTAGGGCTGCTCTGTTGACAAAAACCTCCACTTCATGACACCTTAAATATCCCAGGAAAGAGAAAAATGGATAAAGATGTTGTGGTCCTTATGTACAATGGAATATCACTCAGACATGAAATCAATGTCATAAGGCTAGTAGAAGCAAGATGAGTGGATTTAGGTACGACGATTCTAAGTGAAATAAGTCACATAGAAAAAAACACTTATCATAAGCTATCACTTATAGAGGGAATGTAAAAACCGCTACACTTGAACTGAATTACAAAACAGAACAGAATCTCACGTTTAGAAAACACACTACGGCTGCTTAACGGGAAAGGTGAGGTGGGGTGATGCATAAAACAAGGGTTTCAAATTCGCTCAGATACCGTTCCATACACCCAATATGTAATAGATAAGACCTACTCCTTGCTCAGTGAACTGGACTCAACACCCCCTATTCACCGCACAAGAATATATGTGACTAGTAAGAATCTTAAAACCTATGTATTGATATCTGTCTGGAAGTGAGTCCAGTGGGTGTAAAGCCGCATAAACACAGCCGTGAAAAGCAGCTAAACGCCATTATAAAAATAAATTACTTTTAAAAACCCGTAAAACAAAGACAGTGAAAGAGAGAGAAATTCTTACAAAATTCGTTCAGGGGCTGTGATGCAACCTGGATTGACCATATCTAGACCCACAGCTGGATGAGACCTAAGGGTGGACACTCTTGGGGCTGATAGGTTGGGTGAGGTTGGGTGAGCAAACGCAGACCCTTTAAAGTAATACTGTGTGGTACCCATCCCATGGGTCCCAAATCTCCAGGTTCAAGGGCATCTTCCTACATCGAATACATGCATGAGAAACCCAGAAGATGGTACACCGTGTGATTTTGAAAGGTTTCTAATACGCACCTCATTTCTCATCTCCTTGTGCTCGGGTTCGCCTTTCCAGCTACTTTACTAGCAATCTCCTTACTTGGAGAATCAGCACCTTTAACCTCCTGTTCCATACAGGTTGCAATTTGTCCTGAGGGTGAAAGGGAAGAGGGGCAACCAATGAGAGACTAGATCTAGGTGTTGGGACAGGCACAGGTCACTCTATTTTCCCATCAGGAAGAAGAATTAACCACAGGCTCAGCCTGCCCCCCGGAACCAGAATAGGGTCTGAGGCAATCCCGTGCTTTTGCGGCCAGCTCCCAAAAAAGACAGTTGAAAAATGGAGCTCGGGGGCACTGCCTTTCACAAACCCGCTGAGTTATAAATGATAACTCTCGTCCACAAATATATTGAGGGAAGGCAACGAAGAGGATTTGAAAGCAAGGCAGAATTGCAGGAAACAGGTTTCAGGAGGTAGATTCGAATCGCCTTTAAAGCACATGAAAAGTGGCAAAACGCCGACAATGATGCCCTTGGCCAAAAAGGGCGTATGCGTTTTTTCCTGAATATATTCAGGAAAAAACGCATACGCCCTTTTTTGCCAACCAAGCAACCTGGAAAGGCAAATCAGCGCTACAAAGAAGTCTCGCTTCCCATCGGTCAAAAGGGCCATGGTGCAAAAAGTGTCAAAACCAGAAATGCAGGACAGGCCATGGAGAAATGGCAGCCTTGCTACGCTGATGGGCGGGATGTAAATTGAAAACAGCCACTCTGGAGAAGTGTACTGTGTGTCCTGAAACATCGAAAAAACACAGCTTAGGGAGCATAGGGCACGTCCACTCATGGGCGTATAAATTGGGAAAACTAAAAATCAGCAAGACACAGGCACCCCAAAGTTTAGGGCTGCTCTGTTGACAAGAACCTCCACTTCATGACACCTTAAATATCCCAGGAAAGAGAAAAATGGATAAAGAAGTTGTGGTCCTTATGTACAATGGAATATCACTCAGACATGAAATCAATGTCATAAGGCTAGTAGAAGCAAGATGAGTGGATTTAGGTACGACGATTCTAAGTGAAATAAGTCACACAGAAAAAGACACTTATCATAAGCTATCACTTATAGAGGGAATGTAAAAACCGCTACACTTGAACTGAATTACAAAACAGAACAGAGTCACACGTTTAGAAAACACACTATGGCTGCTTAACGGGAAAAGTGAGGTGGGGTGAGGCATAAAACAAGGGTTTCAAATTCACTCAGATACCGTTCCATACACCCAATATGTAATAGATAAGTCCTACTCCTTGCTCAGTGAACTGGACTCAACACCCCCTATTCACCGCACAAGAATATATGTGACTAGTAAGAATCTTAAAACCTATGTATTGATATCTGTCTGGAAGTGAGTCAAGTGGGTGTAAAGCCGCATAAACACAGCCATGAAAAGCAGCTAATCCCCATTATAAAAATAAATTACTTTTAAAAACCCGTAAAACAAAGACAGTGAAAGAGAGAAATTCTTACAAAATTCGTTCAGAGGCTGTGATGCAACCTGGATTGACCATATCTAGACACACAGTTGGATGAGACATAAGGGTGGACACTCTTGGAGTTGAGAGGTTGGGTGAGGTTGGGTGAGCAAACGCAGACCCTTTAAAGTAATACTGCGTGGTACCCATCCCATGGGTCCCAAATCTCCAGGTTCAAGGGCATCTTCCTACATCGAAAACATGCATGAGAAACCCAGATGATGGTACACCGTGTGATTTTGAAAGGTTTCTAATACGCACCTCATTTCTCATCTCCGTGTGCTCGGGTTCGCCTTTCCAGCTACTTTACTAGCAATCTCCCTACTTGGAGAATCAGCACCTTTAAGCTCCTGTTCCCTAGAGGTTGCACTTTGTCCTGAGTATGAACGGGAAGAGGGGCAACCAATGAGACACTAGATCTAGGTTTTGGGACAGGCACAGGTCACTCTATTTTCCCATCAGGAAGAAGAATTAACCACAGGCTCAGCCTGCCACCCAGAAGCAGAATAGGGCCTGAGGCAATCCCGTGCTTTTGCGGCCAGCTCCCAAAAAGGCCAGTTGAAAAATGGAGCTCAGGGACACTGCAATTCACAAACCCGCAGAGCTATAAATGATAACTCTCGTCCACAAATATATTGAGGGAAGGCAACGAAGAGGATTTGAAAGCAAGGCAGAATTGCAGGAAACAGGTTTCAGGAGGTAGATTCGAATCGCCTTTAAAGCACATGAAAAGTTGCAAAACGTCGACAATGATGCCCTTGGCCAAAAAGGGCGTATGCGTTTTTTCCTGAGTATATTCAGGAAAAAACGCATACGCCCTTTTTGGCCAACTAAGCAACCTGGAAAGGCAAATCAGCGCTACAAAGAAGTCTCGCTTCCCATCGGTCAAAAGGGCCATGCTGCAAAAAGTGTCAAAACCAGAAATGCAGGACAGGCCATGGAGAAATGGCAGCCTTGCTACGCTGATGGGCGGGATGTAAATTGCCAACAGCCACTCTGGAGAAGTGTACGGTGTGTCCTGAAAGATCGAAAAAACACAGTTTAGGGAGCATAGGTCACGTCCACTCATGGGCGTATAAATTGGGAAAACTAAAAATCAGCAAGACACAGGCACCCCAAAGTTTAGGGCTGCTCTGTTGACAAGAACCTCCACTTCATGACACCTTAAATATCCCAGGAAAGAGAAAAATGGATAAAGAAGTCGTGGTCCTTATGTACAAAGGAATATCACTCAGACATGAAATCAATGTCATAAGGCTAGTAGAAGCAAGATGAGTAGATTTAGGTACAACGATTCTAAGTGAAATAAGTCACACAGAAAAAGACACTTATCATAAGCTATCACTTATAGAGGGAATGTAAAAACCGCTACACTTGAACTGAATTACAAAAGAGAATAGAGTCATACGTTTAGAAAACACACTATGGCTGCTTAACGGGAAAGGTGAGGTGGGGTGATGCATAAAACAAGGGTTTCAAATTCGCTCAGGTACCGTTCCATACACCCAATATGTAATAGACAAGGCCTACTCCTTGCTCAGTGAACTGGACTCAACACCCCCTATTCACCGCACAAGAATATATCTGACTAGTAAGAATCTTAAAACCTATGTATTGATATCTCTCTGGAAGTGAGTCAAGTGGGTGTAAAGCCGCAAAAACACAGCCATGAAAAGCAGCTAAACCCCATTATAAAAATAAATTACTTTTAAAAACCCGTTAAACAAAGACAGTGAAAGAGAGAGAAATTCTTCCAAAATTCGTTCAGGGGCTGTGATGCATCCTGGATTGACCATATCTAGACCCACAGCTGGATGAGACATAACGGTGGACACTATTGGGGCTGAGAGGTTGGGTGAGGTTGGGTGAGCAAACGCAGAACCTTTAAAGTAATACTGCGTGGTACCCATCCCATGGGTCCCAAATATCCAGGTTCAAGGGCATCTTCCTACATCGAAAACATGCATGAGAAACCCAGCAGATGGTACACCTTGTGATTTTGAAAGGTTTCTAAAAGGCACCTCATTTCTCAACTCCTTGTGCTCGGGTTCGCCATTCCAGCTACTTTACTACCAATCTCCCTACTTGGAGAATCAGCACCTTTAACCTCCTGTTCCCTACAGGTTGCAATTTGTCCTGAGGGTGAAAGGGAAGAGGGGCAACCAATGAGAGACTAGATCTAGGTGTTGGGACAGGCACAGGTCACTCTATTTTCCCATCAGGAAGAAGAATTAACCAGAGGCTCAGCCTGCCCCCCGTAACCAGAATAGGGCCTGAGGCAATCCCGTGCATTTGTGGCCAGCTCCCAAAAAAGACAGTTGAAAAATGGAGCTCAGGGCCACTGCCTTTCACAAACCCGCTGAGTTATAAATGATAACTCTCGTCCACAAATATATTGAGGGAAGGCAACGAAGAGGATTTGAAAGCAAGGCAGAATTGCAGGAAACCGGTTTCAGGAGGTAGATTCGAATCGCCTTTAAAGCACATGAAAAGTGGGAAAACGTCGACAATGATGCCCTTGGCCAAAAAGGGCGTATGCGTTTTTTCCTGAATATATTCAGGAAAAAACGCATACGCCCTTTTTGGACAACCAAGCAACCTGAGAGGCAAATCAGTGCTACAAAGAAGTCTCGCTTCCCATCGGTCAAAAGGGCCATGCTGCAGAAAGTGTCAAAACCAGAAATGCAGGACAGGCCATGGAGAAATGGCAGCCTTGCTACACTGATGGGCGGGATGTAAATTGCCAACAGCCACTCTGGAGAAGTGTACGGTGTGTCCTGAAACATCGAAAAAACACAGCTTAGGGAGCATAGGGCACGTCCACTCATGGGCGTATAAATTGGGAAAACTAAAAATCAGCAAGACACAGGCACCCCAAAGTTTAGGGCTGCTCTGTTGACAAGAACCTCCACTTCATGACACCTTAAATATCCCAGGAAAGAGAAAAATGGATAAAGAAGTCATGGTCCTTATGTACAATGGAATATCACTCAGACATGAAATCAATGTCATAAGGCTAGTAGAAGCAAGATGAGTAGATTTAGGTACAACGATTCTAAGTGAAATAAGTCACACAGAAAAAGACACTTATCATAAGCTATCACTTATAGAGGGAATGTAAAAACCGCTACACTTGAACTGAATTACAAAACAGAACAGAGTCACACGTTTAGAAAACACACTATGGCTGCTTAACGGGAAAGGTGAGGTGGGGTGATGCATAAAACAAGGGTTTCAAATTGGCTCAGATACCGTTCCATACACCCAATATGTAATAGAAAAGACCGACTCCTTGCTCAGTGAACTGGACTCAACACCCCCTTTTCACCGCACAAGAACATATGTGACTAGTAAGAATCTTAAAATCTATGTATTGATATCTGTCTGGAAGTGAGTCAAGTGGGTGTAAAGCCGCATAAACACAGCCGTGAAAACCAGCTAAACCCCATTATAAAAATAAATTACTTTTAAAAACCCGTAAAACAAATACAGTGAAAGAGAGAGAAATTCTTACAAAATTCGTCCAGGGGCTGTGATGCAACCTGGATTGACCATATCTAGACCCACAGCTGGATGAGACATAAGGGTAGACACACTTGGGGCTGATAGGTTGGGTGAGGTTGGGTGAGCAAACACAGACCCTTTAAAGTAATACTGCCTGGTACCCATCCCATGGGTCCCAAATCTCCAGGTTCAAGGGAATCTTCCTACATCGAAAACATGCATGAGAAACCCAGAAACGCCGTGTGATTTTGAAAGGTTTCTAAAACGCACCTCATTTCTCATCTCCTTGTGCTCGGGTTCGCCATTCCAGCTACTTTACTAGCAATCTCCCTACTTGGAGAATTAGCAACTTTAACCTCCTGTTCTTTACAGGTTGCAATTTGTCCTGAGGATGAACGGAAGAGGGTCAAGCAATGAGAGACTAGATCTAGGTGTTGGGACAGGCACAGGTCACTCTATTTTCCCATCAGGAAGAAGAATTAACCACAGGCTCAGCCTGCCGCCCAGAAGCAGAATAGGGCCTGAGGCAATCCCGCGCTCCTGAGGCCAGCTCCCAAAAAAGCCAGTTGAAAAATGGAGCCCAGGGACACTGCCATTCACAAACCCGCAGAGTTATAAATGATAACTCTCGTCCACAAATATATTGAGGGAAGGCAACGAAGAGGATTTGAAAGCAAGGCAGAATTGCAGGAAACAGGTTTCAGGAGGTAGATTCGAATCGCCTTTAAAGCACATGAAAAGTCGCAAAACGTCGACAATGATGCCCTTGGCCAAAAAGGGCGTATGCGTTTTTTCCTGAATATATTCAGGAAAAAACGCATACGCCCTTTTTGGCCAACCAAGCAACCTGGAAAGGCAAATCAGCGCTACAAAGAAGTCTCGCTTCCCATCGGTCAAAAGGGCCATGCTGCAGAAAGTGTCAAAACCAGAAAAGCAGGACAGGCCATGGAGAAATGGCAGCCTTGCTACGCTGATGGGCGGGATGTAAATTGCCAACAGCCACTCTGGAGAAGTATACGGTGTGTCCTGAAACATCGAAAAAACACAGCTCAGGGAGCATAGGGCACGTCCACTCATGGGCGTATAAATTGGGAAAACTAAAAATCAGCAAGACACAGGCACCCCAAAGTTTAGGGCTGCTCTGTTGACAAGAACCTCCACTTCATGACACCTTAAATATCCCAGGAAAGAGAAAAATGGATAAAGAAGTTGTGGTCCTTATGTACAATGGAATATCACTCAGACATGAAATCAATGTCATAAGGCTAGTAGAAGCAAGATGAGTGGATTTAGGTACGACAATTCTAAGTGAAATAAGTCACACAGAAAAAGACACTTATCATAAGCTATCACTTATAGAGGGAAAGTAAAAACCGCTACACTTGAACTGAATTACAAAACAGAACAGAGTCACACGTTTAGAAAACACACTATGGCTGCTTAACGGGAAAGGTGAGGTGGGGTGATGCATAAAACAAGGGTTTCAAATTCGCTCAGATACCGTTCCATACACCCAATATGTAATAGACAAGACCTACTCCTTGCTCAGTGAACTGGACTCAACACCCCCTATTCACCGCACAAGAATATATCTGACTAGTAAGAATCTTAAAACCTATGTATTGATATCTGTCTGGAAGTGAGTCCAGTGGGTGTAAAGCCGCATAAACACAGCCGTGAAAAGCAGCTAAACCCCATTATAAAAATAAATTACTTTTAAAAACCCGTAAAACAAAGACAGTGAAAGAGAGAAATTCTTACATAATTCGTTCAGAGGCTGTGATGCAACCTGGATTGACCATATCTAGACCCACAGTTGGATGAGACATAAGGGTGGACACTCTTGGGGTTGAGAGGTTGGGTGAGGTTGGGTGAGCAAACGCAGACCCTTTGAAGTAATACTGCGTGGTACCCATCCCATGGGTCCCAAATCTCCAGGTTCAAGGGCATCTTCCTACATCGAAAACATGCATGAGAAACCCAGATGATGGTACACCGTGTGATTTTGAAAGGTTTCTAATACGCACCTCATTTCTCATCTCCTTGTGCTCGGGTTCGCCTTTACAGCTACTTTACTAGCAATCTCCCTACTTGGAGAATCAGCACCTTTAAGCTCCTGTTCCCTAGAGGTTGCACTTTGTCCTGAGGATGAACGGGAAGAGGGGCAACCAATGAGACACTAGATCTAGGTTTTGGGACAGGCACAGGTCACTCTATTTTCCCATCAGGAAGAAGAATTAACCACAGGCTCAGCCTGCCACCCAATAGCAGAATAGGGCCTGAGGCAATCCCGTGCTTTTGCGGCCAGCTCCCAAAAAAGCCAGTTGAAAAATGGAGCTCAGGGACACTGCAATTCACAAACCCGCAGAGCTATAAATGATAACTCTCGTCCACAAATATATTGACGGAAGGCAACGAAGAGGATTTGAAAGCAAGGCAGAATTGCAGGAAACAGGTTTCAGGAGGTAGATTCGAATCGCCTTTAAAGCACATGAAAAGTGGCAAAAGGTCGACAATGATGCCCTTGGCCAAAAAGGGCGTATGCGTTTTTTCCTGAATATATTCAGGAAAAAACGCATACGCCCTTTTTGGCCAACCAAGCAACCTGGAAAGGCAAATCAGCGCTACAAAGAAGTCTCGCTTCCCATCGGTCAAAAGGGCCATGCTGCAAAAAGTGTCAAAACCAGAAATGCAGGACAGGCCATGGAGAAATGGCAGCCTTGCTACGCTGATGGGCGGGATGTAAATTGCCAACAGCCACTCTGGAGAAGTGTACGATGTGTCCTGAAAGATCGAAAAAACACAGTTTAGGGAGCATAGGTCACGTCCACTCATGGGCGTATAAATTGGGAAAACTAAAAATCAGCAAGACACAGGCACCCCAAAGTTTAGGGCTGCTCTGTTCACAAGAACCTCCACTTCATGACACCTTAAATATCCCAGGAAAGAGAAAAATGGATAAAGAAGTCGTGGTCCTTATGTACAAAGGAATATCACTCAGACATGAAATCAATGTCATAAGGCTAGTAGAAGCAAGATGAGTAGATTTAGGTACAACGATTCTAAGTGAAATAAGTCACACAGAAAAAGACACTTATCATAAGCTATCACTTATAGAGGGAATGTAAAAACCGCTACACTTGAACTGAATTACAAAAGAGAATAGAGTCATACGTTTAGAAAACACACTATGGCTGCTTAACGGGAAAGGTGAGGTGGGGTGATGCATAAAACAAGGGTTTCAAATTCGCTCAGGTACCGTTCCATACACCCAATATGTAATAGACAAGGCCTACTCCTTGCTCAGTGAACTGGACTCAACACCCCCTATTCACCGCACAAGAATATATCTGACTAGTAAGAATCTTAAAACCTATGTATTGATATCTCTCTGGAAGTGAGTCAAGTGGGTGTAAAGCCGCATAAACACAGCCATGAAAAGCAGCTAAACCCCATTATAAAAATAAATTACTTTTAAAAACCCGTAAAACAAAGACAGTGAAAGAGAGAGAAATTCTTCCAAAATTCGTTCAGGGGCTGTGATGCATCCTGGATTGACCATATCTAGACCCACAGCTGGATGAGACATAACGGTGGACACTCTTGGGGCTGAGAGGTTGGGTGAGGTTGGGTGAGCAAACGCAGAACCTTTAAAGTAATACTGCGTGGTACCCATCCCATGGGTCCCAAATCTCCAGGTTCAAGGGCATCTTCCTACATCGAAAACATGCATGAGAAACCCAGCAGATGGTACACCTTGTGATTTTGAAAGGTTTCTAAAAGGCACCTCATTTCTCAACTCCTTGTGCTCGGGTTCGCCATTCCAGCTACTTTACTACCAATCTCCCTACTTGGAGAATCAGCACCTTTAACCTCCTGTTCCCTACAGGTTGCAATTTGTCCTGAGGGTGAAAGGGAAGAGGGGCAACCAATGAGAGACTAGATCTAGGTGTTGGGACAGGCACAGGTCACTCTATTTTCCCATCAGGAAGAAGAATTAACCAGAGGCTCAGCCTGCCCCCCGTAACCAGAATAGGGCCTGAGGCAATCCCGTGCTTTTGTGGCCAGCTCCCAAAAAAGACAGTTGAAAAATGGAGCTCAGGGCCACTGCCTTTCACAAACCCGCTGAGTTATAAATGATAACTCTCGTCCACAAATATATTGAGGGAAGGCAACGAAGAGGATTTGAAAGCAAGGCAGAATTGCAGGAAACCGGTTTCAGGAGGTAGATTCGAATCGCCTTTAAAGCACATGAAAAGTGGCAAAACGTCGACAATGATGCCCTTGGCCAAAAAGGGCGTATGCGTTTTTTCCTGAATATATTCAGGAAAAAACGCATACGCCCTTTTTGGACAACCAAGCAACCTGAGAGGCAAATCAGTGCTACAAAGAAGTCTCGCTTCCCATCGGTCAAAAGGGCCATGCTGCAGAAAGTGTCAAAACCAGAAATGCAGGACAGGCCATGGAGAAATGGCAGCCTTGCTACACTGATGGGCGGGATGTAAATTGCCAACAGCCACTCTGGAGAAGTGTACGGTGTGTCCTGAAACATCGAAAAAACACAGCTTAGGGAGCATAGGGCACGTCCACTCATGGGCGTATAAATTGGGAAAACTAAAAATCAGCAAGACACAGGCACCCCAAAGTTTAGGGCTGCTCTGTTGACAAGAACCTCCACTTCATGACACCTTAAATATCCCAGGAAAGAGAAAAATGGATAAAGAAGTCATGGTCCTTATGTACAATGGAATATCACTCAGACATGAAATCAATGTCATAAGGCTAGTAGAAGCAAGATGAGTAGATTTAGGTACAACGATTCTAAGTGAAATAAGTCACACAGAAAAAGACACTTATCATAAGCTATCACTTATAGAGGGAATGTAAAAACCGCTACACTTGAACTGAATTACAAAACAGAACAGAGTCACACGTTTAGAAAACACACTATGGCTGCTTAACGGGAAAGGTGAGGTGGGGTGATGCATAAAACAAGGGTTTCAAATTGGCTCAGATACCGTTCCATACACCCAATATGTAATAGAAAAGACCGACTCCTTGCTCAGTGAACTGGACTCAACACCCCCTTTTCACCGCACAAGAACATATGTGACTAGTAAGAATCTTAAAATCTATGTATTGATATCTGTCTGGAAGTGAGTCAAGTGGGTGTAAAGCCGCATAAACACAGCCGTGAAAACCAGCTAAACCCCATTATAAAAATAAATTACTTTTAAAAACCCGTAAAACAAATACAGTGAAAGAGAGAGAAATTCTTACAAAATTCGTCCAGGGGCTGTGATGCAACCTGGATTGACCATATCTAGACCCACAGCTGGATGAGACATAAGGGTAGACACACTTGGGGCTGATAGGTTGGGTGAGGTTGGGTGAGCAAACACAGACCCTTTAAAGTAATACTGCCTGGTACCCATCCCATGGGTCCCAAATCTCCAGGTTCAAGGGAATCTTCCTACATCGAAAACATGCATGAGAAACCCAGAAACGCCGTGTGATTTTGAAAGGTTTCTAAAACGCACCTTATTTCTCATCTCCTTGTGCTCGGGTTCGCCATTCCAGCTACTTTACTAGCAATCTCCCTACTTGGAGAATTAGCAACTTTAACCTCCTGTTCTTTACAGGTTGCAATTTGTCCTGAGGATGAACAGAAGAGGGTCAAGCAATGAGAGACTAGATCTAGGTGTTGGGACAGGCACAGGTCACTCTATTCTCCCATCAGGAAGAAGAATTAACCACAGGCTCAGCCTGCCGCCCAGAAGCAGAATAGGGCCTGAGGCAATCCCGCGCTCCTGAGGCCAGCTCCCAAAAAAGCCAGTTGAAAAATGGAGCCCAGGGACACTGCCATTCACAAACCCGCAGAGTTATAAATGATAACTCTCGTCCACAAATATATTGAGGGAAGGCAACGAAGAGGATTTGAAAGCAAGGCAGAATTGCAGGAAACAGGTTTCAGGAGGTAGATTCGAATCGCCTTTAAAGCACATGAAAAGTCGCAAAACGTCGACAATGATGCCCTTGGCCAAAAAGGGCGTATGCGTTTTTTCCTGAATATATTCAGGAAAAAACGCATACGCCCTTTTTGGCCAACCAAGCAACCTGGAAAGGCAAATCAGCGCTACAAAGAAGTCTCGCTTCCCATCGGTCAAAAGGGCCATGCTGCAGAAAGTGTCAAAACCAGAAATGCAGGACAGGCCATGGAGAAATGGCAGCCTTGCTACGCTGATGGGCGGGATGTAAATTGCCAACAGCCACTCTGGAGAAGTATACGGTGTGTCCTGAAACATCGAAAAAACACAGCTCAGGGAGCATAGGGCACGTCCACTCATGGGCGTATAAATTGGGAAAACTAAAAATCAGCAAGACACAGGCACCCCAAAGTTTAGGGCTGCTCTGTTGACAAGAACCTCCACTTCATGACACCTTAAATATCCCAGGAAAGAGAAAAATGGATAAAGAAGTTGTGGTCCTTATGTACAATGGAATATCACTCAGACATGAAATCAATGTCATAAGGCTAGTAGAAGCAAGATGAGTGGATTTAGGTACGACAATTCTAAGTGAAATAAGTCACACAGAAAAAGACACTTATCATAAGCTATCACTTATAGAGGGAAAGTAAAAACCGCTACACTTGAACTGAATTCCAAAACAGAACAGAGTCACACGTTTAGAAAACACACTATGGCTGCTTAACGGGAAAGGTGAGGTGGGGTGATGCATAAAACAAGGGTTTCAAATTGGCTCAGATACCGTTCCATACACCCAATATGTAATAGAAAAGACCGACTCCTTGCTCAGTGAACTGGACTCAACACCCCCTTTTCACCGCACAAGAACATATGTGACTAGTAAGAATCTTAAAATCTATGTATTGATATCTGTCTGGAAGTGAGTCAAGTGGGTGTAAAGCCGCATAAACACAGCCGTGAAAACCAGCTAAACCCCATTATAAAAATAAATTACTTTTAAAAACCCGTAAAACAAATACAGTGAAAGAGAGAGAAATTCTTACAAAATTCGTCCAGGGGCTGTGATGCAACCTGGATTGACCATATCTAGACCCACAGCTGGATGAGACATAAGGGTAGACACACTTGGGGCTGATAGGTTGGGTGAGGTTGGGTGAGCAAACACAGACCCTTTAAAGTAATACTGCCTGGTACCCATCCCATGGGTCCCAAATCTCCAGGTTCAAGGGAATCTTCCTACATCGAAAACATGCATGAGAAACCCAGAAACGCCGTGTGATTTTGAAAGGTTTCTAAAACGCACCTCATTTCTCATCTCCTTGTGCTCGGGTTCGCCATTCCAGCTACTTTACTAGCAATCTCCCTACTTGGAGAATTAGCAACTTTAACCTCCTGTTCTTTACAGGTTGCAATTTGTCCTGAGGATGAACAGAAGAGGGTCAAGCAATGAGAGACTAGATCTAGGTGTTGGGACAGGCACAGGTCACTCTATTCTCCCATCAGGAAGAAGAATTAACCACAGGCTCAGCCTGCCGCCCAGAAGCAGAATAGGGCCTGAGGCAATCCCGCGCTCCTGAGGCCAGCTCCCAAAAAAGCCAGTTGAAAAATGGAGCCCAGGGACACTGCCATTCACAAATCCGCAGAGTTATAAATGATAACTCTCGTCCACAAATATATTGAGGGAAGGCAACGAAGAGGATTTGAAAGCAAGGCAGAATTGCAGGAAACAGGTTTCAGGAGGTAGATTCGAATCGCCTTTAAAGCACATGAAAAGTCGCAAAACGTCGACAATGATGCCCTTGGCCAAAAAGGGCGTATGCGTTTTTTCCTGAATATATTCAGGAAAAAACGCATACGCCCTTTTTGGCCAACCAAGCAACCTGGAAAGGCAAATCAGCGCTACAAAGAAGTCTCGCTTCCCATCGGTCAAAAGGGCCATGCTGCAGAAAGTGTCAAAACCAGAAATGCAGGACAGGCCATGGAGAAATGGCAGCCTTGCTACGCTGATGGGCGGGATGTAAATTGCCAACAGCCACTCTGGAGAAGTATACGGTGTGTCCTGAAACATCGAAAAAACACAGCTCAGGGAGCATAGGGCACGTCCACTCATGGGCGTATAAATTGGGAAAACTAAAAATCAGCAAGACACAGGCACCCCAAAGTTTAGGGCTGCTCTGTTGACAAGAACCTCCACTTCATGACACCTTAAATATCCCAGGAAAGAGAAAAATGGATAAAGAAGTTGTGGTCCTTATGTACAATGGAATATCACTCAGACATGAAATCAATGTCATAAGGCTAGTAGAAGCAAGATGAGTGGATTTAGGTACGACAATTCTAAGTGAAATAAGTCACACAGAAAAAGACACTTATCATAAGCTATCACTTATAGAGGGAAAGTAAAAACCGCTACACTTGAACTGAATTCCAAAACAGAACAGAGTCACACGTTTAGAAAACACACTATGGCTGCTTAACGGGAAAGGTGAGGTGGGGTGATGCATAAAACAAGGTTTTCAAATTCGCTCAGATACCGTTCCATACACCCAATATGTAATAGACAAGACCTACTCCTTGCTCAGTGAACTGGACTCAACACCCCCTATTCACCGCACAAGAATATATCTGACTAGTAAGAATCTTAAAACCTATGTATTGATATCTGTCTGGAAGTGAGTCCAGTGGGTGTAAAGCCGCATAAACACAGCCGTGAAAAGCAGCTAAACCCCATTATAAAAATAAATTACTTTTAAAAACCCGTAAAACAAAGACAGTGAAAGAGAGAAATTCTTACATAATTCGTTCAGAGGCTGTGATGCAACCTGGATTGACCATATCTAGACCCACAGTTGGATGAGACATAAGGGTGGACACTCTTGGGGCTGAGAGGTTGGGTGAGGTTGGGTGAGCAAACGCAGACCCTTTGAAGTAATACTGCGTGGTACCCATCCCATGGGTCCCAAATCTCCAGGTTCAAGGGCATCTTCCTACATCGAAAACATGCATGAGAAACCCAGATGATGGTACACCGTGTGATTTTGAAAGGTTTCTAATACGCACCTCATTTCTCATCTCCTTGTGCTCGGGTTCGCCTTTACAGCTACTTTACTAGCAATCTCCCTACTTGGAGAATCAGCACCTTTAAGCTCCTGTTCCCTAGAGGTTGCACTTTGTCCTGAGGATGAACGGGAAGAGGGGCAACCAATGAGACACTAGATCTAGGTTTTGGGACAGGCACAGGTCACTCTATTTTCCCATCAGGAAGAAGAATTAACCACAGGCTCAGCCTGCCACCCAAAAGCAGAATAGGGCCTGAGGCAATCCCGTGCTTTTGCGGCCAGCTCCCAAAAAAGCCAGTTGAAAAATGGAGCTCAGGGACACTGCAATTCACAAACCCGCAGAGCTATAAATGATAACTCTCGTCCACAAATATATTGACGGAAGGCAACGAAGAGGATTTGAAAGCAAGGCAGAATTGCAGGAAACAGGTTTCAGGAGGTAGATTCGAATCGCCTTTAAAGCACATGAAAAGTGGCAAAACGTCCACAATGATGCCCTTGGCCAAAAAGGGCGTATGCGTTTTTTCCTGAATATATTCAGGAAAAAACGCATACGCCCTTTTTGGCCAACCAAGCAACCTGGAAAGGCAAATCAGCGCTACAAAGAAGTCTCGCTTCCCATCGGTCAAAAGGGCCATGCTGCAAAAAGTGTCAAAACCAGAAATGCAGGACAGGCCATGGAGAAATGGCAGCCTTGCTACGCTGATGGGCGGGATGTAAATTGCCAACAGCCACTCTGGAGAAGTGTACGGTGTGTCCTGAAAGATCGAAAAAACACAGTTTAGGGAGCATAGGTCACGTCCACTCATGGGCGTATAAATTGGGAAAACTAAAAATCAGCAAGACACAGGCACCCCAAAGTTTAGGGCTGCTCTGTTGACAAGAACCTCCACTTCATGACACCTTAAATATCCCAGGAAAGAGAAAAATGGATAAAGAAGTCGTGGTCCTTATGTACAAAGGAATATCACTCAGACATGAAATCAATGTCATAAGGCTAGTAGAAGCAAGATGAGTAGATTTAGGTACAACGATTCTAAGTGAAATAAGTCACACAGAAAAAGACACTTATCATAAGCTATCACTTATAGAGGGAATGTAAAAACCGCTACACTTGAACTGAATTACAAAAGAGAATAGAGTCATACGTTTAGAAAACACACTATGGCTGCTTAACGGGAAAGGTGAGATGGGGTGATGCATAAAACAAGGGTTTCAAATTCGCTCAGGTACCGTTCCATACACCCAATATGTAATAGACAAGGCCTACTCCTTGCTCAGTGAACTGGACTCAACACCCCCTATTCACCGCACAAGAATATATCTGACTAGTAAGAATCTTAAAACCTATGTATTGATATCTCTCTGGAAGTGAGTCAAGTGGGTGTAAAGCCGCAAAAACACAGCCATGAAAAGCAGCTAAACCCCATTATAAAAATAAATTACTTTTAAAAACCCGTTAAACAAAGACAGTGAAAGAGAGAGAAATTCTTCCAAAATTCGTTCAGGGGCTGTGATGCATCCTGGATTGACCATATCTAGACCCACAGCTGGATGAGACATAACGGTGGACACTCTTGGGGCTGAGAGGTTGGGTGAGGTTGGGTGAGCAAACGCAGAACCTTTAAAGTAATACTGCGTGGTACCCATCCCATGGGTCCCAAATATCCAGGTTCAAGGGCATCTTCCTACATCGAAAACATGCATGAGAAACCCAGCAGATGGTACACCTTGTGATTTTGAAAGGTTTCTAAAAGGCACCTCATTTCTCAACTCCTTGTGCTCGGGTTCGCCATTCCAGCTACTTTACTACCAATCTCCCTACTTGGAGAATCAGCACCTTTAACCTCCTGTTCCCTACAGGTTGCAATTTGTCCTGAGGGTGAAAGGGAAGAGGGGCAACCAATGAGAGACTAGATCTAGGTGTTGGGACAGGCACAGGTCACTCTATTTTCCCATCAGGAAGAAGAATTAACCAGAGGCTCAGCCTGCCCCCCGTAACCAGAATAGGGCCTGAGGCAATCCCGTGCTTTTGTGGCCAGCTCCCAAAAAAGACAGTTGAAAAATGGAGCTCAGGGCCACTGCCTTTCACAAACCCGCTGAGTTATAAATGATAACTCTCGTCCACAAATATATTGAGGGAAGGCAACGAAGAGGATTTGAAAGCAAGGCAGAATTGCAGGAAACCGGTTTCAGGAGGTAGATTCGAATCGCCTTTAAAGCACATGAAAAGTGGCAAAACGTCGACAATGATGCCCTTGGCCAAAAAGGGCGTATGCGTTTTTTCCTGAATATATTCAGGAAAAAACGCATACGCCCTTTTTGGATAACCAAGCAACCTGAGAGGCAAATCAGTGCTACAAAGAAGTCTCGCTTCCCATCGGTCAAAAGGGCCATGCTGCAGAAAGTGTCAAAACCAGAAATGCAGGACAGGCCATGGAGAAATGGCAGCCTTGCTACACTGATGGGCGGGATGTAAATTGCCAACAGCCACTCTGGAGAAGTGTACGGTGTGTCCTGAAACATCGAAAAAACACAGCTTAGGGAGCATAGGGCACGTCCACTCATGGGCGTATAAATTGGGAAAACTAAAAATCAGCAAGACACAGGCACCCCAAAGTTTAGGGCTGCTCTGTTGACAAGAACCTCCACTTCATGACACCTTAAATATCCCAGGAAAGAGAAAAATGGATAAAGAAGTCATGGTCCTTATGTACAATGGAATATCACTCAGACATGAAATCAGTGTCATAAGGCTAGTAGAAGCAAGATGAGTAGATTTAGGTACAACGATTCTAAGTGAAATAAGTCACACAGAAAAAGACACTTATCATAAGCTATCACTTATAGAGGGAATGTAAAAACCGCTACACTTGAACTGAATTACAAAACAGAACAGAGTCACACGTTTAGAAAACACACTATGGCTGCTTAACGGGAAAGGTGAGGTGGGGTGATGCATAAAACAAGGGTTTCAAATTGGCTCAGATACCGTTCCATACACCCAATATGTAATAGAAAAGACCGACTCCTTGCTCAGTGAACTGGACTCAACACCCCCTTTTCACCGCACAAGAACATATGTGACTAGTAAGAATCTTAAAATCTATGTATTGATATCTGTCTGGAAGTGAGTCAAGTGGGTGTAAAGCCGCATAAACACAGCCGTGAAAACCAGCTAAACCCCATTATAAAAATAAATTACTTTTAAAAACCCGTAAAACAAATACAGTGAAAGAGAGAGAAATTCTTACAAAATTCGTCCAGGGGCTGTGATGCAACCTGGATTGACCATATCTAGACCCACAGCTGGATGAGACATAAGGGTAGACACACTTGGGGCTGATAGGTTGGGTGAGGTTGGGTGAGTAAACACAGACCCTTTAAAGTAATACTGCCTGGTACCCATCCCATGGGTCCCAAATCTCCAGGTTCAAGGGAATCTTCCTACATCGAAAACATGCATGAGAAACCCAGAAACGCCGTGTGATTTTGAAAGGTTTCTAAAACGCACCTCATTTCTCATCTCCTTGTGCTCGGGTTCGCCATTCCAGCTACTTTACTAGCAATCTCCCTACTTGGAGAATTAGCAACTTTAACCTCCTGTTCTTTACAGGTTGCAATTTGTCCTGAGGATGAACGGAAGAGGGTCAAGCAATGAGAGACTAGATCTAGGTGTTGGGACAGGCACAGGTCACTCTATTCTCCCATCAGGAAGAAGAATTAACCACAGGCTCAGCCTGCCGCCCAGAAGCAGAATAGGGCCTGAGGCAATCCCGCGCTCCTGAGGCCAGCTCCCAAAAAAGCGAGTTGAAAAATGGAGCCCAGGGACACTGCCATTCACAAACCCGCAGAGTTATAAATGATAACTCTCGTCCACAAATATATTGAGGGAAGGCAACGAAGAGGATTTGAAAGCAAGGCAGAATTGCAGGAAACAGGTTTCAGGAGGTAGATTCGAATCGCCTTTAAAGCACATGAAAAGTCGCAAAACGTCGACAATGATGCCCTTGGCCAAAAAGGGCGTATGCGTTTTTTCCTGAATATATTCAGGAAAAAACGCATACGCCCTTTTTGGCCAACCAAGCAACCTGGAAAGGCAAATCAGCGCTACAAAGAAGTCTCGCTTCCCATCGGTCAAAAGGGCCATGCTGCAGAAAGTGTCAAAACCAGAAATGCAGGACAGGCCATGGAGAAATGGCAGCCTTGCTACGCTGATGGGCGGGATGTAAATTGCCAACAGCCACTCTGGAGAAGTATACGGTGTGTCCTGAAACATCGAAAAAACACAGCTCAGGGAGCATAGGGCACGTCCACTCATGGGCGTATAAATTGGGAAAACTAAAAATCAGCAAGACACAGGCACCCCAAAGTTTAGGGCTGCTCTGTTGACAAGAACCTCCACTTCATGACACCTTAAATATCCCAGGAAAGAGAAAAATGGATAAAGAAGTTGTGGTCCTTATGTACAATGGAATATCACTCAGACATGAAATCAATGTCATAAGGCTAGTAGAAGCAAGATGAGTGGATTTAGGTACGACAATTCTAAGTGAAATAAGTCACACAGAAAAAGACACTTATCATAAGCTATCACTTATAGAGGGAAAGTAAAAACCGCTACACTTGAACTGAATTCCAAAACAGAACAGAGTCACACGTTTAGAAAACACACTATGGCTGCTTAACGGGAAAGGTGAGGTGGGGTGATGCATAAAACAAGGTTTTCAAATTCGCTCAGATACCGTTCCATACACCCAATATGTAATAGACAAGACCTACTCCTTGCTCAGTGAACTGGACTCAACACCCCCTATTCACCGCACAAGAATATATCTGACTAGTAAGAATCTTAAAACCTATGTATTGATATCTGTCTGGAAGTGAGTCCAGTGGGTGTAAAGCCGCATAAACACAGCCGTGAAAAGCAGCTAAACCCCATTATAAAAATAAATTACTTTTAAAAACCCGTAAAACAAAGACAGTGAAAGAGAGAAATTCTTACATAATTCGTTCAGAGGCTGTGATGCAACCTGGATTGACCATATCTAGACCCACAGTTGGATGAGACATAAGGGTGGACACTCTTGGGGTTGAGAGGTTGGGTGAGGTTGGGTGAGCAAACGCAGACCCTTTGAAGTAATACTGCGTGGTACCCATCCCATGGGTCCCAAATCTCCAGGTTCAAGGGCATCTTCCTACATCGAAAACATGCATGAGAAACCCAGATGATGGTACACCGTGTGATTTTGAAAGGTTTCTAATACGCACCTCATTTCTCATCTCCTTGTGCTCGGGTTCGCCTTTACAGCTACTTTACTAGCAATCTCCCTACTTGGAGAATCAGCACCTTTAAGCTCCTGTTCCCTAGAGGTTGCACTTTGTCCTGAGGATGAACGGGAAGAGGGGCAACCAATGAGACACTAGATCTAGGTTTTGGGACAGGCACAGGTCACTCTATTTTCCCATCAGGAAGAAGAATTAACCACAGGCTCAGCCTGCCACCCAAAAGCAGAATAGGGCCTGAGGCAATCCCGTGCTTTTGCGGCCAGCTCCCAAAAAAGCCAGTTGAAAAATGGAGCTCAGGGACACTGCAATTCACAAACCCGCAGAGCTATAAATGATAACTCTCGTCCACAAATATATTGACGGAAGGCAACGAAGAGGATTTGAAAGCAAGGCAGAATTGCAGGAAACAGGTTTCAGGAGGTAGATTCGAATCGCCTTTAAAGCACATGAAAAGTGGCAAAACGTCCACAATGATGCCCTTGGCCAAAAAGGGCGTATGCGTTTTTTCCTGAATATATTCAGGAAAAAACGCATACGCCCTTTTTGGCCAACCAAGCAACCTGGAAAGGCAAATCAGCGCTACAAAGAAGTCTCGCTTCCCATCGGTCAAAAGGGCCATGCTGCAAAAAGTGTCAAAACCAGAAATGCAGGACAGGCCATGGAGAAATGGCAGCCTTGCTACGCTGATGGGCGGGATGTAAATTGCCAACAGCCACTCTGGAGAAGTGTACGGTGTGTCCTGAAAGATCGAAAAAACACAGTTTAGGGAGCATAGGTCACGTCCACTCATGGGCGTATAAATTGGGAAAACTAAAAATCAGCAAGACACAGGCACCCCAAAGTTTAGGGCTGCTCTGTTCACAAGAACCTCCACTTCATGACACCTTAAATATCCCAGGAAAGAGAAAAATGGATAAAGAAGTCGTGGTCCTTATGTACAAAGGAATATCACTCAGACATGAAATCAATGTCATAAGGCTAGTAGAAGCAAGATGAGTAGATTTAGGTACAACGATTCTAAGTGAAATAAGTCACACAGAAAAAGACACTTATCATAAGCTATCACTTATAGAGGGAATGTAAAAACCGCTACACTTGAACTGAATTACAAAAGAGAATAGAGTCATACGTTTAGAAAACACACTATGGCTGCTTAACGGGAAAGGTGAGGTGGGGTGATGCATAAAACAAGGGTTTCAAATTCGCTCAGGTACCGTTCCATACACCCAATATGTAATAGACAAGGCCTACTCCTTGCTCAGTGAACTGGACTCAACACCCCCTATTCACCGCACAAGAATATATCTGACTAGTAAGAATCTTAAAACCTATGTATTGATATCTCTCTGGAAGTGAGTCAAGTGGGTGTAAAGCCGCATAAACACAGCCATGAAAAGCAGCTAAACCCCATTATAAAAATAAATTACTTTTAAAAACCCGTTAAACAAAGACAGTGAAAGAGAGAGAAATTCTTCCAAAATTCGTTCAGGGGCTGTGATGCATCCTGGATTGACCATATCTAGACCCACAGCTGGATGAGACATAACGGTGGACACTCTTGGGGCTGAGAGGTTGGGTGAGGTTGGGTGAGCAAACGCAGAACCTTTAAAGTAATACTGCGTGGTACCCATCCCATGGGTCCCAAATATCCAGGTTCAAGGGCATCTTCCTACATCGAAAACATGCATGAGAAACCCAGCAGATGGTACACCTTGTGATTTTGAAAGGTTTCTAAAAGGCACCTCATTTCTCAACTCCTTGTGCTCGGGTTCGCCATTCCAGCTACTTTACTACCAATCTCCCTACTTGGAGAATCAGCACCTTTAACCTCCTGTTCCCTACAGGTTGCAATTTGTCCTGAGGGTGAAAGGGAAGAGGGGCAACCAATGAGAGACTAGATCTAGGTGTTGGGACAGGCACAGGTCACTCTATTTTCCCATCAGGAAGAAGAATTAACCAGAGGCTCAGCCTGCCCCCCGTAACCAGAATAGGGCCTGAGGCAATCCCGTGCTTTTGTGGCCAGCTCCCAAAAAAGACAGTTGAAAAATGGAGCTCAGGGCCACTGCCTTTCACAAACCCGCTGAGTTATAAATGATAACTCTCGTCCACAAATATATTGAGGGAAGGCAACGAAGAGGATTTGAAAGCAAGGCAGAATTGCAGGAAACCGGTTTCAGGAGGTAGATTCGAATCGCCTTTAAAGCACATGAAAAGTGGCAAAACGTCGACAATGATGCCCTTGGCCAAAAAGGGCGTATGCGTTTTTTCCTGAATATATTCAGGAAAAAACGCATACGCCCTTTTTGGACAACCAAGCAAACTGAGAGGCAAATCAGTGCTACAAAGAAGTCTCGCTTCCCATCGGTCAAAAGGGCCATGCTGCAGAAAGTGTCAAAACCAGAAATGCAGGACAGGCCATGGAGAAATGGCAGCCTTGCTACACTGATGGGCGGGATGTAAATTGCCAACAGCCACTCTGGAGAAGTGTACGGTGTGTCCTGAAACATCGAAAAAACACAGCTTAGGGAGCATAGGGCACGTCCACTCATGGGCGTATAAATTGGGAAAACTAAAAATCAGCAAGACACAGGCACCCCAAAGTTTAGGGCTGCTCTGTTGACAAGAACCTCCACTTCATGACACCTTAAATATCCCAGGAAAGAGAAAAATGGATAAAGAAGTCATGGTCCTTATGTACAATGGAATATCACTCAGACATGAAATCAGTGTCATAAGGCTAGTAGAAGCAAGATGAGTAGATTTAGGTACAACGATTCTAAGTGAAATAAGTCACACAGAAAAAGACACTTATCATAAGCTATCACTTATAGAGGGAATGTAAAAACCGCTACACTTGAACTGAATTACAAAACAGAACAGAGTCACACGTTTAGAAAACACACTATGGCTGCTTAACGGGAAAGGTGAGGTGGGGTGATGCATAAAACAAGGGTTTCAAATTGGCTCAGATACCGTTCCATACACCCAATATGTAATAGAAAAGACCGACTCCTTGCTCAGTGAACTGGACTCAACACCCCCTTTTCACCGCACAAGAACATATGTGACTAGTAAGAATCTTAAAATCTATGTATTGATATCTGTCTGGAAGTGAGTCAAGTGGGTGTAAAGCCGCATAAACACAGCCGTGAAAACCAGCTAAACCCCATTATAAAAATAAATTACTTTTAAAAACCCGTAAAACAAATACAGTGAAAGAGAGAGAAATTCTTACAAAATTCGTCCAGGGGCTGTGATGCAACCTGGATTGACCATATCTAGACCCACAGCTGGATGAGACATAAGGGTAGACACACTTGGGGCTGATAGGTTGGGTGAGGTTGGGTGAGTAAACACAGACCCTTTAAAGTAATACTGCCTGGTACCCATCCCATGGGTCCCAAATCTCCAGGTTCAAGGGAATCTTCCTACATCGAAAACATGCATGAGAAACCCAGAAACGCCGTGTGATTTTGAAAGGTTTCTAAAACGCACCTCATTTCTCATCTCCTTGTGCTCGGGTTCGCCATTCCAGCTACTTTACTAGCAATCTCCCTACTTGGAGAATTAGCAACTTTAACCTCCTGTTCTTTACAGGTTGCAATTTGTCCTGAGGATGAACGGAAGAGGGTCAAGCAATGAGAGACTAGATCTAGGTGTTGGGACAGGCACAGGTCACTCTATTTTCCCATCAGGAAGAAGAATTAACCACAGGCTCAGCCTGCCGCCCAGAAGCAGAATAGGGCCTGAGGCAATCCCGCGCTCCTGAGGCCAGCTCCCAAAAAAGCGAGTTGAAAAATGGAGCCCAGGGACACTGCCATTCACAAACCCGCAGAGTTATAAATGATAACTCTCGTCCACAAATATATTGAGGGAAGGCAACGAAGAGGATTTGAAAGCAAGGCAGAATTGCAGGAAACAGGTTTCAGGAGGTAGATTCGAATCGCCTTTAAAGCACATGAAAAGTCGCAAAACGTCGACAATGATGCCCTTGGCCAAAAAGGGCGTATGCGTTTTTTCCTGAATATATTCAGGAAAAAACGCATACGCCCTTTTTGGCCAACCAAGCAACCTGGAAAGGCAAATCAGCGCTACAAAGAAGTCTCGCTTCCCATCGGTCAAAAGGGCCATGCTGCAGAAAGTGTCAAAACCAGAAATGCAGGACAGCCCATGGAGAAATGGCAGCCTTGCTACGCTGATGGGCGGGATGTAAATTGCCAACAGCCACTCTGGAGAAGTATACGGTGTGTCCTGAAACATCGAAAAAACACAGCTCAGGGAGCATAGGGCACGTCCACTCATGGGCGTATAAATTGGGAAAACTAAAAATCAGCAAGACACAGGCACCCCAAAGTTTAGGGCTGCTCTGTTGACAAGAACCTCCACTTCATGACACCTTAAATATCCCAGGAAAGAGAAAAATGGATAAAGAAGTTGTGGTCCTTATGTACAATGGAATATCACTCAGACATGAAATCAATGTCATAAGGCTAGTAGAAGCAAGATGAGTGGATTTAGGTACGACAATTCTAAGTGAAATAAGTCACACAGAAAAAGACACTTATCATAAGCTATCACTTATAGAGGGAAAGTAAAAACCGCTACACTTGAACTGAATTCCAAAACAGAACAGAGTCACACGTTTAGAAAACACACTATGGCTGCTTAACGGGAAAGGTGAGGTGGGGTGATGCATAAAACAAGGTTTTCAAATTCGCTCAGATACCGTTCCATACACCCAATATGTAATAGACAAGACCTACTCCTTGCTCAGTGAACTGGACTCAACACCCCCTATTCACCGCACAAGAATATATCTGACTAGTAAGAATCTTAAAACCTATGTATTGATATCTGTCTGGAAGTGAGTCCAGTGGGTGTAAAGCCGCATAAACACAGCCGTGAAAAGCAGCTAAACCCCATTATAAAAATAAATTACTTTTAAAAACCCGTAAAACAAAGACAGTGAAAGAGAGAAATTCTTACATAATTCGTTCAGAGGCTGTGATGCAACCTGGATTGACCATATCTAGACCCACAGTTGGATGAGACATAAGGGTGGACACTCTTGGGGTTGAGAGGTTGGGTGAGGTTGGGTGAGCAAACGCAGACCCTTTGAAGTAATACTGCGTGGTACCCATCCCATGGGTCCCAAATCTCCAGGTTCAAGGGCATCTTCCTACATCGAAAACATGCATGAGAAACCCAGATGATGGTACACCGTGTGATTTTGAAAGGTTTCTAATACGCACCTCATTTCTCATCTCCTTGTGCTCGGGTTCGCCTTTACAGCTACTTTACTAGCAATCTCCCTACTTGGAGAATCAGCACCTTTAAGCTCCTGTTCCCTAGAGGTTGCACTTTGTCCTGAGGATGAACGGGAAGAGGGGCAACCAATGAGACACTAGATCTAGGTTTTGGGACAGGCACAGGTCACTCTATTTTCCCATCAGGAAGAAGAATTAACCACAGGCTCAGCCTGCCACCCAAAAGCAGAATAGGGCCTGAGGCAATCCCGTGCTTTTGCGGCCAGCTCCCAAAAAAGCCAGTTGAAAAATGGAGCTCAGGGACACTGCAATTCACAAACCCGCAGAGCTATAAATGATAACTCTCGTCCACAAATATATTGACGGAAGGCAACGAAGAGGATTTGAAAGCAAGGCAGAATTGCAGGAAACAGGTTTCAGGAGGTAGATTCGAATCGCCTTTAAAGCACATGAAAAGTGGCAAAACGTCCACAATGATGCCCTTGGCCAAAAAGGGCGTATGCGTTTTTTCCTGAATATATTCAGGAAAAAACGCATACGCCCTTTTTGGCCAACCAAGCAACCTGGAAAGGCAAATCAGCGCTACAAAGAAGTCTCGCTTCCCATCGGTCAAAAGGGCCATGCTGCAAAAAGTGTCAAAACCAGAAATGCAGGACAGGCCATGGAGAAATGGCAGCCTTGCTACGCTGATGGGCGGGATGTAAATTGCCAACAGCCACTCTGGAGAAGTGTACGGTGTGTCCTGAAAGATCGAAAAAACACAGTTTAGGGAGCATAGGTCACGTCCACTCATGGGCGTATAAATTGGGAAAACTAAAAATCAGCAAGACACAGGCACCCCAAAGTTTAGGGCTGCTCTGTTCACAAGAACCTCCACTTCATGACACCTTAAATATCCCAGGAAAGAGAAAAATGGATAAAGAAGTCGTGGTCCTTATGTACAAAGGAATATCACTCAGACATGAAATCAATGTCATAAGGCTAGTAGAAGCAAGATGAGTAGATTTAGGTACAACGATTCTAAGTGAAATAAGTCACACAGAAAAAGACACTTATCATAAGCTATCACTTATAGAGGGAATGTAAAAACCGCTACACTTGAACTGAATTACAAAAGAGAATAGAGTCATACGTTTAGAAAACACACTATGGCTGCTTAACGGGAAAGGTGAGGTGGGGTGATGCATAAAACAAGGGTTTCAAATTCGCTCAGGTACCGTTCCATACACCCAATATGTAATAGACAAGGCCTACTCCTTGCTCAGTGAACTGGACTCAACACCCCCTATTCACCGCACAAGAATATATCTGACTAGTAAGAATCTTAAAACCTATGTATTGATATCTCTCTGGAAGTGAGTCAAGTGGGTGTAAAGCCGCATAAACACAGCCATGAAAAGCAGCTAAACCCCATTATAAAAATAAATTACTTTTAAAAACCCGTTAAACAAAGACAGTGAAAGAGAGAGAAATTCTTCCAAAATTCGTTCAGGGGCTGTGATGCATCCTGGATTGACCATATCTAGACCCACAGCTGGATGAGACATAACGGTGGACACTCTTGGGGCTGAGAGGTTGGGTGAGGTTGGGTGAGCAAACGCAGAACCTTTAAAGTAATACTGCGTGGTACCCATCACATGGGTCCCAAATATCCAGGTTCAAGGGCGTCTTCCTACATCGAAAACATGCATGAGAAACCCAGCAGATGGTACACCTTGTGATTTTGAAAGGTTTCTAAAAGGCACCTCATTTCTCAACTCCTTGTGCTCGGGTTCGCCATTCCAGCTACTTTACTACCAATCTCCCTACTTGGAGAATCAGCACCTTTAACCTCCTGTTCCCTACAGGTTGCAATTTGTCCTGAGGATGAACGGGAAGAGGGGCAACCAATGAGAGACTAGATCTAGGTGTTGGGACAGGCACAGGTCACTCTATTTTCCCATCAGGAAGAAGAATTAACCACAGGCTCAGCCTGCCCCCCGTAACCAGAATAGGGCCTGAGGCAATCCCGTGCTTTTGTGGCCAGCTCCCAAAAAAGACAGTTGAAAAATGGAGCTCAGGGCCACTGCCTTTCACAAACCCGCTGAGTTATAAATGATAACTCTCGTCCACAAATATATTGAGGGAAGGCAACGAAGAGGATTTGAAAGCAAGGCAGAATTGCAGGAAACCGGTTTCAGGAGGTAGATTCGAATCGCCTTTAAAGCACATGAAAACTGGCAAAACGTCGACAATGATGCCCTTGGCCAAAAAGGGCGTATGCGTTTTTTCCTGAATATATTCAGGAAAAAACGCATACGCCCTTTTTGGACAACCAAGCAACCTGAGAGGCAAATCAGTGCTACAAAGAAGTCTCGCTTCCCATCGGTCAAAAGGGCCATGCTGCAGAAAGTGTCAAAACCAGAAATGCAGGACAGGCCATGGAGAAATGGCAGCCTTGCTACACTGATGGGCGGGATGTAAATTGCCAACAGCCACTCTGGAGAAGTGTACGGTGTGTCCTGAAACATCGAAAAAACACAGCTTAGGGAGCATAGGGCACGTCCACTCATGGGCGTATAAATTGGGAAAACTAAAAATCAGCAAGACACAGGCACCCCAAAGTTTAGGGCTGCTCTGTTGACAAGAACCTCCACTTCATGACACCTTAAATATCCCAGGAAAGAGAAAAATGGATAAAGAAGTCATGGTCCTTATGTACAATGGAATATCACTCAGACATGAAATCAATGTCATAAGGCTAGTAGAAGCAAGATGAGTAGATTTAGGTACAACGATTCTAAGTGAAATAAGTCACACAGAAAAAGACACTTATCATAAGCTATCACTTATAGAGGGAATGTAAAAACCGCTACACTTGAACTGAATTACAAAACAGAACAGAGTCACACGTTTAGAAAACACACTATGGCTGCTTAACGGGAAAGGTGAGGTGGGGTGATGCATAAAACAAGGGTTTCAAATTGGCTCAGATACCGTTCCATACACCCAATATGTAATAGAAAAGACCGACTCCTTGCTCAGTGAACTGGACTCAACACCCCCTTTTCACCGCACAAGAACATATGTGACTAGTAAGAATCTTAAAATCTATGTATTGATATCTGTCTGGAAGTGAGTCAAGTGGGTGTAAAGCCGCATAAACACAGCCGTGAAAACCAGCTAAACCCCATTATAAAAATAAATTACTTTTAAAAACCCGTAAAACAAATACAGTGAAAGAGAGAGAAATTCTTACAAAATTCGTCCAGGGGCTGTGATGCAACCTGGATTGACCATATCTAGACCCACAGCTGGATGAGACATAAGGGTAGACACACTTGGGGCTGATAGGTTGGGTGAGGTTGGGTGAGCAAACACAGACCCTTTAAAGTAATACTGCCTGGTACCCATCCCATGGGTCCCAAATCTCCAGGTTCAAGGGAATCTTCCTACATCGAAAACATGCATGAGAAACCAAGAAACGCCGTGTGATTTTGAAAGGTTTCTAAAACGCACCTCATTTCTCATCTCCTTGTGCTCGGGTTCGCCATTCCAGCTACTTTACTAGCAATCTCCCTACTTGGAGAATTAGCAACTTTAACCTCCTGTTCTTTACAGGTTGCAATTTGTCCTGAGGATGAACGGAAGAGGGTCAAGCAATGAGAGACTAGATCTAGGTGTTGGGACAGGCACAGGTCACTCTATTTTCCCATCAGGAAGAAGAATTAACCACAGGCTCAGCCTGCCGCCCAGAAGCAGAATAGGGCCTGAGGCAATCCCGCGCTCCTGAGGCCAGCTCCCAAAAAAGCGAGTTGAAAAATGGAGCCCAGGGACACTGCCATTCACAAACCCGCAGAGTTATAAATGATAACTCTCGTCCACAAATATATTGAGGGAAGGCAACGAAGAGGATTTGAAAGCAAGGCAGAATTGCAGGAAACAGGTTTCAGGAGGTAGATTCGAATCGCCTTTAAAGCACATGAAAAGTCGCAAAACGTCGACAATGATGCCCTTGGCCAAAAAGGGCGTATGCGTTTTTTCCTGAATATATTCAGGAAAAAACGCATACGCCCTTTTTGGCCAACCAAGCAACCTGGAAAGGCAAATCAGCGCTACAAAGAAGTCTCGCTTCCCATCGGTCAAAAGGGCCATGCTGCAGAAAGTGTCAAAACCAGAAATGCAGGACAGGCCATGGAGAAATGGCAGCCTTGCTACGCTGATGGGCGGGATGTAAATTGCCAACAGCCACTCTGGAGAAGTATACGGTGTGTCCTGAAACATCGAAAAAACACAGCTCAGGGAGCATAGGGCACGTCCACTCATGGGCGTATAAATTGGGAAAACTAAAAATCAGCAAGACACAGGCACCCCAAAGTTTAGGGCTGCTCTGTTGACAAGAACCTCCACTTCATGACACCTTAAATATCCCAGGAAAGAGAAAAATGGATAAAGAAGTTGTGGTCCTTATGTACAATGGAATATCACTCAGACATGAAATCAATGTCATAAGGCTAGTAGAAGCAAGATGAGTGGATTTAGGTACGACAATTCTAAGTGAAATAAGTCACACAGAAAAAGACACTTATCATAAGCTATCACTTATAGAGGGAAAGTAAAAACCGCTACACTTGAACTGAATTACAAAACAGAACAGAGTCACACGTTTAGAAAACACACTATGGCTGCTTAACGGGAAAGGTGAGGTGGGGTGATGCATAAAACAAGGTTTTCAAATTCGCTCAGATACCGTTCCATACACCCAATATGTAATAGACAAGACCTACTCCTTGCTCAGTGAACTGGACTCAACACCCCCTATTCACCGCACAAGAATATATCTGACTAGTAAGAATCTTAAAACCTATGTATTGATATCTGTCTGGAAGTGAGTCCAGTGGGTGTAAAGCCGCATAAACACAGCCGTGAAAAGCAGCTAAACCCCATTATAAAAATAAATTACTTTTAAAAACCCGTAAAACAAAGACAGTGAAAGAGAGAAATTCTTACATAATTCGTTCAGAGGCTGTGATGCAACCTGGATTGACCATATCTAGACCCACAGTTGGATGAGACATAAGGGTGGACACTCTTGGGGTTGAGAGGTTGGGTGAGGTTGGGTGAGCAAACGCAGACCATTTGAAGTAATACTGCGTGGTACCCATCCCATGGGTCCCAAATCTCCAGGTTCAAGGGCATCTTCCTACATCGAAAACATGCATGAGAAACCCAGATGATGGTACACCGTGTGATTTTGAAAGGTTTCTAATACGCACCTCATTTCTCATCTCCTTGTGCTCGGGTTCGCCTTTACAGCTACTTTACTAGCAATCTCCCTACTTGGAGAATCAGCACCTTTAAGCTCCTGTTCCCTAGAGGTTGCACTTTGTCCTGAGGATGAACGGGAAGAGGGGCAACCAATGAGACACTAGATCTAGGTTTTGGGACAGGCACAGGTCACTCTATTTTCCCATCAGGAAGAAGAATTAACCACAGGCTCAGCCTGCCACCCAAAAGCAGAATAGGGCCTGAGGCAATCCCGTGCTTTTGCGGCCAGCTCCCAAAAAAGCCAGTTGAATAATGGAGCTCAGGGACACTGCAATTCACAAACCCGCAGAGCTATAAATGATAACTCTCGTCCACAAATATATTGACGGAAGGCAACGAAGAGGATTTGAAAGCAAGGCAGAATTGCAGGAAACAGGTTTCAGGAGGTAGATTCGAATCGCCTTTAAAGCACATGAAAAGTGGCAAAACGTCCACAATGATGCCCTTGGCCAAAAAGGGCGTATGCGTTTTTTCCTGAATATATTCAGGAAAAAACGCATACGCCCTTTTTGGCCAACCAAGCAACCTGGAAAGGCAAATCAGCGCTACAAAGAAGTCTCGCTTCCCATCGGTCAAAAGGGCCATGCTGCAAAAAGTGTCAAAACCAGAAATGCAGGACAGGCCATGGAGAAATGGCAGCCTTGCTACGCTGATGGGCGGGATGTAAATTGCCAAGAGCCACTCTGGAGAAGTGTACGGTGTGTCCTGAAAGATCGAAAAAACACAGTTTAGGGAGCATAGGTCACGTCCACTCATGGGCGTATAAATTGGGAAAACTAAAAATCAGCAAGACACAGGCACCCCAAAGTTTAGGGCTGCTCTGTTCACAAGAACCTCCACTTCATGACACCTTAAATATCCCAGGAAAGAGAAAAATGGATAAAGAAGTCGTGGTCCTTATGTACAAAGGAATATCACTCAGACATGAAATCAATGTCATAAGGCTAGTAGAAGCAAGATGAGTAGATTTAGGTACAACGATTCTAAGTGAAATAAGTCACACAGAAAAAGACACTTATCATAAGCTATCACTTATAGAGGGAATGTAAAAACCGCTACACTTGAACTGAATTACAAAAGAGAATAGAGTCATACGTTTAGAAAACACACTATGGCTGCTTAACGGGAAAGGTGAGGTGGGGTGATGCATAAAACAAGGGTTTCAAATTCGCTCAGGTACCGTTCCATACACCCAATATGTAATAGAAAAGGCCTACTCCTTGCTCAGTGAACTGGACTCAACACCCCCTATTCACCGCACAAGAATATATCTGACTAGTAAGAATCTTAAAACCTATGTATTGATATCTCTCTGGAAGTGAGTCAAGTGGGTGTAAAGCCGCATAAACACAGCCATGAAAAGCAGCTAAACCCCATTATAAAAATAAATTACTTTTAAAAACCCGTTAAACAAAGACAGTGAAAGAGAGAGAAATTCTTCCAAAATTCGTTCAGGGGCTGTGATGCATCCTGGATTGACCATATCTAGACCCACAGCTGGATGAGACATAACGGTGGACACTCTTGGGGCTGAGAGGTTGGGTGAGGTTGGGTGAGCAAACGCAGAACCTTTAAAGTAATACTGCGTGGTACCCATCCCATGGGTCCCAAATATCCAGGTTCAAGGGCATCTTCCTACATCGAAAACATGCATGAGAAACCCAGCAGATGGTACACCTTGTGATTTTGAAAGGTTTCTAAAAGGCACCTCATTTCTCAACTCCTTGTGCTCGGGTTCGCCATTCCAGCTACTTTACTACCAATCTCCCTAATTGGAGAATCAGCACCTTTAACCTCCTGTTCCCTACAGGTTGCAATTTGTCCTGAGGGTGAAAGGGAAGAGGGGCAACCAATGAGAGACTAGATCTAGGTGTTGGGACAGGCACAGGTCACTCTATTTTCCCATCAGGAAGAAAAATTAACCAGAGGCTCAGCCTGCCCCCCGTAACCAGAATAGGGCCTGAGGCAATCCCGTGCTTTTGTGGCCAGCTCCCAAAAAAGACAGTTGAAAAATGGAGCTCAGGGCCACTGCCTTTCACAAACCCGCTGAGTTATAAATGATAACTCTCGTCCACAAATATATTGAGGGAAGGCAACGAAGAGGATTTGAAAGCAAGGCAGAATTGCAGGAAACCGGTTTCAGGAGGTAGATTCGAATCGCCTTTAAAGCACATGAAAACTGGCAAAACGTCGACAATGATGCCCTTGGCCAAAAAGGGCGTATGCGTTTTTTCCTGAATATATTCAGGAAAAAACGCATACGCCCTTTTTGGACAACCAAGCAACCTGAGAGGCAAATCAGTGCTACAAAGAAGTCTCGCTTCCCATCGGTCAAAAGGGCCATGCTGCAGAAAGTGTCAAAACCAGAAATGCAGGACAGGCCATGGAGAAATGGCAGCCTTGCTACACTGATGGGCGGGATGTAAATTGCCAACAGCCACTCTGGAGAAGTGTACGGTGTGTCCTGAAACATCGAAAAAACACAGCTTAGGGAGCATAGGGCACGTCCACTCATGGGCGTATAAATTGGGAAAACTAAAAATCAGCAAGACACAGGCACCCCAAAGTTTAGGGCTGCTCTGTTGACAAGAACCTCCACTTCATGACACCTTAAATATCCCAGGAAAGAGAAAAATGGATAAAGAAGTCATGGTCCTTATGTACAATGGAATATCACTCAGACATGAAATCAATGTCATAAGGCTAGTAGAAGCAAGATGAGTAGATTTAGGTACAACGATTCTAAGTGAAATAAGTCACACAGAAAAAGACACTTATCATAAGCTATCACTTATAGAGGGAATGTAAAAACCGCTACACTTGAACTGAATTACAAAACAGAACAGAGTCACACGTTTAGAAAACACACTATGGCTGCTTAACGGGAAAGGGGAGGTGGGGTGATGCATAAAACAAGGGTTTCAAATTGGCTCAGATACCGTTCCATACACCCAATATGTAATAGAAAAGACCGACTCCTTGCTCAGTGAACTGGACTCAACACCCCCTTTTCACCGCACAAGAACATATGTGACTAGTAAGAATCTTCAAACCTATGTATTGATATCTGTCTGGAAGTGAGTCAATTGGGGGTAAAGCCGCATAAACACAGCCATGAAAAGCAGCTAAACCCCATTATAAAAATAAATTACTTTTAAAAACCCGTAAAACAAAGACAGTGAAAGAGAGAAATTCTTACAAAATTCGTTCAGAGGCTGTGATGCAACCTGGATTGACCATATCTAGACCCACAGTTGGATGAGACATAAGGGTGGACACTCTTGGGGTTGAGAGGTTCGGTGAGCAAACGCAGACCCTTTAAAGTAATACTGCCTGGTACCCATCCCATGGGTCCCAAATCTCCAGGTTCAAGGGCATCTTCCTACATCGAAAACATGCATGAGAAACCCAGAAACACCGTGTGATTTTGAAAGCTTTCTAAAACGCACCTCATTTCTCATCTCCTTGTGCTCGGGTTCGCCATTCCAGCTACTTTACTAGCAATCTCCCTACTTGGAGAATCAGCACCTTTAACCTCCTGTTCCCTACAGGTTGCAATTTGTCCTGAGGATGAACGGAAGAGGGTCAAGCAAGGAGAGACTAGATCTAGGTGTTGGGACAGGCACAGGTCACTCTATTTTCCCATCAGGAAGAAGAATAAACCACAGGCTCAGCCTGCCGCCCAGAAGCAGAATAGGGCCTGAGGAAAACCCGCGCTCCTGCGGCCAGCTCCCAAAAAAGCGAGTTGAAAAATGGAGCCCAGGGACACTGCCATTCACAAACCCGCAGAGTTATAAATGATAACTCTCGTCCACAAATATATTGAGGAAGGCAATGAAGAGGATTTGAAAGCAAGGCAGAATTGCAGGAAACAGGTTTCAGGAGGTAGATTCGAATCGCCTTTAAAGCACATGAAAAGTGGCAAAACGTCGACAATGATGCCCTTGGCCAATAAGGGCGTATGCGTTTTTTCCTGAATATATTCAGGAAAAAACGCATACGCCCTTTTTGGCCAACCAAGCAACCTGGAAAGGCAAATCAGCGCTACAAGGAAGTCTCGCTTCCCATCGGTCAAAAGGGCCATGCTGCAAAAAGTGTCAAAACCAGAAATGCAGGACAGGCCATGGAGAAATGGCAGCCTTGCTACACTGATGGGCGGGATGTAAATTGCCAACAGCCACTCTGGAGAAGTGTACGGTGTGTCCTGAAACATCGAAAAAACACAGCATAGGGAGCATAGGGCACGTCCACTCATGGGCGTATAAATTGGGAAAACTAAAAATCAGCAAGACACAGGCACCCCAAAGTTTAGGGCTGCTCTGTTGACAAGAACCTCCACTTCATGACACCTTAAATATCCCAGGAAAGAGAAAAATGGATAAAGAAGTTGTGGTCCTTATGTACAATGGAATATCACTCAGACATGAAATCAATTTCATAAGGCTAGTAGAAGCAAGATGAGTGGATTTAGGTACGACGATTCTAAGTGAAATAAGTCACACAGAAAAAGACACTTATCATAAGCTATCACTTATAGAGGTAATGTAAAAACCGCTACACTTGAACTGAATTACAAAACAGAACAGAGTCACACATTTAGAAAACACACTATGGCTGCTTAACGGGAAAGGTGTGGTGGGGTGATGCATAAAACAAGGGTTTCAAATTGGCTCAGATACCGTTCCATACACCCAATATGTAATAGAAAAGACCGACTCCTTGCTCAGTGAACTGGACTCAACACCCCCTATTCACCGCACAAGAGTATATGTTAGTAGTAAGCATCTTAAAACCTATGTATTGATATCTGTCTGGAAGTGAGTCAAGTGGGTGTAAAGCCGCATAAACACAGGCGTGAAAAGCAGATAAACCCCATTATAAAAATAAATTACTTTTAAAAACCCTTAAAATAAAGACAGTGAAGTAGAGAAATTCTTACAAAAATCGTTCAGAGGATGTGATGCAACCTGGATTGACCATATCTAGACACACAGCTGGATGACAACATAAGGGTGGACACTCTTGGGGTTGAGAGGTTGGGTGAGCAATCGCATACCCTTTAAAGTAATACTGCGTGGTACCCATCCCATGGGTCCCAAATCTCCAGGTTCAAGGGCATCTTCCTACATCGAAAACATGCATGAGAAACCCAGAAGATGGTACACCGTGTGATTTTGAAAGGTTTCTAATACGCACCTCATTTCTCATCTCCTTGTGCTCGGGTTCGCCTTTCCAGCTACTTTACTAGCAATCTCCTTACTTGGAGAATCAGCACCTTTAACCTCCTGTTCTGTACAGGTTGCAATTTGTCCTGAGGGTGAAAGGGAAGAGGGGCAACCAATGAGAGACTAGATCTAGGTGTTGGGACAGGCACAGGTCACTCTATTTTCCCATCAGGAAGAAGAATTAACCACAGGCTCAGCCTGCCCCCCGGAACCAGAATAGGGCCTGAGGCAATCCCGTGCTTTTGCGGCCAGCTCCCAAAAAAACAGTTGAAAAATGGAGCTCGGGGGCACTGCCTTTCACAAACCCGCAGAGTTATAAATGATAACTCTCGTCCACAAATATATTGAGGGAAGGCAACGAAGAGGATTTGAAAGAAAGGCAAAATTGCAGGAAACAGGTTTCAGGAGGTAGATTCGAATCGCCTTTAAAGCACATGAAAAGTGGCAAAACGCCGACAATGATGCCCTTGGCCAAAAAGGGCGTATGCGTTTTTTCCTGAATATATTCAGGAAAAAACGCATACGCCCTTTTTGGCCAACCAAGCAACCTGGAAATGCAAATCAGCGCTACAAAGAAGTCTCGCTTCCCATCGGTCAAAAGGGTCATGCTGCAAAAAGTGTCAAAACCAGAAATACAGGACAGGCCATGGAGAAATGGCAGCCTTGCTACGCTGATGGGCGGGATGTAAATTGTCAACAGCCGCTCTGGAGAAGTGTACTGTGTGTCCTGAAACATTGAAAAAACACAGCTTAGGGAGCATAGGGCACGTCCACTCATGGGCGTATAAATTGGGAAAACTAAAAATCAGCAAGACACAGGCACCCCAAAGTTTAGCGCTGCTCTGTTGACAGGAACCTCCACTTCATGACACCTTAAATATCCCAGGAAAGCGAAAAATGGATAAAGAAGTTGTTGTCCTTATGTACAATGGAATATCACTCAGACATGAAATCAATGTCATAAGGCTACTGGAAGCAAGATGAGTGGATTTAGGTACGACGATTCTAAGTGAAATAAGTCACACAGAAAAAGACACTTATCATAAGCTATCACTTATAGAGGGAATGGAAAAACCGCTACACTTGAACTGAATTACAAAACAGAACAGAGTCACACGTTTAGAAAACACACTATGGCTGCTTAACGGGAAAAGTGAGGTGCGGTGAGGCATAAAACAAGGGTTTCAAATTCGCTCAGATACCGTTCCATACACCCAATATGTAATAGACAAGACCGACTCCTTGCTCAGTGAACTGGACTCAACACCTCCTATTCACCGCACAAGAATATATGTGACTAGTAAGAATCTTCAAACCTATGTATTGATATCTGTCTGGAAGTGAGTCAATTGGGGGTAAAGCCGCATAAACACAGCCATGAAAAGCAGCTAAACCCCATTATAAAAATAAATTACTTTTAAAAACCCGTAAAACAAAGACAGTGAAAGAGAGAAATTCTTACAAAATTCGTTCAGAGGCTGTGATGCAACCTGGATTGACCATATCTAGACCCACAGTTGGATGAGACATAAGGGTGGACACTCTTGGGGTTGAGAGGTTCGGTGAGCAAACGCAGACCCTTTAAAGTAATACTGCCTGGTACCCATCCCATGGGTCCCAAATCTCCAGGTTCAAGGGCATCTTCCTACATCGAAAACATGCATGAGAAACCCAGAAACACCGTGTGATTTTGAAAGCTTTCTAAAACGCACCTCATTTCTCATCTCCTTGTGCTCGGGTTCGCCATTCCAGCTACTTTACTAGCAATCTCCCTACTTGGAGAATCAGCACCTTTAACCTCCTGTTCCCTACAGGTTGCAATTTGTCCTGAGGATGAACGGAAGAGGGTCAAGCAAGGAGAGACTAGATCTAGGTGTTGGGACAGGCACAGGTCACTCTATTTTCCCATCAGGAAGAAGAATAAACCACAGGCTCAGCCTGCCGCCCAGAAGCAGAATAGGGCCTGAGGAAAACCCGCGCTCCTGCGGCCAGCTCCCAAAAAAGCGAGTTGAAAAATGGAGCCCAGGGACACTGCCATTCACAAACCCGCAGAGTTATAAATGATAACTCTCGTCCACAAATATATTGAGGAAGGCAATGAAGAGGATTTGAAAGCAAGGCAGAATTGCAGGAAACAGGTTTCAGGAGGTAGATTCGAATCGCCTTTAAAGCACATGAAAAGTGGCAAAACGTCGACAATGATGCCCTTGGCCAATAAGGGCGTATGCGTTTTTTCCTGAATATATTCAGGAAAAAACGCATACGCCCTTTTTGGCCAACCAAGCAACCTGGAAAGGCAAATCAGCGCTACAAGGAAGTCTCGCTTCCCATCGGTCAAAAGGGCCATGCTGCAAAAAGTGTCAAAACCAGAAATGCAGGACAGGCCATGGAGAAATGGCAGCCTTGCTACACTGATGGGCGGGATGTAAATTGCCAACAGCCACTCTGGAGAAGTGTACGGTGTGTCCTGAAACATCGAAAAAACACAGCATAGGGAGCATAGGGCACGTCCACTCATGGGCGTATAAATTGGGAAAACTAAAAATCAGCAAGACACAGGCACCCCAAAGTTTAGGGCTGCTCTGTTGACAAGAACCTCCACTTCATGACACCTTAAATATCCCAGGAAAGAGAAAAATGGATAAAGAAGTTGTGGTCCTTATGTACAATGGAATATCACTCAGACATGAAATCAATGTCATAAGGCTAGTAGAAGCAAGATGAGTGGATATAGGTACGACGATTCTAAGTGAAATAAGTCACACAGAAAAAGACACTTATCATAAGCTATCACTTATAGAGGGAATGTAAAAACCGCTACACTTGAACTGAATTACAAAACAGAACAGAGTCTCACGTTTAGAAAACACACTATGGCTGCTTAACGGGAAAGGTGAGGTGGGGTGATGCATAAAACAAGGGTTTCAAATTGGCTCAGATACCGTTCCATACACCCAATATGTAATAGAAAAGACCGAATCCTTGCTCAGTGAACTGGACTCAACACCCCCTATTCACCGCACAAGAATATATGTTAGTAGTAAGCATCTTAAAACCTATGTATTGATATCTGTCTGGAAGTGAGTCAAGTGGGTGTAAAGCCGCATAAACACAGCCATGAAAAGCAGCTAAACCCCATTATAAAAATAAATTACTTTTAAAAACCCTTAAAATAAAGACAGTGAAATAGAGAAATTCTTACAAAAATCGTTCAGAGGATGTGATGCAACCTGGATTGACCATATCTAGACACACAGCTGGATGATAACATAAGGGTGGACACTCTTGGGGTTGAGAGGTTGGGTGAGCAATCGCATACCCTTTAAAGTAATACTGCGTGGTACCCATCCCATGGGTCCCAAATCTCCAGGTTCAAGGGCATCTTCCTACATCGAAAATATGCATGAGAAACCCAGAAGATGGTACACCGTGTGATTTTGAAAGGTTTCTAATATGCACCTCATTTCTCATCTCCTTGAGCTCGGGTTCGCCTTTCCAGCTACTTTACTAGCAATCTCCTTACTTGGAGAATCAGCACCTTTAACCTCCTGTTCTGTACAGGTTGCAATTTGTCCTGAGGGTGAAAGTGAAGAGGGGCAACCAATGAGAGACTAGATCTAGGTGTTGGGACAGGCACAGGTCACTCTATTTTCCCATCAGGAAGAAGAATTAACCACAGGCTCAGCCTGCCCCCCGGAACCAGAATAGGGCCTGAGGCAATCCCGTCCTTTTGCGGCCAGCTCCCAAAAAAGACAGTTGAAAAATGGAGCTCGGGGGCACTGCCTTTCACAAACCCGCAGAGTTATAAATGATAACTCTCGTCCACAAATATATTGAGGGAAGGCAACGAAGAGGATTTGAAAGAAAGGCAGAATTGCAGGAAACAGGTTTCAGGAGGTAGATTCGAATCGCCTTTAAAGCACATGAAAAGTGGCAAAACGCCGACAATGATGCCCTTGGCCAAAAAGGGCGTATGCGTTTTTTCCTGAATATATTCAGGAAAAAACGCATACGCCCTTTTTGGCCAACCAAGCAACCTGGAAATGCAAATCAGCGCTACAAAGAAGTCTCGCTTCCCATCGGTCAAAAGGGCCATGCTGCAAAAAGTGTCAAAACCAGAAATGCAGGACAGGCCATGGAGAAATGGCAGCCTTGCTACGCTGATGGGCGGGATGTAAATTGTCAACAGCCGCTCTGGAGAAGTGTACTGTGTGTCCTGAAACATTGAAAAAACACAGCTTAGGGAGCATAGGGCACGTCCACTCATGGGTGTATAAATTGGGAAAACTAAAAATCAGCAAGACACAGGCACCCCAAAGTTTAGCGCTGCTCTGTTGACAGGAACCTCCACTTCATGACACCTTAAATATCCCAGGAAAGCGAAAAATGGATAAAGAAGTTGTGGTCCTTATGTACAATGGAATATCACTCAGTCATGAAATCAATGTCATAAGGCTACTGGAAGCAAGATGAGTGGATTTAGGTACGACGATTCTAAGTGAAATAAGTCACACAGAAAAAGACACTTATCATAAGCTATCACTTATAGAGGGAATGTAAAAACCGCTACACTTGAACTGAATTACAAAACAGAACAGAGTCACACGTTTAGAAAACACACTATGGCTGCTTAACGGGAAAGGTGAGGTGGGGTGATGCATAAAACAAGGTTTTCAAATTCGCTCAGATACCGTTCCATACACCCAATATGTAATAGACAAGACCGACTCCTTGCTCAGTGAACTGGACTCAACACCTCCTATTCACCGCACAAGAATATATGTGACTAATAAGAATCTTCAAACCTATGTATTGATATCTGTCTGGAAGTGAGTCAATTGGGTGTAAAGCCGCATAAACACAGCCATGAAAAGCAGCTAAACCCCATTATAAAAATAAATTACTTTTAAAAACCCGTAAAACAAAGACAGTGAAAGAGAGAAATTCTTACAAAATTCGTTCAGAGGCTGTGATGCAACCTGGATTGACCATATCTAGACCCACAGTTGGATGAGACATAAGGGTGGACACTCTTGGGGTTGAGAGGTTGGGTGAGCAAACGCAGACCCTTTAAAGTAATACTGCCTGGTACCCATCCCATGGGTCCCAAATCTCCAGGTTCAAGGGCATCTTCCTACATCGAAAACATGCATGAGAAACCCAGAAACACCGTGTGATTTTGAAAGCTTTCTAAAACGCACCTCATTTCTCATCTCCTTGTGCTCGGGTTCGCCATTCCAGCTACTTTACTAGCAATCTCTCTACTTGGAGAATCAGCACCTTTAACCTCCTGTTCCCTACAGGTTGCAATTTGTCCTGAGGATGAACGGAAGAGGGTCAAGCAAGGAGAGACTAGATCTAGGTGTTGGGACAGGCACAGGTCACTCTATTTTCCCATCAGGAAGAAGAATTAACCACAGGCTCAGCCTGCCGCCCAGAAGCAGATTAGGGCCTGAGGAAATCCCGCGCTCCTGCGGCCAGCTCCCAAAAAAGCGAGTTGAAAAATGGAGCCCAGGGACACTGCCATTCACAAACCCGCAGAGTTATAAATGATAACTCTCGTCCACAAATATATTGAGGGAAGGCAACGAAGAGGATTTGAAAGCAAGGCAGAATTGCAGGAAACAGGTTTCAGGAGGTAGATTCGAATCGCCTTTAAAGCACATGAAAAGTCGCAAAACGTCGACAATGATGCCCTTGGCGAAAAAGGGCGTATGCGTTTTTTCCTGAATATATTCAGGAAAAAACGCATACGCCCTTTTTGGCCAACCAAGCAACCTGGAAAGGCAAATCAGCGCTACAAAGAAGTCTCGCTTCCCATCGGTCAAAAGGGCCATGCTGCAGAAAGTGTCAAAACCAGAAATGCAGGACAGGCCATGGAGAAATGGCAGCCTTGCTACGCTGATGGGCGGGATGTAAATTGGCAACAGCCACTCTGGAGAAGTATACGGTGTGTCCTGAAACATCGAAAAAACACAGCTCAGGGAGCATAGGGCACGTCCACTCATGGGCGTATAAATTGGGAAAACTAAAAATCAGCAAGACACAGGCACCCCAAAGTTTAGGGCTGCTCTGTTGACAAGAACCTCCACTTCATGACACCTTAAATATCCCAGGAAAGAGAAAAATGGATAAAGAAGTTGTGGTCCTTATGTACAATGGAATATCACTCAGACATGAAATCAATGTCATAAGGCTAGTAGAAGCAAGATGAGTGGAGTTAGGTATGACAATTCTAAGTGAAATAAGTCACACAGAAAAAGACCCTTATCATAAGCTATCACTTATAGAGGGAATGTAAAAACCGCTACACTTGAACTGAATTACAAAACAGAACAGAGTCTCACGTTTAGAAAACACACTATGGTTGCTTAACGGGAAAGGTGAGGTGGGGTGATGCATAAAACAAGGTTTTCAAATTCGCTCAGATACCGTTCCATACACCCAATATGTAATAGACAAGACCTACTCCTTGCTCAGTGAACTGGACTCAACACCCCCTATTCACCGCAGAAGAATATATGTGACTAGTAAGAATCTTAAAACCTATGTATTGATATCTGTCTGGAAGTGAGTCCAGTGGGTGTAAAGCCGCATAAACACAGCCGTGAAAAGCAGCTAAACCCCATTATAAAAATAAATTACTTTTAAAAACCTGTAAAACAAAGACAGTGAAAGAGAGAAATTCTTACATAATTCGTTCAGGGGCTGTGATGCAACCTGGATTGACCATATCTAGACCCACAGCTGGATGAGACATAAGGGTGGACACTCTTGGGGCTGAGAGGTTGGGTGAGTTTGGGTGAGCAAACGCACAACCTTTAAAGTAGTGCTGCGTGGTACCCATCCCATGGGTCCCAAATCTCCAGGTTCAAGGGCATCTTCCTACATCGAAATCATGCATGAGAAACCCAGAAGAAGGTACACAATGTGATTTTGAAAGGTTTCTAAAACGCACCTCATTTCTCATCTCCTTGTGCACGGGTTCACACTTCCAGCTACTTTACTAGCAATCTCCCTAATTGGAGAATCAGCACCTTTAACCTCCTGTTCCCTACAGGTTGCAATTTGTCCTGACGATGAACGGGAAGAGGGGCAACCAATGAGAGACTAGATCTAGGTGTTGGGACAGGCACAGGTCACTCTATTTTCCCATCAGGAAGAAGAATTAACCATAGGCTCAGCCTGCCGCCCAGAAGCAGAATAGGGCCTGAGGCAATCCCGCGCTCTTATGGCCACCTCCAAAAAAAGGGAGTTGAAAAATGGAGCCCAGGGACACTGCCATTCACAAACCCGCAGAGTTATAAATGATAACTCTCGTCCACAAATATATTGAGGGAAGGCAACGAAGAGGATTTGAAAGCAAGGCAGAATTGCAGGAAACAGGTTTCAGGAGGTAGATTCGAATCGCCTTTAAAGCACATGAAAAGTGGCAAAACGTCGACAATGATGCCCTTGGCCAAAAAGGGCGTATGCGTTTTTTCCTGAATATATTCAGGAAAAAACGCATACGCCCTTTTTGGCCAACCAAGCAACCTGGAAAGGCAGATCAGCGCTACAAATTAGTCTAGCTTCCCATCGGTCAAAAGGGCCATGCTGCAAAAAGTGTCAAAACCAGAAATGCAGGACAGGCCATGGAGAAATGGCAGCCTTGCTACGCTGATGGGCGGGATGTAAATTGCCAACAGCCACTCTGGAGAAGTGTACGGTGTGTCCTGAAACATCTAAAACACACAGCTTAGGGAGCATAGGGCACGTCCACTCATGGGCGTATAAATTGGGAAAACTAAAAATCAGCAAGACACAGGCACCCCAAAGTTTAGGGTTGCTCTGTTGACAAGAACCTCCACTTCATGACACCTTAAATATCCCAGGAAAGAGAAAAATGGATAAAGAAGTTGTGGTCCTTATGTACAATGGAATATCACTCAGACATGAAATCAATGTCATAAGGCTAGAAGAAGCAAGATGAGTGGACTTAGGTACGACGATTCTAAGTGAAATAAGTCACACAGAAAAAGACACTTATCATAAGCTATCACTTATAGAGGGAATGTAAAAACCGCTACACTTGAACTGAATTACAAAACAGAACAGAGTCACACGTTTAGAAAACACACTATGGCTGCTTAACGGGAAAGGTGAGGTGGGGTGATGCATAAAACAAGGGTTTCAAATTGGCTCAGATACCGTTCCATACACCCAATATGTAATAGAAAAGACCGACTCCTTGCTCAGTGAACTGGACTCAACACCCCCTATTCACCGCACAAGAATATATGTGACTAGTAAGAATCTTAAAACCTATGTATTGATATCTGTCTGGAAGTGAGTCAAGTGGGTGTAAAGCTGCATAAACACAGCCGTGAAAAGCAGCTAAACCCCATTATAAAAATAAATTACTTTTAAAAACCCGTAAAACAAAGACAGTGAAAGAGAGAGAAATTCTTACAAAATTCGTTCAGGGGCTGTGATGCAACCTGGATTGACCATATCTAGACACACAGCTGGATGATAACATAAGGGTGGACACTCTTGGGGTTGAGAGGTTGGGTGAGCAATCGCATACCCTTGAAAGTAATACTGCGTGGTACCCATCCCATGGGTCCCAAATCTCCAGGTTCAAGGGCATCTTCCTACATCGAAAACATGCATGAGAACCCCAGAAGGTGGTACACCGTGTGATTTTGAAAGGTTTCTAATACGCACCTCATTTCTCATCTCCTTGTGCTCGGGTTCGGCTTTCCAGCTACTTTACTAGCAATCTCCTTACTTGGAGAATCAGCACCTTTAACCTCCTGTTCTGTACAGGTTGCAATTTGTCCTGAGGGTGAAAGGGAAGAGGGGCAACCAATGAGAGACTAGATCTAGGTGTTGGGACAGGCACAGGTCACTCTATTTTCCCATCAGGAAGAAGAATTAACCACAGGCTCAGCCTGCCCCCCGGAACCAGAATAGGGCCTGAGGCAATCCCGTGCTTTTGCGGCCAGCTCCCAAAAAAGACAGTTGAAAAATGGAGCTCGGGGGCACTGCCTTTCACAAACCCGCTGAGTTATAAATGATAACTCTCGTCCACAAATATATTGAGGGAAGGCAACGAAGAGGATTTGAAAGAAAGGCAGAATTGCAGGAAACAGGTTTCAGGAGGTAGATTCGAATCGCCTTTAAAGCACATGAAAAGTGGCAAAACGCCGACAATGATGCCCTTGGCCAAAAAGGGCGTATGCGTTTTTTCCTGAATATATTCAGGAAAAAACGCATACGCCCTTTTTGGCCATACAAGCAACCTGGAAATGCAAATCAGCGCTACAAAGAAGTCTCGCTTCCCATCGGTCAAAAGGGTCATGCTGCAAAAAGTGTCAAAACCAGAAATGCAGGACAGGCCATGGAGAAATGGCAGCCTTGCTACGCTGATGGGCGGGATGTAAATTGCCAACAGCCGCTCTGGAGAAGTGTACTGTGTGTCCTGAAACATTGAAAAAACACAGCTTAGGGAGCATAGGGCACGTCCACTCATGGGCGTATAAATTGGGAAAACTAAAAATCAGCAAGACACAGGCACCCCAAAGTTTAGCGCTGCTCTGTTGACAGGAACCTCCACTTCATGACACCTTAAATATCCCAGGAAAGAGAAAAATGGATAAAGAAGTTGTGGTCCTTATGTACAATGGAATATCACTCAGACATGAAATCAATGTCATAAGGCTAGAAGAAGCAAGATGAGTGGATTTAGGTACGACGATTCTAAGTGAAATAAGTCACACAGAAAAAGACACTTATCATAAGCTATCACTTATAGAGGGAATGTAAAAACCGCTACACTTGAACTGAATTACAAAACAGAACAGAGTCACACGTTTAGAAAACACACTATGGCTGCTTAACGGGAAAGGTGAGGTGGGGTGATGCATAAAACAAGGGTTTCAAATTCGCTCAGATACCGTTCCATACACCCAATATGAAATAGACAAGACCTACTCCTTGCTCAGTGAACTGGACTCAACACCCCCTATTCACCGCAGAAGAATATATGTGACTAGTAAGAATCTTAAAACCTATGTATTCATATCTGTCTGGAAGTGAGTCAAGTGGGTGTAAAGCCGCATAAACACACCCGTGAAAAGCAGCTAAACCCCATTATAAAAATAAATTCCTTTTAAAAACCCTTAAAATAAAGACAGTGAAAGAGAGAAATTCTTATAAAATTCGTTCAGAGGCTGTGATGCAACCTATATTGGCCATATCTAGACACACAGCTGGATGAGACATAAGGGTGGACACTCTTGGGGTTGAGAGGTTGGGTGAGGTTGGGTGAGCAAACGCAGACCCTTTAAATTAATACTGCGTGGTACCCATCCCATGGGTCCCAAATCTCCAGGTTCAAGGGCATATTCCTACATCGAAAACATGCATGAGAAACCCAGAAGATGGTACACCGTGTGATTTTGAAAGGTTTCTAATACGCACCTCATTTCTCATCTCCTTGTGCTCGGGTTCGCCTTTCCAGCTACTTTACTAGCAATCTCCCTACTTGGAGAATCAGCACCTTTAAGCTCCTGTTCCCTACAGGTTGCAATTTGTCCTGAGCATGAACGGGAAGTGGGGCAACCAATGAGACACTAGATCTAGGTGTTGGGACAGGCACAGGTCACTCTATTTTCCCATCAGGAAGAAGAATTAACCACAGGCTCAGCCTGCCGCCCAGAAGAAGAATAGGGCCTGAGGCAATCCCGCGCTTTTGTGGCCAACTCCCAAAAAAGCCAGTTGAAAAATGGAGCTCAGGGACAGTGCCATTCACAAACCCGCAGAGCTATAAATGATAACTCTCGTCCACAAATATATTGAGGGAAGGCAACGAAGAGGATTTGAAAGCAAGGCAGAATTGCAGGAAACAGGTTTCAGGAGGTAGATTCGAATCGCCTTTAAAGCACATGAAAAGTGGGAAAACGTCGACAGTGATGTCCTTGGCCAAAAAGGGCGTATGCGTTTTTTCCTGAATATATTCAGGAAAAAACGCATACGCCCTTTTTGGCCAACCAAGCAACCTGGAAAGGCAAATCAGCGCTACAAAGTAGTCTCGCTTCCCATCGGTCAAAAGGGCCATGCTGCAAAAAGTGTCAAAACCAGAAATGCAGGACAGGCCATAGAGAAATGGCAGCCTTGCTACGCTGACGGGTGGGATATAAATTGCCAACAGCCACTCTGGAGAAGTGTACGGTGTGTCCTGAAACATCTAAAACACACAGCTTAGGGAGCATAGGGCACGTCCACTCATGGGCGTATAAATTGGGAAAACTAAAAATCAGCAAGACACAGGCACCCCAAAGTTTAGGGCTGCTCTGTTGACAAGAACCTCCACTTCATGACACCTTAAATATCCCAGGAAAGAGAAAAATGGATAAAGAAGTCATGGTCCTTATGTACAATGGAATATCACTCAGACATGAAATCAATGTCATAAGGCTAGTAGAAGCAAGATGAGTGGATTTAGGTACGACGATTCTAAGTGAAATAAGTCACACAGAAAAAGACACTTATCATAAGCTATCACTTATAGAGGGAATGTAAAAACCGCTACACTTGAACTGAATTACAAAACAGAACAGAGTCACTCGTTTAGAAAACACACTATGGCAGCTTTACGGGAAAGATGAGGTGCACTGATGCATAAAACAAGGGTTTCAAATTCGCTCAGATACCGTTCCATACACCCAATATGTAATAGAAAAGACCGACTCCTTGCTCAGTGAACTGGACTCAACACCCCCTATTCACCGCAAAAGAATATATGTGACTAGTAAGAATCTTAAAACCTATGTATTGATATCTGTCTGGAAGTGAGTCAAGTTGGTGTAAAGCCGCATAAACACACCCGTGAAAAGCAGCTAAACCCCATTATAAAAATAAATTACTTTTAAAAACCCGTAAAACAAAGACAGTGAAAGAGAGAGAAATTCTTACAAAATTCGTTCAGAGGCTGTGATGCAACCTGGATTGACCATATCTAGACCCACAGCTGGATGAGACATAAGGGTGGACACACTTGGGGCTGAGAGGTTGGGTGAGGTTGGGTGAGCAAACACAGAACCTTTAAAGTAATACTGCCTGGTACCCATCCCATGGGTCCCAAATCTCCAGGTTCAAGGGCATCTTCCTACATCGAAAACATGCATGAGAAACCCAGAAGATGGTACACCGTGTGATTTTGAAAGGTTTCTAAAACGCACCTCATTTCTCATCTCCTTGTGTTCGGGTTCGCCATTCCAGCTACTTTACTAGCAATCTCCCTACTTGGAGAATCAGCACCTTTAACCTCCTGTTCCGTACAGGTTGCAACTTGTCCTGAGGATGAAAGGGAAGAGGGGCAACCAATGAGAGACTAGATCTAGGTGTTGGGACAGGCACAGGTCACTCTATTTTCCCATCAGGAAAAAGAATTAACCACAGGCTCAGCCTACCGCCGGGAACCAGAATAGGGCCTTAGGCAATCCCGTGCGTTTGCGGCCAGCTCCCAAAAAAGACAGTTGAAAAATGGAGCTCAGGGGCACTGCAATTCACAAACCTGCTGAGTTATAAATGATAACTCTCGTCCACAAATATATTGAGGGAAGGCAACGAAGAGGATTTGAAAGCAAGGCAGAATTGCACGAAACAGATTTCAGGAGGTAGATTCGAATCGCCTTTAAAGCATATGAAAGGTGGCAAAACGTCGACAATGATGACCTTGGCCAAAAAGAGCGTATGCGTTTTTTCCTGAATATATTCAGGAAAAAACGCATACGCTCTTTTTGGCCAACCAAGCAACCTGGAAAGGCAAATCAGCGCTACAAAGAAGTCTCGCTTCCCATCGGTCAAAAGGGCCATGCTGCAAAAATTTTCAAAACCAGAAAGGCAGGACAGGCCATGGAGAAATGGCAGCCTTGCTACGCTGATGGGAGGGATGTAAATTGCCAACAGCCACACTGGAGAAGTGTACGGTGTGTCCTGAAACATCGAAAAAACACAGCTTAGGGAGCATAGGGCACGTCCACTCATGGGCGTATAAATTGGGAAAACTAAAAATCAGCAAGACACAGGCACCCCAATGATTAGGGCTGCTCTGTTGACAAGAACCTCCACTTCATGACACCTTAAATATCCCAGGAAAGAGAAAAATGGATAAAGAAGTTGTGGTCTTTATGTACAATGGAATATCACTCAGACATGAAATAAATGTCATAAGGCTAGTAGAAGCAAGATGAGTGGATTTAGGAACGACGATTCTAAGTGAAATAAGTCACACAGAAAAAGACACTTATCATAAGCTATCACTTATAGAGGGAATGTAAAAACCACTACACTTGAACTGAATTACAAAACAGAAGAGAGTCACACGTTTAGAAAACACACTATGGCTGCTTAACGGGAAAGGTGAGGTGGGGTGATGCATAAAACAAGGGTTTCAAATTCGCTGAGATACCGATCCATACACCCAATATGTAATAGACAAGACCTACTCCTTGCTCAGTGAACTGGACACAACACCCCCTATTCACCGCACAAGAATATATCTGACTAGTAAGAATCGTAAAACCTATGTATTGATATCTCTCTGGAAGTGAGTCAAGTGGGTGTAAAGCCGCATAAACACAGCCGTGAAAGGCAGCTAAACCCCATTATAAAAATAAATTACTTTTAAAAGCCCGTAAAACAAAGACAGTGAAAGAGAGAGAAATTCTTACATAATTCGTTCAGGGGCTGTGATGCAACCTGGATTGACCATATCTAGACCCACAGCTGGATGAGACATAGGGGTGGACAATCTTGGGGCTGAGAGGTTGGGTGAGGTTGGGTGAGCAAACGCAGACCGTTTAAAGTAATACTGCGTGGTACCCATCCCATGGGTCCCAAATCTCCAGGTTCAAGGGCATTTTCCTACATCGAAAACATGCATGAGAACCCAGAAGAAGGTACACCATGTGATTTTGAAAGATTTCTAAAACGCACCTCATTTCTCATCTCCTTGTGCTCGGGTTCGCAATTCCAGCTACTTTATTAGCAATCTCCCTACTTGGAGAATCAGCACCTTTAACCTCCTGTTCCCTACAGGTTGCAATTTGTCCTGAGGATGAACGGGAAGCGGGGCAACCAATGAGAGACTAGATCTAGGTGTTGGGACAGGCACAGGTCACTCTATTTTCCCATCAGGAAGAAGAATTAACCACAGGCTCAGCCTTCCGCCCGGAAGCAGAATAGGGCCTGAGGCAATCCCGCGCTCTTGTGGCCAGCTCCCAAAAAAGCGAGTTGAAAAATGGAGCCCAGGGACACTGCCATTCACAAACCCGCAGAGTTATAAATGATAACTCTCGTTCACAAATATATTGAGGGTAGGCAACGAAGAGGGTTTGAAAGCAAGGCAGAATTGCAGGAAACAGGTTTCAGGAGGTAGATTCGAATCGCCTTTAAAGCACATGAAAAGTGGCAAAACTTCGACAATGATGCCCTTGGCCAAAAAGGGCGTATGCGTTTTTTCCTGAATATATTCAGGAAAAAACGCATACGCCCTTTTTGGCCAACCAAGCAACCTGGAAAGGCAAATCAGCGCTACAAAGAAGTCTCGCTTCCCATCGGTCAAAAGCTCCATGCTGCAAAAAGTGTCAAAACCAGAAATGCAGGACAGGCCATGGAGAAATGGCAGCCTTGCTACGCTGATGGGCGGGATGTAAATTGCCAACAGCCACTCTGGAGAAGTGTACGGTTTGTCCTGAAACATCGAAAAAGCACAGCTTATGGAGCATAGGGCACGTCCACTCATGGGCGTATAAATTGGGAAAATTAAAAATCAGCAAGACACAGGCACCCCAAAGTTTAGGGCTGCTCTGTTGACAAGAACCTCCACTTCATGACACCTTAAATATCCCAGGAAAGAGAAAAATGGATAAAGAAGTTGTGGTCCTTATGTACAACGGAATATCACTCAGACATGAAATCAATGTCATAAGGCTAGTAGAAGCAAGATGAGTGGATATAGGTACGACGATTCTAAGTGAAATAAGTCACACAGAAAAAGACACTTATCATAAGCTATCACTTATAGAGGGAATGTAAAAACCGCTACACTTGAAATGAATTACAAAACAGAACTGAGTCACACGTTTAGAAAACACACTATGGCTGCTTAACGGGAAAGGTGAGGTGGGGTGATGCATAAAACAAGGGTTTCAAATTCGCTCAGATACCGTTCCATACACCCAATATGTAATAGACAAAACCTACTCCTTGCTCAGTGAACTGGACTCAACACCCCCTATTCACCACACAAGAATATATCTGACTAGTAAGAATCTTAAAACCTATGTATTGGTATCTGTCTGGAAGTGAGTCAAGTGGGTGTAAAGCCGCATAAACACAGCCGTGAAAAGCAGGTAAACCCCATTATAAAAATAAATTACTTTTAAAAACCCGTAAAACAAAGACAGTGAAAGAGAGAGAAATTCTTACAAAATTCGTTCAGGGGCTGTGATGCAACCTGGATTGATCATATCTAGACCCACAGCTGGATGAGACATAAGGGTGGACACACTTGGGGCTGAGAGGTTGGGTGAGGTTGGGTGAGCAAACACAGACCCTTTAAAGTAATACTGCCTGGTACCCATCCCATGGGTCCCAAATCTCCAGGTTCAAGGGCATATTCCTACATCGAAAACATGCATGAGAAACCCAGAAGGTGGTACACCGTGTGATTTTGGAAGGTTTCTAAAACGCACCTCATTTCTCATCTCCTTGTGCTCGGGTTCGCCATTCCAGGTACTTTACTAGCAATCTCCCTACTTGGAGAATCAGCACCTTTAAGCTCCTGTTCCCTACAGGTTGCAATTTGTCCTGAGCATGAACGGGAAGTGGGGCAACCAATGAGACACTAGATCTAGGTGTTGGGACAGGCACAGGTCACTCTATTTTCCCATCAGGAAGAAGAATTAACCACAGGCTCAGCCTGCCGCCCAGAAGAAGAATAGGGCCTGAGGCAATCCCGCGCTTTTGTGGCCAACTCCCAAAAAAGCCAGTTGAAAAATGGAGCTCAGGGACAGTGCCATTCACAAACCCGCAGAGCTATAAATGATAACTCTCGTCCACAAATATATTGAGGGAAGGCAACGAAGAGGATTTGAAAGCAAGGCAGAATTGCAGGAAACAGGTTTCAGGAGGTAGATTCGAATCGCCTTTAAAGCACATGAAAAGTGGGAAAACGTCGACAGTGATGTCCTTGGCCAAAAAGGGCGTATGCGTTTTTTCCTGAATATATTCAGGAAAAAACGCATACGCCCTTTTTGGCCAACCAAGCAACCTGGAAAGGCAAATCAGCGCTACAAAGTAGTCTCGCTTCCCATCGGTCAAAAGGGCCATGCTGCAGAAAGTGTCAAAACCAGAAATGCAGGACAGGCCATAGAGAAATGGCAGCCTTGCTACGCTGATGGGTGGGATATAAATTGCCAACAGCCACTCTGGAGAAGTGTACGGTGTGTCCTGAAACATCTAAAACACACAGCTTAGGGAGCATAGGGCACGTCCACTCATGGGCGTATAAATTGGGAAAACTAAAAATCAGCAAGACACAGGCACCCCAAAGTTTAGGGCTGCTCTGTTGACAAGAACCTCCACTTCATGACACCTTAAATATCCCAGGAAAGAGAAAAATGGATAAAGAAGTCATGGTCCTTATGTACAATGGAATATCACTCAGACATGAAATCAATGTCATAAGGCTAGTAGAAGCAAGATGAGTGGATTTAGGTACGACGATTCTAAGTGAAATAAGTCACACAGAAAAAGACACTTATCATAAGCTATCACTTATAGAGGGAATGTAAAAACCGCTACACTTGAACTGAATTACAAAACAGAACAGAGTCACTCGTTTAGAAAACACACTATGGCAGCTTTACGGGAAAGATGAGGTGCACTGATGCATAAAACAAGGGTTTCAAATTCGCTCAGATACCGTTCCATACACCCAATATGTAATAGAAAAGACCGACTCCTTGCTCAGTGAACTGGACTCAACACCCCCTATTCACCGCAAAAGAATATATGTGACTAGTAAGAATCTTAAAACCTATGTATTGATATCTGTCTGGAAGTGAGTCAAGTTGGTGTAAAGCCGCATAAACACACCCGTGAAAAGCAGCTAAACCCCATTATAAAAATAAATTACTTTTAAAAACCCGTAAAACAAAGACAGTGAAAGAGAGAGAAATTCTTACAAAATTCGTTCAGAGGCTGTGATGCAACCTGGATTGACCATATCTAGACCCACAGCTGGATGAGACATAAGGGTGGACACACTTGGGGCTGAGAGGTTGGGTGAGGTTGGGTGAGCAAACACAGAACCTTTAAAGTAATACTGCCTTGTACCCATCCCATGGGTCCCAAATCTCCAGGTTCAAGGGCATCTTCCTACATCGAAAACATGCATGAGAAACCCAGAAGATGGTACACCGTGTGATTTTGAAAGGTTTCTAAAACGCACCACATTTCTCATCTCCTTGTGTTCGGGTTCGCCATTCCAGCTACTTTACTAGCAATCTCCCTACTTGGAGAATCAGCACCTTTAACCTCCTGTTCCGTACAGGTTGCAACTTGTCCTGAGGATGAAAGGGAAGAGGGGCAACCAATGAGAGACTAGATCTAGGTGTTGGGACAGGCACAGGTCACTCTATTTTCCCATCAGGAAAAAGAATTAACCACAGGCTCAGCCTACCGCCGGGAACCAGAATAGGGCCTTAGGCAATCCCGTGCGTTTGCGGCCAGCTCCCAAAAAAGACAGTTGAAAAATGGAGCTCAGGGGCACTGCAATTCACAAACCTGCTGAGTTATAAATGATAACTCTCGTCCACAAATATATTGAGGGAAGGCAACGAAGAGGATTTGAAAGCAAGGCAGAATTGCACGAAACAGATTTCAGGAGGTAGATTCGAATCGCCTTTAAAGCATATGAAAGGTGGCAAAACGTCGACAATGATGACCTTGGCCAAAAAGAGCGTATGCGTTTTTTCCTGAATATATTCAGGAAAAAACGCATACGCCCTTTTTGGCCAACCAAGCAACCTGGAAAGGCAAATCAGCGCTACAAAGAAGTCTCGCTTCCCATCGGTCAAAAGGGCCATGCTGCAAAAATTTTCAAAACCAGAAAGGCAGGACAGGCCATGGAGAAATGGCAGCCTTGCTACGCTGATGGGAGGGATGTAAATTGCCAACAGCCACACTGGAGAAGTGTACGGTGTGTCCTGAAACATCGAAAAAACACAGCTTAGGGAGCATAGGGCACGTCCACTCATGGGCGTATAAATTGGGAAAACTAAAAATCAGCAAGACACAGGCACCCCAATGATTAGGGCTGCTCTGTTGACAAGAACCTCCACTTCATGACACCTTAAATATCCCAGGAAAGAGAAAAATGGATAAAGAAGTTGTGGTCTTTATGTACAATGGAATATCACTCAGACATGAAATAAATGTCATAAGGCTAGTAGAAGCAAGATGAGTGGATTTAGGAACGACGATTCTAAGTGAAATAAGTCACACAGAAAAAGACACTTATCATAAGCTATCACTTATAGAGGGAATGTAAAAACCACTACACTTGAACTGAATTACAAAACAGAAGAGAGTCACACGTTTAGAAAACACACTATGGCTGCTTAACGGGAAAGGTGAGGTGGGGTGATGCATAAAACAAGGGTTTCAAATTCGCTGAGATACCGATCCATACACCCAATATGTAATAGACAAGACCTACTCCTTGCTCAGTGAACTGGACACAACACCCCCTATTCACCGCACAAGAATATATCTGACTAGTAAGAATCGTAAAACCTATGTATTGATATCTCTCTGGAAGTGAGTCAAGTGGGTGTAAAGCCGCATAAACACAGCCGTGAAAGGCAGCTAAACCCCATTATAAAAATAAATTACTTTTAAAAACCCGTAAAACAAAGACAGTGAAAGAGAGAGAAATTCTTACATAATTCGTTCAGGGGCTGTGATGCAACCTGGATTGACCATATCTAGACCCACAGCTGGATGAGACATAAGGGTGGACAATCTTGGGGCTGAGAGGTTGGGTGAGGTTGGGTGAGCAAACGCAGACCGTTTAAAGTAATACTGCGTGGTACCCATCCCATGGGTCCCAAATCTCCAGGTTCAAGGGCATTTTCCTACATCGAAAACATGCATGAGAACCCAGAAGAAGGTACACCATGTGATTTTGAAAGATTTCTAAAACGCACCTCATTTCTCATCTCCTTGTGCTCGGGTTCGCAATTCCAGCTACTTTATTAGCAATCTCCCTACTTGGAGAATCAGCACCTTTAACCTCCTGTTCCCTACAGGTTGCAATTTGTCCTGAGGATGAACGGGAAGCGGGGCAACCAATGAGAGACTAGATCTAGGTGTTGGGACAGGCACAGGTCACTCTATTTTCCCATCAGGAAGAAGAATTAACCACAGGCTCAGCCTTCCGCCCGGAAGCAGAATAGGGCCTGAGGCAATCCCGCGCTCTTGTGGCCAGCTCCCAAAAAAGCGAGTTGAAAAATGGAGCCCAGGGACACTGCCATTCACAAACCCGCAGAGTTATAAATGATAACTCTCGTTCACAAATATATTGAGGGTAGGCAACGAAGAGGGTTTGAAAGCAAGGCAGAATTGCAGGAAACAGGTTTCAGGAGGTAGATTCGAATCGCCTTTAAAGCACATGAAAAGTGGCAAAACTTCGACAATGATGCCCTTGGCCAAAAAGGGCGTATGCGTTTTTTCCTGAATATATTCAGGAAAAAACGCATACGCCCTTTTTGGCCAACCAAGCAACCTGGAAAGGCAAATCAGCGCTACAAAGAAGTCTCGCTTCCCATCGGTCAAAAGCTCCATGCTGCAAAAAGTGTCAAAACCAGAAATGCAGGACAGGCCATGGAGAAATGGCAGCCTTGCTACGCTGATGGGCGGGATGTAAATTGCCAACAGCCACTCTGGAGAAGTGTACGGTTTGTCCTGAAACATCGAAAAAGCACAGCTTATGGAGCATAGGGCACGTCCACTCATGGGCGTATAAATTGGGAAAATTAAAAATCAGCAAGACACAGGCACCCCAAAGTTTAGGGCTGCTCTGTTGACAAGAACCTCCACTTCATGACACCTTAAATATCCCAGGAAAGAGAAAAATGGATAAAGAAGTTGTGGTCCTTATGTACAACGGAATATCACTCAGACATGAAATCAATGTCATAAGGCTAGTAGAAGCAAGATGAGTGGATATAGGTACGACGATTCTAAGTGAAATAAGTCACACAGAAAAAGACACTTATCATAAGCTATCACTTATAGAGGGAATGTAAAAACCGCTACACTTGAAATGAATTACAAAACAGAACTGAGTCACACGTTTAGAAAACACACTATGGCTGCTTAACGGGAAAGGTGAGGTGGGGTGATGCATAAAACAAGGGTTTCAAATTCGCTCAGATACCGTTCCATACACCCAATATGTAATAGACAAAACCTACTCCTTGCTCAGTGAACTGGACTCAACACCCCCTATTCACCACACAAGAATATATCTGACTAGTAAGAATCTTAAAACCTATGTATTGGTATCTGTCTGGAAGTGAGTCAAGTGGGTGTAAAGCCGCATAAACACAGCCGTGAAAAGCAGGTAAACCCCATTATAAAAATAAATTACTTTTAAAAACCCGTAAAACAAAGACAGTGAAAGAGAGAGAAATTCTTCCAAAATTCGGTCAGGGGCTGGGATGCAACCTGGATTGACCATATCTAGACACACAGCTGGATGAGACATAAGGGTGGACACTCTTGGGGCTGAGAGTTTGGGTGAGGTTGGGTGAGCAAACGCACAACCTTTAAAGTAATACTGTGTGGTACGCCTCCCATGGGTCCCAAATCTCCAGGTTCAAGGGCATCTTCCTACATCGAAAACATACATGAGAAACCCAGAAGATGGTACACCGTGTGATTTTGAAAGGTTTCTAAAAGGCACCTCATTTCTCATCTCCTTGTGCTCGGGTTCGCCATTCCAGGTACTTTACTAGCAATCTCCCTACTTGGAGAATCAGCACCTTTAACCTCCTGTTCCCTACAGGTTGCAATTTGTCCTGAGGATGAACGGGAAGAGGGGCAACCAATGAGAGACTAGATCTAGGTGTTGGGACAGGCACAGGTCACTCTATTTTCCCATCAGGAAGAAGAATTAACCACAGGCTCAGCCTGCCGCCCAGAAGCAGAATAGGGCCTGAGGCAATCGAGCGCCCTTGCAGCCAGCTCCCAAAAAAGCGAGTTGAAAAATGGAGCCCAGGTACACTGCCATTCACAAACCCGCAGAGTTATAAATGATAACTCTCGTCCACAAATATATTGAGGGAAGGCAACGAAGAGGATTTGAAAGCAAGGCAGAATTGCAGGAAACAGGTTTCAGGAGGTAGATTCGAATCGCCTTTAAAGCACATGAAAAGTCGCAAATCTTCGACAATGATGCCCTTGGCCAAAAAGGGCGTATGCGTTGTTTCCTGAATATATTCAGGAAAAAAACGCATACGCCCTTTTTGGCCAACCAAGCAACCTGGAAAGGCAAATCAGCTCTACAAAGAAGTCTCGCTTCCCATCGGTCAAAAGGGCCATGCTGCAAAAAGTGTCAAAACCAGAAATGCAGGACAGGCCATAGAGAAATGGCAGCCTTGCTACGCTGATGGGCGGGATGTAAATTGCCAACAGCCACTCTGGAGAAGTGTACGGTGTGTCCTGAAACATCTAAAACACACAGCTTAGGGAGCATAGGGCACGTCCACTCATGGGCGTATAAATTGGGAAAACTAAAAATCAGCAAGACACAGGCACCCCAAAGTTTAGGGCTGCTCTGTTGACAAGAACCTCCACTTCATGACACCTTAAATATCCCAGGAAAGAGAAAAATGGATAAAGAAGTTGTGGTCCTTATGTACAATGGAATATCACTCAGACATGAAATCAATGTCATAAGGCTAGAAGAAGCAAGATGAGTGGATTTAGGTACGACGATTCTAAGTGAAATAAGTCACACAGAAAAAGACACTTATCATAAGCTCTCACTTATAGAGGGAATGTAAAAACCGCTACACTTGAACTGAATTACAAAACAGAACAGAGTCACACCTTTAGAAAACGCACTATGGCTGCTTAACGGGAAAGGTGAGGTGGGGTGATGCATAAAACAAGGGTTTCAAATTCGCTCAGATACCGTTCCATACACCCAATATGTAATAGACAAGACCTACTCCTTGCTCAGTGAACTGGACTCAACACCCCCTATTCACCACACAAGAATATATCTGACTAGTAAGAATCTTAAAACCTATGTATTGATATCTCTCTGGAAGTGAGTCAAGTGGGTGTAAAGGCGCATAAACACAGCCGTGAAAAGCAGCTAAACCCCATTATAAAAATAAATTACTTTTAAAAACCCGTAAAACAAAGACAGTGAAAGAGAGAGAAATTCTTACAAAATTCGTTCAGGGGCTGTGATGCAACCTGGATTGACCATATCTAGACCCACAGGTGGATGAGACATATGGGTGGACACTCTTGGGGTTGAGAGGTTGGGTGAGGTTGGGTGAGCAAACGCACAACCTTTAAAGTAATACTGCGTGGTACGCATCCCATGGGTCCCAAATCTCCAGGTTCAAGGGCATCTTCCTACATCGAAAACATACATGAGAAACCCAGAAGATGGTACACCGTGTGATTTTGAAAGGTTTCTAAAGGCACCTCATTTCTCATCTCCTTGTGCTCGGGTTCGCCATTCCAGGTACTTTACTAGCAATCTCCCTACTTGGAGAATCAGCACCTTTAACCTCCTGTTCCCTACAGGTTGCAATTTGTCCTGAGGATGAACGGGAAGAGGGGCAACCAATGAGAGACTAGATCTAGGTGTTGGGACAGGCACAGGTCACTCTATTTTCCCATCAGGAAGAAGAATTAACCACAGGCTCAGCCTGCCGCCCAGAAGCAGAATAGGGCCTGAGGCAATCCCGCGCTCTTAAGGCCAGCTCCCAAAAAAGCGAGTTGAAAAATGGAGCCCAGGTACACTGCCATTCACAAACCCGCAGAGTTATAAATGATAACTCTCGTCCACAAATATATTGAGGGAAGGCAACGAAGAGGATTTGAAAGCAAGGCAGAATTGCAGGAAACAGGTTTCAGGAGGTAGATTCGAATCGCCTTTAAAGCACATGAAAAGTCGCAAATCGTCGACAATGATGCCCTTGGCCAAAAAGGGCGTATGCGTTGTTTCCTGAATATATTCAGGAAAAAACGCATACGCCCTTTTTGGCCAACCAAGCAACCTGGAAAGGCAAATCAGCGCTACAAAGAAGTCTCGCTTCCCATCGGTCAAAAGGGCCATGCTGCAAAAAGTGTCAAAACCAGAAATGCAGGACAGGCCATAGAGAAATGGCAGCCTTGCTACGCTGATGGGCGGGATGTAAATTGCCAACAGCCACTCTGGAGAAGTGTACGGTGTGTCCTGAAACATCTAAAACACACAGCTTAGGGAGCATAGGGCACGTCCACTCATGGGCGTATAAATTGGGAAAACTAAAAATCAGCAAGACACAGGCACCCCAAAGTTTAGGGCTGCTCTGTTGACAAGAACCTCCACTTCATGACACCTTAAATATCCCAGGAAAGAGAAAAATGGATAAAGAAGTTGTGGTCCTTATGTACAATGGAATATCACTCAGACATGAAATCAATGTCATAAGGCTAGAAGAAGCAAGATGAGTGGATTTAGGTACGACGATTCTAAGTGAAATAAGTCACACAGAAAAAGACACTTATCATAAGCTATCACTTATAGAGGGAATGTAAAAACCGCTACACTTGAACTGAATTACAAAACAGAACAGAGTCACACCTTTAGAAAACACACTATGGCTGCTTAACGGGAAAGGTGAGGTGGGGTGATGCATAAAACAAGGGTTTCAAATTCGCTCAGATACCGTTCCATACACCCAATATGTAATAGAATAGACCGACTCCTTGCTCAGTGAACTGGACCCAACACCCCCTATTCACCGCACAAGAATATATCTGACTAGTAAGAATCTTAAAACCTATGTATTGATATCTGTCTGGAAGTGAGTCAAATGGGTGTAAAGCCGCATAAACACAGCCGTGAAAAGCAGCTAAACCCCATTATAAAAATAAATTACTTTTAAAAACCCGTAAAACATAGACAGTGAAAGAGAGAGAAATTCTTCCAAAATTCGGTCAGGGGCTGTGATGCAACCTGGATTGACCATATCTAGACACACAGCTGGATGAGACATAACGGTGGACACTCTTGGGGCTGAGAGGTTGGGTGAGGTTGGGTGAGCAAACGCACAACCTTTAAAGTAATACTGCGTGGTACGCATCCCATGGGTCCCAAATCTCCAGGTTCAAGGGCATCTTCCTACATCGAAAACATACATGAGAAACCCAGAAGATGGTACACCGTGTGATTTTGAAAGGTTTCTAAAAGGCACCTCATTTCTCATCTCCTTGTGCTCGGGTTCGCCATTCCAGGTACTTTACTAGCAATCTCCCTACTTGGAGAATCAGCACCTTTAACCTCCTGTTCCCTACAGGTTGCAATTTGTCCTGAGGATGAACGGGAAGAGGGGCAACCAATGAGAGACTAGATCTAGGTGTTGGGACAGGCACAGGTCACTCTATTTTCCCATCAGGAAGAAGAATTAACCACAGGCTCAGCCTGCCGCCCAGAAGCAGAATAGGGCCTGAGGCAATCCCGCACTCTTACGGCCAGCTCCCAAAAAAGCGAGTTGAAAAATGGAGCCCAGGGACACTGCCATTCACAAACCCGCAGACTTATAAATGATAACTCTCGTCCACAAATATATTGAGGGAAGGCAACGAAGAGGATTTGAAAGCAAGGCAGAATTGCAGGAAACAGGTTTCAGGAGGTAGATTCGAATCGCCTTTAAAGCACATGAAAAGTCGCAAAACGTCGACAATGATGCCCTTGGCCAAAAAGGGCGTATGCGTTTTTTCCTGAATATATTCAGGAAAAAACGCATACGCCCTTTTTGGCCAACCAAGCAACCTGGAAAGGCAAATCAGCGCTACAAAGTAGTCTCGCTTCCCATCGGTCAAAAGGGCCATGCTGCAAAAAGTGTCAAAACCGGAATTGCAGGACAGGCCATGGAGAAATGGCAGCCTTGCTACGCTGATGGGCGGGATGTAAATTGCCAACAGCCACTCTGGAGAAGTGTACGGTGTGTCCTGAAACATCGAAAAAACACAGCTTAGGGAGCATAGGGCACGTCCACTCATGGGCGTATAAATTGGGAAAACTAAAAATCAGCAAGACACAGGCACCCCAAAGTTTAGGGCTGCTCTGTTGACAAGAACCTCCACTTCATGACACCTTAAATATCCCAGGAAAGAGAAAAATGGATAAAGAAGTTGTGGTCCTTATGTACAATGGAATATCACTCAGACATGAAATCAATGTCATAAGGCTAGTAGAAGCAAGATGAGTGGACTTAGGTACGACGATTCTAAGTGAAATAAGTCACACAGAAAAAGACACTTATCATAAGCTATCACTTATAGAGGGAATGTAAAAACCGCTACACTTGAACTGAATTACAAAACAGAACAGAGTCACACGTTTACAAAACACACTATGGCTGCTTAACGGGAAAGGTGAGGTGGGGTGATGCATAAAACAAGGGTTTCAAATTCGCTCAGATACCGTTCCATACACCCAATATGTAATAGAAAAGACCGACTCCTTGCTCAGTGAACTGGACTCAACACCCCCTATTCACCGCACAAGAATATATGTGACTAGTAAGAATCGTAAAACCTATGTATTGATATCTGTCTGGAAGTGAGTCAAGTGGGTGTAAAGCCGCATAAACACAGCCGTGAAAAGCAGGTAAACCCCATTATAAAAATAAATTACTTTTAAAAACCCGTAAAACAAAGACAGTGAAAGAGAGAGAAATTCTTACAAAATAAGTTCAGGGGCTGTGATGCAACCTGGATTGATCATATCTAGACCCACAGCTGGATGAGACATAAGGGTGGACACACTTGGGGCTGAGAGGTTGGGTGAGGTTGGGTGAGCAAACACAGACCCTTTAAAGTAATACTGCCTGGTACCCATCCCATGGTTCCCAAATCTCCAGGTTCAAGGGCATATTCCTACATCGAAAACATGCATGAGAAACCCAGAAGGTGGTACACCGTGTGATTTTGAAAGGTTTCTAAAACGCACCTCATTTCTCATCTCCTTGTGCTCGGGTTCGCCATTCCAGGTACTTTACTAGCAATCTCCCTAGTTGGAGAATCAGCACCTTTAACCTTTTGTTCCCTACAGGTTGCAATTTGTCCTGAGGATGAACGGGAAGAGGGGCAACCAATGAGAGACTAGATCTAGGTGTTGGGACAGGCACAGGTCACTCTATTTTCCCATCAGGAAGAAGAATTAACCACAGGCTCAGCCTGCCGCCCAGAAGCAGAATAGGGCCTGAGGCAATCCCGCGCTCTTGTGGCCAGCTCCCAAAAAAGCGAGTTGAAAAATGGAGCCCAGGGACACTGCCATTCACAAAACCGCAGAGTTATAAATGATAACTCTCGTCCACAAATATATTGAGGGAAGGCAACGAAGAGGATTTGAAAGCAAGGCAGAATTGCAGGAAACAGGTTTCAGGAGGTAGATTCGAATCGCCTTTAAAGCACATGAAAAGTCGCAAAACGTCGACAATGATGCCCTTGGCCAAAAAGGGCGTATGCGTTTTTTCCTGAATATATTCAGGAAAAAACGCATACGCCCTTTTTGGCCAACCAAGCAACCTGGAAAGGCAAATCAGCGCTACAAAGAAGTCTCGCTTCCCATCGGTCAAAAGGGCCATGCTGCAGAAAGTGTCAAAACCAGAAATGCAGGACAGGCCATGGAGAAATGGCAGCCTTGCTACGCTGATGGGCGGGATGTAAATTGCCAACAGCCACTCTGGAGAAGTGTACGGTGTGTCCTGAAATATTGAAAAAACACAGCTTAGGGAGCATAGGGCACGTCCACTCATGGGCCTATAAATTGGGAAAACTAAAAATCAGCAAGACACAGGCACCCCAAAGTTTAGGGCTGCTCTGTTGACAAGAACCTCCACTTCATGACACCTTAAATATCCCAGGAAAGAGAAAAATGGATAAAGAAGTTGTGGTCCTTATGTACAAAGGAATATCACTCAGACATGAAATCAATGTCATAAGGTTAGAAGAAGCAAGATGAGTGGATTTAGGTACGACGATTCTAAGTGAAATAAGTCACACAGAAAAAGACACTTATCATAAGCTATCACTTATAGAGGGAATGTAAAAACCGCTACACTTGAACTGAATTACAAAACAGAACAGAGTCACACCTTTAGAAAACGCACTATGGCTGCTTATCGGGAAAGGTGAGGTGGGGTGATGCATAAAACAAGGGTTTCAAATTCGCTCAGATACCGTTCCATACACCCAATATGTAATAGACAAGACCTACTCCTTGCTCAGTGAACTGGACTCAACACCCCCTATTCACCACACAAGAATATATCTGACTAGTAAGAATCTTAAAACCTATGTATTGATATCTCTCTGGAAGTGAGTCAAGTGGGTGTAAAGGCGCATAAACACAGCCGTGAAAAGCAGCTAAACCCCATTATAAAAATAAATTACTTTAAAAACCCGTAAAACAAAGACAGTGAAAGAGAGAGAAATTCTTACAAAATTCGTTCAGGGGCTGTGATGCAACCTGGATTGACCATATCTAGACCCACAGCTGGATGAGACATATGGGTGGACACTCTTGGGGTTGAGAGGTTGGGTGACGTTGGGTGAGAAAACACAGACCCTTTAAAGTAATACTGCGTGGTACCCATCCCATGGGTCCCAAATCTCCAGGTTCAAGGGCATATTCCTACATCGAAAACATACATAAGAAACCCAGAAGGTGGTACACAGTGTGATTTTGAAAGGTTTCTAAAACGCACCTCATTTCTCATCTCCTTGTGCTCGGGTTCACCATTCCAGGTACTTTACTAGCAATCTCCCTACTTGGAGAATCAGCACCTTTAACCTCCTGTTCCCTACAGGTTGCAATTTGTCCTGAGGATGAACGGAAGAGGGGCAACCAATGAGAGACTAGATCTAGGTGTTGGGACAGGCACAGGTCACTCTATTTTCCCATCAGGAAGAAGAATTAACCACAGGCTCAGCCTGCCGCCCAGAAGCAGAATAGGGCCTGAGGCAAGGCCGCGCTCCTGCGGCCAGCTCCCAAAAAAGCGAGTTGAAAAATGGAGCCCAGGGACACTGCCTTTCACAAACCCGCAGAGTTATAAATGATAACTCTCGTCCACAAATATATTGAGGGAAGGCAACGAAGAGGATTTGAAAGCAAGGCAGAATTGCAGGAAACAGGTTTCAGGAGGTAGATTCGAATCGCCTTTAAAGCACATGAAAAGTCGCAAATCGTCGACAATGATGCCCTTGGCCAAAAAGGGCGTATGCGTTGTTTCCTGAATATATTCAGGAAACAACGCATACGCCCTTTTTGGCCAACCAAGCAACCTGGAAAGGCAAATCAGCGCTACAAAGAAGTCTCGCTTCCCATCGGTCAAAAGGGCCATGCTGCAAAAAGTGTCAAAACCAGAAATGCAGGACAGGCCATAGAGAAATGGCAGCCTTGCTACGCTGATGGGCGGGATGTAAATTGCCAACAGCCACTCTGGAGAAGTGTACGGTGTGTCCTGAAACATCTAAAACACACAGCTTAGGGAGCATAGGGCACATCCACTCATGGGCGTATAAATTGGGAAAACTAAAAATCAGCAAGACACAGGCACCCCAAAGTTTAGGGCTGCTCTGTTGACAAGAACCTCCACTTCATGACACCTTAAATATCCCAGGAAAGAGAAAAATGGATAAAGAAGTTGTGATCATTATGTACAATGGAATATCACTCAGACATGAAATCAATGTCATAAGGCTAGAAGAAGCAAGATGAGTGGATTTAGGTACGACGATTCTAAGTGAAATAAGTCACACAGAAAAAGACCCTTATCATAAGCTATCACTTATAGAGGGAATGTAAAAACCGCTACACTTGAACTGAATTACAAAACAGAACAGAGTCACACCTTTAGAAAACACACTATGGCTGCTTAACGGGAAAGGTGAGGTGGGGTGATGCATAAAACAAGGGTTTCAAATTCGCTCAGATACCGTTCCATACACCCAATATGTAATAGAAAAGACCGACTCCTTGCTCAGTGAACTGGACTCAACACCCCCTATTCACCGCACAAGAATATATGTGACCAGTAAGAATCTTAAAACCTATGTATTGATATCTGTCTGGAAGTGAGTCCAGTGGGTGTAAAGCCGCATAAACACAGCCGTGAAAAGCAGCTAAACCCCATTATGAAAATAAATTACTTTTAAAAACCCGTAAAACAAAGACAGTGTAAGAGAGAGAAATTCTTCCAAAATTCGGTCAGGGGCTGTGATGCAACCTGGATTGACCATATCTAGACACACAGCTGGATGAGACATAAGGGTGGACACTCTTGGGGCTGAGAGGTTGGGTGAGGTTGGGTGAGCAAACGCACAACCTTTAAAGTAATACTGCGTGGTACGCATCCCATGGGTCCCAAATCTCCAGGTTCAAGGTCATCTTCCTACATCGAAAACATACATGAGAAACCCAGAAGATGGTACACCGTGTGATTTTGAAAGGTTTCTAAAAGGCACCTCATTTCTCATCTCCTTGTGCTCGGGTTCGCCATTCCAGGTACTTTACTAGCAATCTCCCTACTTGGAGAATCAGCACCTTTAACCTCCTGTTCCCTACAGGTTGCAATTTGTCCTGAGGATGAACGGGAAGAGGGGCAACCAATGAGAGACTAGATCTAGGTGTTGGGACAGGCACAGGTCACTCTATTTTCCCATCAGGAAGAAGAATTAACCACAGGCTCAGCCTGCCGCCCAGAAGCAGAATAGGGCCTGAGGCAATCCCGCGCTCTTAAGGCCAGCTCCCAAAAAAGCGAGTTGAAAAATGGAGCCCAGGTACACTGCCATTCACAAACCCGCAGAGTTATAAATGATAACTCTCGTCCACAAATATATTGAGGGAAGGCAACGAAGAGGATTTGAAAGCAAGGCAGAATTGCAGGAAACAGGTTTCAGGAGGTAGATTCGAATCGCCTTTAAAGCACATGAAAAGTCGCAAATCGTCGACAATGATGCCCTTGGCCAAAAAGGGCGTATGCGTTGTTTCCTGAATATATTCAGGAAAAAACGCATACGCCCTTTTTGGCCAACCAAGCAACCTGGAAAGGCAAATCAGCGCTACAAAGAAGTCTCGCTTCCCATCGGTCAAAAGGGCCATGCTGCAAAAAGTGTCAAAACCAGAAATGCAGGACAGGCCATAGAGAAATGGCAGCCTTGCTACGCTGATGGGCGGGATGTAAATTGCCAACAGCCACTCTGGAGAAGTGTACGGTGTGTCCTGAAACATCTAAAACACACAGCTTAGGGAGCATAGGGCACGTCCACTCATGGGCGTATAAATTGGGAAAACTAAAAATCAGCAAGACACAGGCACCCCAAAGTTTAGGGCTGCTCTGTTGACAAGAACCTCCACTTCATGACACCTTAAATATCCCAGGAAAGAGAAAAATGGATAAAGAAGTTGTGGTCCTTATGTACAATGGAATATCACTCAGACATGAAATCAATGTCATAAGGCTAGAAGAAGCAAGATGAGTGGATTTAGGTACGACGATTCTAAGTGAAATAAGTCACACAGAAAAAGACACTTATCATAAGCTATCACTTATAGAGGGAATGTAAAAACCGCTACACTTGAACTGAATTACAAAACAGAACAGAGTCACACCTTTAGAAAACACACTATGGCTGCTTAACGGGAAAGGTGAGGTGGGGTGATGCATAAAACAAGGGTTTCAAATTCGCTCAGATACCGTTCCATACACCCAATATGTAATAGAAAAGACCGACTCCTTGCTCAGTGAACTGGACTCAACACCCCCTATTCACCGCACAAGAATATATCTGACTAGTAAGAATCTTAAAACCTATGTATTGATATCTGTCTGGAAGTGAGTCAAATGGGTGTAAAGCCGCATAAACACAACCGTGAAAAGCAGCTAAACCCCATTATAAAAATAAATTACTTTTAAAAACCCGTTAAACAAAGACAGTGAAAGAGAGAGAAATTCTTCCAAAATTCGGTCAGGGGCTGTGATGCAACCTGGATTGACCATATCTAGACACACAGCTGGATGAGACATAACGGTGGACACTCTTGGGGCTGAGAGGTTGGGTGAGGTTGGGTGAGCAAACGCACAACCTTTAAAGTAATACTGCGTGGTACGCATCCCATGGGTCCCAAATCTCCAGGTTCAAGGGCATCTTCCTACATCGAAAACATACATGAGAAACCCAGAAGATGGTACACCGTGTGATTTTGAAAGGTTTCTAAAAGGCACCTCATTTCTCATCTCCTTGTGCTCGGGTTCGCCATTCCAGGTACTTTACTAGCAATCTCCCTACTTGGAGAATCAGCACCTTTAACCTCCTGTTCCCTACAGGTTGCAATTTGTCCTGAGGATGAACGGGAAGAGGGGCAACCAATGAGAGACTAGATCTAGGTGTTGGGACAGGCACAGGTCACTCTATTTTCCCATCAGGAAGAAGAATTAACCACAGGCTCAGCCTGCCGCCCAGAAGCAGAATAGGGCCTGAGGCAATCCCGCACTCTTACGGCCAGCTCCCAAAAAAGCGAGTTGAAAAATGGAGCCCAGGGACACTGCCATTCACAAACCCGCAGACTTATAAATGATAACTCTCGTCCACAAATATATTGAGGGAAGGCAACGAAGAGGATTTGAAAGCAAGGCAGAATTGCAGGAAACAGGTTTCAGGAGGTAGATTCGAATCGCCTTTAAAGCACATGAAAAGTCGCAAAACGTCGACAATGATGCCCTTGGCCAAAAAGGGCGTATGCGTTTTTTCCTGAATATATTCAGGAAAAAACGCATACGCCCTTTTTGGCCAACCAAGCAACCTGGAAAGGCAAATCAGCGCTACAAAGAAGTCTCGCTTCCCATCGGTCAAAAGGGCCATGCTGCAAAAAGTGTCAAAACCGGAATTGCAGGACAGGCCATGGAGAAATGGCAGCCTTGCTACGCTGATGGGCGGGATGTAAATTGCCAACAGCCACTCTGGAGAAGTGTACGGTGTGTCCTGAAACATCGAAAAAACACAGCTTAGGGAGCATAGGGCACGTCCACTCATGGGCGTATAAATTGGGAAAACTAAAAATCAGCAAGACACAGGCACCCCAAAGTTTAGGGCTGCTCTGTTGACAAGAACCTCCACTTCATGACACCTTAAATATCCCAGGAAAGAGAAAAATGGATAAAGAAATTGTGGTCCTTATGTACCATGGAATATCACGCAGACATGAAATCAATATCATAAGGCTAGAAGAAGCAAGATGAGTGGACTTAGGTACGATGATTCTAAGTGAAATAAGTCACACAGAAAAAGACACTTATCATAAGCTATCACTTATAGAGGGAATGTAAAAACCGCTACACTTGAACTGAATTACAAAACAGAACAGAGTCACACGTTTACAAAACACACTATGGCTGCTTAACGGGAAAGGTGAGGTGGGGTGATGCATAAAACAAGGGTTTCAAATTCGCTCAGATACCGTTCCATACACCCAATATGTAATAGAAAAGACCGACTCCTTGCTCAGTGAACTGGACTCAACACCCCCTATTCACCGCACAAGAATATATGTGACTAGTAAGAATCGTAAAACCTATGTATTGATATCTGTCTGGAAGTGAGTCAAGTGGGTGTAAAGCCGCATAAACACAGCCGTGAAAAGCAGGTAAACCCCATTATAAAAATAAATTACTTTTAAAAACCCGTAAAACAAAGACAGTGAAAGAGAGAGAAATTCTTACAAAATAAGTTCAGGGGCTGTGATGCAACCTGGATTGATCATATCTAGACCCACAGCTGGATGAGACATAAGGGTGGACACACTTGGGGCTGAGAGGTTGGGTGAGGTTGGGTGAGCAAACACAGACCCTTTAAAGTAATACTGCCTGGTACCCATCCCATGGTTCCCAAATCTCCAGGTTCAAGGGCATATTCCTACATCGAAAACATGCATGAGAAACCCAGAAGGTGGTACACCGTGTGATTTTGAAAGGTTTCTAAAACGCACCTCATTTCTCATCTCCTTGTGCTCGGGTTCGCCATTCCAGGTACTTTACTAGCAATCTCCCTAGTTGGAGAATCAGCACCTTTAACCTTTTGTTCCCTAAAGGTTGCAATTTGTCCTGAGGATGAACGGGAAGAGGGGCAACCAATGAGAGACTAGATCTAGGTGTTGGGACAGGCACAGGTCACTCTATTTTCCCATCAGGAAGAAGAATTAACCACAGGCTCAGCCTGCCGCCCAGAAGCAGAATAGGGCCTGAGGCAATCCCGCGCTCTTGTGGCCAGCTCCCAAAAAAGCGAGTTGAAAAATGGAGCCCAGGGACACTGCCATTCACAAAACCGCAGAGTTATAAATGATAACTCTCGTCCACAAATATATTGAGGGAAGGCAACGAAGAGGATTTGAAAGCAAGGCAGAATTGCAGGAAACAGGTTTCAGGAGGTAGATTCGAATCGCCTTTAAAGCACATGAAAAGTCGCAAAACGTCGACAATGATGCCCTTGGCCAAAAAGGGCGTATGCGTTTTTTCCTGAATATATTCAGGAAAAAACGCATACGCCCTTTTTGGCCAACCAAGCAACGTGGAAAGGCAAATCAGCGCTACAAAGAAGTCTCGCTTCCCATCGGTCAAAAGGGCCATGCTGCAGAAAGTGTCAAAACCAGAAATGCAGGACAGGCCATGGAGAAATGGCAGCCTTGCTACGCTGATGGGCGGGATGTAAATTGCCAACAGCCACTCTGGAGAAGTGTACGGTGTGTCCTGAAATATTGAAAAAACACAGCTTAGGGAGCATAGGGCACGTCCACTCATGGGCGTATAAATTGGGAAAACTAAAAATCAGCAAGACACAGGCACCCCAAAGTTTAGGGCTGCTCTGTTGACAAGAACCTCCACTTCATGACACCTTAAATATCCCAGGAAAGAGAAAAATGGATAAAGAAGTTGTGGTCCTTATGTACAAAGGAATATCACTCAGACATGAAATCAATGTCATAAGGTTAGAAGAAGCAAGATGAGTGGATTTAGGTACGACGATTCTAAGTGAAATAAGTCACACAGAAAAAGACACTTATCATAAGCTATCACTTATAGAGGGAATGTAAAAACCGCTACACTTGAACTGAATTACAAAACAGAACAGAGTCACACCTTTAGAAAACACACTATGGCTGCTTAACGGGAAAGGTGAGGTGGGGTGATGCATAAAACAAGGTTTTCAAATCCGCTCAGATACCGTTCCATACACCCAATATGTAATAGACAAGACCTACTCCTTGCTCAGTGAACTGGACTCAACACCCCCTATTCACCGCAGAAGAATATATGTGACTAGTAAGAATCTTAAAACCTATGTATTGATATCTGTCTGGAAGTGAGTCCAGTGGGTGTAAAGCCGCATAAACACAGCCGTGAAAAGCAGCTAAACCCCATTATAAAAATAAATTACTTTTAAAAACCCGTAAAACAAAGACAGTGAAAGAGAGAGAAATTCTTCCAAAATTCGGTCAGGGGCTGTGATGCAACCTGGATTGACCATATCTAGACACACAGCTGGATGAGACATAAGGGTGGACACTCTTGGGGCTGAGAGTTTGGGTGAGGTTGGGTGAGCAAACGCACAACCTTTAAAGTAATACTGTGTGGTACGCCTCCCATGGGTCCCAAATCTCCAGGTTCAAGGGCATCTTCCTACATCGAAAACATACATGAGAAACCCAGAAGATGGTACACCGTGTGATTTTGAAAGGTTTCTAAAAGGCACCTCATTTCTCATCTCCTTGTGCTCGGGTTCGCCATTCCAGGTACTTTACTAGCAATCTCCCTACTTGGAGAATCAGCACCTTTAACCTCCTGTTCCCTACAGGTTGCAATTTGTCCTGAGGATGAACGGGAAGAGGGGCAACCAATGAGAGACTAGATCTAGGTGTTGGGACAGGCACAGGTCACTCTATTTTCCCATCAGGAAGAAGAATTAACCACAGGCTCAGCCTGCCGCCCAGAAGCAGAATAGGGCCTGAGGCAATCCAGCGCCCTTGCAGCCAGCTCCCAAAAAAGCGAGTTGAAAAATGGAGCCCAGGTACACTGCCATTCACAAACCCGCAGAGTTATAAATGATAACTCTCGTCCACAAATATATTGAGGGAAGGCAACGAAGAGGATTTGAAAGCAAGGCAGAATTGCAGGAAACAGGTTTCAGGAGGTAGATTCGAATCGCCTTTAAAGCACATGAAAAGTCGCAAATCGTCGACAATGATGCCCTTGGCCAAAAAGGGCGTATGCGTTGTTTCCTGAATATATTCAGGAAAAAACGCATACGCCCTTTTTGGCCAACCAAGCAACCTGGAAAGGCAAATCAGCGCTACAAAGAAGTCTCGCTTCCCATCGGTCAAAAGGGCCATGCTGCAGAAAGTGTCAAAACCAGAAATGCAGGACAGGCCATGGAGAAATGGCAGCCTTGCTACGCTGATGGGCGGGATGTAAATTGCCAACAGCCACTCTGGAGAAGTGTACGGTGTGTCCTGAAATATTGAAAAAACACAGCTTAGGGAGCATAGGGCACGTCCACTCATGGGCCTATAAATTGGGAAAACTAAAAATCAGCAAGACACAGGCACCCCAAAGTTTAGGGCTGCTCTGTTGACAAGAACCTCCACTTCATGACACCTTAAATATCCCAGGAAAGAGAAAAATGGATAAAGAAGTTGTGGTCCTTATGTACAATGGAATATCACTCAGACATGAAATCAATGTCATAAGGCTAGAAGAAGCAAGATGAGTGGATTTAGGTACGACGATTCTAAGTGAAATAAGTCACACAGAAAAAGACACTTATCATAAGCTATCACTTATAGAGGGAATGTAAAAACCGCTACACTTGAACTGAATTACAAAACAGAACAGAGTCACACCTTTAGAAAACACACTATGGCTGCTTAACGGGAAAGGTGAGGTGGGGTGATGCATAAAACGAGGGTTTCAAATTCGCTCAGATACCGTTCCATACACCCAATATGTAATAGAAAAGACCGACTCCTTGCTCAGTGAACTGGACCCAACACCCCCTATTCACCGCACAAGAATATATCTGACTAGTAAGAATCTTAAAACCTATGTATTGATATCTGTCTGGAAGTGAGTCAAATGGGTGTAAAGCCGCATAAACACAGCCGTGAAAAGCAGCTAAACCCCATTATAAAAATAAATTACTTTTAAAAACCCGTAAAACAAAGACAGTGAAAGAGAGAGAAATTCTTCCAAAATTCGGTCAGGGGCTGTGATGCAACCTGGATTGACCATATCTAGACACACAGCTGGATGAGACATAACGGTGGACACTCTTGGGGCTGAGAGGTTGGGTGAGGTTGGGTGAGCAAACGCACAACCTTTAAAGTAATACTGCGTGGTACGCATCCCATGGGTCCCAAATCTCCAGGTTCAAGGGCATCTTCCTACATCGAAAACATACATGAGAAACCCAGAAGATGGTACACCGTGTGATTTTGAAAGGTTTCTAAAAGGCACCTCATTTCTCATCTCCTTGTGCTCGGGTTCGCCATTCCAGGTACTTTACTAGCAATCTCCCTACTTGGAGAATCAGCACCTTTAACCTCCTGTTCCCTACAGGTTGCAATTTGTCCTGAGGATGAACGGGAAGAGGGGCAACCAATGAGAGACTAGATCTAGGTGTTGGGACAGGCACAGGTCACTCTATTTTCCCATCAGGAAGAAGAATTAACCACAGGCTCAGCCTGCCGCCCAGAAGCAGAATAGGGCCTGAGGCAATCCCGCACTCTTACGGCCAGCTCCCAAAAAAGCGAGTTGAAAAATGGAGCCCAGGGACACTGCCATTCACAAACCCGCAGACTTATAAATGATAACTCTCGTCCACAAATATATTGAGGGAAGGCAACGAAGAGGATTTGAAAGCAAGGCAGAATTGCAGGAAACAGGTTTCAGGAGGTAGATTCGAATCGCCTTTAAAGCACATGAAAAGTCGCAAAACGTCGACAATGATGCCCTTGGCCAAAAAGGGCGTATGCGTTTTTTCCTGAATATATTCAGGAAAAAACGCATACGCCCTTTTTGGCCAACCAAGCAACCTGGAAAGGCAAATCAGCGCTACAAAGTAGTCTCGCTTCCCATCGGTCAAAAGGGCCATGCTGCAAAAAGTGTCAAAACCGGAATTGCAGGACAGGCCATGGAGAAATGGCAGCCTTGCTACGCTGATGGGCGGGATGTAAATTGCCAACAGCCACTCTGGAGAAGTGTACGGTGTGTCCTGAAACATCGAAAAAACACAGCTTAGGGAGCATAGGGCACGTCCACTCATGGGCGTATAAATTGGGAAAACTAAAAATCAGCAAGACACAGGCACCCCAAAGTTTAGGGCTGCTCTGTTGACAAGAACCTCCACTTCATGACACCTTAAATATCCCAGGAAAGAGAAAAATGGATAAAGAAGTTGTGGTCCTTATGTACAATGGAATATCACTCAGACATGAAATCAATGTCATAAGGCTAGTAGAAGCAAGATGAGTGGACTTAGGTACGACGATTCTAAGTGAAATAAGTCACACAGAAAAAGACACTTATCATAAGCTATCACTTATAGAGGGAATGTAAAAACCGCTACACTTGAACTGAATTACAAAACAGAACAGAGTCACACGTTTACAAAACACACTATGGCTGCTTAACGGGAAAGGTGAGGTGGGGTGATGCATAAAACAAGGGTTTCAAATTCGCTCAGATACCGTTCCATACACCCAATATGTAATAGAAAAGACCGACTCCTTGCTCAGTGAACTGGACTCAACACCCCCTATTCACCGCACAAGAATATATGTGACTAGTAAGAATCGTAAAACCTATGTATTGATATCTGTCTGGAAGTGAGTCAAGTGGGTGTAAAGCCGCATAAACACAGCCGTGAAAAGCAGGTAAACCCCATTATAAAAATAAATTACTTTTAAAAACCCGTAAAACAAAGACAGTGAAAGAGAGAGAAATTCTTACAAAATAAGTTCAGGGGCTGTGATGCAACCTGGATTGATCATATCTAGACCCACAGCTGGATGAGACATAAGGGTGGACACACTTGGGGCTGAGAGGTTGGGTGAGGTTGGGTGAGCAAACACAGACCCTTTAAAGTAATACTGCCTGGTACCCATCCCATGGTTCCCAAATCTCCAGGTTCAAGGGCATATTCCTACATCGAAAACATGCATGAGAAACCCAGAAGGTGGTACACCGTGTGATTTTGAAAGGTTTCTAAAACGCACCTCATTTCTCATCTCCTTGTGCTCGGGTTCGCCATTCCAGGTACTTTACTAGCAATCTCCCTAGTTGGAGAATCAGCACCTTTAACCTTTTGTTCCCTACAGGTTGCAATTTGTCCTGAGGATGAACGGGAAGAGGGGCAACCAATGAGAGACTAGATCTAGGTGTTGGGACAGGCACAGGTCACTCTATTTTCCCATCAGGAAGAAGAATTAACCACAGGCTCAGCCTGCCGCCCAGAAGCAGAATAGGGCCTGAGGCAATCCCGCGCTCTTGTGGCCAGCTCCCAAAAAAGCGAGTTGAAAAATGGAGCCCAGGGACACTGCCATTCACAAAACCGCAGAGTTATAAATGATAACTCTCGTCCACAAATATATTGAGGGAAGGCAACGAAGAGGATTTGAAAGCAAGGCAGAATTGCAGGAAACAGGTTTCAGGAGGTAGATTCGAATCGCCTTTAAAGCACATGAAAAGTCGCAAAACGTCGACAATGATGCCCTTGGCCAAAAAGGGCGTATGCGTTTTTTCCTGAATATATTCAGGAAAAAACGCATACGCCCTTTTTGGCCAACCAAGCAACCTGGAAAGGCAAATCAGCGCTACAAAGAAGTCTCGCTTCCCATCGGTCAAAAGGGCCATGCTGCAGAAAGTGTCAAAACCAGAAATGCAGGACAGGCCATGGAGAAATGGCAGCCTTGCTACGCTGATGGGCGGGATGTAAATTGCCAACAGCCACTCTGGAGAAGTGTACGGTGTGTCCTGAAATATTGAAAAAACACAGCTTAGGGAGCATAGGGCACGTCCACTCATGGGCCTATAAATTGGGAAAACTAAAAATCAGCAAGACACAGGCACCCCAAAGTTTAGGGCTGCTCTGTTGACAAGAACCTCCACTTCATGACACCTTAAATATCCCAGGAAAGAGAAAAATGGATAAAGAAGTTGTGGTCCTTATGTACAAAGGAATATCACTCAGACATGAAATCAATGTCATAAGGTTAGAAGAAGCAAGATGAGTGGATTTAGGTACGACGATTCTAAGTGAAATAAGTCACACAGAAAAAGACACTTATCATAAGCTATCACTTATAGAGGGAATGTAAAAACCGCTACACTTGAACTGAATTACAAAACAGAACAGAGTCACACCTTTAGAAAACGCACTATGGCTGCTTAACGGGAAAGGTGAGGTGGGGTGATGCATAAAACAAGGGTTTCAAATTCGCTCAGATACCGTTCCATACACCCAATATGTAATAGACAAGACCTACTCCTTGCTCAGTGAACTGGACTCAACACCCCCTATTCACCACACAAGAATATATCTGACTAGTAAGAATCTTAAAACCTATGTATTGATATCTCTCTGGAAGTGAGTCAAGTGGGTGTAAAGGCGCATAAACACAGCCGTGAAAAGCAGCTAAACCCCATTATAAAAATAAATTACTTTTAAAAACCCGTAAAACAAAGACAGTGAAAGAGAGAGAAATTCTTACAAAATTCGTTCAGGGGCTGTGATGCAACCTGGATTGACCATATCTAGACCCACAGCTGGATGAGACATATGGGTGGACACTCTTGGGGTTGAGAGGTTGGGTGACGTTGGGTGAGAAAACACAGACCCTTTAAAGTAATACTGCGTGGTACCCATCCCATGGGTCCCAAATCTCCAGGTTCAAGGGCATATTCCTACATCGAAAACATACATAAGAAACCCAGAAGGTGGTACACAGTGTGATTTTGAAAGGTTTCTAAAACGCACCTCATTTCTCATCTCCTTGTGCTCGGGTTCACCATTCCAGGTACTTTACTAGCAATCTCCCTACTTGGAGAATCAGCACCTTTAACCTCCTGTTCCCTACAGGTTGCAATTTGTCCTGAGGATGAACGGAAGAGGGGCAACCAATGAGAGACTAGATCTAGGTGTTGGGACAGGCACAGGTCACTCTATTTTCCCATCAGGAAGAAGAATTAACCACAGGCTCAGCCTGCCGCCCAGAAGCAGAATAGGGCCTGAGGCAAGGCCGCGCTCCTGCGGCCAGCTCCCAAAAAAGCGAGTTGAAAAATGGAGCCCAGGGACACTGCCTTTCACAAACCCGCAGAGTTATAAATGATAACTCTCGTCCACAAATATATTGAGGGAAGGCAACGAAGAGGGTTTGAAAGCAAGGCAGAATTGCAGGAAACAGGTTTCAGGAGGTAGATTCGAATCGCCTTTAAAGCACATGAAAAGTCGCAAATCGTCGACAATGATGCCCTTGGCCAATAAGGGCGTATGCGTTGTTTCCTGAATATATTCAGGAAACAACGCATACGCCCTTTTTGGCCAACCAAGCAACCTGGAAAGGCAAATCAGCGCTACAAAGAAGTCTCGCTTCCCATCGGTCAAAAGGGCCATGCTGCAAAAAGTGTCAAAACCAGAAATGCAGGACAGGCCATAGAGAAATGGCAGCCTTGCTACGCTGATGGGCGGGATGTAAATTGCCAACAGCCACTCTGGAGAAGTGTACGGTGTGTCCTGAAACATCTAAAACACACAGCTTAGGGAGCATAGGGCACATCCACTCATGGGCGTATAAATTGGGAAAACTAAAAATCAGCAAGACACAGGCACCCCAAAGTTTAGGGCTGCTCTGTTGACAAGAACCTCCACTTCATGACACCTTAAATATCCCAGGAAAGAGAAAAATGGATAAAGAAGTTGTGATCATTATGTACAATGGAATATCACTCAGACATGAAATCAATGTCATAAGGCTAGAAGAAGCAAGATGAGTGGATTTAGGTACGACGATTCTAAGTGAAATAAGTCACACAGAAAAAGACCCTTATCATAAGCTATCACTTATAGAGGGAATGTAAAAACCGCTACACTTGAACTGAATTACAAAACAGAACAGAGTCACACCTTTAGAAAACACACTATGGCTGCTTAACGGGAAAGGTGAGGTGGGGTGATGCATAAAACAAGGGTTTCAAATTCGCTCAGATACCGTTCCATACACCCAATATGTAATAGAAAAGACCGACTCCTTGCTCAGTGAACTGGACTCAACACCCCCTATTCACCGCACAAGAATATATGTGACCAGTAAGAATCTTAAAACCTATGTATTGATATCTGTCTGGAAGTGAGTCCAGTGGGTGTAAAGCCGCATAAACACAGCCGTGAAAAGCAGCTAAACCCCATTATAAAAATAAATTACTTTTAAAAACCCGTAAAACAAAGACAGTGTAAGAGAGAGAAATTCTTCCAAAATTCGGTCAGGGGCTGTGATGCAACCTGGATTGACCATATCTAGACACACAGCTGGATGAGACATAAGGGTGGACACTCTTGGGGCTGAGAGGTTGGGTGAGGTTGGGTGAGCAAACGCACAACCTTTAAAGTAATACTGCGTGGTACGCATCCCATGGGTCCCAAATCTCCAGGTTCAAGGGCATCTTCCTACATCGAAAACATACATGAGAAACCCAGAAGATGGTACACCGTGTGATTTTGAAAGGTTTCTAAAAGGCACCTCATTTCTCATCTCCTTGTGCTCGGGTTCGCCATTCCAGGTACTTTACTAGCAATCTCCCTACTTGGAGAATCAGCACCTTTAACCTCCTGTTCCCTACAGGTTGCAATTTGTCCTGAGGATGAACGGGAAGAGGGGCAACCAATGAGAGACTAGATCTAGGTGTTGGGACAGGCACAGGTCACTCTATTTTCCCATCAGGAAGAAGAATTAACCACAGGCTCAGCCTGCCGCCCAGAAGCAGAATAGGGCCTGAGGCAATCCCGCGCTCTTAAGGCCAGCTCCCAAAAAAGCGAGTTGAAAAATGGAGCCCAGGTACACTGCCATTCACAAACCCGCAGAGTTATAAATGATAACTCTCGTCCACAAATATATTGAGGGAAGGCAACGAAGAGGATTTGAAAGCAAGGCAGAATTGCAGGAAACAGGTTTCAGGAGGTAGATTCGAATCGCCTTTAAAGCACATGAAAAGTCGCAAATCGTCGACAATGATGCCCTTGGCCAAAAAGGGCGTATGCGTTGTTTCCTGAATATATTCAGGAAAAAACGCATACGCCCTTTTTGGCCAACCAAGCAACCTGGAAAGGCAAATCAGCGCTACAAAGAAGTCTCGCTTCCCATCGGTCAAAAGGGCCATGCTGCAAAAAGTGTCAAAACCAGAAATGCAGGACAGGCCATAGAGAAATGGCAGCCTTGCTACGCTGATGGGCGGGATGTAAATTGCCAACAGCCACTCTGGAGAAGTGTACGGTGTGTCCTGAAACATCTAAAACACACAGCTTAGGGAGCATAGGGCACGTCCACTCATGGGCGTATAAATTGGGAAAACTAAAAATCAGCAAGACACAGGCACCCCAAAGTTTAGGGCTGCTCTGTTGACAAGAACCTCCACTTCATGACACCTTAAATATCCCAGGAAAGAGAAAAATGGATAAAGAAGTTGTGGTCCTTATGTACAATGGAATATCACTCAGACATGAAATCAATGTCATAAGGCTAGAAGAAGCAAGATGAGTGGATTTAGGTACGACGATTCTAAGTGAAATAAGTCACACAGAAAAAGACACTTATCATAAGCTATCACTTATAGAGGGAATGTAAAAACCGCTACACTTGAACTGAATTACAAAACAGAACAGAGTCACACCTTTAGAAAACACACTATGGCTGCTTAACGGGAAAGGTGAGGTGGGGTGATGCATAAAACAAGGGTTTCAAATTCGCTCAGATACCGTTCCATACACCCAATATGTAATAGAAAAGACCGACTCCTTGCTCAGTGAACTGGACTCAACACCCCCTATTCACCGCACAAGAATATATCTGACTAGTAAGAATCTTAAAACCTATGTATTGATATCTGTCTGGAAGTGAGTCAAATGGGTGTAAAGCCGCATAAACACAACCGTGAAAAGCAGCTAAACCCCATTATAAAAATAAATTACTTTTAAAAACCCGTTAAACAAAGACAGTGAAAGAGAGAGAAATTCTTCCAAAATTCGGTCAGGGGCTGTGATGCAACCTGGATTGACCATATCTAGACACACAGCTGGATGAGACATAACGGTGGACACTCTTGGGGCTGAGAGGTTGGGTGAGGTTGGGTGAGCAAACGCACAACCTTTAAAGTAATACTGCGTGGTACGCATCCCATGGGTCCCAAATCTCCAGGTTCAAGGGCATCTTCCTACATCGAAAACATACATGAGAAACCCAGAAGATGGTACACCGTGTGATTTTGAAAGGTTTCTAAAAGGCACCTCATTTCTCATCTCCTTGTGCTCGGGTTCGCCATTCCAGGTACTTTACTAGCAATCTCCCTACTTGGAGAATCAGCACCTTTAACCTCCTGTTCCCTACAGGTTGCAATTTGTCCTGAGGATGAACGGGAAGAGGGGCAACCAATGAGAGACTAGATCTAGGTGTTGGGACAGGCACAGGTCACTCTATTTTCCCATCAGGAAGAAGAATTAACCACAGGCTCAGCCTGCCGCCCAGAAGCAGAATAGGGCCTGAGGCAATCCCGCACTCTTACGGCCAGCTCCCAAAAAAGCGAGTTGAAAAATGGAGCCCAGGGACACTGCCATTCACAAACCCGCAGACTTATAAATGATAACTCTCGTCCACAAATATATTGAGGGAAGGCAACGAAGAGGATTTGAAAGCAAGGCAGAATTGCAGGAAACAGGTTTCAGGAGGTAGATTCGAATCGCCTTTAAAGCACATGAAAAGTCGCAAAACGTCGACAATGATGCCCTTGGCCAAAAAGGGCGTATGCGTTTTTTCCTGAATATATTCAGGAAAAAACGCATACGCCCTTTTTGGCCAACCAAGCAACCTGGAAAGGCAAATCAGCGCTACAAAGAAGTCTCGCTTCCCATCGGTCAAAAGGGCCATGCTGCAAAAAGTGTCAAAACCGGAATTGCAGGACAGGCCATGGAGAAATGGCAGCCTTGCTACGCTGATGGGCGGGATGTAAATTGCCAACAGCCACTCTGGAGAAGTGTACGGTGTGTCCTGAAACATCGAAAAAACACAGCTTAGGGAGCATAGGGCACGTCCACTCATGGGCGTATAAATTGGGAAAACTAAAAATCAGCAAGACACAGGCACCCCAAAGTTTAGGGCTGCTCTGTTGACAAGAACCTCCACTTCATGACACCTTAAATATCCCAGGAAAGAGAAAAATGGATAAAGAAGTTGTGGTCCTTATGTACAATGGAATATCACTCAGACATGAAATCAATGTCATAAGGCTAGTAGAAGCAAGATGAGTGGACTTAGGTACGACGATTCTAAGTGAAATAAGTCACACAGAAAAAGACACTTATCATAAGCTATCACTTATAGAGGGAATGTAAAAACCGCTACACTTGAACTGAATTACAAAACAGAACAGAGTCACACGTTTACAAAACACACTATGGCTGCTTAACGGGAAAGGTGAGGTGGGGTGATGCATAAAACAAGGGTTTCAAATTCGCTCAGATACCGTTCCATACACCCAATATGTAATAGAAAAGACCGACTCCTTGCTCAGTGAACTGGACTCAACACCCCCTATTCACCGCACAAGAATATATGTGACTAGTAAGAATCGTAAAACCTATGTATTGATATCTGTCTGGAAGTGAGTCAAGTGGGTGTAAAGCCGCATAAACACAGCCGTGAAAAGCAGGTAAACCCCATTATAAAAATAAATTACTTTTAAAAACCCGTAAAACAAAGACAGTGAAAGAGAGAGAAATTCTTACAAAATAAGTTCAGGGGCTGTGATGCAACCTGGATTGATCATATCTAGACCCACAGCTGGATGAGACATAAGGGTGGACACACTTGGGGCTGAGAGGTTGGGTGAGGTTGGGTGAGCAAACACAGACCCTTTAAAGTAATACTGCCTGGTACCCATCCCATGGTTCCCAAATCTCCAGGTTCAAGGGCATATTCCTACATCGAAAACATGCATGAGAAACCCAGAAGGTGGTACACCGTGTGATTTTGAAAGGTTTCTAAAACGCACCTCATTTCTCATCTCCTTGTGCTCGGGTTCGCCATTCCAGGTACTTTACTAGCAATCTCCCTAGTTGGAGAATCAGCACCTTTAACCTTTTGTTCCCTAAAGGTTGCAATTTGTCCTGAGGATGAACGGGAAGAGGGGCAACCAATGAGAGACTAGATCTAGGTGTTGGGACAGGCACAGGTCACTCTATTTTCCCATCAGGAAGAAGAATTAACCACAGGCTCAGCCTGCCGCCCAGAAGCAGAATAGGGCCTGAGGCAATCCCGCGCTCTTGTGGCCAGCTCCCAAAAAAGCGAGTTGAAAAATGGAGCCCAGGGACACTGCCATTCACAAAACCGCAGAGTTATAAATGATAACTCTCGTCCACAAATATATTGAGGGAAGGCAACGAAGAGGATTTGAAAGCAAGGCAGAATTGCAGGAAACAGGTTTCAGGAGGTAGATTCGAATCGCCTTTAAAGCACATGAAAAGTCGCAAAACGTCGACAATGATGCCCTTGGCCAAAAAGGGCGTATGCGTTTTTTCCTGAATATATTCAGGAAAAAACGCATACGCCCTTTTTGGCCAACCAAGCAACGTGGAAAGGCAAATCAGCGCTACAAAGAAGTCTCGCTTCCCATCGGTCAAAAGGGCCATGCTGCAGAAAGTGTCAAAACCAGAAATGCAGGACAGGCCATGGAGAAATGGCAGCCTTGCTACGCTGATGGGCGGGATGTAAATTGCCAACAGCCACTCTGGAGAAGTGTACGGTGTGTCCTGAAATATTGAAAAAACACAGCTTAGGGAGCATAGGGCACGTCCACTCATGGGCGTATAAATTGGGAAAACTAAAAATCAGCAAGACACAGGCACCCCAAAGTTTAGGGCTGCTCTGTTGACAAGAACCTCCACTTCATGACACCTTAAATATCCCAGGAAAGAGAAAAATGGATAAAGAAGTTGTGGTCCTTATGTACAAAGGAATATCACTCAGACATGAAATCAATGTCATAAGGTTAGAAGAAGCAAGATGAGTGGATTTAGGTACGACGATTCTAAGTGAAATAAGTCACACAGAAAAAGACACTTATCATAAGCTATCACTTATAGAGGGAATGTAAAAACCGCTACACTTGAACTGAATTACAAAACAGAACAGAGTCACACCTTTAGAAAACACACTATGGCTGCTTAACGGGAAAGGTGAGGTGGGGTGATGCATAAAACAAGGTTTTCAAATCCGCTCAGATACCGTTCCATACACCCAATATGTAATAGACAAGACCTACTCCTTGCTCAGTGAACTGGACTCAACACCCCCTATTCACCGCAGAAGAATATATGTGACTAGTAAGAATCTTAAAACCTATGTATTGATATCTGTCTGGAAGTGAGTCCAGTGGGTGTAAAGCCGCATAAACACAGCCGTGAAAAGCAGCTAAACCCCATTATAAAAATAAATTACTTTTAAAAACCCGTAAAACAAAGACAGTGAAAGAGAGAGAAATTCTTCCAAAATTCGGTCAGGGGCTGTGATGCAACCTGGATTGACCATATCTAGACACACAGCTGGATGAGACATAAGGGTGGACACTCTTGGGGCTGAGAGTTTGGGTGAGGTTGGGTGAGCAAACGCACAACCTTTAAAGTAATACTGTGTGGTACGCCTCCCATGGGTCCCAAATCTCCAGGTTCAAGGGCATCTTCCTACATCGAAAACATACATGAGAAACCCAGAAGATGGTACACCGTGTGATTTTGAAAGGTTTCTAAAAGGCACCTCATTTCTCATCTCCTTGTGCTCGGGTTCGCCATTCCAGGTACTTTACTAGCAATCTCCCTACTTGGAGAATCAGCACCTTTAACCTCCTGTTCCCTACAGGTTGCAATTTGTCCTGAGGATGAACGGGAAGAGGGGCAACCAATGAGAGACTAGATCTAGGTGTTGGGACAGGCACAGGTCACTCTATTTTCCCATCAGGAAGAAGAATTAACCACAGGCTCAGCCTGCCGCCCAGAAGCAGAATAGGGCCTGAGGCAATCCAGCGCCCTTGCAGCCAGCTCCCAAAAAAGCGAGTTGAAAAATGGAGCCCAGGTACACTGCCATTCACAAACCCGCAGAGTTATAAATGATAACTCTCGTCCACAAATATATTGAGGGAAGGCAACGAAGAGGATTTGAAAGCAAGGCAGAATTGCAGGAAACAGGTTTCAGGAGGTAGATTCGAATCGCCTTTAAAGCACATGAAAAGTCGCAAATCGTCGACAATGATGCCCTTGGCCAAAAAGGGCGTATGCGTTGTTTCCTGAATATATTCAGGAAAAAACGCATACGCCCTTTTTGGCCAACCAAGCAACCTGGAAAGGCAAATCAGCGCTACAAAGAAGTCTCGCTTCCCATCGGTCAAAAGGGCCATGCTGCATAAAGTGTCAAAACCAGAAATGCAGGACAGGCCATAGAGAAATGGCAGCCTTGCTACGCTGATGGGCGGGATGTAAATTGCCAACAGCCACTCTGGAGAAGTGTACGGTGTGTCCTGAAACATCTAAAACACACAGCTTAGGGAGCATAGGGCACGTCCACTCATGGGCGTATAAATTGGGAAAACTAAAAATCAGCAAGACACAGGCACCCCAAAGTTTAGGGCTGCTCTGTTGACAAGAACCTCCACTTCATGACACCTTAAATATCCCAGGAAAGAGAAAAATGGATAAAGAAATTGTGGTCCTTATGTACAATGGAATATCACTCAGACATGAAATCAATGTCATAAGGCTAGAAGAAGCAAGATGAGTGGATTTAGGTACGACGATTCTAAGTGAAATAAGTCACACAGAAAAAGACACTTATCATAAGCTCTCACTTATAGAGGGAATGTAAAAACCGCTACACTTGAACTGAATTACAAAACAGAACAGAGTCACACCTTTAGAAAACGCACTATGGCTGCTTAACGGGAAAGGTGAGGTGGGGTGATTCATAAAACAAGGGTTTCAAATTCGCTCAGATACCGTTCCATACACCCAATATGTAATAGACAAGACCTACTCCTTGCTCAGTGAACTGGACTCAACACCCCCTATTCACCACACAAGAATATATCTGACTAGTAAGAATCTTAAAACCTATGTATTGATATCTCTCTGGAAGTGAGTCAAGTGGGTGTAAAGTCGCATAAACACAGCCGTGAAAAGCAGCTAAACCCCATTATAAAAATAAATTACTTTTAAAAACCCGTAAAACAAAGACAGTGAAAGAGAGAGAAATTCTTACAAAATTCGTTCAGGGGCTGTGATGCAACCTGGATTGACCATATCTAGACCCACAGCTGGATGAGACATATGGGTGGACACTCTTGGGGTTGAGAGGTTGGGTGACGTTGGGTGAGAAAACACAGACCCTTTAAAGTAATACTGCGTGGTACCCATCCCATGGGTCCCAAATCTCCAGGTTCAAGGGCATATTCCTACATCGAAAACATACATAAGAAACCCAGAAGGTGGTACACAGTGTGATTTTGAAAGGTTTCTAAAACGCACCTCATTTCTCATCTCCTTGTGCTCGGGTTCGCCATTCCAGGTACTTTACTAGCAATCTCCCTACTTGGAGAATCAGCACCTTTAACCTCCTGTTCCCTACAGGTTGCAATTTGTCCTGAGGATGAACGGAAGAGGGGCAACCAATGAGAGACTAGATCTAGGTGTTGGGACAGGCACAGGTCACTCTATTTTCCCATCAGGAAGAAGAATTAACCACAGGCTCAGCCTGCCGCCCAGAAGCAGAATAGGGCCTGAGGCAAGGCCGCGCTCCTGCGGCCAGCTCCCAAAAAAGCGAGTTGAAAAATGGAGCCCAGGGACACTGCCTTTCACAAACCCGCAGAGTTATAAATGATAACTCTCATCCACAAATATATTGAGGGAAGGCAACGAAGAGGATTTGAAAGCAAGGCAGAATTGCAGGAAACAGGTTTCAGGAGGTAGATTCGAATCGCCTTTAAAGCACATGAAAAGTCGCAAATCGTCGACAATGATGCCCTTGGCCAAAAAGGGCGTATGCGTTGTTTCCTGAATATATTCAGGAAACAACGCATACGCCCTTTTTGGCCAACCAAGCAACCTGGAAAGGCAAATCAGCGCTACAAAGAAGTCTCGCTTCCCATCGGTCAAAAGGGCCATGCTGCAAAAAGTGTCAAAACCAGAAATGCAGGACAGGCCATGGAGAAATGGCAGCCTTGCTACGCTGATGGGCGGGATGTAAATTGCCAACAGCCACTCTGGAGAAGTGTACGGTGTGTCCTGAAACATCTAAAACACACAGCTTAGGGAGCATAGGGCACATCCACTCATGGGCGTATAAATTGGGAAAACTAAAAATCAGCAAGACACAGGCACCCCAAAGTTTAGGGCTGCTCTGTTGACAAGAACCTCCACTTCATGACACCTTAAATATCCCAGGAAAGAGAAAAATGGATAAAGAAGTTGTGATCATTATGTACAATGGAATATCACTCAGACATGAAATCAATGTCATAAGGCTAGAAGAAGCAAGATGAGTGGATTTAGGTACGACGATTCTAAGTGAAATAAGTCACACAGAAAAAGACCCTTATCATAAGCTATCACTTATAGAGGGAATGTAAAACCCGCTACACTTGAACTGAATTACAAAACAGAACAGAGTCACACCTTTAGAAAACACACTATGGCTGCTTAACGGGAAAGGTGAGGTGGGGTGATGCATAAAACAAGGGTTTCAAATTCGCTCAGATACCGTTCCATACACCCAATATGTAATAGAAAAGACCGACTCCTTGCTCAGTGAACTGGACTCAACACCCCCTATTCACCGCACAAGAATATATGTGACCAGTAAGAATCTTAAAACCTATGTATTGATATCTGTCTGGAAGTGAGTCCAGTGGGTGTAAAGCCGCATAAACACAGCCATGAAAAGCAGCTAAACCCCATTATAAAAATAAATTACTTTTAAAAACCCGTAAAACAAAGACATTGTAAGAGAGAGAAATTCTTCCAAAATTCGGTCAGGGGCTGTGATGCAACCTGGATTGACCATATCTAGACACACAGCTGGATGAGACATAAGGGTGGACACTCTTGGGGCTGAGAGGTTGGGTGAGGTTGGGTGAGCAAACGCACAACCTTTAAAGTAATACTGCGTGGTACGCATCCCATGGGTCCCAAATCTCCAGGTTCAAGGGCATCTTCCTACATCGAAAACATACATGAGAAACCCAGAAGATGGTACACCGTGTGATTTTGAAAGGTTTCTACAAGGCACCTCATTTCTCATCTCCTTGTGCTCGGGTTCGCCATTCCAGGTACTTTACTAGCAATCTCCCTACTTGGAGAATCAGCACCTTTAACCTCCTGTTCCCTACAGGTTGCAATTTGTCCTGAGGATGAACGGGAAGAGGGGCAACCAATGAGAGACTAGATCTAGGTGTTGGGACAGGCACAGGTCACTCTATTTTCCCATCAGGAAGAAGAATTAACCACAGGCTCAGCCTGCCGCCCAGAAGCAGAATAGGGCCTGAGGCAATCCCGCGCTCTTAAGGCCAGCTCCCAAAAAAGCGAGTTGAAAAATGGAGCCCAGGTACACTGCCATTCACAAACCCGCAGAGTTATAAATGATAACTCTCGTCCACAAATATATTGAGGGAAGGCAACGAAGAGGATTTGAAAGCAAGGCAGAATTGCAGGAAACAGGTTTCAGGAGGTAGATTCGAATCGCCTTTAAAGCACATGAAAAGTCGCAAATCGTCGACAATGATGCCCTTGGCCAAAAAGGGCGTATGCGTTGTTTCCTGAATATATTCAGGAAAAAACGCATACGCCCTTTTTGGCCAACCAAGCAACCTGGAAAGGCAAATCAGCGCTACAAAGAAGTCTCGCTTCCCATCGGTCAAAAGGGCCATGCTGCAAAAAGTGTCAAAACCAGAAATGCAGGACAGGCCATAGAGAAATGGCAGCCTTGCTACGCTGATGGGCGGGATGTAAATTGCCAACAGCCACTCTGGAGAAGTGTACGGTGTGTCCTGAAACATCTAAAACACACAGCTTAGGGAGCATAGGGCACGTCCACTCATGGGCGTATAAATTGGGAAAACTAAAAATCAGCAAGACACAGGCACCCCAAAGTTTAGGGCTGCTCTGTTGACAAGAACCTCCACTTCATGACACCTTAAATATCCCAGGAAAGAGAAAAATGGATAAAGAAGTTGTGGTCCTTATGTACAATGGAATATCACTCAGACATGAAATCAATGTCATAAGGCTAGAAGAAGCAAGATGAGTGGATTTAGGTACGACGATTCTAAGTGAAATAAGTCACACAGAAAAAGACACTTATCATAAGCTATCACTTATAGAGGGAATGTAAAAACCGCTACACTTGAACTGAATTACAAAACAGAACAGAGTCACACCTTTAGAAAACACACTATGGCTGCTTAACGGGAAAGGTGAGGTGGGGTGATGCATAAAACAAGGGTTTCAAATTCGCTCAGATACCGTTCCATACACCCAATATGTAATAGAAAAGACCGACTCCTTGCTCAGTGAACTGGACTCAACACCCCCTATTCACCGCACAAGAATATATCTGACTAGTAAGAATCTTAAAACCTATGTATTGATATCTGTCTGGAAGTGAGTCAAATGGGTGTAAAGCCGCATAAACACAGCCGTGAAAAGCAGCTAAACCCCATTATAAAAATAAATTACTTTTAAAAACCCGTTAAACAAAGACAGTGAAAGAGAGAGAAATTCTTCCAAAATTCGGTCAGGGGCTGTGATGCAACCTGGATTGACCATATCTAGACACACAGCTGGATGAGACATAACGGTGGACACTCTTGGGGCTGAGAGGTTGGGTGAGGTTGGGTGAGCAAACGCACAACCTTTAAAGTAATACTGCGTGGTACGCATCCCATGGGTCCCAAATCTCCAGGTTCAAGGGCATCTTCCTACATCGAAAACATACATGAGAAACCCAGAAGATGGTACACCGTGTGATTTTGAAAGGTTTTTAAAACGCTCCTCATTTCTCATCTCCTTGTGCTCGGGTTCGCCATTCCAGGTACTTTACTAGCAATCTCCCTACTTGGAGAATCAGCACCTTTAACCTCCTGTTCCCTACAGGTTGCAATTTGTCCTGAGGATGAACGGGAAGAGGGGCAACCAATGAGAGACTAGATCTAGGTGTTGGGACAGGCACAGGTCACTCTATTTTCCCATCAGGAAGAAGAATTAACCACAGGCTCAGCCTGCCGCCCAGAAGCAGAATAGGGCCTGAGGCAATCCCGCACTCTTACGGCCAGCTCCCAAAAAAGCGAGTTGAAAAATGGAGCCCAGGGACACTGCCATTCACAAACCCGCAGACTTATAAATGATAACTCTCGTCCACAAATATATTGAGGGAAGGCAACGAAGAGGATTTGAAAGCAAGGCAGAATTGCAGGAAACAGGTTTCAGGAGGTAGATTCGAATCGCCTTTAAAGCACATGAAAAGTCGCAAAACGTCGACAATGATGCCCTTGGCCAAAAAGGGCGTATGCGTTTTTTCCTGAATATATTCAGGAAAAAACGCATACGCCCTTTTTGGCCAACCAAGCAACCTGGAAAGGCAAATCAGCGCTACAAAGTAGTCTCGCTTCCCATCGGTCAAAAGGGCCATGCTGCAAAAAGTGTCAAAACCAGAAATGCAGGACAGGCCATGGAGAAATGGCAGCCTTGCTACGCTGATGGGCGGGATGTAAATTGCCAACAGCCACTCTGGAGAAGTGTACGGTGTGTCCTGAAACATCTAAAACACACAGCTTAGGGAGCATAGGGCACGTCCACTCATGGGCGTATAAATTGGGAAAACTAAAAATCAGCAAGACACAGGCACCCCAAAGTTTAGGGCTGCTGTGTTGACAAGAACCTCCACTTCATGACACCTTAAATATCCCAGGAAAGAGAAAAATGGATAAAGAAGTTGTGGTCCTTATGTACAAAGGAATATCACTCAGACATGAAATCAATGTCATAAGGCTAGAAGAAGCAAGATGAGTGGACTTAGGTACGATGATTCTAAGTGAAATAAGTCACACAGAAAAAAGACACTTATCATAAGCTATCACTTATAGAGGGAATGTAAAAACCGCTACACTTGAACTGAATTACAAAACAGAACAGAGTCACACGTTTAGAAAACACACTATGGCTGCTTAACGGGAAAGGTGAGGTGGGGTGATGCATAAAACAAGGGTTTCAAATTGGCTCAGATACCGTTCCATACACCCAATATGTAATAGAAAAGACCGACTCCTTGCTCAGTGAACTGGACTCAACACCCCCTATTCACCGCACAAGAATATATGTGACTAGTAAGAATCTTAAAACCTATGTATTGATATCTGTCTGGAAGTGAGTCCAGTGGGTGTAAAGCCGCATAAACACAGCCGTGAAAAGCAGGTAAACCCCATTATAAAAATAAATTACTTTTAAAAACCCGTAAAACAAAGACAGTGAAAGAGAGAGAAATTCTTACAAAATAAGTTCAGGGGCTGTGATGCAACCTGGATTGATCATATCTAGACCCACAGCTGGATGACACATAAGGGTGGACACACTTGGGGCTGAGAGGTTGGGTGAGGTTGGGTGAGCAAACACAGACCCTTTAAAGTAATACTGCCTGGTACCCATCCCATGGTTCCCAAATCTCCAGGCTCAAGGGCATATTCCTACATCGAAAACATGCATGAGAAACCCAGAAGGTGGTACACCGTGTGATTTTGAAAGGTTTCTAAAACGCACCTCATTTCTCATCTCCTTGTGCTCGGGTTCGCCATTCCAGGTACTTTACTAGCAATCTCCCTAGTTGGAGAATCAGCACCTTTAACCTTTTGTTCCCTACAGGTTGCAATTTGTCCTGAGGATGAACGGGAAGAGGGGCAACCAATGAGAGACTAGATCTAGGTGTTGGGACAGGCACAGGTCACTCTATTTTCCCATCAGGAAGAAGAATTAACCACAGGCTCAGCCTGCCGCCCAGAAGCAGAATAGGGCCTGAGGCAATCCAGCGCCCTTGCAGCCAGCTCCCAAAAAAGCGAGTTGAAAAATGGAGCCCAGGTACACTGCCATTCACAAACCCGCAGAGTTATAAATGATAACTCTCGTCCACAAATATATTGAGGGAAGGCAACGAAGAGGATTTGAAAGCAAGGCAGAATTGCAGGAAACAGGTTTCAGGAGGTAGATTCGAATCGCCTTTAAAGCACATGAAAAGTCGCAAATCGTCGACAATGATGCCCTTGGCCAAAAAGGGCGTATGCGTTGTTTCCTGAATATATTCAGGAAAAAACGCATACGCCCTTTTTGGCCAACCAAGCAACCTGGAAAGGCAAATCAGCGCTACAAAGAAGTCTCGCTTCCCATCGGTCAAAAGGGCCATGCTGCATAAAGTGTCAAAACCAGAAATGCAGGACAGGCCATAGAGAAATGGCAGCCTTGCTACGCTGATGGGCGGGATGTAAATTGCCAACAGCCACTCTGGAGAAGTGTACGGTGTGTCCTGAAACATCTAAAACACACAGCTTAGGGAGCATAGGGCACGTCCACTCATGGGCGTATAAATTGGGAAAACTAAAAATCAGCAAGACACAGGCACCCCAAAGTTTAGGGCTGCTCTGTTGACAAGAACCTCCACTTCATGACACCTTAAATATCCCAGGAAAGAGAAAAATGGATAAAGAAATTGTGGTCCTTATGTACAATGGAATATCACTCAGACATGAAATCAATGTCATAAGGCTAGAAGAAGCAAGATGAGTGGATTTAGGTACGACGATTCTAAGTGAAATAAGTCACACAGAAAAAGACACTTATCATAAGCTCTCACTTATAGAGGGAATGTAAAAACCGCTACACTTGAACTGAATTACAAAACAGAACAGAGTCACACCTTTAGAAAACGCACTATGGCTGCTTAACGGGAAAGGTGAGGTGGGGTGATTCATAAAACAAGGGTTTCAAATTCGCTCAGATACCGTTCCATACACCCAATATGTAATAGACAAGACCTACTCCTTGCTCAGTGAACTGGACTCAACACCCCCTATTCACCACACAAGAATATATCTGACTAGTAAGAATCTTAAAACCTATGTATTGATATCTCTCTGGAAGTGAGTCAAGTGGGTGTAAAGGCGCATAAACACAGCCGTGAAAAGCAGCTAAACCCCATTATAAAAATAAATTACTTTTAAAAACCCGTAAAACAAAGACAGTGAAAGAGAGAGAAATTCTTACAAAATTCGTTCAGGGGCTGTGATGCAACCTGGATTGACCATATCTAGACCCACAGCTGGATGAGACATATGGGTGGACACTCTTGGGGTTGAGAGGTTGGGTGACGTTGGGTGAGAAAACACAGACCCTTTAAAGTAATACTGCGTGGTACCCATCCCATGGGTCCCAAATCTCCAGGTTCAAGGGCATATTCCTACATCGAAAACATACATAAGAAACCCAGAAGGCGGTACACAGTGTGATTTTGAAAGGTTTCTAAAACGCACCTCATTTCTCATCTCCTTGTGCTCGGGTTCGCCATTCCAGGTACTTTACTAGCAATCTCCCTACTTGGAGAATCAGCACCTTTAACCTCCTGTTCCCTACAGGTTGCAATTTGTCCTGAGGATGAACGGAAGAGGGGCAACCAATGAGAGACTAGATCTAGGTGTTGGGACAGGCACAGGTCACTCTATTTTCCCATCAGGAAGAAGAATTAACCACAGGCTCAGCCTGCCGCCCAGAAGCAGAATAGGGCCTGAGGCAAGGCCGCGCTCCTGCGGCCAGCTCCCAAAAAAGCGAGTTGAAAAATGGAGCCCAGGGACACTGCCTTTCACAAACCCGCAGAGTTATAAATGATAACTCTCATCCACAAATATATTGAGGGAAGGCAACGAAGAGGATTTGAAAGCAAGGCAGAATTGCAGGAAACAGGTTTCAGGAGGTAGATTCGAATCGCCTTTAAAGCACATGAAAAGTCGCAAATCGTCGACAATGATGCCCTTGGCCAAAAAGGGCGTATGCGTTGTTTCCTGAATATATTCAGGAAACAACGCATACGCCCTTTTTGGCCAACCAAGCAACCTGGAAAGGCAAATCAGCGCTACAAAGAAGTCTCGCTTCCCATCGGTCAAAAGGGCCATGCTGCAAAAAGTGTCAAAACCAGAAATGCAGGACAGGCCATGGAGAAATGGCAGCCTTGCTACGCTGATGGGCGGGATGTAAATTGCCAACAGCCACTCTGGAGAAGTGTACGGTGTGTCCTGAAACATCTAAAACACACAGCTTAGGGAGCATAGGGCACATCCACTCATGGGCGTATAAATTGGGAAAACTAAAAATCAGCAAGACACAGGCACCCCAAAGTTTAGGGCTGCTCTGTTGACAAGAACCTCCACTTCATGACACCTTAAATATCCCAGGAAAGAGAAAAATGGATAAAGAAGTTGTGATCATTATGTACAATGGAATATCACTCAGACATGAAATCAATGTCATAAGGCTAGAAGAAGCAAGATGAGTGGATTTAGGTACGACGATTCTAAGTGAAATAAGTCACACAGAAAAAGACCCTTATCATAAGCTATCACTTATAGAGGGAATGTAAAACCCGCTACACTTGAACTGAATTACAAAACAGAACAGAGTCACACCTTTAGAAAACACACTATGGCTGCTTAACGGGAAAGGTGAGGTGGGGTGATGCATAAAACAAGGGTTTCAAATTCGCTCAGATACCGTTCCATACACCCAATATGTAATAGAAAAGACCGACTCCTTGCTCAGTGAACTGGACTCAACACCCCCTATTCACCGCACAAGAATATATGTGACTAGTAAGAATCTTAAAACCTATGTATTGATATCTGTCTGGAAGTGAGTCCAGTGGGTGTAAAGCCGCATAAACACAGCCGTGAAAAGCAGGTAAACCCCATTATAAAAATAAATTACTTTTAAAAACCCGTAAAACAAAGACAGTGAAAGAGAGAGAAATTCTTACAAAATAAGTTCAGGGGCTGTGATGCAACCTGGATTGATCATATCTAGACCCACAGCTGGATGACACATAAGGGTGGACACACTTGGGGCTGAGAGGTTGGGTGAGGTTGGGTGAGCAAACACAGACCCTTTAAAGTAATACTGCCTGGTACCCATCCCATGGTTCCCAAATCTCCAGGCTCAAGGGCATATTCCTACATCGAAAACATGCATGAGAAACCCAGAAGGTGGTACACCGTGTGATTTTGAAAGGTTTCTAAAACGCACCTCATTTCTCATCTCCTTGTGCTCGGGTTCGCCATTCCAGGTACTTTACTAGCAATCTCCCTAGTTGGAGAATCAGCACCTTTAACCTTTTGTTCCCTACAGGTTGCAATTTGTCCTGAGGATGAACGGGAAGAGGGGCAACCAATGAGAGACTAGATCTAGGTGTTGGGACAGGCACAGGTCACTCTATTTTCCCATCAGGAAGAAGAATTAACCACAGGCTCAGCCTGCCGCCCAGAAGCAGAATAGGGCCTGAGGCAATCCAGCGCCCTTGCAGCCAGCTCCCAAAAAAGCGAGTTGAAAAATGGAGCCCAGGTACACTGCCATTCACAAACCCGCAGAGTTATAAATGATAACTCTCGTCCACAAATATATTGAGGGAAGGCAACGAAGAGGATTTGAAAGCAAGGCAGAATTGCAGGAAACAGGTTTCAGGAGGTAGATTCGAATCGCCTTTAAAGCACATGAAAAGTCGCAAATCGTCGACAATGATGCCCTTGGCCAAAAAGGGCGTATGCGTTGTTTCCTGAATATATTCAGGAAAAAACGCATACGCCCTTTTTGGCCAACCAAGCAACCTGGAAAGGCAAATCAGCGCTACAAAGAAGTCTCGCTTCCCATCGGTCAAAAGGGCCATGCTGCATAAAGTGTCAAAACCAGAAATGCAGGACAGGCCATAGAGAAATGGCAGCCTTGCTACGCTGATGGGCGGGATGTAAATTGCCAACAGCCACTCTGGAGAAGTGTACGGTGTGTCCTGAAACATCTAAAACACACAGCTTAGGGAGCATAGGGCACGTCCACTCATGGGCGTATAAATTGGGAAAACTAAAAATCAGCAAGACACAGGCACCCCAAAGTTTAGGGCTGCTCTGTTGACAAGAACCTCCACTTCATGACACCTTAAATATCCCAGGAAAGAGAAAAATGGATAAAGAAATTGTGGTCCTTATGTACAATGGAATATCACTCAGACATGAAATCAATGTCATAAGGCTAGAAGAAGCAAGATGAGTGGATTTAGGTACGACGATTCTAAGTGAAATAAGTCACACAGAAAAAGACACTTATCATAAGCTCTCACTTATAGAGGGAATGTAAAAACCGCTACACTTGAACTGAATTACAAAACAGAACAGAGTCACACCTTTAGAAAACGCACTATGGCTGCTTAACGGGAAAGGTGAGGTGGGGTGATTCATAAAACAAGGGTTTCAAATTCGCTCAGATACCGTTCCATACACCCAATATGTAATAGACAAGACCTACTCCTTGCTCAGTGAACTGGACTCAACACCCCCTATTCACCACACAAGAATATATCTGACTAGTAAGAATCTTAAAACCTATGTATTGATATCTCTCTGGAAGTGAGTCAAGTGGGTGTAAAGGCGCATAAACACAGCCGTGAAAAGCAGCTAAACCCCATTATAAAAATAAATTACTTTTAAAAACCCGTAAAACAAAGACAGTGAAAGAGAGAGAAATTCTTACAAAATTCGTTCAGGGGCTGTGATGCAACCTGGATTGACCATATCTAGACCCACAGCTGGATGAGACATATGGGTGGACACTCTTGGGGTTGAGAGGTTGGGTGACGTTGGGTGAGAAAACACAGACCCTTTAAAGTAATACTGCGTGGTACCCATCCCATGGGTCCCAAATCTCCAGGTTCAAGGGCATATTCCTACATCGAAAACATACATAAGAAACCCAGAAGGTGGTACACAGTGTGATTTTGAAAGGTTTCTAAAACGCACCTCATTTCTCATCTCCTTGTGCTCGGGTTCGCCATTCCAGGTACTTTACTAGCAATCTCCCTACTTGGAGAATCAGCACCTTTAACCTCCTGTTCCCTACAGGTTGCAATTTGTCCTGAGGATGAACGGAAGAGGGGCAACCAATGAGAGACTAGATCTAGGTGTTGGGACAGGCACAGGTCACTCTATTTTCCCATCAGGAAGAAGAATTAACCACAGGCTCAGCCTGCCGCCCAGAAGCAGAATAGGGCCTGAGGCAAGGCCGCGCTCCTGCGGCCAGCTCCCAAAAAAGCGAGTTGAAAAATGGAGCCCAGGGACACTGCCTTTCACAAACCCGCAGAGTTATAAATGATAACTCTCATCCACAAATATATTGAGGGAAGGCAACGAAGAGGATTTGAAAGCAAGGCAGAATTGCAGGAAACAGGTTTCAGGAGGTAGATTCGAATCGCCTTTAAAGCACATGAAAAGTCGCAAATCGTCGACAATGATGCCCTTGGCCAAAAAGGGCGTATGCGTTGTTTCCTGAATATATTCAGGAAACAACGCATACGCCCTTTTTGGCCAACCAAGCAACCTGGAAAGGCAAATCAGCGCTACAAAGAAGTCTCGCTTCCCATCGGTCAAAAGGGCCATGCTGCAAAAAGTGTCAAAACCAGAAATGCAGGACAGGCCATGGAGAAATGGCAGCCTTGCTACGCTGATGGGCGGGATGTAAATTGCCAACAGCCACTCTGGAGAAGTGTACGGTGTGTCCTGAAACATCTAAAACACACAGCTTAGGGAGCATAGGGCACATCCACTCATGGGCGTATAAATTGGGAAAACTAAAAATCAGCAAGACACAGGCACCCCAAAGTTTAGGGCTGCTCTGTTGACAAGAACCTCCACTTCATGACACCTTAAATATCCCAGGAAAGAGAAAAATGGATAAAGAAGTTGTGATCATTATGTACAATGGAATATCACTCAGACATGAAATCAATGTCATAAGGCTAGAAGAAGCAAGATGAGTGGATTTAGGTACGACGATTCTAAGTGAAATAAGTCACACAGAAAAAGACCCTTATCATAAGCTATCACTTATAGAGGGAATGTAAAACCCGCTACACTTGAACTGAATTACAAAACAGAACAGAGTCACACCTTTAGAAAACACACTATGGCTGCTTAACGGGAAAGGTGAGGTGGGGTGATGCATAAAACAAGGGTTTCAAATTCGCTCAGATACCGTTCCATACACCCAATATGTAATAGAAAAGACCGACTCCTTGCTCAGTGAACTGGACTCAACACCCCCTATTCACCGCACAAGAATATATGTGACCAGTAAGAATCTTAAAACCTATGTATTGATATCTGTCTGGAAGTGAGTCCAGTGGGTGTAAAGCCGCATAAACACAGCCATGAAAAGCAGCTAAACCCCATTATAAAAATAAATTACTTTTAAAAACCCGTAAAACAAAGACATTGTAAGAGAGAGAAATTCTTCCAAAATTCGGTCAGGGGCTGTGATGCAACCTGGATTGACCATATCTAGACACACAGCTGGATGAGACATAAGGGTGGACACTCTTGGGGCTGAGAGGTTGGGTGAGGTTGGGTGAGCAAACGCACAACCTTTAAAGTAATACTGCGTGGTACGCATCCCATGGGTCCCAAATCTCCAGGTTCAAGGGCATCTTCCTACATCGAAAACATACATGAGAAACCCAGAAGATGGTACACCGTGTGATTTTGAAAGGTTTCTACAAGGCACCTCATTTCTCATCTCCTTGTGCTCGGGTTCGCCATTCCAGGTACTTTACTAGCAATCTCCCTACTTGGAGAATCAGCACCTTTAACCTCCTGTTCCCTACAGGTTGCAATTTGTCCTGAGGATGAACGGGAAGAGGGGCAACCAATGAGAGACTAGATCTAGGTGTTGGGACAGGCACAGGTCACTCTATTTTCCCATCAGGAAGAAGAATTAACCACAGGCTCAGCCTGCCGCCCAGAAGCAGAATAGGGCCTGAGGCAATCCCGCGCTCTTAAGGCCAGCTCCCAAAAAAGCGAGTTGAAAAATGGAGCCCAGGTACACTGCCATTCACAAACCCGCAGAGTTATAAATGATAACTCTCGTCCACAAATATATTGAGGGAAGGCAACGAAGAGGATTTGAAAGCAAGGCAGAATTGCAGGAAACAGGTTTCAGGAGGTAGATTCGAATCGCCTTTAAAGCACATGAAAAGTCGCAAATCGTCGACAATGATGCCCTTGGCCAAAAAGGGCGTATGCGTTGTTTCCTGAATATATTCAGGAAAAAACGCATACGCCCTTTTTGGCCAACCAAGCAACCTGGAAAGGCAAATCAGCGCTACAAAGAAGTCTCGCTTCCCATCGGTCAAAAGGGCCATGCTGCAAAAAGTGTCAAAACCAGAAATGCAGGACAGGCCATAGAGAAATGGCAGCCTTGCTACGCTGATGGGCGGGATGTAAATTGCCAACAGCCACTCTGGAGAAGTGTACGGTGTGTCCTGAAACATCTAAAACACACAGCTTAGGGAGCATAGGGCACGTCCACTCATGGGCGTATAAATTGGGAAAACTAAAAATCAGCAAGACACAGGCACCCCAAAGTTTAGGGCTGCTCTGTTGACAAGAACCTCCACTTCATGACACCTTAAATATCCCAGGAAAGAGAAAAATGGATAAAGAAGTTGTGGTCCTTATGTACAATGGAATATCACTCAGACATGAAATCAATGTCATAAGGCTAGAAGAAGCAAGATGAGTGGATTTAGGTACGACGATTCTAAGTGAAATAAGTCACACAGAAAAAGACACTTATCATAAGCTATCACTTATAGAGGGAATGTAAAAACCGCTACACTTGAACTGAATTACAAAACAGAACAGAGTCACACCTTTAGAAAACACACTATGGCTGCTTAACGGGAAAGGTGAGGTGGGGTGATGCATAAAACAAGGGTTTCAAATTCGCTCAGATACCGTTCCATACACCCAATATGTAATAGAAAAGACCGACTCCTTGCTCAGTGAACTGGACTCAACACCCCCTATTCACCGCACAAGAATATATCTGACTAGTAAGAATCTTAAAACCTATGTATTGATATCTGTCTGGAAGTGAGTCAAATGGGTGTAAAGCCGCATAAACACAGCCGTGAAAAGCAGCTAAACCCCATTATAAAAATAAATTACTTTTAAAAACCCGTTAAACAAAGACAGTGAAAGAGAGAGAAATTCTTCCAAAATTCGGTCAGGGGCTGTGATGCAACCTGGATTGACCATATCTAGACACACAGCTGGATGAGACATAACGGTGGACACTCTTGGGGCTGAGAGGTTGGGTGAGGTTGGGTGAGCAAACGCACAACCTTTAAAGTAATACTGCGTGGTACGCATCCCATGGGTCCCAAATCTCCAGGTTCAAGGGCATCTTCCTACATCGAAAACATACATGAGAAACCCAGAAGATGGTACACCGTGTGATTTTGAAAGGTTTTTAAAACGCTCCTCATTTCTCATCTCCTTGTGCTCGGGTTCGCCATTCCAGGTACTTTACTAGCAATCTCCCTACTTGGAGAATCAGCACCTTTAACCTCCTGTTCCCTACAGGTTGCAATTTGTCCTGAGGATGAACGGGAAGAGGGGCAACCAATGAGAGACTAGATCTAGGTGTTGGGACAGGCACAGGTCACTCTATTTTCCCATCAGGAAGAAGAATTAACCACAGGCTCAGCCTGCCGCCCAGAAGCAGAATAGGGCCTGAGGCAATCCCGCACTCTTACGGCCAGCTCCCAAAAAAGCGAGTTGAAAAATGGAGCCCAGGGACACTGCCATTCACAAACCCGCAGACTTATAAATGATAACTCTCGTCCACAAATATATTGAGGGAAGGCAACGAAGAGGATTTGAAAGCAAGGCAGAATTGCAGGAAACAGGTTTCAGGAGGTAGATTCGAATCGCCTTTAAAGCACATGAAAAGTCGCAAAACGTCGACAATGATGCCCTTGGCCAAAAAGGGCGTATGCGTTTTTTCCTGAATATATTCAGGAAAAAACGCATACGCCCTTTTTGGCCAACCAAGCAACCTGGAAAGGCAAATCAGCGCTACAAAGTAGTCTCGCTTCCCATCGGTCAAAAGGGCCATGCTGCAAAAAGTGTCAAAACCAGAAATGCAGGACAGGCCATGGAGAAATGGCAGCCTTGCTACGCTGATGGGCGGGATGTAAATTGCCAACAGCCACTCTGGAGAAGTGTACGGTGTGTCCTGAAACATCTAAAACACACAGCTTAGGGAGCATAGGGCACGTCCACTCATGGGCGTATAAATTGGGAAAACTAAAAATCAGCAAGACACAGGCACCCCAAAGTTTAGGGCTGCTGTGTTGACAAGAACCTCCACTTCATGACACCTTAAATATCCCAGGAAAGAGAAAAATGGATAAAGAAGTTGTGGTCCTTATGTACAAAGGAATATCACTCAGACATGAAATCAATGTCATAAGGCTAGAAGAAGCAAGATGAGTGGACTTAGGTACGATGATTCTAAGTGAAATAAGTCACACAGAAAAAAGACACTTATCATAAGCTATCACTTATAGAGGGAATGTAAAAACCGCTACACTTGAACTGAATTACAAAACAGAACAGAGTCACACGTTTAGAAAACACACTATGGCTGCTTAACGGGAAAGGTGAGGTGGGGTGATGCATAAAACAAGGGTTTCAAATTGGCTCAGATACCGTTCCATACACCCAATATGTAATAGAAAAGACCGACTCCTTGCTCAGTGAACTGGACTCAACACCCCCTATTCACCGCACAAGAATATATGTGACTAGTAAGAATCTTAAAACCTATGTATTGATATCTGTCTGGAAGTGAGTCCAGTGGGTGTAAAGCCGCATAAACACAGCCGTGAAAAGCAGGTAAACCCCATTATAAAAATAAATTACTTTTAAAAACCCGTAAAACAAAGACAGTGAAAGAGAGAGAAATTCTTACAAAATAAGTTCAGGGGCTGTGATGCAACCTGGATTGATCATATCTAGACCCACAGCTGGATGACACATAAGGGTGGACACACTTGGGGCTGAGAGGTTGGGTGAGGTTGGGTGAGCAAACACAGACCCTTTAAAGTAATACTGCCTGGTACCCATCCCATGGTTCCCAAATCTCCAGGCTCAAGGGCATATTCCTACATCGAAAACATGCATGAGAAACCCAGAAGGTGGTACACCGTGTGATTTTGAAAGGTTTCTAAAACGCACCTCATTTCTCATCTCCTTGTGCTCGGGTTCGCCATTCCAGGTACTTTACTAGCAATCTCCCTAGTTGGAGAATCAGCACCTTTAACCTTTTGTTCCCTACAGGTTGCAATTTGTCCTGAGGATGAACGGGAAGAGGGGCAACCAATGAGAGACTAGATCTAGGTGTTGGGACAGGCACAGGTCACTCTATTTTCCCATCAGGAAGAAGAATTAACCACAGGCTCAGCCTGCCGCCCAGAAGCAGAATAGGGCCTGAGGCAATCCCGCGCTTTTGTGGCCAGCTCCCAAAAAAGCGAGTTGAAAAATGGAGCCCAGGGACACTGCCATTCACAAAACCGCAGAGTTATAAATGATAACTCTCGTCCACAAATATATTGAGGGAAGGCAACGAAGAGGATTTGAAAGCAAGGCAGAATTGCAGGAAACAGGTTTCAGGAGGTAGATTCGAATCGCCTTTAAAGCACATGAAAAGTCGCAAAACGTCGACAATGATGCCCTTGGCCAAAAAGGGCGTATGCGTTTTTTCCTGAATATATTCAGGAAAAAACGCATACGCCCTTTTTGGCCAACCAAGCAACCTGGAAAGGCAAATCAGTGCTACAAAGTAGTCTCGCTTCCCATCGGTCAAAAGGGCCATGCTGCAAAAAGTGTCAAAACCAGAAATGCAGGAGAGGCCATGGAGAAATGGCAGCCTTGCTACGCTGATGGGCGGGATGTAAATTGCCAACAGCCACTCTGGAGAAGTGTACGGTGTGTCCTGAAACATCTAAAACACACACCTTAGGGAGCATAGGGCACATCCACTCATGGGCGTATAAATTGGGAAAACTAAAAATCAGCAAGACACAGGCACCCCAAAGTTTAGGGCTGCTCTGTTGACAAGAACCTCCACTTCATGACACCTTTAATATCCCAGGAAAGAGAAAAATGGATAAAGAAGTTGTGGTCCTTATGTACAATGGAATATCACGCAGACATGAAATCAATATCATAAGGCTAGAAGAAGCAAGATGAGTGGACTTAGGTACGATGATTCTAAGTGAAATAAGTCACACAGAAAAAGACACTTATCATAAGCTATCACTTATAGAGGGAATGTAAAAACCGCTACACTTGAACTGAGTTACAAAACAGGACAGAATCACACGTTTAGAAAACATACTATGGCTGCTTAACGGGAAAGGTGAGGTGGGGTGATGCATAAAACAAGGGTTTCAAATTCGCTCAGATACCGTTCCATACACCCAATATGTAATAGAAAAGACCGACTCCTTGCTCAGTGAACTGGACTCAACACCCCCTATTCACCGCACAAGAATATATGTGACTAGTAAGAATCTTAAAACCTATGTATTGATATCTGTCTGGAAGTGAGTCAAATGGGTGTAAAGCCGCATAAACACAGCCGTGAAAAGCAGCTAAACCCCATTATAAAAATAAATTACTTTTAAAAACCCGTAAAACAAAGACAGTGAAAGAGAGAGAAATTCTTCCAAAATTCGGTCAGGGGCTGTGATGCAACCTGGATTGACCATATCTAGACACACAGCTGGATGAGACATAACGGTGGACACTCTTGGGGCTGAGAGGTTGGGTGAGCAAACGCACAACCTTTAAAGTAATACTGCGTGGTACGCATCCCATGGGTCCCAAATCTCCAGGTTCAAGAGCATCTTCCTACATCGAAAACACACATGAGAAACCCAGAAGATGGTACACCGTGTGATTTTGAAAGGTTTCTAAAAGGCACCTCATTTCTCATCTCCTTGTGCTCGGGTTCGCCATTCCAGGTACTTTACTAGCAATCTCCCTACTTAGAGAATCAGCACCTTTAACCTCCTGTTCCCTACAGGTTGCAATTTGTCCTGAGGATGAACGGGAAGAGGGGCAACCAATGAGAGACTAGATCTAGGTGTTGGGACAGGCACAGGTCACTCTATTTTCCCATCAGGAAGAAGAATTAACCACAGGCTCAGCCTGCCGCCCAGAAGCAGAATAGGGCCTGAGGCAATCCCGCACTCTTACGGCCAGCTCCCAAAAAAGCGAGTTGAAAAATGGAGCCCAGGGACACTGCCATTCACAAACCCGCAGAGTTATAAATGATAACTCTCGTCCACAAATATATTGAGGGAAGGCAATGAAGAGGATTTGAAAGAAAGGCAGAATTGCAGGAAACAGGTTTCAGGAGATAGATTCGAATCGCCTTTAAAGCACATGAAAAGTCGCAAAACGTCGACAATGATGCCCTTGGCCAAAAAGGGCGTATGCGTTTTTTCCTGAATATATTCAGGAAAAAACGCATACGCCCTTTTTGGCCAACCAAGCAACCTGGAAAGGCAAATCAGCGCTACAAAGTAGTCTCGCTTCCCATCGGTCAAAAGGGCCATGCTGCAAAAAGTGTCAAAACCAGAAATGCAGGACAGGCCATGGAGAAATGGCAGCCTTGGTACGCTGATGGGCGGGATGTAAATTGCCAACAGCCACTCTGGAGAAGTGTACAGTGTGTCCTGAAACATCGAAAAAATACAGCTTAGGGAGCATAGGGCACATCCACTCATGGGCGTATAAATTGGGAAAACTAAAAATCAGCAAGACACAGGCACCCCAAAGTTTAGGGCTGCTCTGTTGACAAGAACCTCCACTTCATGACACCTTAAATATCCCAGGAAAGAGAAAAATGGATAAAGAAGTTGTGGTCCTTATGTACAATGGAATATCACTCAGACATGAAATCAATGTCATAAGGCTAGAAGAAGCAAGATGAGTGGATTTAGGTACGACGATTCTAAGTGAAATAAGTCACACAGAAAAAGACACTTATCATAAGCTATCACTTATAGAGGGAATGTAAAAACCGCTACACTTGAACTGAATTACAAAACAGAACAGAGTCACACCTTTAGAAAACACACTATGGCTGCTTAACGGGAAAGGTGAGGTGGGGTGATGCATAAAACAAGGGTTTCAAATTCGCTCAGATACCGTTCCATACACCCAATATGTAATAGAAAAGACCGACTCCTTGCTCAGTGAACTGGACTCAACACCCCCTATTCACCGCACAAGAATATATCTGACTAGTAAGAATCTTAAAACCTATGTATTGATATCTGTCTGGAAGTGAGTCAAATGGGTGTAAAGCCGCATAAACACAACCGTGAAAAGCAGCTAAACCCCATTATAAAAATAAATTACTTTTAAAAACCCGTTAAACAAAGACAGTGAAAGAGAGAGAAATTCTTCCAAAATTCGGTCAGGGGCTGTGATGCAACCTGGATTGACCATATCTAGACACACAGCTGGATGAGACATAACGGTGGACACTCTTGGGGCTGAGAGGTTGGGTGAGGTTGGGTGAGCAAACGCACAACCTTTAAAGTAATACTGCGTGGTACGCATCCCATGGGTCCCAAATCTCCAGGTTCAAGGGCATCTTCCTACATCGAAAACATACATGAGAAACCCAGAAGATGGTACACCGTGTGATTTTGAAAGGTTTCTAAAAGGCACCTCATTTCTCATCTCCTTGTGCTCGGGTTCGCCATTCCAGGTACTTTACTAGCAATCTCCCTACTTGGAGAATCAGCACCTTTAACCTCCTGTTCCCTACAGGTTGCAATTTGTCCTGAGGATGAACGGGAAGAGGGGCAACCAATGAGAGACTAGATCTAGGTGTTGGGACAGGCACAGGTCACTCTATTTTCCCATCAGGAAGAAGAATTAACCAAAGGCTCAGCCTGCCGCCCAGAAGCAGAATAGGGCCTGAGGCAATCCCGCACTCTTACGGCCAGCTCCCAAAAAAGCGAGTTGAAAAATGGAGCCCAGGGACACTGCCATTCACAAACCCGCAGACTTATAAATGATAACTCTCGTCCACAAATATATTGAGGGAAGGCAACGAAGAGGATTTGAAAGCAAGGCAGAATTGCAGGAAACAGGTTTCAGGAGGTAGATTCGAATCGCCTTTAAAGCACATGAAAAGTCGCAAAACGTCGACAATGATGCCCTTGGCCAAAAAGGGCGTATGCGTTTTTTCCTGAATATATTCAGGAAAAAACGCATACGCCCTTTTTGGCCAACCAAGCAACCTGGAAAGGCAAATCAGCGCTACAAAGAAGTCTCGCTTCCCATCGGTCAAAAGGGCCATGCTGCAAAAAGTGTCAAAACCGGAATTGCAGGACAGGCCATGGAGAAATGGCAGCCTTGCTACGCTGATGGGCGGGATGTAAATTGCCAACAGCCACTCTGGAGAAGTGTACGGTGTGTCCTGAAACATCGAAAAAACACAGCTTAGGGAGCATAGGGCACGTCCACTCATGGGCGTATAAATTGGGAAAACTAAAAATCAGCAAGACACAGGCACCCCAAAGTTTAGGGCTGCTCTGTTGACAAGAACCTCCACTTCATGACACCTTAAATATCCCAGGAAAGAGAAAAATGGATAAAGAAGTTGTGGTCCTTATGTACAATGGAATATCACTCAGACATGAAATCAATGTCATAAGGCTAGTAGAAGCAAGATGAGTGGACTTAGGTACGACGATTCTAAGTGAAATAAGTCACACAGAAAAAGACACTTATCATAAGCTATCACTTATAGAGGGAATGTAAAAACCGCTACACTTGAACTGAATTACAAAACAGAACAGAGTCACACGTTTACAAAACACACTATGGCTGCTTAACGGGAAAGGTGAGGTGGGGTGATGCATAAAACAAGGGTTTCAAATTCGCTCAGATACCGTTCCATACACCCAATATGTAATAGAAAAGACCGACTCCTTGCTCAGTGAACTGGACTCAACACCCCCTATTCACCGCACAAGAATATATGTGACTAGTAAGAATCGTAAAACCTATGTATTGATATCTGTCTGGAAGTGAGTCAAGTGGGTGTAAAGCCGCATAAACACAGCCGTGAAAAGCAGGTAAACCCCATTATAAAAATAAATTACTTTTAAAAACCCGTAAAACAAAGACAGTGAAAGAGAGAGAAATTCTTACAAAATAAGTTCAGGGGCTGTGATGCAACCTGGATTGATCATATCTAGACCCACAGCTGGATGAGACATAAGGGTGGACACACTTGGGGCTGAGAGGTTGGGTGAGGTTGGGTGAGCAAACACAGACCCTTTAAAGTAATACTGCCTGGTACCCATCCCATGGTTCCCAAATCTCCAGGTTCAAGGGCATATTCCTACATCGAAAACATGCATGAGAAACCCAGAAGGTGGTACACCGTGTGATTTTGAAAGGTTTCTAAAACGCACCTCATTTCTCATCTCCTTGTGCTCGGGTTCGCCATTCCAGGTACTTTACTAGCAATCTCCCTAGTTGGAGAATCAGCACCTTTAACCTTTTGTTCCCTAAAGGTTGCAATTTGTCCTGAGGATGAACGGGAAGAGGGGCAACCAATGAGAGACTAGATCTAGGTGTTGGGACAGGCACAGGTCACTCTATTTTCCCATCAGGAAGAAGAATTAACCACAGGCTCAGCCTGCCGCCCAGAAGCAGAATAGGGCCTGAGGCAATCCCGCGCTCTTGTGGCCAGCTCCCAAAAAAGCGAGTTGAAAAATGGAGCCCAGGGACACTGCCATTCACAAAACCGCAGAGTTATAAATGATAACTCTCGTCCACAAATATATTGAGGGAAGGCAACGAAGAGGATTTGAAAGCAAGGCAGAATTGCAGGAAACAGGTTTCAGGAGGTAGATTCGAATCGCCTTTAAAGCACATGAAAAGTCGCAAAACGTCGACAATGATGCCCTTGGCCAAAAAGGGCGTATGCGTTTTTTCCTGAATATATTCAGGAAAAAACGCATACGCCCTTTTTGGCCAACCAAGCAACGTGGAAAGGCAAATCAGCGCTACAAAGAAGTCTCGCTTCCCATCGGTCAAAAGGGCCATGCTGCAGAAAGTGTCAAAACCAGAAATGCAGGACAGGCCATGGAGAAATGGCAGCCTTGCTACGCTGATGGGCGGGATGTAAATTGCCAACAGCCACTCTGGAGAAGTGTACGGTGTGTCCTGAAATATTGAAAAAACACAGCTTAGGGAGCATAGGGCACGTCCACTCATGGGCGTATAAATTGGGAAAACTAAAAATCAGCAAGACACAGGCACCCCAAAGTTTAGGGCTGCTCTGTTGACAAGAACCTCCACTTCATGACACCTTAAATATCCCAGGAAAGAGAAAAATGGATAAAGAAGTTGTGGTCCTTATGTACAAAGGAATATCACTCAGACATGAAATCAATGTCATAAGGTTAGAAGAAGCAAGATGAGTGGATTTAGGTACGACGATTCTAAGTGAAATAAGTCACACAGAAAAAGACACTTATCATAAGCTATCACTTATAGAGGGAATGTAAAAACCGCTACACTTGAACTGAATTACAAAACAGAACAGAGTCACACCTTTAGAAAACACACTATGGCTGCTTAACGGGAAAGGTGAGGTGGGGTGATGCATAAAACAAGGTTTTCAAATCCGCTCAGATACCGTTCCATACACCCAATATGTAATAGACAAGACCTACTCCTTGCTCAGTGAACTGGACTCAACACCCCCTATTCACCGCAGAAGAATATATGTGACTAGTAAGAATCTTAAAACCTATGTATTGATATCTGTCTGGAAGTGAGTCCAGTGGGTGTAAAGCCGCATAAACACAGCCGTGAAAAGCAGCTAAACCCCATTATAAAAATAAATTACTTTTAAAAACCCGTAAAACAAAGACAGTGAAAGAGAGAGAAATTCTTCCAAAATAAGTTCAGGGGCTGTGATGCAACCTGGATTGATCATATCTAGACCCACAGCTGGATGAGACATAAGGGTGGACACACTTGGGGCTGAGAGGTTGGGTGAGGTTGGGTGAGCAAACGCACAACCTTTAAAGTAATACTGTGTGGTACGCCTCCCATGGGTCCCAAATCTCCAGGTTCAAGGGCATCTTCCTACATCGAAAACATACATGAGAAACCCAGAAGATGGTACACCGTGTGATTTTGAAAGGTTTCTAAAAGGCACCTCATTTCTCATCTCCTTGTGCTCGGGTTCGCCATTCCAGGTACTTTACTAGCAATCTCCCTACTTGGAGAATCAGCACCTTTAACCTCCTGTTCCCTACAGGTTGCAATTTGTCCTGAGGATGAACGGGAAGAGGGGCAACCAATGAGAGACTAGATCTAGGTGTTGGGACAGGCACAGGTCACTCTATTTTCCCATCAGGAAGAAGAATTAACCACAGGCTCAGCCTGCCGCCCAGAAGCAGAATAGGGCCTGAGGCAATCCAGCGCCCTTGCAGCCAGCTCCCAAAAAAGCGAGTTGAAAAATGGAGCCCAGGTACACTGCCATTCACAAACCCGCAGAGTTATAAATGATAACTCTCGTCCACAAATATATTGAGGGAAGGCAACGAAGAGGATTTGAAAGCAAGGCAGAATTGCAGGAAACAGGTTTCAGGAGGTAGATTCGAATCGCCTTTAAAGCACATGAAAAGTCGCAAATCGTCGACAATGATGCCCTTGGCCAAAAAGGGCGTATGCGTTGTTTCCTGAATATATTCAGGAAAAAACGCATACGCCCTTTTTGGCCAACCAAGCAACCTGGAAAGGCAAATCAGCGCTACAAAGAAGTCTCGCTTCCCATCGGTCAAAAGGGCCATGCTGCATAAAGTGTCAAAACCAGAAATGCAGGACAGGCCATAGAGAAATGGCAGCCTTGCTACGCTGATGGGCGGGATGTAAATTGCCAACAGCCACTCTGGAGAAGTGTACGGTGTGTCCTGAAACATCTAAAACACACAGCTTAGGGAGCATAGGGCACGTGCACTCATGGGCGTATAAATTGGGAAAACTAAAAATCAGCAAGACACAGGCACCCCAAAGTTTAGGGCTGCTCTGTTGACAAGAACCTCCACTTCATGACACCTTAAATATCCCAGGAAAGAGAAAAATGGATAAAGAAATTGTGGTCCTTATGTACAATGGAATATCACTCAGACATGAAATCAATGTCATAAGGCTAGAAGAAGCAAGATGAGTGGATTTAGGTACGACGATTCTAAGTGAAATAAGTCACACAGAAAAAGACACTTATCATAAGCTCTCACTTATAGAGGGAATGTAAAAACCGCTACACTTGAACTGAATTACAAAACAGAACAGAGTCACACCTTTAGAAAACGCACTATGGCTGCTTAACGGGAAAGGTGAGGTGGGGTGATTCATAAAACAAGGGTTTCAAATTCGCTCAGATACCGTTCCATACACCCAATATGTAATAGACAAGACCTACTCCTTGCTCAGTGAACTGGACTCAACACCCCCTATTCACCACACAAGAATATATCTGACTAGTAAGAATCTTAAAACCTATGTATTGATATCTCTCTGGAAGTGAGTCAAGTGGGTGTAAAGGCGCATAAACACAGCCGTGAAAAGCAGCTAAACCCCATTATAAAAATAAATTACTTTTAAAAACCCGTAAAACAAAGACAGTGAAAGAGAGAGAAATTCTTACAAAATTCGTTCAGGGGCTGTGATGCAACCTGGATTGACCATATCTAGACCCACAGCTGGATGAGACATATGGGTGGACACTCTTGGGGTTGAGAGGTTGGGTGACGTTGGGTGAGAAAACACAGACCCTTTAAAGTAATACTGCGTGGTACCCATCCCATGGGTCCCAAATCTCCAGGTTCAAGGGCATATTCCTACATCGAAAACATACATAAGAAACCCAGAAGGTGGTACACAGTGTGATTTTGAAAGGTTTCTAAAACGCACCTCATTTCTCATCTCCTTGTGCTCGGGTTCGCCATTCCAGGTACTTTACTAGCAATCTCCCTACTTGGAGAATCAGCACCTTTAACCTCCTGTTCCCTACAGGTTGCAATTTGTCCTGAGGATGAACGGAAGAGGGGCAACCAATGAGAGACTAGATCTAGGTGTTGGGACAGGCACAGGTCACTCTATTTTCCCATCAGGAAGAAGAATTAACCACAGGCTCAGCCTGCCGCCCAGAAGCAGAATAGGGCCTGAGGCAAGGCCGCGCTCCTGCGGCCAGCTCCCAAAAAAGCGAGTTGAAAAATGGAGCCCAGGGACACTGCCTTTCACAAACCCGCAGAGTTATAAATGATAACTCTCATCCACAAATATATTGAGGGAAGGCAACGAAGAGGATTTGAAAGCAAGGCAGAATTGCAGGAAACAGGTTTCAGGAGGTAGATTCGAATCGCCTTTAAAGCACATGAAAAGTCGCAAATCGTCGACAATGATGCCCTTGGCCAAAAAGGGCGTATGCGTTGTTTCCTGAATATATTCAGGAAACAACGCATACGCCCTTTTTGGCCAACCAAGCAACCTGGAAAGGCAAATCAGCGCTACAAAGAAGTCTCGCTTCCCATCGGTCAAAAGGGCCATGCTGCAAAAAGTGTCAAAACCAGAAATGCAGGACAGGCCATGGAGAAATGGCAGCCTTGCTACGCTGATGGGCGGGATGTAAATTGCCAACAGCCACTCTGGAGAAGTGTACGGTGTGTCCTGAAACATCTAAAACACACAGCTTAGGGAGCATAGGGCACATCCACTCATGGGCGTATAAATTGGGAAAACTAAAAATCAGCAAGACACAGGCACCCCAAAGTTTAGGGCTGCTCTGTTGACAAGAACCTCCACTTCATGACACCTTAAATATCCCAGGAAAGAGAAAAATGGATAAAGAAGTTGTGATCATTATGTACAATGGAATATCACTCAGACATGAAATCAATGTCATAAGGCTAGAAGAAGCAAGATGAGTGGATTTAGGTACGACGATTCTAAGTGAAATAAGTCACACAGAAAAAGACCCTTATCATAAGCTATCACTTATAGAGGGAATGTAAAACCCGCTACACTTGAACTGAATTACAAAACAGAACAGAGTCACACCTTTAGAAAACACACTATGGCTGCTTAACGGGAAAGGTGAGGTGGGGTGATGCATAAAACAAGGGTTTCAAATTCGCTCAGATACCGTTCCATACACCCAATATGTAATAGAAAAGACCGACTCCTTGCTCAGTGAACTGGACTCAACACCCCCTATTCACCGCACAAGAATATATGTGACCAGTAAGAATCTTAAAACCTATGTATTGATATCTGTCTGGAAGTGAGTCCAGTGGGTGTAAAGCCGCATAAACACAGCCATGAAAAGCAGCTAAACCCCATTATAAAAATAAATTACTTTTAAAAACCCGTAAAACAAAGACATTGTAAGAGAGAGAAATTCTTCCAAAATTCGGTCAGGGGCTGTGATGCAACCTGGATTGACCATATCTAGACACACAGCTGGATGAGACATAAGGGTGGACACTCTTGGGGCTGAGAGGTTGGGTGAGGTTGGGTGAGCAAACGCACAACCTTTAAAGTAATACTGCGTGGTACGCATCCCATGGGTCCCAAATCTCCAGGTTCAAGGGCATCTTCCTACATCGAAAACATACATGAGAAACCCAGAAGATGGTACACCGTGTGATTTTGAAAGGTTTCTACAAGGCACCTCATTTCTCATCTCCTTGTGCTCGGGTTCGCCATTCCAGGTACTTTACTAGCAATCTCCCTACTTGGAGAATCAGCACCTTTAACCTCCTGTTCCCTACAGGTTGCAATTTGTCCTGAGGATGAACGGGAAGAGGGGCAACCAATGAGAGACTAGATCTAGGTGTTGGGACAGGCACAGGTCACTCTATTTTCCCATCAGGAAGAAGAATTAACCACAGGCTCAGCCTGCCGCCCAGAAGCAGAATAGGGCCTGAGGCAATCCCGCGCTCTTAAGGCCAGCTCCCAAAAAAGCGAGTTGAAAAATGGAGCCCAGGTACACTGCCATTCACAAACCCGCAGAGTTATAAATGATAACTCTCGTCCACAAATATATTGAGGGAAGGCAACGAAGAGGATTTGAAAGCAAGGCAGAATTGCAGGAAACAGGTTTCAGGAGGTAGATTCGAATCGCCTTTAAAGCACATGAAAAGTCGCAAATCGTCGACAATGATGCCCTTGGCCAAAAAGGGCGTATGCGTTGTTTCCTGAATATATTCAGGAAAAAACGCATACGCCCTTTTTGGCCAACCAAGCAACCTGGAAAGGCAAATCAGCGCTACAAAGAAGTCTCGCTTCCCATCGGTCAAAAGGGCCATGCTGCAAAAAGTGTCAAAACCAGAAATGCAGGACAGGCCATAGAGAAATGGCAGCCTTGCTACGCTGATGGGCGGGATGTAAATTGCCAACAGCCACTCTGGAGAAGTGTACGGTGTGTCCTGAAACATCTAAAACACACAGCTTAGGGAGCATAGGGCACGTCCACTCATGGGCGTATAAATTGGGAAAACTAAAAATCAGCAAGACACAGGCACCCCAAAGTTTAGGGCTGCTCTGTTGACAAGAACCTCCACTTCATGACACCTTAAATATCCCAGGAAAGAGAAAAATGGATAAAGAAGTTGTGGTCCTTATGTACAATGGAATATCACTCAGACATGAAATCAATGTCATAAGGCTAGAAGAAGCAAGATGAGTGGATTTAGGTACGACGATTCTAAGTGAAATAAGTCACACAGAAAAAGACACTTATCATAAGCTATCACTTATAGAGGGAATGTAAAAACCGCTACACTTGAACTGAATTACAAAACAGAACAGAGTCACACGTTTAGAAAACACACTATGGCTGCTTAACGGGAAAGGTGAGGTGGGGTGATGCATAAAACAAGGGTTTCAAATTCGCTCAGATACCGTTCCATACACCCAATATGTAATAGAAAAGACCGACTCCTTGCTCAGTGAACTGGACTCAACACCCCCTATTCACCGCACAAGAATATATCTGACTAGTAAGAATCTTAAAACCTATGTATTGATATCTGTCTGGAAGTGAGTCAAATGGGTGTAAAGCCGCATAAACACAGCCGTGAAAAGCAGCTAAACCCCATTATAAAAATAAATTACTTTTAAAAACCCGTTAAACAAAGACAGTGAAAGAGAGAGAAATTCTTCCAAAATTCGGTCAGGGGCTGTGATGCAACCTGGATTGACCATATCTAGACACACAGCTGGATGAGACATAACGGTGGACACTCTTGGGGCTGAGAGGTTGGGTGAGGTTGGGTGAGCAAACGCACAACCTTTAAAGTAATACTGCGTGGTACGCATCCCATGGGTCCCAAATCTCCAGGTTCAAGGGCATCTTCCTACATCGAAAACATACATGAGAAACCCAGAAGATGGTACACCGTGTGATTTTGAAAGGTTTTTAAAACGCTCCTCATTTCTCATCTCCTTGTGCTCGGGTTCGCCATTCCAGGTACTTTACTAGCAATCTCCCTACTTGGAGAATCAGCACCTTTAACCTCCTGTTCCCTACAGGTTGCAATTTGTCCTGAGGATGAACGGGAAGAGGGGCAACCAATGAGAGACTAGATCTAGGTGTTGGGACAGGCACAGGTCACTCTATTTTCCCATCAGGAAGAAGAATTAACCACAGGCTCAGCCTGCCGCCCAGAAGCAGAATAGGGCCTGAGGCAATCCCGCGCTCTTAAGGCCAGCTCCCAAAAAAGCGAGTTGAAAAATGGAGCCCAGGTACACTGCCATTCACAAACCCGCAGAGTTATAAATGATAACTCTCGTCCACAAATATATTGAGGGAAGGCAACGAAGAGGATTTGAAAGCAAGGCAGAATTGCAGGAAACAGGTTTCAGGAGGTAGATTCGAATCGCCTTTAAAGCACATGAAAAGTCGCAAATCGTCGACAATGATGCCCTTGGCCAAAAAGGGCGTATGCGTTGTTTCCTGAATATATTCAGGAAAAAACGCATACGCCCTTTTTGGCCAACCAAGCAACCTGGAAAGGCAAATCAGCGCTACAAAGAAGTCTCGCTTCCCATCGGTCAAAAGGGCCATGCTGCAAAAAGTGTCAAAACCAGAAATGCAGGACAGGCCATAGAGAAATGGCAGCCTTGCTACGCTGATGGGCGGGATGTAAATTGCCAACAGCCACTCTGGAGAAGTGTACGGTGTGTCCTGAAACATCTAAAACACACAGCTTAGGGAGCATAGGGCACGTCCACTCATGGGCGTATAAATTGGGAAAACTAAAAATCAGCAAGACACAGGCACCCCAAAGTTTAGGGCTGCTCTGTTGACAAGAACCTCCACTTCATGACACCTTAAATATCCCAGGAAAGAGAAAAATGGATAAAGAAGTTGTGGTCCTTATGTACAATGGAATATCACTCAGACATGAAATCAATGTCATAAGGCTAGAAGAAGCAAGATGAGTGGATTTAGGTACGACGATTCTAAGTGAAATAAGTCACACAGAAAAAGACACTTATCATAAGCTATCACTTATAGAGGGAATGTAAAAACCGCTACACTTGAACTGAATTACAAAACAGAACAGAGTCACACGTTTAGAAAACACACTATGGCTGCTTAACGGGAAAGGTGAGGTGGGGTGATGCATAAAACAAGGGTTTCAAATTCGCTCAGATACCGTTCCATACACCCAATATGTAATAGAAAAGACCGACTCCTTGCTCAGTGAACTGGACTCAACACCCCCTATTCACCGCACAAGAATATATCTGACTAGTAAGAATCTTAAAACCTATGTATTGATATCTGTCTGGAAGTGAGTCAAATGGGTGTAAAGCCGCATAAACACAGCCGTGAAAAGCAGCTAAACCCCATTATAAAAATAAATTACTTTTAAAAACCCGTTAAACAAAGACAGTGAAAGAGAGAGAAATTCTTCCAAAATTCGGTCAGGGGCTGTGATGCAACCTGGATTGACCATATCTAGACACACAGCTGGATGAGACATAACGGTGGACACTCTTGGGGCTGAGAGGTTGGGTGAGGTTGGGTGAGCAAACGCACAACCTTTAAAGTAATACTGCGTGGTACGCATCCCATGGGTCCCAAATCTCCAGGTTCAAGGGCATCTTCCTACATCGAAAACATACATGAGAAACCCAGAAGATGGTACACCGTGTGATTTTGAAAGGTTTTTAAAACGCTCCTCATTTCTCATCTCCTTGTGCTCGGGTTCGCCATTCCAGGTACTTTACTAGCAATCTCCCTACTTGGAGAATCAGCACCTTTAACCTCCTGTTCCCTACAGGTTGCAATTTGTCCTGAGGATGAACGGGAAGAGGGGCAACCAATGAGAGACTAGATCTAGGTGTTGGGACAGGCACAGGTCACTCTATTTTCCCATCAGGAAGAAGAATTAACCACAGGCTCAGCCTGCCGCCCAGAAGCAGAATAGGGCCTGAGGCAATCCCGCACTCTTACGGCCAGCTCCCAAAAAAGCGAGTTGAAAAATGGAGCCCAGGGACACTGCCATTCACAAACCCGCAGACTTATAAATGATAACTCTCGTCCACAAATATATTGAGGGAAGGCAACGAAGAGGATTTGAAAGCAAGGCAGAATTGCAGGAAACAGGTTTCAGGAGGTAGATTCGAATCGCCTTTAAAGCACATGAAAAGTCGCAAAACGTCGACAATGATGCCCTTGGCCAAAAAGGGCGTATGCGTTTTTTCCTGAATATATTCAGGAAAAAACGCATACGCCCTTTTTGGCCAACCAAGCAACCTGGAAAGGCAAATCAGCGCTACAAAGTAGTCTCGCTTCCCATCGGTCAAAAGGGCCATGCTGCAAAAAGTGTCAAAACCAGAAATGCAGGACAGGCCATGGAGAAATGGCAGCCTTGCTACGCTGATGGGCGGGATGTAAATTGCCAACAGCCACTCTGGAGAAGTGTACGGTGTGTCCTGAAACATCTAAAACACACAGCTTAGGGAGCATAGGGCACGTCCACTCATGGGCGTATAAATTGGGAAAACTAAAAATCAGCAAGACACAGGCACCCCAAAGTTTAGGGCTGCTGTGTTGACAAGAACCTCCACTTCATGACACCTTAAATATCCCAGGAAAGAGAAAAATGGATAAAGAAGTTGTGGTCCTTATGTACAAAGGAATATCACTCAGACATGAAATCAATGTCATAAGGCTAGAAGAAGCAAGATGAGTGGACTTAGGTACGATGATTCTAAGTGAAATAAGTCACACAGAAAAAAGACACTTATCATAAGCTATCACTTATAGAGGGAATGTAAAAACCGCTACACTTGAACTGAATTACAAAACAGAACAGAGTCACACGTTTAGAAAACACACTATGGCTGCTTAACGGGAAAGGTGAGGTGGGGTGATGCATAAAACAAGGGTTTCAAATTGGCTCAGATACCGTTCCATACACCCAATATGTAATAGAAAAGACCGACTCCTTGCTCAGTGAACTGGACTCAACACCCCCTATTCACCGCACAAGAATATATGTGACTAGTAAGAATCTTAAAACCTATGTATTGATATCTGTCTGGAAGTGAGTCCAGTGGGTGTAAAGCCGCATAAACACAGCCGTGAAAAGCAGGTAAACCCCATTATAAAAATAAATTACTTTTAAAAACCCGTAAAACAAAGACAGTGAAAGAGAGAGAAATTCTTACAAAATAAGTTCAGGGGCTGTGATGCAACCTGGATTGATCATATCTAGACCCACAGCTGGATGACACATAAGGGTGGACACACTTGGGGCTGAGAGGTTGGGTGAGGTTGGGTGAGCAAACACAGACCCTTTAAAGTAATACTGCCTGGTACCCATCCCATGGTTCCCAAATCTCCAGGCTCAAGGGCATATTCCTACATCGAAAACATGCATGAGAAACCCAGAAGGTGGTACACCGTGTGATTTTGAAAGGTTTCTAAAACGCACCTCATTTCTCATCTCCTTGTGCTCGGGTTCGCCATTCCAGGTACTTTACTAGCAATCTCCCTAGTTGGAGAATCAGCACCTTTAACCTTTTGTTCCCTACAGGTTGCAATTTGTCCTGAGGATGAACGGGAAGAGGGGCAACCAATGAGAGACTAGATCTAGGTGTTGGGACAGGCACAGGTCACTCTATTTTCCCATCAGGAAGAAGAATTAACCACAGGCTCAGCCTGCCGCCCAGAAGCAGAATAGGGCCTGAGGCAATCCCGCGCTCTTGTGGCCAGCTCCCAAAAAAGCGAGTTGAAAAATGGAGCCCAGGGACACTGCCATTCACAAAACCGCAGAGTTATAAATGATAACTCTCGTCCACAAATATATTGAGGGAAGGCAACGAAGAGGATTTGAAAGCAAGGCAGAATTGCAGGAAACAGGTTTCAGGAGGTAGATTCGAATCGCCTTTAAAGCACATGAAAAGTCGCAAAACGTCGACAATGATGCCCTTGGCCAAAAAGGGCGTATGCGTTTTTTCCTGAATATATTCAGGAAAAAACGCATACGCCCTTTTTGGCCAACCAAGCAACCTGGAAAGGCAAATCAGTGCTACAAAGTAGTCTCGCTTCCCATCGGTCAAAAGGGCCATGCTGCAAAAAGTGTCAAAACCAGAAATGCAGGAGAGGCCATGGAGAAATGGCAGCCTTGCTACGCTGATGGGCGGGATGTAAATTGCCAACAGCCACTCTGGAGAAGTGTACGGTGTGTCCTGAAACATCTAAAACACACACCTTAGGGAGCATAGGGCACATCCACTCATGGGCGTATAAATTGGGAAAACTAAAAATCAGCAAGACACAGGCACCCCAAAGTTTAGGGCTGCTCTGTTGACAAGAACCTCCACTTCATGACACCTTTAATATCCCAGGAAAGAGAAAAATGGATAAAGAAGTTGTGGTCCTTATGTACAATGGAATATCACGCAGACATGAAATCAATATCATAAGGCTAGAAGAAGCAAGATGAGTGGACTTAGGTACGATGATTCTAAGTGAAATAAGTCACACAGAAAAAGACACTTATCATAAGCTATCACTTATAGAGGGAATGTAAAAACCGCTACACTTGAACTGAGTTACAAAACAGGACAGAATCACACGTTTAGAAAACATACTATGGCTGCTTAACGGGAAAGGTGAGGTGGGGTGATGCATAAAACAAGGGTTTCAAATTCGCTCAGATACCGTTCCATACACCCAATATGTAATAGAAAAGACCGACTCCTTGCTCAGTGAACTGGACTCAACACCCCCTATTCACCGCACAAGAATATATGTGACTAGTAAGAATCTTAAAACCTATGTATTGATATCTGTCTGGAAGTGAGTCAAATGGGTGTAAAGCCGCATAAACACAGCCGTGAAAAGCAGCTAAACCCCATTATAAAAATAAATTACTTTTAAAAACCCGTAAAACAAAGACAGTGAAAGAGAGAGAAATTCTTCCAAAATTCGGTCAGGGGCTGTGATGCAACCTGGATTGACCATATCTAGACACACAGCTGGATGAGACATAACGGTGGACACTCTTGGGGCTGAGAGGTTGGGTGAGCAAACGCACAACCTTTAAAGTAATACTGCGTGGTACGCATCCCATGGGTCCCAAATCTCCAGGTTCAAGAGCATCTTCCTACATCGAAAACACACATGAGAAACCCAGAAGATGGTACACCGTGTGATTTTGAAAGGTTTCTAAAAGGCACCTCATTTCTCATCTCCTTGTGCTCGGGTTCGCCATTCCAGGTACTTTACTAGCAATCTCCCTACTTAGAGAATCAGCACCTTTAACCTCCTGTTCCCTACAGGTTGCAATTTGTCCTGAGGATGAACGGGAAGAGGGGCAACCAATGAGAGACTAGATCTAGGTGTTGGGACAGGCACAGGTCACTCTATTTTCCCATCAGGAAGAAGAATTAACCACAGGCTCAGCCTGCCGCCCAGAAGCAGAATAGGGCCTGAGGCAATCCCGCACTCTTACGGCCAGCTCCCAAAAAAGCGAGTTGAAAAATGGAGCCCAGGGACACTGCCATTCACAAACCCGCAGAGTTATAAATGATAACTCTCGTCCACAAATATATTGAGGGAAGGCAATGAAGAGGATTTGAAAGAAAGGCAGAATTGCAGGAAACAGGTTTCAGGAGATAGATTCGAATCGCCTTTAAAGCACATGAAAAGTCGCAAAACGTCGACAATGATGCCCTTGGCCAAAAAGGGCGTATGCGTTTTTTCCTGAATATATTCAGGAAAAAACGCATACGCCCTTTTTGGCCAACCAAGCAACCTGGAAAGGCAAATCAGCGCTACAAAGTAGTCTCGCTTCCCATCGGTCAAAAGGGCCATGCTGCAAAAAGTGTCAAAACCAGAAATGCAGGACAGGCCATGGAGAAATGGCAGCCTTGGTACGCTGATGGGCGGGATGTAAATTGCCAACAGCCACTCTGGAGAAGTGTACAGTGTGTCCTGAAACATCGAAAAAATACAGCTTAGGGAGCATAGGGCACATCCACTCATGGGCGTATAAATTGGGAAAACTAAAAATCAGCAAGACACAGGCACCCCAAAGTTTAGGGCTGCTCTGTTGACAAGAACCTCCACTTCATGACACCTTAAATATCCCAGGAAAGAGAAAAATGGATAAAGAAGTTGTGGTCCTTATGTACAAAGGAATATCACTCAGACATGAAATTTATGTCATAAGGTTAGAAGAAGCAAGATGAGTGGATTTAGGTACGACGATTCTAAGTGAAATAAGTCACACAGAAAAAGACACTTATCATAAGCTATCACTTATAGAGGGAATGTAAAAACCGCTACACTTGAACTGAATTACAAAACAGAACAGAGTCACACCTTTAGAAAACACACTATGGCTGCTTAACAGGAAAGGTGAGGTGGGGTGATGCATAAAACAAGGGTTTCAAATTCGCTCAGATACAGTTCCATACACCCAATATGTAATAGAAAAGACCGACTCCTTGCTCAGTGAACTGGACTCAACACCCCCTATTCACCGCACAAGAATATATGTGACTAGTAAGAATCTTAAAACCTATGTATTGATATCTGTCTGGAAGTGAGTCAAATGGGTGTAAAGCCGCATAAACACAGCCGTGAAAAGCAGCTAAACCCCATTATAAAAATAAATTACTTTTAAAAACCCGTAAAACAAAGACAGTGAAAGAGAGAGAAATTCTTCCAAAATTCGGTCAGGGGCTGTGATGCAACCTGGATTGACCATATCTAGACACACAGCTGGATGAGACATAAGGGTGGACACTCTTGGGGCTGAGAGGTTGGGTGAGGTTGGGTGAGCAAACGCACAACCTTTAAAGTAATACTGCGTGGTACGCATCCCATGGGTCCCAAATCTCCAGGTTCAAGGGCATCTTCCTACATCGAAAACATACATGAGAAACCCAGAAGATGGTACACCGTGTGATTTTGAAAGGTTTCTAAAAGGCACCTCATTTCTCATCTCCTTGTGCTCGGGTTCGCCATTCCAGGTACTTTACTAGCAATCTCCCTACTTGGAGAATCAGCACCTTTAACCTCCTGTTCCCTACAGGTTGCAATTTGTCCTGAGGATGAACGGGAAGAGGGGCAACCAATGAGAGACTAGATCTAGGTGTTGGGACAGGCACAGGTCACTCTATTTTCCCATCAGGAAGAAGAATTAACCACAGGCTCAGCCTGCCGCCCAGAAGCAGAATAGGGCCTGAGGCAATCCCGCACTCTTACGGCCAGCTCCCAAAAAAGCGAGTTGAAAAATGGAGCCCAGGGACACTGCCATTCACAAACCCGCAGACTTATAAATGATAACTCTCGTCCACAAATATATTGAGGGAAGGCAACGAAGAGGATTTGAAAGCAAGGCAGAATTGCAGGAAACAGGTTTCAGGAGGTAGATTCGAATCGCCTTTAAAGCACATGAAAAGTCGCAAAACGTCGACAATGATGCCCTTGGCCAAAAAGGGCGTATGCGTTTTTTCCTGAATATATTCAGGAAAAAACGCATACGCCCTTTTTGGCCAACCAAGCAACCTGGAAAGGCAAATCAGCGCTACAAAGTAGTCTCGCTTCCCATCGGTCAAAAGGGCCATGCTGCAAAAGTGTCAAAACCAGAATTGCAGGACAGGCCATGGAGAAATGGCAGCCTTGCTACGCTGATGGGCGGGATGTAAATGGCCAACAGCCACTCTGGAGAAGTGTACGGTGTGTCCTGAAACATCGAAAAAACACAGCTTAGGGAGCATAGGGCACGTCCACTCATGGGCGTATAAATTGGGAAAACTAAAAATCAGCAAGACACAGGCACCCCAAAGTTTAGGGCTGCTCTGTTGACAAGAACCTCCACTTCATGACACCTTAAATATCCCAGGAAAGAGAAAAATGGATAAAGAAGTTGTGGTCCTTATGTACAAAGGAATATCACTCAGACATGAAATCAATGTCATAAGGTTAGAAGAAGCAAGATGAGTGGATTTAGGTACGACGATTCTAAGTGAAATAAGTCACACAGAAAAAGACACTTATCATAAGCTATCACTTATAGAGGGAAAGTAAAAACCGCTACACTTGAACTGAATTACAAAACAGAACAGAGTCACACGTTTAGAAAACACACTATGGCTGCTTAACGGGAAAGGTGAGGTGGGGTGATGCATAAAACAAGGGTTTCAAATTGGCTCAGATACAGTTCCATACACCCAATATGTAATAGAAAAGACCGACTCCTTGCTCAGTGAACTGGACTCAACACCCCCTATTCACCGCACAAGAATATATGTGACTAGTAAGAATCGTAAAACCTATGTATTGATATCTGTCTGGAAGTGAGTCAAGTGGGTGTGAAGCCACATAAACACAGCCGTGAAAAGCAGCTAAACCCCATTATAAAAATAAATTACTTTTAAAAACCCGTAAAACAAAGACAGTGAAAGAGAGAGAAATTCTTACAAAATTCATTCAGGGGCTGTGATGCAACCTGGATTGATCATATCTAGACCCACAGCTGGATGAGACATAAGGGTGGACACACTTGGGGCTGAGAGGTTGGGTGAGGTTGGGTGAGCAAACACAGACCCTTTAAAGTAATACTGCCTGGTACCCATCCCATGGGTCCCAAATCTCCAGGTTCAAGGGCATATTCCTACATCGAAAACATGCATGAGAAACCCAGAAGGTGGTACACCGTGTGATTTTGAAAGGTTTCTAAAACACACCTCATTTCTCATCTCCTTGTGCTCGGGTTCGCCATTCCAGGTACTTTACTAGCAATCTCCCTAGTTGGAGAATCAGCACCTTTAACCTTTTGTTCCCTACAGGTTGCAAATTGTCCTGAGGATGAACGGGAAGAGGGGCAACCAATGAGAGACTAGATCTAGGTGTTGGGACAGGCACAGGTCACTCTATTTTCCCATCAGGAAGAAGAATTAACCACAGGCTCAGCCTGCCGCCCAGAAGCAGAATAGGGCCTGAGGCAATCCCGCGCTCTTGTGGCCAGCTCCCAAAAAAGCGAGTTGAAAAATGGAGCCAGGGACACTGCCATTCACAAAACCGCAGAGTTATAAATGATAACTCTCGTCCACAAATATATTGAGGGAAGGCAACGAAGAGGATTTGAAAGAAAGGCAGAATTGCAGGAAACAGGTTTCAGGAGGTAGATTCGAATCGCCTTTAAAGCACATGAAAAGTCGCAAAACGTCGACAATGATGCCCTTGGCCAAAAAGGGCGTATGCGTTTTTTCCTGAATATATTCAGGAAAAAACGCATACGCCCTTTTTGGCCAACCAAGCAACCTGGAAAGGCAAATCAGCGCTACAAAGTAGTCTCGCTTCCCATCGGTCAAAAGGGCCATGCTGCAAAAATTGTCACAACCAGAAATGCAGGACAGGCCATGGAGAAATGGCAGCCTTGCTACGCTGATGGGCGGGATGTAAATTGCCAACAGCCACTCTGGAGAAGTGTACGGTGTGTCCTGAAACATCGAAAAAACACAGCTTAGGGAGCATAGGGCACGTCCACTCATGGGCGTATAAATTGGGAAAACTAAAAATCAGCAAGACACAGGCACCCCAAAGTTTAGGGCTGCTCTGTTGACAAGAACCTCCACTTCATGACACCTTTAATATCCCAGGAAAGACAAAAATGGATAAAGAAGTTGTGGTCCTTATGTACAAAGGAATATCACTCAGACATGAAATCAATGTCATAAGGTTAGAAGAAGCAAGATGAGTGGACTTAGGTACGATGATTCTAAGTGAAATAAGTCACACAGAAAAAGACACTTATCATAAGCTATCACTTATAGAGGGAATGTAAAAACCGCTACACTTGAACTGAATTACAAAACAGAACAGAGTCACACGTTTACAAAACACACTATGGCTGCTTAACGGGAAAGGTGAGGTGGGGTGATGCATAAAACAAGGGTTTCAAATTGGCTCAGATACCGTTCCATACACCCAATATGTAATAGAAAAGACCGACTCCTTGCTCAGTGAACTGGACTCAACACCCCCTATTCACCGCACAAGAATATATGTGACTAGTAAGAATCTTAAAACCTATGTATTGATATCTGTCTGGAAGTGAGTCCAGTGGGTGTAAAGCCGCATAAACACAGCCGTGAAAAGCAGGTAAACCCCATTATAAAAATAAATTACTTTTAAAAACCCGTAAAACAAAGACAGTGAAAGAGAGAGAAATTCTTACAAAATAAGTTCAGGGGCTGTGATGCAACCTGGATTGATCATATCTAGACCCACAGCTGGATGAGACATAAGGGTGGACACACTTGGGGCTGAGAGGTTGGGTGAGGTTGGGTGAGCAAACACAGACCCTTTAAAGTAATACTGCCTGGTACCCATCCCATGGTTCCCAAATCTCCAGGCTCAAGGGCATATTCCTACATCGAAAACATGCATGAGAAACCCAGAAGGTGGTACACCGTGTGATTTTGAAAGGTTTCTAAAACGCACCTCATTTCTCATCTCCTTGTGCTCGGGTTCGCCATTCCAGGTACTTTACTAGCAATCTCCCTAGTTGGAGAATCAGCACCTTTAACCTTTTGTTCCCTACAGGTTGCAATTTGTCCTGAGGATGAACGGGAAGAGGGGCAACCAATGAGAGACTAGATCTAGGTGTTGGGACAGGCACAGGTCACTCTATTTTCCCATCAGGAAGAAGAATTAACCACAGGCTCAGCCTGCCGCCCAGAAGCAGAATAGGGCCTGAGGCAATCCCGCGCTCTTGTGGCCAGCTCCCAAAAAAGCGAGTTGAAAAATGGAGCCCAGGGACACTGCCATTCACAAAACCGCAGAGTTATAAATGATAACTCTCGTCCACAAATATATTGAGGGAAGGCAACGAAGAGGATTTGAAAGCAAGGCAGAATTGCAGGAAACAGGTTTCAGGAGGTAGATTCGAATCGCCTTTAAAGCACATGAAAAGTCGCAAAACGTCGACAATGATGCCCTTGGCCAAAAAGGGCGTATGCGTTTTTTCCTGAATATATTCAGGAAAAAATGCATACGCCCTTTTTGGCCAACCAAGCGACCTGGAAAGGCAAATCAGTGCTACAAAGTAGTCTCGCTTCCCATCGGTCAAAAGGGCCATGCTGCAAAAAGTGTCAAAACCGGAAATGCAGGAGAGGCCATGGAGAAATGGCAGCCTTGCTACGCTGATGGGCGGGATGTAAATTGCCAACAGCCACTCTGGAGAAGTGTACGGTGTGTCCTGAAACATCTAAAACACACACCTTAGGGAGCATAGGGCACATCCACTCATGGGCGTATAAATTGGGAAAACTAAAAATCAGCAAGACACAGGCACCCCAAAATTTAGGGCTGCTCTGTTGACAAGAACCTCCACTTCATGACACCTTAAATATCCCAGGAAAGAGAAAAATGGATAAAGAAGTTGTGGTCCTTATGTACAATGGAATATCACGCAGACATGAAATCAATATCATAAGGCTAGAAGAAGCAAGATGAGTGGACTTAGGTACGATGATTCTAAGTGAAATAAGTCACACAGAAAAAGACACTTATCATAAGCTATCACTTATAGAGGGAATGTAAAAACCGCTACACTTGAACTGAGTTACAAAACAGGACAGAATCACACGTTTAGAAAACATACTATGGCTGCTTAACGGGAAAGGTGAGGTGGGGTGATGCATAAAACAAGGGTTTCAAATTCGCTCAGATACCGTTCCATACACCCAATATGTAATAGAAAAGACCGACTCCTTGCTCAGTGAACTGGACTCAACACCCCCTATTCACCGCACAAGAATATATGTGACTAGTAAGAATCTTAAAACCTATGTATTGATATCTGTCTGGAAGTGAGTCAAATGGGTGTAAAGCCGCATAAACACAGCCGTGAAAAGCAGCTAAACCCCATTATAAAAATAAATTACTTTTAAAAACCCGTAAAACAAAGACAGTGAAAGAGAGAGAAATTCTTCCAAAATTCGGTCAGGGGCTGTGATGCAACCTGGATTGACCATATCTAGACACACAGCTGGATGAGACATAACGGTGGACACTCTTGGGGCTGAGAGGTTGGGTGAGCAAACGCACAACCTTTAAAGTAATACTGCGTGGTACGCATCCCATGGGTCCCAAATCTCCAGGTTCAAGAGCATCTTCCTACATCGAAAACATACATGAGAAACCCAGAAGATGGTACACCGTGTGATTTTGAAAGGTTTCTAAAAGGCACCTCATTTCTCATCTCCTTGTGCTCGGGTTCGCCATTCCAGGTACTTTACTAGCAATCTCCCTACTTAGAGAATCAGCACCTTTAACCTCCTGTTCCCTACAGGTTGCAATTTGTCCTGAGGATGAACGGGAAGAGGGGCAACCAATGAGAGACTAGATCTAGGTGTTGGGACAGGCACAGGTCACTCTATTTTCCCATCAGGAAGAAGAATTAACCACAGGCTCAGCCTGCCGCCCAGAAGCAGAATAGGGCCTGAGGCAATCCCGCACTCTTACGGCCAGCTCCCAAAAAAGCGAGTTGAAAAATGGAGCCCAGGGACACTGCCATTCACAAACCCGCAGAGTTATAAATGATAACTCTCGTCCACAAATATATTGAGGGAAGGCAATGAAGAGGATTTGAAAGTAAGGCAGAATTGCAGGAAACAGGTTTCAGGAGATAGATTCGAATCGCCTTTAAAGCACATGAAAAGTCGCAAAACGTCGACAATGATGCCCTTGGCCAAAAAGGGCGTATGCGTTTTTTCCTGAATATATTCAGGAAAAAACGCATACGCCCTTTTTGGCCAACCAAGCAACCTGGAAAGGCATATCAGCGCTACAAAGTAGTCTCGCTTCCCATCGGTCAAAAGGGCCATGCTGCAAAAAGTGTCAAAACCAGAAATGCAGGACAGGCCATGGAGAAATGGCAGCCTTGCTACGCTGATGGGCGGGATGTAAATTGCCAACAGCCACTCTGGAGAAGTGTACAGTGTGTCCTGAAACATCGAAAAAACACAGCTTAGGGAGCATAGGGCACATCCACTCATGGGCGTATAAATTGGGAAAACTAAAAATCAGCAAGACACAGGCACCCCAAAGTTTAGGGCTGCTCTGTTGACAAGAACCTCCACTTCATGACACCTTAAATATCCCAGGAAAGAGAAAAATGGATAAAGAAGTTGTGGTCCTTATGTACAAAGGAATATCACTCAGACATGAAATCAATGTCATAAGGTTAGAAGAAGCAAGATGAGTGGATTTAGGTACGACGATTCTAAGTGAAATAAGTCACACAGAAAAAGACACTTATCATAAGCTATCACTTATAGAGGGAATGTAAAAACCGCTACACTTGAACTGAATTACAAAACAGAACAGAGTCACACCTTTAGAAAACACACTATGGCTGCTTAACAGGAAAGGTGAGGTGGGGTGATGCATAAAACAAGGGTTTCAAATTCGCTCAGATACCGTTCCATACACCCAATATGTAATAGAAAAGACCGACTCCTTGCTCAGTGAACTGGACTCAACACCCCCTATTCACCGCACAAGAATATATGTGACTAGTAAGAATCTTAAAACCTATGTATTGATATCTGTCTGGAAGTGAGTCAAATGGGTGTAAAGCCGCATAAACACAGCCGTGAAAAGCAGCTAAACCCCATTATAAAAATAAATTACTTTTAAAAACCCGTAAAACAAAGACAGTGAAAGAGAGAGAAATTCTTCCAAAATTCGGTCAGGGGCTGTGATGCAACCTGGATTGACCATATCTAGACACACAGCTGGATGAGACATAAGGGTGGACACTCTTGGGGCTGAGAGGTTGGGTGAGGTTGGGTGAGCAAACGCACAACCTTTAAAGTAATACTGCGTGGTACGCATCCCATGGGTCCCAAATCTCCAGGTTCAAGGGCATCTTCCTACATCGAAAACATACATGAGAAACCCAGAAGATGGTACACCGTGTGATTTTGAAAGGTTTCTAAAAGGCACCTCATTTCTCATCTCCTTGTGCTCGGGTTCGCCATTCCAGGTACTTTACTAGCAATCTCCCTACTTGGAGAATCAGCACCTTTAACCTCCTGTTCCCTACAGGTTGCAATTTGTCCTGAGGATGAACGGGAAGAGGGGCAACCAATGAGAGACTAGATCTAGGTGTTGGGACAGGCACAGGTCACTCTATTTTCCCATCAGGAAGAAGAATTAACCACAGGCTCAGCCTGCCGCCCAGAAGCAGAATAGGGCCTGAGGCAATCCCGCACTCTTACGGCCAGCTCCCAAAAAAGCGAGTTGAAAAATGGAGCCCAGGGACACTGCCATTCACAAACCCGCAGAGTTATAAATGATAACTCTCGTCCACAAATATATTGAGGGAAGGCAACGAAGAGGATTTGAAAGCAAGGCAGAATTGCAGGAAACAGGTTTCAGGAGGTAGATTCGAATCGCCTTTAAAGCACATGAAAAGTCGCAAAACGTCGACAATGATGCCCTTGGCCAAAAAGGGCGTATGCGTTTTTTCCTGAATATATTCAGGAAAAAACGCATACGCCCTTTTTGGCCAACCAAGCAACCTGGAAAGGCAAATCAGCGCTACAAAGTAGTCTCGCTTCCCATCGGTCAAAAGGGCCATGCTGCAAAAAGTGTCAAAACCAGAATTGCAGGACAGGCCATGGAGAAATGGCAGCCTTGCTACGCTGATGGGCGGGATGTAAATTGCCAACAGCCACTCTGGAGAAGTGTACGGTGTGTCCTGAAACATCGAAAAAACACAGCTTAGGGAGCATAGGGCACGTCCACTCATGGGCGTATAAATTGGGAAAACTAAAAATCAGCAAGACACAGGCACCCCAAAGTTTAGGGCTGCTCTGTTGACAAGAACCTCCACTTCATGACACCTTAAATATCCCAGGAAAGAGAAAAATGGATAAAGAAGTTGTGGTCCTTATGTACAAAGGAATATCACTCAGACATGAAATCAATGTCATAAGGCTAGAAGAAGCAAGATGAGTGGACTTAGGTACGATGATTCTAAGTGAAATAAGTCACACAGAAAAAGACACTTATCATAAGCTATCACTTATAGAGGGAATGTAAAAACCGCTACACTTGAACTGAATTACAAAACAGAACAGAGTCACACGTTTACAAAACACACTATGGCTGCTTAACGGGAAAGGTGAGGTGGGGTGATGCATAAAACAAGGGTTTCAAATTGGCTCAGATACAGTTCCATACACCCAATATGTAATAGAAAAGACCGACTCCTTGCTCAGTGAACTGGACTCAACACCCCCTATTCACCGCACAAGAATATATGTGACTAGTAAGAATCGTAAAACCTATGTATTGATATCTGTCTGGAAGTGAGTCAAGTGGGTGTGAAGCCACATAAACACAGCCGTGAAAAGCAGGTAAACCCCATTATAAAAATAAATTACTTTTAAAAACCCGTAAAACAAAGACAGTGAAAGAGAGAGAAATTCTTACAAAATTCGTTCAGGGGCTGTGATGCAACCTGGATTGATCATATCTAGACCCACAGCTGGATGAGACATAAGGGTGGACACACTTGGGGCTGAGAGGTTGGGTGAGGTTGGGTGAGCAAACACAGACCCTTTAAAGTAATACTGCCTGGTACCCATCCCATGGGTCCCAAATCTCCAGGTTCAAGGGCATATTCCTACATCGAAAACATGCATGAGAAACCCAGAAGGTGGTACACCGTGTGATTTTGAAAGGTTTCTAAAACGCACCTCATTTCTCATCTCCTTGTGCTCGGGTTCACCATTCCAGGTACTTTACTAGCAATCTCCCTAGTTGGAGAATCAGCACCTTTAACCTTTTGTTCCCTACAGGTTGCAATTTGTCCTGAGGATGAACGGGAAGAGGGGCAACCAATGAGAGACTAGATCTAGGTGTTGGGACAGGCACAGGTCACTCTATTTTCCCATCAGGAAGAAGAATTAACCACAGGCTCAGCCTGCCGCCCAGAAGCAGAATAGGGCCTGAGGCAATCCCGCGCTCTTGTGGCCAGCTCCCAAAAAAGCGAGTTGAAAAATGGAGCCCAGGGACACTGCCATTCACAAAACCGCAGAGTTATAAATGATAACTCTCGTCCACAAATATATTGAGGGAAGGCAACGAAGAGGATTTGAAAGAAAGGCAGAATTGCAGGAAACAGGTTTCAGGAGGTAGATTCGAATCGCCTTTAAAGCACATGAAAAGTCGCAAAACGTCGACAATGATGCCCTTGGCCAAAAAGGGCGTATGCGTTTTTTCCTGAATATATTCAGGAAAAAACGCATACGCCCTTTTTGGCCAACCAAGCAACCTGGAAAGGCAAATCAGTGCTACAAAGTAGTCTCGCTTCCCATCGGTCAAAAGGGCCATGCTGCAAAAAGTGTCAAAACCAGAAATGCAGGAGAGGCCATGGAGAAATGGCAGCCTTGCTACGCTGATGGGCGGGATGTAAATTGCCAACAGCCACTCTGGAGAAGTGTACGGTGTGTCCTGAAACATCTAAAACACACACCTTAGGGAGCATAGGGCACATCCACTCATGGGCGTATAAATTGGGAAAACTAAAAATCAGCAAGACACAGGCACCCCAAAGTTTAGGGCTGCTCTGTTGACAAGAACCTCCACTTCATGACACCTTTAATATCCCAGGAAAGAGAAAAATGGATAAAGAAGTTGTGGTCCTTATGTACAATGGAATATCACGCAGACATGTAATCAATATCATAAGGCTAGAAGAAGCAAGATGAGTGGACTTAGGTACGATGATTCTAAGTGAAATAAGTCACACAGAAAAAGACACTTATCATAAGCTATCACTTATAGAGGGAATGTAAAAACCGCTACACTTGAACTGAGTTACAAAACAGAACAGAATCACACGTTTAGAAAACATACTATGGCTGCTTAACGGGAAAGGTGAGGTGGGGTGATGCATAAAACAAGGGTTTCAAATTCGCTCAGATACCGTTCCATACACCCAATATGTAATAGAAAAGACCGACTCCTTGCTCAGTGAACTGGACTCAACACCCCCTATTCACCGCACAAGAATATATGTGACTAGTAAGAATCTTAAAACCTATGTATTGATATCTGTCTGGAAGTGAGTCAAATGGGTGTAAAGCCGCATAAACACAGCCGTGAAAAGCAGCTAAACCCCATTATAAAAATAAATTACTTTTAAAAACCCGTAAAACAAAGACAGTGAAAGAGAGAGAAATTCTTCCAAAATTCGGTCAGGGGCTGTGATGCAACCTGGATTGACCATATCTAGACACACAGCTGGATGAGACATAACGGTGGACACTCTTGGGGCTGAGAGGTTGGGTGAGCAAACGCACAACCTTTAAAGTAATACTGCGTGGTACGCATCCCATGGGTCCCAAATCTCCAGGTTCAAGAGCATCTTCCTACATCGAAAACATACATGAGAAACCCAGAAGATGGTACACCGTGTGATTTTGAAAGGTTTCTAAAAGGCACCTCAATTCTCATCTCCTTGTGCTCGGGTTCGCCATTCCAGGTACTTTACTAGCAATCTCCCTACTTAGAGAATCAGCACCTTTAACCTCCTGTTCCCTACAGGTTGCAATTTGTCCTGAGGATGAACGGGAAGAGGGGCAACCAATGAGAGACTAGATCTAGGTGTTGGGACAGGCACAGGTCACTCTATTTTCCCATCAGGAAGAAGAATTAACCACAGGCTCAGCCTGCCGCCCAGAAGCAGAATAGGGCCTGCGGCAATCCCGCACTCTTACGGCCAGCTCCCAAAAAAGCGAGTTGAAAAATGGAGCCCAGGGACACTGCCATTCACAAACCCGCAGAGTTATAAATGATAACTCTCGTCCACAAATATATTGAGGGAAGGCAATGAAGAGGATTTGAAAGAAAGGCAGAATTGCAGGAAACAGGTTTCAGGAGATAGATTCGAATCGCCTTTAAAGCACATGAAAAGTCGCAAAACGTCGACAATGATGCCCTTGGCCAAAAAGGGCGTATGCGTTTTTTCCTGAATATATTCAGGAAAAAACGCATACGCCCTTTTTGGCCAACCAAGCAACCTGGAAAGGCAAATCAGCGCTACAAAGTAGTCTCGCTTCCCATCGGTCAAAAGGGCCATGCTGCAAAAAGTGTCAAAACCAGAAATGCAGGACAGGCCATGGAGAAATGGCAGCCTTGCTACGCTGATGGGCGGGATGTAAATTGCCAACAGCCACTCTGGAGAAGTGTACAGTGTGTCCTGAAACATCGAAAAAACACAGCTTAGGGAGCATAGGGCACATCCACTCATGGGCGTATAAATTGGGAAAACTAAAAATCAGCAAGACACAGGCACCCCAAAGTTTAGGGCTGCTCTGTTGACAAGAACCTCCACTTCATGACACCTTAAATATCCCAGGAAAGAGAAAAATGGATAAAGAAGTTGTGGTCCTTATGTACAAAGGAATATCACTCAGACATGAAATCAATGTCATAAGGTTAGAAGAAGCAAGATGAGTGGATTTAGGTACGACGATTCTAAGTGAAATAAGTCACACAGAAAAAGACACTTATCATAAGCTATCACTTATAGAGGGAATGTAAAAACCGCTACACTTGAACTGAATTACAAAACAGAACAGAGTCACACCTTTAGAAAACACACTATGGCTGCTTAACAGGAAAGGTGAGGTGGGGTGATGCATAAAACAAGGGTTTCAAATTGGCTCAGATACCGTTCCATACACCCAATATGTAATAGAAAAGACCGACTCCTTGCTCAGTGAACTGGACTCAACACCCCCTATTCACCGCACAAGAATATATGTGACTAGTAAGAATCTTAAAACCTATGTATTGATATCTGTCTGGAAGTGAGTCAAATGGGTGTAAAGCCGCATAAACACAGCCGTGAAAAGCAGCTAAACCCCATTATAAAAATAAATTACTTTTAAAAACCCGTAAAACAAAGACAGTGAAAGAGAGAGAAATTCTTCCAAAATTCGGTCAGGGGCTGTGATGCAACCTGGATTGACCATATCTAGACACACAGCTGGATGAGACATAAGGGTGGACACTCTTGGGGCTGAGAGGTTGGGTGAGGTTGGGTGAGCAAACGCACAACCTTTAAAGTAATACTGCGTGGTACGCATCCCATGGGTCCCAAATCTCCAGGTTCAAGGGCATCTTCCTACATCGAAAACATACATGAGAAACCCAGAAGATGGTACACCGTGTGATTTTGAAAGGTTTCTAAAAGGCACCTCATTTCTCATCTCCTTGTGCTCGGGTTCGCCATTCCAGGTACTTTACTAGCAATCTCCCTACTTGGAGAATCAGCACCTTTAACCTCCTGTTCCCTACAGGTTGCAATTTGTCCTGAGGATGAACGGGAAGAGGGGCAACCAATGAGAGACTAGATCTAGGTGATGGGACAGGCACAGGTCACTCTATTTTCCCATCAGGAAGAAGAATTAAACACAGGCTCAGCCTGCCGCCCAGAAGCAGAATAGGGCCTGAGGCAATCCCGCACTCTTACGGCCAGCTCCCAAAAAAGCGAGTTGAAAAATGGAGCCCAGGGACACTGCCATTCACAAACCCGCAGACTTATAAATGATAACTCTCGTCCACAAATATATTGAGGGAAGGCAACGAAGAGGATTTGAAAGCAAGGCAGAATTGCAGGAAACAGGTTTCAGGAGGTAGATTCGAATCGCCTTTAAAGCACATGAAAAGTCGCAAAACGTCGACAATGATGCCCTTGGCCAAAAAGGGCGTATGCGTTTTTTCCTGAATATATTCAGGAAAAAACGCATACGCCCTTTTTGGCCAACCAAGCAACCTGGAAAGGCAAATCAGCGCTACAAAGTAGTCTCGCTTCCCATCGGTCAAAAGGGCCATGCTGCAAAAAGTGTCAAAACCAGAATTGCAGGACAGACCATGGAGAAATGGCAGCCTTGCTACGCTGATGGGCGGGATGTAAATTGCCAACAGCCACTCTGGAGAAGTGTACGGTGTGTCCTGAAACATCGAAAAAACACAGCTTAGGGAGCATAGGGCACGTCCACTCATGGGCGTATAAATTGGGAAAACTAAAAATCAGCAAGACACAGGCACCCCAAAGTTTAGGGCTGCTCTGTTGACAAGAACCTCCACTTCATGACACCTTAAATATCCCAGGAAAGAGAAAAATGGATAAAGAAGTTGTGGTCCTTATGTACAAAGGAATATCACTCAGACATGAAATCAATGTCATAAGGCTAGAAGAAGCAAGATGAGTGGACTTAGGTACGATGATTCTAAGTGAAATAAGTCACACAGAAAAAGACACTTATCATAAGCTATCACTTATAGAGGGAATGTAAAAACCGCTACACTTGAACTGAATTACAAAACAGAACAGAGTCACACGTTTACAAAACACACTATGGCTGCTTAACGGGAAAGGTGAGGTGGGGTGATGCATAAAACAAGGGTTTCAAATTGTCTCAGATACAGTTCCATACACCCAATATGTAATAGAAAAGACCGACTCCTTGCTCAGTGAACTGGACTCAACACCCCCTATTCACCGCACAAGAATATATGTGACTAGTAAGAATCGTAAAACCTATGTATTGATATCTGTCTGGAAGTGAGTCAAGTGGGTGTGAAGCCACATAAACACAGCCGTGAAAAGCTGGTAAACCCCATTATAAAAATAAATTACTTTTAAAAACCCGTAAAACAAAGACAGTGAAAGAGAGAGAAATTCTTACAAAATTCGTTCAGGGGCTGTGATGCAACCTGGATTGATCATATCTAGACCCACAGCTGGATGAGACATAAGGGTGGACACACTTGGGGCTGAGAGGTTGGGTGAGGTTGGGTGAGCAAACACAGACCCTTTAAAGTAATACTGCCTGGTACCCATCCCATGGGTCCCAAATCTCCAGGTTCAAGGGCATATTCCTACATCGAAAACATGCATGAGAAACCCAGAAGGTGGTACACCGTGTGATTTTGAAAGGTTTCTTAAACCCACCTCATTTCTCATCTCCTTGTGCTCGGGTTCGCCATTCCAGGTACTTTACTAGCAATCTCCCTAGTTGGAGAATCAGCACCTTTAACCTTTTGTTCCCTACAGGTTGCAATTTGTCCTGAGGATGAACGGGAAGAGGGGCAACCAATGAGAGACTAGATCTAGGTGTTGGGACAGGCACAGGTCACTCTATTTTCCCATCAGGAAGAAGAATTAACCACAGGCTCAGCCTGCCGCCCAGAAGCAGAATAGGGCCTGAGGCAATCCCGCGCTCTTATGGCCAGCTCCCAAAAAAGCGAGTTGAAAAATGGAGCCCAGGGACACTGCCATTCACAAAACCGCAGAGTTATAAATGATAACTCTCGTCCACAAATATATTGAGGGAAGGCAACGAAGAGGATTTGAAAGAAAGGCAGAATTGCAGGAAACAGGTTTCAGGAGGTAGATTCGAATCGCCTTTAAAGCACATGAAAAGTCGCAAAACGTCGTCAATGATGCCCTTGGCCAAAAAGGGCGTATGCGTTTTTTCCTGAATATATTCAGGAAAAAACGCATACGCCCTTTTTGGCCAACCAAGCAACCTGGAAAGGCAAATCAGCGCTACAAAGAAGTCTCGCTTCCCATCGGTAAAAAGGGCCATGCTGCAAAAAGTGTCAAAACCAGAAATGCAGGACAGGCCATGGAGAAATGGCAGCCTTGCTACGCTGATGGGCGGGATGTAAATTGCCAACAGCCACTCTGGAGAAGTGTACGGTGTGTCCTGAAACATCTAAAACACACAGCTTAGGGAGCATAGGGCACGTCCACTCATGGGCGTATAAATTGGGAAAACTAAAAATCAGCAAGACACAGGCACCCCAAAGTTTAGGGCTGCTCTGTTGACAAGAACCTCCACTTCATGACACCTTAAATATCCCAGGAAAGAGAAAAATGGATAAAGAAGTTGTGGTCCTTATGTACAATGGAATATCACTCAGACATGAAATCAATGTCATAAGGCTAGAAGAAGCAAGATGAGTGGATTTAGGTACGACGATTCTAAGTGAAATAAGTCACACAGAAAAAGACACTTATCATAAGCTATCACTTATAGAGGGAATGTAAAAACCGCTACACTTGAACTGAATTACAAAACAGAACAGAGTCACACCTTTAGAAAACACACTATGGCTGCTTAACGGGAAAGGTGAGGTGGGGTGATGCATAAAACAAGGGTTTCAAATTCGCTCAGATACCGTTCCATACACCCAATATGTAATAGAAAAGACCGACTCCTTGCTCAGTGAACTGGACTCAACACCCCCTATTCACCGCACAAGAATATATCTGACTAGTAAGAATCTTAAAACCTATGTATTGATATCTGTCTGGAAGTGAGTCAAATGGGTGTAAAGCCGCATAAACACAGCCGTGAAAAGCAGCTAAACCCCATTATAAAAATAAATTACTTTTAAAAACCCGTTAAACAAAGACAGTGAAAGAGAGAGAAATTCTTCCAAAATTCGGTCAGGGGCTGTGATGCAACCTGGATTGACCATATCTAGACACACAGCTGGATGAGACATAACGGTGGACACTCTTGGGGCTGAGAGGTTGGGTGAGGTTGGGTGAGCAAACGCACAACCTTTAAAGTAATACTGCGTGGTACGCATCCCATGGGTCCCAAATCTCCAGGTTCAAGGGCATCTTCCTACATCGAAAACATACATGAGAAACCCAGAAGATGGTACACCATGTGATTTTGAAAGGTTTCTAAAACGCACCTCATTTCTCATCTCCTTGTGCTCGGGTTCGCCATTCCAGGTACTTTACTAGCAATCTCCCTAGTTGGAGAATCAGCACCTTTAACCTTTTGTTCCCTACAGGTTGCAATTTGTCCTGAGGATGAACGGGAAGAGGGGCAACCAATGAGAGACTAGATCTAGGTGTTGGGACAGGCACAGGTCACTCTATTTTCCCATCAGGAAGAAGAATTAACCACAGGCTCAGCCTGCCGCCCAGAAGCAGAATAGGGCCTGAGGCAATCCCGCACTCTTGCGGCCAGCTCCCAAAAAAGCGAGTTGAAAAATGGAGCCCAGGGACACTGCCATTCACAAAACCGCAGATTTATAAATGATAACTCTCGTCCACAAATATATTGAGGGAAGGCAATGAAGAGGATTTGAAAGAAAGGCAGAATTGCAGGAAACAGGTTTCAGGAGATAGATTCGAATCGCCTTTAAAGCACATGAAAAGTCGCAAAACGTCGACAATGATGCCCTTGGCCAAAAAGGGCGTATGCGTTTTTTCCTGAATATATTCAGGAAAAAACGCATACGCCCTTTTTGGCCAACCAAGCAACCTGGAAAGGCAAATCAGCGCTACAAAGTAGTCTCGCTTCCCATCGGTCAAAAGGGCCATGCTGCAAAAAGTGTCAAAACCAGAAATGCAGGAGAGGCCATGGAGAAATGGCAGCCTTGCTACGCTGATGGGCGGGATGTAAATTGCCAACAGCCACTCTGGAGAAGTGTACGGTGTGTCCTGAAACATCTAAAACACACACCTTAGGGAGCATAGGGCACATCCACTCATGGGCGTATAAATTGGGAAAACTAAAAATCAGCAAGACACAGGCACCCCAAAGTTTAGGGCTGCTCTGTTGACAAGAACCTCCACTTCATGACACCTTTAATATCCCAGGAAAGAGAAAAATGGATAAAGAAGTTGTGGTCCTTATGTACAATGGAATATCACGCAGACATGAAATCAATATCATAAGGCTAGAAGAAGCAAGATGAGTGGACTTAGGTACGATGATTCTAAGTGAAATAAGTCACACAGAAAAAGACACTTATCATAAGCTATCACTTATAGAGGGAATGTAAAAACCGCTACACTTGAACTGAGTTACAAAACAGGACAGAATCACACGTTTAGAAAACATACTATGGCTGCTTAACGGGAAAGGTGAGGTGGGGTGATGCATAAAACAAGGGTTTCAAATTCGCTCAGATACCGTTCCATACACCCAATATGTAATAGAAAAGACCGACTCCTTGCTCAGTGAACTGGACTCAACACCCCCTATTCACCGCACAAGAATATATGTGACTAGTAAGAATCTTAAAACCTATGTATTGATATCTGTCTGGAAGTGAGTCAAATGGGTGTAAAGCCGCATAAACACAGCCGTGAAAAGCAGCTAAACCCCATTATAAAAATAAATTACTTTTAAAAACCCGTAAAACAAAGACAGTGAAAGAGAGAGAAATTCTTCCAAAATTCGGTCAGGGGCTGTGATGCAACCTGGATTGACCATATCTAGACACACAGCTGGATGAGACATAACGGTGGACACTCTTGGGGCTGAGAGGTTGGGTGAGCAAACGCACAACCTTTAAAGTAATACTGCGTGGTACGCATCCCATGGGTCCCAAATCTCCAGGTTCAAGAGCATCTTCCTACATCGAAAACATACATGAGAAACCCAGAAGATGGTACACCGTGTGATTTTGAAAGGTTTCTAAAAGGCACCTCATTTCTCATCTCCTTGTGCTCGGGTTCGCCATTCCAGGTACTTTACTAGCAATCTCCCTACTTAGAGAATCAGCACCTTTAACCTCCTGTTCCCTACAGGTTGCAATTTGTCCTGAGGATGAACGGGAAGAGGGGCAACCAATGAGAGACTAGATCTAGGTGTTGGGACAGGCACAGGTCACTCTATTTTCCCATCAGGAAGAAGAATTAACCACAGGCTCAGCCTGCCGCCCAGAAGCAGAATAGGGCCTGAGGCAATCCCGCACTCTTACGGCCAGCTCCCAAAAAAGCGAGTTGAAAAATGGAGCCCAGGGACACTGCCATTCACAAACCCGCAGAGTTATAAATGATAACTCTCGTCCACAAATATATTGAGGGAAGGCAATGAAGAGGATTTGAAAGAAAGGCAGAATTGCAGGAAACAGGTTTCAGGAGATAGATTCGAATCGCCTTTAAAGCACATGAAAAGTCGCAAAACGTCGACAATGATGCCCTTGGCCAAAAAGGGCGTATGCGTTTTTTCCTGAATATATTCAGGAAAAAACGCATACGCCCTTTTTGGCCAACCAAGCAACCTGGAAAGGCAAATCAGCGCTACAAAGTAGTCTCGCTTCCCATCGGTCAAAAGGGCCATGCTGCAAAAAGTGTCAAAACCAGAAATGCAGGACAGGCCATGGAGAAATGGCAGCCTTGCTACGCTGATGGGCGGGATGTAAATTGCCAACAGCCACTCTGGAGAAGTGTACGGTGTGTCCTGAAACATCTAAAACACACAGCTTAGGGAGCATAGGGCACGTCCACTCATGGGCGTATAAATTGGGAAAACTAAAAATCAGCAAGACACAGGCACCCCAAAGTTTAGGGCTGCTCTGTTGACAAGAACCTCCACTTCATGACACCTTAAATATCCCAGGAAAGAGAAAAATGGATAAAGAAGTTGTGGTCCTTATGTACAATGGAATATCACTCAGACATGAAATCAATGTCATAAGGCTAGAAGAAGCAAGATGAGTGGATTTAGGTACGACGATTCTAAGTGAAATAAGTCACACAGAAAAAGACACTTATCATAAGCTATCACTTATAGAGGGAATGTAAAAACCGCTACACTTGAACTGAATTACAAAACAGAACAGAGTCACACCTTTAGAAAACACACTATGGCTGCTTAACGGGAAAGGTGAGGTGGGGTGATGCATAAAACAAGGGTTTCAAATTCGCTCAGATACCGTTCCATACACCCAATATGTAATAGAAAAGACCGACTCCTTGCTCAGTGAACTGGACTCAACACCCCCTATTCACCGCACAAGAATATATCTGACTAGTAAGAATCTTAAAACCTATGTATTGATATCTGTCTGGAAGTGAGTCAAATGGGTGTAAAGCCGCATAAACACAGCCGTGAAAAGCAGCTAAACCCCATTATAAAAATAAATTACTTTTAAAAACCCGTTAAACAAAGACAGTGAAAGAGAGAGAAATTCTTCCAAAATTCGGTCAGGGGCTGTGATGCAACCTGGATTGACCATATCTAGACACACAGCTGGATGAGACATAACGGTGGACACTCTTGGGGCTGAGAGGTTGGGTGAGGTTGGGTGAGCAAACGCACAACCTTTAAAGTAATACTGCGTGGTACGCATCCCATGGGTCCCAAATCTCCAGGTTCAAGGGCATCTTCCTACATCGAAAACATACATGAGAAACCCAGAAGATGGTACACCATGTGATTTTGAAAGGTTTCTAAAACGCACCTCATTTCTCATCTCCTTGTGCTCGGGTTCGCCATTCCAGGTACTTTACTAGCAATCTCCCTAGTTGGAGAATCAGCACCTTTAACCTTTTGTTCCCTACAGGTTGCAATTTGTCCTGAGGATGAACGGGAAGAGGGGCAACCAATGAGAGACTAGATCTAGGTGTTGGGACAGGCACAGGTCACTCTATTTTCCCATCAGGAAGAAGAATTAACCACAGGCTCAGCCTGCCGCCCAGAAGCAGAATAGGGCCTGAGGCAATCCCGCACTCTTGCGGCCAGCTCCCAAAAAAGCGAGTTGAAAAATGGAGCCCAGGGACACTGCCATTCACAAAACCGCAGATTTATAAATGATAACTCTCGTCCACAAATATATTGAGGGAAGGCAACGAAGAGGATTTGAAAGAAAGGCAGAATTGCAGGAAACAGGTTTCAGGAGATAGATTCGAATCGCCTTTAAAGCACATGAAAAGTCGCAAAACGTCGACAATGATGCCCTTGGCCAAAAAGGGCGTATGCGTTTTTTCCTGAATATATTCAGGAAAAAACGCATACGCCCTTTTTGGCCAACCAAGCAACCTGGAAAGGCAAATCAGCGCTACAAAGTAGTCTCGCTTCCCATCGGTCAAAAGGGCCATGCTGCAAAAAGTGTCAAAACCAGAAATGCAGGACAGGCCATGGAGAAATGGCAGCCTTGCTACGCTGATGGGCGGGATGTAAATTGCCAACAGCCACTCTGGAGAAGTGTACGGTGTGTCCTGAAACATCTAAAACACACACCTTAGGGAGCATAGGGCACATCCACTCATGGGCGTATAAATTGGGAAAACTAAAAATCAGCAAGACACAGGCACCCCAAAGTTTAGGGCTGCTCTGTTGACAAGAACCTCCACTTCATGACACCTTTAATATCCCAGGAAAGAGAAAAATGGATAAAGAAGTTGTGGTCCTTATGTACAATGGAATATCACGCAGACATGAAATCAATATCATAAGGCTAGAAGAAGCAAGATGAGTGGACTTAGGTACGATGATTGTAAGTGAAATAAGTCACACAGAAAAAGACACTTATCATAAGCTATCACTTATAGAGGGAATGTAAAAACCGCTACACTTGAACTGAGTTACAAAACAGGACAGAATCACACGTTTAGTAAACATACTATGGCTGCTTAACGGGAAAGGTGAGGTGGGGTGATGCATAAAACAAGGGTTTCAAATTCGCTCAGATACCGTTCCATACACACAATATGTAATAGAAAAGACCGACTCCTTGCTCAGTGAACTGGACTCAACACCCCCTATTCACCGCACAAGAATATATGTGACTAGTAAGAATCTTAAAACCTATGTATTGATATCTGTCTGGAAGTGAGTCAAATGGGTGTAAAGCCGCATAAACACAGCCGTGAAAAGCAGCTAAACCCCATTATAAAAATAAATTACTTTTAAAAACCCGTAAAACAAAGACAGTGAAAGAGAGAGAAATTCTTCCAAAATTCGGTCAGGGGCTGTGATGCAACCTGGATTGACCATATCTAGACACACAGCTGGATGAGACATAACGGTGGACACTCTTGGGGCTGAGAGGTTGGGTGAGCAAACGCACAACCTTTAAAGTAATACTGCGTGGTACGCATCCCATGGGTCCCAAATCTCCAGGTTCAAGAGCATCTTCCTACATCGAAAACATACATGAGAAACCCAGAAGATGGTACACCGTGTGATTTTGAAAGGTTTCTAAAAGGCACCTCATTTCTCATCTCCTTGTGCTCGGGTTCGCCATTCCAGGTACTTTACTAGCAATCTCCCTACTTAGAGAATCAGCACCTTTAACCTCCTGTTCCCTACAGGTTGCAATTTGTCCTGAGGATGAACGGGAAGAGGGGCAACAAATGAGAGACTAGATCTAGGTGTTGGGACAGGCACAGGTCACTCTATTTTCCCATCAGGAAGAAGAATTAACCACAGGCTCAGCCTGCCGCCCAGAAGCAGAATAGGGCCTGAGGCAATCCCGCACTCTTACGGCCAGCTCCCAAAAAAGCGAGTTGAAAAATGGAGCCCAGGGACACTGCCATTCACAAACCCGCAGAGTTATAAATGATAACTCTCGTCCACAACTATATTGAGGGAAGGCAATGAAGAGGATTTGAAAGAAAGGCAGAATTGCAGGAAACAGGTTTCAGGAGATAGATTCGAATCGCCTTTAAAGCACATGAAAAGTCGCAAAACGTCGACAGTGATGCCCTTGGCCAAAAAGGGCGTATGCGTTTTTTCCTGAATATATTCAGGAAAAAACGCATACGCCCTTTTTGGCCAACCAAGCAACCTGGAAAGGCAAATCAGCGCTACAAAGTAGTCTCGCTTCCCATCGGTCAAAAGGGCCATGCTGCAAAAAGTGTCAAAACCAGAAATGCAGGACAGGCCATGGAGAAATGGCAGCCTTGCTACGCTGATGGGCGGGATGTAAATTGCCAACAGCCACTCTGGAGAAGTGTACGGTGTGTCCTGAAACATCGAAAAAACACAGCTTAGGGAGCATAGGGCACGTCCACTCATGGGCGTATAAATTGGGAAAACTAAAAATCAGCAAGACACAGGCACCCCAAAGTTTAGGGCTGCTCTGTTGACAAGAACCTCCACTTCATGACACCTTTAATATCCCAAGAAAGAGAAAAATGGATAAAGAAGTTGTGGTCCTTATGTACAAAGGAATATCACTCAGACATGAAATCAATGTCATAAGGTTAGAAGAAGCAAGATGAGTGGACTTAGGTACGATGATTCTAAGTGAAATAAGTCACACAGAAAAAGACACTTATCATAAGCTATCACTTATAGAGGGAATGTAAAAACCGCTACACTTGAACTGAATTACAAAACAGAACAGAGTCACACGTTTACAAAACACACTATGGCTGCTTAACGGGAAAGGTGAGGTGGGGTGATGCATAAAACAAGGGTTTCAAATTGGCTCAGATACCGTTCCATACACCCAATATGTAATAGAAAAGACCGACTCCTTGCTCAGTGAACTGGACTCAACACCCCCTATTCACCGCACAAGAATATATGTGACTAGTAAGAATCGTAAAACCTATGTATTGATATCTGTCTGGAAGTGAGTCAAGTGGGTGTAAAGCCGCATAAACACAGCCGTGAAAAGCAGGTAAACCCCATTATAAAAATAAATTACTTTTAAAAACCCGTAAAACAAAGACAGTGAAAGAGAGAGAAATTCTTACAAAATAAGTTCAGGGGCTGTGATGCAACCTGGATTGATCATATCTAGACCCACAGCTGGATGAGACATAAGGGTGGACACACTTGGGGCTGAGAGGTTGGGTGAGGTTGGGTGAGCAAACACAGACCCTTTAAAGTAATACTGCCTGGTACCCATCCCATGGTTCCCAAATCTCCAGGTTCAAGGGCATATTCCTACATCGAAAACATGCATGAGAAACCCAGAAGGTGGTACACCGTGTGATTTTGAAAGGTTTCTAAAACGCACCTCATTTCTCATCTCCTTGTGCTCGGGTTCGCCATTCCAGGTACTTTACTAGCAATCTCCCTAGTTGGAGAATCAGCACCTTTAACCTTTTGTTCCCTACAGGTTGCAATTTGTCCTGAGGATGAACGGGAAGAGGGGCAACCAATGAGAGACTAGATCTAGGTGTTGGGACAGGCACAGGTCACTCTATTTTCCCATCAGGAAGAAGAATTAACCACAGGCTCAGCCTGCCGCCCAGAAGCAGAATAGGGCCTGAGGCAATCCCGCGCTCTTGTGGCCAGCTCCCAAAAAAGCGAGTTGAAAAATGGAGCCCAGGGACACTGCCATTCACAAAACCGCAGAGTTATAAATGATAACTCTCGTCCACAAATATATTGAGGGAAGGCAACGAAGAGGATTTGAAAGAAAGGCAGAATTGCAGGAAACAGGTTTCAGGAGGTAGATTCGAATCGCCTTTAAAGAACATGAAAAGTCGCAAAACGTCGACAATGATGCCCTTGGCCAAAAAGGGCGTATGCGTTTTTTCCTGAATATATTCAGGAAAAAACGCATACGCCCTTTTTGGCCAACCAAGCAACCTGGAAAGGCAAATCAGTGCTACAAAGTAGTCTCGCTTCCCATCGGTCAAAAGGGCCATGCTGCAAAAAGTGTCAAAACCAGAAATGCAGGAGAGGCCATGGAGAAATGGCAGCCTTGCTACGCTGATGGGCGGGATGTAAATTGCCAACAGCCACTCTGGAGAAGTGTACGGTGTGTCCTGAAACATCTAAAACACACACCTTAGGGAGCATAGGGCACATCCACTCATGGGCGTATAAATTGGGAAAACTAAAAATCAGCAAGACACAGGCACCCCAAAGTTTAGGGCTGCTCTGTTGACAAGAACCTCCACTTCATGACACCTTTAATATCCCAGGAAAGAGAAAAATGGATAAAGAAGTTGTGGTCCTTATGTACAATGGAATATCACGCAGACATGAAATCAATATCATAAGGCTAGAAGAAGCAAGATGAGTGGACTTAGGTACGATGATTCTAAGTGAAATAAGTCACACAGAAAAAGACACTTATCATAAGCTATCACTTATAGAGGGAATGTAAAAACCGCTACACTTGAACTGAGTTACAAAACAGGACAGAATCACACGTTTAGAAAACATACTATGGCTGCTTAACGGGAAAGGTGAGGTGGGGTGATGCATAAAACAAGGGTTTCAAATTCGCTCAGATACCGTTCCATACACCCAATATGTAATAGAAAAGACCGACTCCTTGCTCAGTGAACTGGACTCAACACCCCCTATTCACCGCACAAGAATATATGTGACTAGTAAGAATCTTAAAACCTATGTATTGATATCTGTCTGGAAGTGAGTCAAATGGGTGTAAAGCCGCATAAACACAGCCGTGAAAAGCAGCTAAACCCCATTATAAAAATAAATTACTTTTAAAAACCCGTAAAACAAAGACAGTGAAAGAGAGAGAAATTCTTCCAAAATTCGGTCAGGGGCTGTGATGCAACCTGGATTGACCATATCTAGACACACAGCTGGATGAGACATAACGGTGGACACTCTTGGGGCTGAGAGGTTGGGTGAGCAAACGCACAACCTTTAAAGTAATACTGCGTGGTACGCATCCCATGGGTCTCAAATCTCCAGGTTCAAGGGCATCTTCCTACATCGAAAACATACATGAGAAACCCAGAAGATGGTACACCGTGTGATTTTGAAAGGTTTCTAAAAGGCACCTCATTTCTCATCTCCTTGTGCTCGGGTTCGCCATTCCAGGTACTTTACTAGCAATCTCCCTACTTGGAGAATCAGCACCTTTAACCTCCTGTTCCCTACAGGTTGCAATTTGTCCTGAGGATGAACGGGAAGAGGGGCAACCAATGAGAGACTAGATCTAGGTGTTGGGACAGGCACAGGTCACTCTATTTTCCCATCAGGAAGAAGAATTAACCACAGGCTCAGCCTGCCGCCCAGAAGCAGAATAGGGCCTGAGGCAATCCCGCACTCTTACGGCCAGCTCCCAAAAAAGCGAGTTGAAAAATGGAGCCCAGGGACACTGCCATTCACAAACCCGCAGACTTATAAATGATAACTCTCGTCCACAAATATATTGAGGGAAGGCAACGAAGAGGATTTGAAAGCAAGGCAGAATTGCAGGAAACAGGTTTCAGGAGGTAGATTCGAATCGCCTTTAAAGCACATGAAAAGTCGCAAAACGTCGACAATGATGCCCTTGGCCAAAAAGGGCGTATGCGTTTTTTCCTGAATATATTCAGGAAAAAACGCATACGCCCTTTTTGGCCAACCAAGCAACCTGGAAAGGCAAATCAGCGCTACAAAGTAGTCTCGCTTCCCATCGGTCAAAAGGGACATGCTGCAAAAATTGTCAAAACCAGAATTGCAGGACAGGCCATGGAGAAATGGCAGCCTTGCTACGCTGATGGGCGGGATGTAAATTGCAAACAGCCACTCTGGAGATGTGTACGGTGTGTCCTGAAACATCGAAAAAACACAGCTTAGGGAGCATAGGGCACGTCCACTCATGGGCGTATAAATTGGGAAAACTAAAAATCAGCAAGACACAGGCACCCCAAAGTTTAGGGCTGCTCTGTTGACAAGAACCTCCACTTCATGACACCTTAAATATCCCAGGAAAGAGAAAAATGGATAAAGAAGTTGTGGTCCTTATGTACAAAGGAATATCACTCAGACATGAAATCAATGTCATAAGGCTAGAAGAAGCAAGATGAGTGGACTTAGGTACGATGATTCTAAGTGAAATAAGTCACACAGAAAAAGACACTTATCATAAGCTATCACTTATAGAGGGAATGTAAAAACCGCTACACTTGAACTGAATTACAAAACAGAACAGAGTCACACGTTTACAAAACACACTATGGCTGCTTAACGGGAAAGGTGAGGTGGGGTGATGCATAAAACAAGGGTTTCAAATTGGCTCAGATACAGTTCCATACACCCAATATGTAATAGAAAAGACCGACTCCTTGCTCAGTGAACTGGACTCAACACCCCCTATTCACCGCACAAGAATATATGTGACTAGTAAGAATCGTAAAACCTATGTATTGATATCTGTCTGGAAGTGAGTCAAGTGGGTGTGAAGCCACATAAACGCAGCCGTGAAAAGCAGGTAAACCCCATTATAAAAATAAATTACTTTTAAAAACCCGTAAAACAAAGACAGTGAAAGAGAGAGAAATTCTTACAAAATTCGTTCAGGGGCTGTGATGCAACCTGGATTGATCATATCTAGACCCACAGCTGGATGAGACATAAGGGTGGACACACTTGGGGCTGAGAGGTTGGGTGAGGTTGGGTGAGCAAACACAGACCCTTTAAAGTAATACTGCCTGGTACCCATCCCATGGGTCCCAAATCTCCAGGTTCAAGGGCATATTCCTACATCGAAAACATGCATGAGAAACCCAGAAGGTGGTACACCGTGTGATTTTGAAAGGTTTCTAAAACGCACCTCATTTCTCATCTCCTTGTGCTCGGGTTCGCCATTCCAGGTACTTTACTAGCAATCTCCCTAGTTGGAGACTCAGCACCTTTAACCTTTTGTTCCCTACAGGTTGCAATTTGTCCTGAGGATGAACGGGAAGAGGGGCAACCAATGAGAGACTAGATCTAGGTGTTGGGACAGGCACAGGTCACTCTATTTTCCCATCAGGAAGAAGAATTAACCACAGGCTCAGCCTGCCGCCCAGAAGCAGAATAGGGCCTGAGGCAATCCCGCGCTCTTATGGCCAGCTCCCAAAAAAGCGAGTTGAAAAATGGAGCCCAGGGACACTGCCATTCACAAAACCGCAGAGTTATAAATGATAACTCTCGTCCACAAATATATTGAGGGAAGGCAACGAAGAGGATTTGAAAGAAAGGCAGAATTGCAGGAAACAGGTTTCAGGAGGTAGATTCGAATCGCCTTTAAAGCACATGAAAAGTCGCAAAACGTCGTCAATGATGCCCTTGGCCAAAAAGGGCGTATGCGTTTTTTCCTGAATATATTCAGGAAAAAACGCATACGCCCTTTTTGGCCAACCAAGCAACCTGGAAAGGCAAATCAGCGCTACAAAGAAGTCTCGCTTCCCATCGGTAAAAAGGGCCATGCTGCAAAAAGTGTCAAAACCAGAAATGCAGGACAGGCCATGGAGAAATGGCAGCCTTGCTACGCTGATGGGCGGGATGTAAATTGCCAACAGCCACTCTGGAGAAGTGTACGGTGTGTCCTGAAACATCTAAAACACACAGCTTAGGGAGCATAGGGCACGTCCACTCATGGGCGTATAAATTGGGAAAACTAAAAATCAGCAAGACACAGGCACCCCAAAGTTTAGGGCTGCTCTGTTGACAAGAACCTCCACTTCATGACACCTTAAATATCCCAGGAAAGAGAAAAATGGATAAAGAAGTTGTGGTCCTTATGTACAATGGAATATCACTCAGACATGAAATCAATGTCATAAGGCTAGAAGAAGCAAGATGAGTGGATTTAGGTACGACGATTCTAAGTGAAATAAGTCACACAGAAAAAGACACTTATCATAAGCTCTCACTTATAGAGGGAATGTAAAAACCGCTACACTTGAACTGAATTACAAAACAGAACAGAGTCACACCTTTAGAAAACACACTATGGCTGCTTAACGGGAAAGGTGAGGTGGGGTGATGCATAAAACAAGGGTTTCAAATTCGCTCACATACCGTTCCATACACCCAATATGTAATAGAAAAGACCGACTCCTTGCTCAGTGAACTGGACTCAACACCCCCTATTCACCGCACAAGAATATATCTGACTAGTAAGAATCTTAAAACCTATGTATTGATATCTGTCTGGAAGTGAGTCAAATGGGTGTAAAGCCGCATAAACACAGCCGTGAAAAGCAGCTAAACCCCATTATAAAAATAAATTACTTTTCAAAACCCGTTAAACAAAGACAGTGAAAGAGAGAGAAATTCTTCCAAAATTCGGTCAGGGGCTGTGATGCAACCTGGATTGACCATATCTAGACACACAGCTGGATGAGACATAACGGTGGACACTCTTGGGGCTGAGAGGTTGGGTGAGGTTGGGTGAGCAAACGCACAACCTTTAAAGTAATACTGCGTGGTACGCATCCCATGGGTCCCAAATCTCCAGGTTCAAGGGCATCTTCCTACATCGAAAACATACATGAGAAACCCAGAAGATGGTACACCGTGTGATTTTGAAAGGTTTCTAAAACGCACCTCATTTCTCATCTCCTTGTGCTCGGGTTCGCCATTCCAGGTACTTTACTAGCAATCTCCCTACTTGGAGAATCAGCACCTTTAACCTCCTGTTCCCTACAGGTTGCAATTTGTCCTGAGGATGAACGGGAAGAGGGGCAACCAATGAGAGACTAGATCTAGGTGTTGGGACAGGCACAGGTCACTCTATTTTCCCATCAGGAAGAAGAATTAACCACAGGCTCAGCCTGCCGCCCAGAAGCAGAATAGGGCCTGAGGCAATCCCGCGCTCTTAAGGCCAGCTCCCAAAAAAGCGAGTTGAAAAATGGAGCCCAGGGACACTGCCATTCACAAACCCGCAGAGTTATAAATGATAACTCTCGTCCACAAATATATTGAGGGAAGGCAACGAAGAGGATTTGAAAGAAAGGCAGAATTGCAGGAAACAGGTTTCAGGAGGTAGATTCGAATCGCCTTTAAAGCACATGAAAAGTCGCAAAACGTCGACAATGATGCCCTTGGCCAAAAAGGGCGTATGCGTTTTTTCCTGAATATATTCAGGAAAAAACGCATACGCCCTTTTTGGCCAACCAAGCAACCTGGAAAGGCAAATCAGTGCTACAAAGTAGTCTCGCTTCCCATCGGTCAAAAGGGCCATGCTGCAAAAAGTTTCAAAACCAGAAATGCAGGAGAGGCCATGGAGAAATGGCAGCCTTGCTACGCTGATGGGCGGGATGTAAATTGCCAACAGCCACTCTGGACAAGTGTACGGTGTGTCCTGAAACATCTAAAACACACACCTTAGGGAGCATAGGGCACATCCACTCATGGGCGTATAAATTGGGAAAACTAAAAATCAGCAAGACACAGGCACCCCAAAGTTTAGGGCTGCTCTGTTGACAAGAACCTCCACTTCATGACACCTTTAATATCCCAGGAAAGAGAAAAATGGATAAAGAAGTTGTGGTCCTTATGTACAATGGAATATCACGCAGACATGAAATCAATATCATAAGGCTAGAAGAAGCAAGATGAGTGGACTTAGGTACGATGATTCTAAGTGAAATAAGTCACACAGAAAAAGACACTTATCATAAGCTATCACTTATAGAGGGAATGTAAAAACCGCTACACTTGAACTGAGTTACAAAACAGGACAGAATCACACGTTTAGAAAACATACTATGGCTGCTTAACGGGAAAGGTGAGGTGGGGTGATGCATAAAACAAGGGTTTCAAATTCGCTCAGATACCGTTCCATACACCCAATATGTAATAGAAAAGACCGACTCCTTGCTCAGTGAACTGGACTCAACACCCCCTATTCACCGCACAAGAATATATGTGACTAGTAAGAATCTTAAAACCTATGTATTGATATCTGTCTGGAAGTGAGTCAAATGGGTGTAAAGCCGCATAAACACAGCCGTGAAAAGCAGCTAAACCCCATTATAAAAATAAATTACTTTTAAAAACCCGTAAAACAAAGACAGTGAAAGAGAGAGAAATTCTTCCAAAATTCGGTCAGGGGCTGTGATGCAACCTGGATTGACCATATCTAGACACACAGCTGGATGAGACATAACGGTGGACACTCTTGGGGCTGAGAGGTTGGGTGAGCAAACGCACAACCTTTAAAGTAATACTGCGTGGTACGCATCCCTTGGGTCCCAAATCTCCAGGTTCAAGAGCATCTTCCTACATCGAAAACATACATGAGAAACCCAGAAGATGGTACACCGTGTGATTTTGAAAGGTTTCTAAAAGGCACCTCATTTCTCATCTCCTTGTGCTCGGGTTCGCCATTCCAGCTACTTTACTAGCAATCTCCCTACTTGGAGAATCAGCACCTTTAACCTCCCGTTCCCTACAGGTTGCAATTTGTCCTGAGGATGAACGGAAGAGGGGCAACCAATGAGAGACTAGATCTAGGTGTTGGGACAGGCACAGGTCACTCTATTTTCCCATCAGGAAGAAGAATTAACCACAGGCTCAGCCTGCCGCCCAGAAGCAGAATAGGGCCTGAGGCAATCCCGCACTCTTGCGGCCAGCTCCCAAAAAAGCGAGTTGAAAAATGGAGCCCAGGGACACTGCCATTCACAAAACCGCAGATTTATAAATGATAACTCTCGTCCACAAATATATTGAGGGAAGGCAACGAAGAGGATTTGAAAGAAAGGCAGAATTGCAGGAAACAGGTTTCAGGAGATAGATTCGAATCGCCTTTAAAGCACATGAAAAGTCGCAAAACGTCGACAATGATGCCCTTGGCCAAAAAGGGCGTATGCGTTTTTTCCTGAATATATTCAGGAAAAAACGCATACGCCCTTTTTGGCCAACCAAGCAACCTGGAAAGGCAAATCAGCGCTACAAAGTAGTCTCGCTTCCCATCGGTCAAAAGGGCCATGCTGCAAAATGTGTCAAAACCAGAAATGCAGGAGAGGCCATGGAGAAATGGCAGCCTTGCTACGCTGATGGGCGGGATGTAAATTGCCAACAGCCACTCTGGAGAAGTGTACGGTGTGTCCTGAAACATCTAAAACACACACCTTAGGGAGCATAGGGCACATCCACTCATGGGCGTATAAATTGGGAAAACTAAAAATCAGCAAGACACAGGCACCCCAAAGTTTAGGGCTGCTCTGTTGACAAGAACCTCCACTTCATGACACCTTTAATATCCCAGGAAAGAGAAAAATGGATAAAGAAGTTGTGGTCCTTATGTACAATGGAATATCACGCAGACATGAAATCAATATCATAAGGCTAGAAGAAGCAAGATGAGTGGACTTAGGTACGATAATTCTAAGTGAAATAAGTCACACAGAAAAAGACACTTATCATAAGCTATCACTTATAGAGGGAATGTAAAAACCGCTACACTTGAACTGAGTTACAAAACAGGACAGAATCACACGTTTAGAAAACATACTATGGCTGCTTAACGGGAAAGGTGAGGTGGGGTGATGCATAAAACAAGGGTTTCAAATTCGCTCAGATACCGTTCCATACACCCAATATGTAATAGAAAAGACCGACTCCTTGCTCAGTGAACTGGACTCAACACCCCCTATTCACCGCACAAGAATATATGTGACTAGTAAGAATCTTAAAACCTATGTATTGATATCTGTCTGGAAGTGAGTCAAATGGGTGTAAAGCCGCATAAACACAGCCGTGCAAAGCAGCTAAACCCCATTATAAAAATAAATTACTTTTAAAAACCCGTAAAACAAAGACAGTGAAAGAGAGAGAAATTCTTCCAAAATTCGGTCAGGGGCTGTGATGCAACCTGGATTGACCATATCTAGACCCACAGCTGGATGAGACATAAGGGTGGACACTCTTGGGGCTGAGAGGTTGGGTGAGGTTGGGTGAGCAAACACAGACCCTTTAAAGTAATACTGCCTGGTACCCATCCCATGGGTCCCAAATCTCCAGGTTCAAGGGCATATTCCTACATCGAAAACATGCATGAGAAACCCAGAAGGTGGTACACCGTGTGATTTTGAAAGGTTTCTAAAACGCACCTCATTTCTCATCTCCTTGTGCTCGGGTTCGCCATTCCAGGTACTTTACTAGCAATCTCCCTAGTTGGAGAATCAGCACCTTTAACCTTTTGTTCCCTACAGGTTGCAATTTGTCCTGAGGATGAACGGGAAGAGGGGCAACCAATGAGAGACTAGATCTAGGTGTTGGGACAGGCACAGGTCACTCTATTTTCCCATCAGGAAGAAGAATTAACCACAGGCTCAGCCTGCCGCCCAGAAGCAGAATAGGGCCTGAGGCAATCCCGCGCTCTTATGGCCAGCTCCCAAAAAAGCGAGTTGAAAAATGGAGCCCAGGGACACTGCCATTCACAAAACCGCAGAGTTATAAATGATAACTCTCGTCCACAAATATATTGAGGGAAGGCAACGAAGAGGATTTGAAAGAAAGGCAGAATTGCAGGAAACAGGTTTCAGGAGGTAGATTCGAATCGCCTTTAAAGCACATGAAAAGTCGCAAAACGTCGTCAATGATGCCCTTGGCCAAAAAGGGCGTATGCGTTTTTTCCTGAATATATTCAGGAAAAAACGCATACGCCCTTTTTGGCCAACCAAGCAACCTGGAAAGGCAAATCAGCGCTACAAAGAAGTCTCGCTTCCCATCGGTAAAAAGGGCCATGCTGCAAAAAGTGTCAAAACCAGAAATGCAGGACAGGCCATGGAGAAATGGCAGCCTTGCTACGCTGATGGGCGGGATGTAAATTGCCAACAGCCACTCTGGAGAAGTGTACGGTGTGTCCTGAAACATCTAAAACACACAGCTTAGGGAGCATAGGGCACGTCCACTCATGGGCGTATAAATTGGGAAAACTAAAAATCAGCAAGACACAGGCACCCCAAAGTTTAGGGCTGCTCTGTTGACAAGAACCTCCACTTCATGACACCTTAAATATCCCAGGAAAGAGAAAAATGGATAAAGAAGTTGTGATCATTATGTACAATGGAATATCACTCAGACATGAAATCAATGTCATAAGGCTAGAAGAAGCAAGATGAGTGGATTTAGGTACGACGATTCTAAGTGAAATAAGTCACACAGAAAAAGACACTTATCATAAGCTATCACTTATAGAGGGAATGTAAAAACCGCTACACTTGAACTGAATTACAAAACAGAACAGAGTCACACCTTTAAAAAACACACTATTGCTGCTTAACGGGAAAGGTGAGGTGGGGTGATGCATAAAACAAGGGTTTCAAATTCGCTCAGATACCGTTCCATACACCCAATATGTAATAGAAAAGACCGACTCCTTGCTCAGTGAACTGGACTCAACACCCCCTATTCACCGCACAAGAATATATGTGACCAGTAAGAATCTTAAAACCTATGTATTGATATCTGTCTGGAAGTGAGTCAAGTGGGTGTAAAGCCGCATAAACACAGCCGTGAAAAGCAGCTAAACCCCATTATAAAAATGAATTACTTTTAAAAACCCGTAAAACAAAGACAGTGAAAGAGAGAGAAATTCTTCCAAAATTCGGTCAGGGGCTCTGATGCAACCTGGATTGACCATATCTAGACACACAGCTGGATGAGACATAAGGGTGGACACTCTTGGGGCTGAGAGGTTGGGTGAGGTTGGGTGAGCAAACGCACAACCTTTAAAGTAATACTGCGTGGTACGCATCCCATGGGTCCCAAATCTCCAGGTTCAAGGGCATCTTCCTACATCGAAAACATACATGAGAAACCCAGAAGATGGTACACCGTGTGATTTTGAAAGGTTTCTAAAAGGCACCTCATTTCTCATCTCCTTGTGCTCGGGTTCGCCATTCCAGGTACTTTACTAGCAATCTCCCTACTTGGAGAATCAGCACCTTTAACCTCCTGTTCCCTACAGGTTGCAATTTGTCCTGAGGATGAACGGGAAGAGGGGCAACCAATGAGAGACTAGATCTAGGTGTTGGGACAGGCACAGGTCACTCTATTTTCCCATCAGGAAGAAGAATTAACCACAGGCTCAGCCTGCCGCCCAGAAGCAGAATAGGGCCTGAGGCAATCCCGCGCTCTTAAGGCCAGCTCCCAAAAAAGCGAGTTGAAAAATGGAGCCCAGGGACACTGCCATTCACAAACCCGCAGAGTTATAAATGATAACTCTCGTCCACAAATATATTGAGGGAAGGCAACGAAGAGGATTTGAAAGCAAGGCAGAATTGCAGGAAACAGGTTTCAGGAGGTAGATTCGAATCGCCTTTAAAGCACATGAAAAGTCGCAAATCGTCGACAATGATGCCCTTGGCCAAAAAGGGCGTATGCGTTGTTTCCTGAATATATTCAGGAAACAACGCATACGCCCTTTTTGGCCAACCAAGCAACCTGGAAAGGCAAATCAGCGCTACAAAGAAGTCTCGCTTCCCATCGGTCAAAAGGGCCATGCTGCAAAAAGTGTCAAAACCAGAAATGCAGGACAGGCCATAGAGAAATGGCAGCCTTGCTACGCTGATGGGCGGGATGTAAATTGCCAACAGCCACTCTGGAGAAGTGTACGGTGTGTCCTGAAACATCTAAAACACACAGCTTAGGGAGCCTAGGGCACGTCCACTCATGGGCGTATAAATTGGGAAAACTAAAAATCAGCAAGACACAGGCACCCCAAAGTTTAGGGCTGCTCTGTTGACAAGAACCTCCACTTCATGACACCTTAAATATCCCAGGAAAGAGAAAAATGGATAAAGAAGTTGTGGTCCTTATGTACAATGGAATATCACTCAGACATGAAATCAATGTCATAAGGCTAGAAGAAGCAAGATGAGTGGATTTAGGTACGACGATTCTAAGTGAAATAAGTCACACAGAAAAAGACACTTATCATAAGCTATCACTTATAGAGGGAATGTAAAAACCGCTACACTTGAACTGAATTACAAAACAGAACAGAGTCACACCTTTAGAAAACACACTATGGCTGCTTAACGGGAAAGGTGAGGTGGGGTGATGCATAAAACAAGGGTTTCAAATTCTCTCAGATACCGTTCCATACACCCAATATGTAATAGAAAAGACCGACTCCTTGCTCAGTGAACTGGACTCAACACCCCCTATTCACCGCACAAGAATATATGTGACTAGTAAGAATCTTAAAACCTATGTATTGATATCTGTCTGGAAGTGAGTCAAGTGGGTGTAAAGCCGCATAAACACAGCCGTGAAAAGCAGCTAAACCCCATTATAAAAATAAATTACTTTTAAAAACCCGTAAAACAAAGACAGTGAAAGAGAGAGAAATTCTTCCAAAATTCGGTCAGGGGCTGTGATGCAACCTGGATTGACCATATCTAGACACACAGCTGGATGAGACAGAAGGGTGGACACTCTTGGGGCTGAAAGGTTGGGTGAGGTTGGGTGAGCAAACGCACAACCTTTAAAGTAATACTGCGTGGTACGCATCCCATTGGTCCCAAATCTCCAGGTTCAAGGGCATCTTCCTACATCGAAAACATACATGAGAAACCCAGAAGATGGTACACCGTGTGATTTTGAAAGGTTTCTAAAAGGCACCTCATTTCTCATCTCCTTGTGCTCGGGTTCGCCATTCCAGGTACTTTACTAGCAATCTCCCTACTTGGAGAATCAGCACCTTTAACCTCCTGTTCCCTACAGGTTGCAATTTGTCCTGAGGATGAACGGGAAGAGGGGCAACCAATGAGAGACTAGATCTAGGTGTGGGACAGGCACAGGTCACTCTATTTTCCCATCAGGAAGAAGAATTAACCACAGGCTCAGCCTGCCGCCCAGAAGCAGAATAGGGCCTGAGGCAATCCCGCGCTCTTAAGGCCAGCTCCCAAAAAAGCGAGTTGAAAAATGGAGCCCAGGGACACTGCCATTCACAAACCCGCAGAGTTATAAATGATAACTCTCGTCCACAAATATATTGAGGGAAGGCAACGAAGAGGATTTGAAAGCAAGGCAGAATTGCAGGAAACAGGTTTCAGGAGGTAGATTCGAATCGCATTTAAAGCACATGAAAAGTCGCAAAATGTCGACAATGATGCCCTTGGCCAAAAAGGGCGTATGCGTTTTTTCCTGAATATATTCAGGAAAAAACGCATACGCCCTTTTTGGCCAACCAAGCAACCTGGAAAGGCAAATCAGCGCTACAAAGAAGTCTCGCTTCCCATCGGTCAAAAGGGCCATGCTGCAAAAAGTGTCAAAACCAGAAATGCAGGACAGGCCATAGAGAAATGGCAGCCTTGCTACGCTGATGGGCGGGATGTAAATTGCCAACAGCCACTCTGGAGAAGTGTACGGTGTGTCCTGAAACATCGAAAAAACACAGCTTAGGGAGCATAGGGCACGTCCACTCATGGGCGTATAAATTGGGAAAACTAAAAATCAGCAAGACACAGGCACCCCAAAGTTTAGGGCTGCTCTGTTGACAAGAACCTCCACTTCATGACACCTTAAATATCCCAGGAAAGAGAAAAATGGATAAAGAAGTTGTGGTCCTTATGTACAATGGAATATCACTCAGACATGAAATCAATGTCATAAGGCTAGTAGAAGCAAGATGAGTGGATTTAGGTACGACGATTCTAAGCGAAATAAGTCACACAGAAAAAGACACTTATCATAAGCTATCACTTATAGAGGGAATGTAAAAACCGCTACACTTGAACTGAATTACAAAACAGAACAGAGTCTCACGTTTAGAAAACACACTATGGCTGCTTAACGGGAAAGGTGAGGTGGGGTGATGCATAAAACAAGGTTTTCAAATTCGCTCAGATACCGTTCCATACACCCAATATGAAATAGACAAGACCTACTCCTTGCTCAGTGAACTGGACTCAACACCCCCTATTCACCGCAGAAGAATATATGTGACTAGTAAGAATCTTAAAACCTATGTATTGATATCTGTCTGGAAGTGAGTCCAGTGGGTGTAAAGCTGCATAAACACAGCGGTGAAAAGCAGCTAAACCCCATTATAAAAATAAATTACTTTTAAAATCCCGTAAAACAAAGACAGTGAAAGAGAGAGAAATTCTTACAAAATTCTTTCAGGGGCTGTGATGCAACCTGGATTGACCATATCTAGACCCACAGCTGGATGAGACATAAGGGTGGACACTCTTGGGGCTGAAAGGTTGGGTGAGGTTGGGTGAGCAAACGCAGACCCTTTAAAGTAATACTGCCTGGTACCCATCCCATGTGTCCCAAATGTCCAGGTTCAAGAGCATCTTCCTACATCGAAAACATGCATGGAAACCCAGAAGATGGTACACCGTGTGATTTTGAAAGGTTTCTAAAACGCACCTCATTTCTCATCTCCTTGTGCTCGGGTTCGCCATTCCAGCTACTTTACTAGCAATCTCCCTACTTGGAGAATCAGCACCTTTAACCTCCTGTTCCCTACAGGTTGCAATTTGTCCTGAGGATGAACGGGAAGAGGGGCAACCAATGAGAGACTAGATCTAGGTGTTGGGACAGGCACAGGTCACTCTATTTTCCCATCGGGAAGAAGAATTAACCACAGGCTCAGCCTGCCGCCCAGAAGCATAATAGGGCCTGAGGCAATCCCGCGCTCTTGCGGCCAGCTCCCAAAAAAGGGAGTTGAAAAATGGAGCCCAGGGACACTGCCATTCACAAACCCGCAGAGTTATAAATGATAACTCTCGTCCACAAATATATTGAGGGAAGGCAACGAAGAGGATTTGAAAGCAAGGCAGAATTGCAGGAAACAGGTTTCAGGAGGTAGATTCGAATCGCCTTTAAAGCACATGAAAAGTCGCAAAACGTCGACAATGATGCCCTTGGCCAAAAAGGGCGTATGCGTTTTTTCCTGAATACATTCAGGAAAAAACGCATACGCCCTTTTTGGCCAACCAAGCAACGTGGAAAGGCAAATCAGCGCTACAAAGAAGTCTCGCTTCCCATCGGTCAAAAGGGCCATGCTGCAGAAAGTGTCAAAACCAGAAATGCAGGACAGGCCATAGAGAAATGGCAGCCTTGCTACGCTGATGGGCGGGATGTAAATTGCCAACAGCCACTCTGGAGAAGTGTACGGTGTGTCCAGAAACATCCAAAAAACACAGCTTAGGGAGCATAGGGCACGTCCACTCATGGGCGTATAAATTGGGAAAACTAAAAATCAGCAAGACACAGGCACCCCAAAGTTTACGGCTGCTCTGTTGACAAGAACCTCCACTTCATGACACCTTAAATATCCCAGGAAAGAGAAAAATGGATAAAGAAGTTGTGGTCCTTATGTACAATGGAATATCACTCAGACATGAAATCAATGTCATAAGGCTAGTAGAAGCAAGATGAGTGGATTTAGGTACGACGATTCTAAGCGAAATAAGTCACACAGAAAAAGACACTTATCATAAGCTATCACTTATAGAGGGAATGTAAAAACCGCTACACTTGAACTGAATTACAAAACAGAACAGAGTCTCAAGTTTAGAAAACACACTATGGCTGCTTAACGGGAAAGGTGAGGTGGGGTGATGCATAAAACAAGGTTTTCAAATTCGCTCAGATACCGTTCCATACACCCAATATGAAATAGACAAGACCTACTCCTTGCTCAGTGAACTGGACTCAACACCCCCTATTCACCACAGAAGAATATATGTGAATAGTAAGAATCTTAAAACCTATGTATTGATATCTGTCTGGAAGTGAGTCCAGTGGGTGTAAAGCCGCATAAACACAGCCGTGAAAACCAGCTAAACCCCATTATAAAAATAAATTACTTTTAAAAACCCGTAAAACAAAGACAGTGAAAGAGAGAGAAATTCTTACAAAATTCTTTCAGGGGCTGTGATGCAACCTGGATTGACCATATCTAGACCCACAGCTGGATGAGACATAAGGGTGGACACTCTTGGGGCTGAAAGGTTGGGTGAGGTTGGGTGAGCAAACGCAGACCCTTTAAAGTAATACTGCCTGGTACCCATCCCATGTGTCCCAAATGTCCAGGTTCAAGGGCATCTTCCTACATCGAAAACATGCATGAGAAACCCAGAAGATGGTACACCGTGTGATTTTGAAAGGTTTCTAAAACGCACCTCATTTCTCATCTCCTTGTGCTCGGGTTCGCCATTCCAGCTACTTTACTAGCAATCTCCCTACTTGGAGAATCAGCACCTTTAACCTCCTGTTCCCTACAGGTTGCAATTTGTCCTGAGGATGAACGGGAAGAGGGGCAACCAATGACAGACTAGATCTAGGTGTTGGGACAGGCACAGGTCACTCTATTTTCCCATCGGGAAGAAGAATTAACCACAGGCTCAGCCTGCCGCCCAGAAGCAGAATAGGGCCTGAGGCAATCCCGCGCTCTTGCGGCCAGCTCCCAAAAAAGCGAGTTGAAAAATGGAGCCCAGGGACACTGCCATTCACAAACCCGCAGAGTTATAAATGATAACTCTCGTCCACAAATATATTGAGGAAGGCAATGAAGAGGATTTGAAAGCAAGGCAGAATTGCAGGAAACAGGTTTCAGGAGGTAGATACGAATCGCCTTTAAAGCACATGAAAAGTCGCAAAACGTCGACAATGATGCCCTTGGCCAAAAAGGGCGTATGCGTTTTTTCCTGAATATATTCAGGAAAAAACGCATACGCCCTTTTTGGCCAACCAAGCAACCTGGAAAGGCAAATCAGCGCTACAAAGTAGTCTCGCTTCCCATCGGTCAAAAGGGCCATGCTGCAAAAAGTGTCAAAACCAGAAATGCAGGACAGGCCATGGAGAAATGGCAGCCTTGCTACGCTGATGGGCGGGATGTAAATTGCCAACAGCCACTCTGGAGAAGTGTACGGTGTGTCCTGAAACATCTAAAACACACAGCTTAGGGAGCATAGGGCACGTCCACTCATGGGCGTATAAATTGGGAAAACTAAAAATCAGCAAGACACAGGCACCCCAAAGTTTAGGGCTGCTCTGTTGACAAGAACCTCCACTTCATGACACCTTAAATATCCCAGGAAAGAGAAAAATGGATAAAGAAATTGTGGTCCTTATGTACCATGGAATATCACGCAGACATGAAATCAATATCATAAGGCTAGAAGAAGCAAGATGAGTGGACTTAGGTACGATGATTCTAAGTGAAATAAGTCACACAGAAAAAGACACTTATCATAAGCTATCACTTATAGAGGGAATGTAAAAACCGCTACACTTGAACTGAGTTACAAAACAGGACAGAATCACACGTTTAGAAAACACACTATGGCTGCTTAACGGGAAAGGTGAGGTGGGGTGATGCATAAAACAAGGGTTTCAAATTGGCTCAGATACCATTCCATACACCCAATATGTAATAGAAAAGACCGACTAATTGCTCAGTGAACTGGACTCAACACCCCCTATTCACCGCACAAGAATATATGTGACTAGTAAGAATCTTAAAACCTATGTATTGATATCTGTCTGGAAGTGAGTCAAGTGGGTGTAAAGCCACATAAACACAGCCGTGAAAAGCAGATAACCCCATTATAAAAATAAATTACTTTTAAAAACCCGTAAAACAAAGACAGTGAAAGAGAGAGAAATTCTTACAAAATTCGTTCAGAGGCTGTGATGCAACCTGGATTGACCATATCTAGACCCACAGCTGGATGAGACATAAGGGTGGACACACTTGGGGCTGAGAGGTTGGGTGAGGTTGGGTGAGCAAACACAGACCCTTTAAATTAATACTGCCTGGTACCCATCCCATGGGTCCCAAATCTCCAGGTTCAAGGGCATCTTCCTACATCGAAAACATGCATGAGAAACCCAGAAGGTGGTACACCGTGTGATTTTGAAAGGTGTCTAAAACGCACCTCATTTCTCAACTCCTTGTGCTCGGGATCGCCATTCCACCTACTTTACTAGCAATCTCCCTACTTGGAGAATCAGCACCTTTAACCTCCTGTTCCCTACAGGTTGCAATTTGTCCTGAGGATGAACGGAAGAGGGGCAACCAATGAGAGACTAGATCTAGGTGTTGGGACAGGCACAGGACACTCTATTTTCCCATCAGGAAGAAGAATTAACCACAGGCTCAGCCTGCCGCCCAGAAGCAGAATAGGGCCTGAGGCAATGCCGCGCTCCTGCGGCCAGCTCCCAAAAAAGCGAGTTGAAAAATGGAGCCCAGGGACACTGCCATTCACAAACCCGCAGAGTTATAAATGATAACTCTCGTCCACAAATATATTGAGGGAAGGCAACGAAGAGGATTTGAAAGCAAGGCAGAATTGCAGGAAACAGGTTTCAGGAGGTAGATTCGAATCGCCTTTAAAGCACATGAAAAGTCGCAAAACGTCGACAATGATGCCCTTGGCCAAAAAGGGCGTATGCATTTTTTCCTGAATATATTCAGGAAAAAACGCATACGCCCTTTTTGGCCAACCAAGCAACCTGGAAAGGCAAATCAGCGCTACAAAGAAGTCTCGCTTCCCATCGGTCAAAAGGGCCATGCTGCAGAAACTATCAAAACCAGAAATGCAGGACAGGCCATAGAGAAATGGCAGCCTTGCTACGCTGATGGGCGGGATATAAATTGCCAACAGCCACTCTGGAGAAGTGTACGGTGTGTCCTGAAACATCGAAAAAACACAGCTTAGGGAGCATAGGGCACGTCCACTCATGGGAGTATAAATTGGGAAAACTAAAAATCAGCAAGACACAGGCACCCCAAAGTTTAGGGCTGCTCTGTTGACAACAACCTCCACTTCATGACACCTTAAATATCCCAGGAAAGAGAAAAATGGATAAAGAAGTTGTGGTCCTTATGTACAATGGAATATCACTCAGACATGAAATCAATGTCATAAGGCTGGTAGAAGCAAGATGAGTGGATTTAGGTATGACGATTCTAAGCGAAATAAATCACACAGAAAAAGACACTTATCATAAGCTATCACTTATAGAGGGAATGTAAAAACCGCTACACTTGAACTGAATTACAAAACAGAACAGAGTCACACGTTTAGAAAACACACTATGGCTGCTTAACGGGAAAGGCGATGTGGGGTGATGCATAAAACAAGGGTTTCAAATTCGCTCAGATACCGTTCCATACCCCCAATATGTAATAGAAAAGACCGACTCCTTGCTCAGTGAACTGGACTCAACACCCCCTATTCACCGCACAAGAATATATGTGACCAGTAAGAATCTTAAAACCTATGTATTGATATCTGTCTGGAAGTGAGTCAAGTGGGTGTAAAGCCGCATAAACACAGCCGTGAAAAGCAGCTAAACCCCATTATAAAAATAAATTACTTTTAAAAACCCGTAAAACAAAGACAGTGAAAGAGAGAGAAATTCTTCCAAAATTCGGTCAGGGGCTGTGATGCAACCTGGATTGACCATATCTAGACACACAGCTGGATGAGACATAAGGGTGGACACTCTTGGGGCTGAAAGGTTATGTGAGGTTGGGTGAGAAACGCACAACCTTTAAAGTAATACTGCGTGGTACGCATCCCATGGGTCCCAAATCTCCAGGTTCAAGGGCATCTTCCTACATCGAAAACATACATGAGAAACCCAGAAGATGGTACACCATGTGATTTTGAAAGGTTTCTAAAAGGCACCTCATTTCTCATCTCCTTGTGCTGGGGTTCGCCATTCCAGGTACTTTACTAGCAATCTCCCTACTTGGTGAATCAGCACCTTTAACCTCCTGTTCCCTACAGGTTGCAATTTGTCCTGAGGATGAACGGGAAGAGGGGCAACCAATGAGAGACTAGATCTAGGTGTTGGGACAGGCACAGGTCACTCTATTTTCCCATCAGGAAGAAGAATTAACCACAGGCTCAGCCTGCCGCCCAGAAGCAGAATAGGGCCTGAGGCAATCCCGCGCTCTTAAGGCCAGCTCCCAAAAAAGCGAGTTGCAAAATGGAGCCCAGGGACACTGCCATTCACAAACCCGCAGAGTTATAAATGATAACTCTCGTCCACAAATATATTGAGGGAAGGCAACGAAGAGGATTTGAAAGCAAGGCAGAATTGCAGGAAACAGGTTTCAGGAGGTAGATTCGAATCGCCTTTAAAGCACATGAAAAGTCGCAAAACGTCGACAATGATGCCCTTGGCCAAAAAGGGCGTATGCGTTTTTTCCTGAATATATTCAGGAAAAAACGCATACGCCCTTTTTGGCCAACCAAGCAACCTGGAAAGGCAAATCAGCGCTACAAAGTAGTCTCGCTTCCCATCGGTCAAAAGGGCCATGCTGCAAAAAGTGTCAAAACCAGAAATGCAGGACAGGCCATGGAGAAATGGCAGCCTTGCTACGCTGATGGGCGGGATGTAAATTGCCAACAGCCACTCTGGAGAAGTGTACGGTGTGTCCTGAAACATCTAAAACACACAGCTTAGGGAGCATAGGGCACGTCCACTCATGGGCGTATAAATTGGGAAAACTAAAAATCAGCAAGACACAGGCACCCCAAAGTTTAGGGCTGCTGTGTTGACAAGAACCTCCACTTCATGACACCTTAAATATCCCAGGAAAGAGAAAAATGGATAAAGAAGTTGTGGTCCTTATGTACAAAGGAATATCACTCAGACATGAAATCAATGTCATAAGGCTAGAAGAAGCAAGATGAGTGGACTTAGGTACGATGATTCTAAGTGAAATAAGTCACACAGAAAAAAGACACTTATCATAAGCTATCACTTATAGAGGGAATGTAAAAACCGCTACACTTGAACTGAATTACAAAACAGAACAGAGTCACACGTTTAGAAAACACACTATGGCTGCTTAACGGGAAAGGTGAGGTGGGGTGATGCATAAAACAAGGGTTTCAAATTGGCTCAGATACCGTTCCATACACCCAATATGTAATAGAAAAGACCGACTCCTTGCTCAGTGAACTGGACTCAACACCCCCTATTCACCGCACAAGAATATATGTGACTAGTAAGAATCTTAAAACCTATGTATTGATATCTGTCTGGAAGTGAGTCAAGTGGGTGTAAAGCCGCATAAACACAGCCGTGAAAAGCAGCTATACCCCATTATAAAAATAAATTACTTTTAAAAACCCGTAAAACAAAGACAGTGAAAGAGAGAGAAATTCTTACAAAATTCGTTCAGGGGCTGTGATGCAACCTGGATTGACCATATCTAGACCCACAGCTGGATGAGACATAAGGGTGGACACACTTGGGGCTGAGAGTTTGGGTGAGGTTGGGTGAGCAAACACAGACCCTTTAAAGTAATACTGCCTGTTACCCATCCCATGGGTCCCAAATCTCCAGGTTCAAGGGCATATTCCTACATCGAAAACATGCATGAGAAACCCAGAAGGTGGTACACCGTGTGATTTTGAAAGGTGTCTAAAACGCACCTCATTTCTCATCTCCTTGTGCTCGGGATCGCCATTCCAGCTACTTTACTAGCAATCTCCCTACTTGGAGAATCAGCACCTTTAACCTCCTGTTCCCTACAGGTTGCAATTTGTCCTGAGGATGAACGGAAGAGGGGCAACCAATGAGAGACTAGATCTAGGTGTTGGGACAGGCACAGGTCACTCTATTTTCCCATCAGGAAGAAGAATTAACCACAGGCTCAGCCTGCCGCCCAGAAGCAGAATAGGGCCTGAGGCAATGCCGCGCTCCTGCGGCCAGCTCCCAAAAAAGCGAGTTGAAAATGGAGCCCAGGGACACTGCCATTCACAAACCCGCAGAGTTATAAATGATAACTCTCGTCCACAAATATATTGAGGGAAGGCAACGAAGAGGATTTGAAAGGAAGGCAGAATTGCAGGAAACAGGTTTCAGGAGGTAGATTCGAATCGCCTTTAAAGCACATGAAAAGTCGCAAAACGTCGACAATGATGCCCTTGGCCAAAAAGGGCGTATGCGTTTTTTCCTGAATATATTCAGGAAAAAACGCATACGCCCTTTTTGGCCAACCAAGCAACCTGGAAAGGCAAATCAGCGCTACAAAGAAGTCTCGCTTCCCATCGGTCAAAAGGGCCATGCTGCAGAAAGTGTCAAAACCAGAAATGCAGGACAGGCCATAGAGAAATGGCAGCCTTGCTACGCTGATGGGCGGGATGTAAATTGCCAACAGCCACTCTGGAGAAGTGTACGGTGTGTCCTGAAACATCGAAAAAACACAGCTTAGGGAGCATAGGGCACGTCCACTCATGGGCGTATAAATTGGGAAAACTAAAAATCAGCAAGACACAGGCACCCCAAAGTTTAGGGCTGCTCTGTTGACAAGAACCTCCACTTCATGACACCTTAAATATCCCAGGAAAGAGAAAAATGGATAAAGAAGTTGTGGTCCTTATGTACAATGGAATATCACTCAGACATGAAATCAATGTCATAAGGCTAGTAGAAGCAAGATGAGTGGATTTAGGTACGACGATTCTAAGCGAAATAAGTCACACAGAAAAAGACACTTATCATAAGCTATCACTTATAGAGGGAATGTAAAAACCGCTACACTTGAACTGAATTACAAAACAGAACAGAGTCTCACGTTTAGAAAACACACTATGGCTGCTTAACGGTAAAGGTGAGGTGGGGTGATGCATAAAACAAGGTTTTCAAATTCGCTCAGATACCGTTCCATACACCCAATATGAAATAGACAAGACCTACTCCTTGCTCAGTGAACTGGACTCAACACCCCCTATTCACCGCAGAAGAATATATGTGACTAGTAAGAATCTTAAAACCTATGTATTGATATCTGTCTGGAAGTGAGTCCAGTGGGTGTAAAGCTGCATAAACACAGCGGTGAAAAGCAGCTAAACCCCATTATAAAAATAAATTACTTTTAAAAACCCGTAAAACAAAGACAGTGAAAGACAGAGAAATTCTTACAAAATTCTTTCAGGGGCTGTGATGCAACCTGGATTGACCATATCTAGACCCACAGCTGGATGAGACATAAGGGTGGACACTCTTGGGGCTGAAAGGTTGGGTGAGGTTGGGTGAGCAAACGCAGACCCTTTAAAGTAATACTGCCTGGTACCCATCCCATGTGTCCCAAATGTCCAGGTTCAAGGGCATCTTCCTACATCGAAAACATGCATGAGAAACCCAGAAGATGGTACACCGTGTGATTTTGAAAGGTTTCTAAAACGCACCTCATTTCTCATCTCCTTGTGCTCGGGTTCGCCATTCCAGCTACTTTACTAGCAATCTCCCTACTTGGAGAATCAGCACCTTTAACCTCCTGTTCCCTACAGGTTGCAATTTGTCCTGAGGATGAACGGGAAGAGGGGCAACCAATGAGAGACTAGATCTAGGTGTTGGGACAGGCACAGGTCACTCTATTTTCCCATCGGGAAGAAGAATTAACCACAGGCTCAGCCTGCCGCCCAGAAGCAGAATAGGGCCTGAGGCAATCCCGCGCTCTTGCGGCCAGCTCCCAAAAAAGGGAGTTGAAAAATGGAGCCCAGGGACACTGCCATTCACAAACCCGCAGAGTTATAAATGATAACTCTCGTCCACAAATATATTGAGGGAAGGCAACGAAGAGGATTTGAAAGCAAGGCAGAATTGCAGGAAACAGGTTTCAGGAGGTAGATTCGAATCGCCTTTAAAGCACATGAAAAGTCGCAAAACGTCGACAATGATGCCCTTGGCCAAAAAGGGCGTATGCGTTTTTTCCTGAATACATTCAGGAAAAAACGCATACGCCCTTTTTGGCCAACCAAGCAACGTGGAAAGGCAAATCAGCGCTACAAAGAAGTCTCGCTTCCCATCGGTCAAAAGGGCCATGCTGCAGAAAGTGTCAAAACCAGAAATGCAGGACAGGCCATAGAGAAATGGCAGCCTTGCTACGCTGATGGGCGGGATGTAAATTGCCAACAGCCACTCTGGAGAAGTGTACGGTGTGTCCAGAAACATCCAAAAAACACAGCTTAGGGAGCATAGGGCACGTCCACTCATGGGCGTATAAATTGGGAAAACTAAAAATCAGCAAGACATAGGCACCCCAAAGTTTACGGCTGCTCTGTTGACAAGAACCTCCACTTCATGACACCTTAAATATCCCAGGAAAGAGAAAAATGGATAAAGAAGTTGTGGTCCTTATGTACAATGGAATATCACTCAGACATGAAATCAATGTCATAAGGCTAGTAGAAGCAAGATGAGTGGATTTAGGTACGACGATTCTAAGCGAAATAAGTCACACAGAAAAAGACACTTATCATAAGCTATCACTTATAGAGGGAATGTAAAAACCGCTACACTTGAACTGAATTACAAAACAGAACAGAGTCTCACGTTTAGAAAACACACTATGGCTGCTTAACGGGAAAGGTGAGGTGGGGTGATTCATAAAACAAGGTTTTCAAATTCGCTCAGATACCGTTCCATACACCCAATATGAAATAGACAAGATCTACTCCTTGCTCAGTGAACTGGACTCAACACCCCCTATTCACCACAGAAGAATATATGTGAATAGTAAGAATCTTAAAACCTATGTATTGATATATGTCTGGAAGTGAGTCCAGTGGGTGTAAAGCCGCATAAACACAGCCGTGAAAACCAGCTAAACCCCATTATAAAAATAAATTACTTTTAAAAACCCGTAAAACAAAGACAGTGAAAGAGAGAGAAATTCTTACAAAATTCTTTCAGGGGCTGTGATGCAACCTGGATTGACCATATCTAGACCCACAGCTGGATGAGACATAAGGGTGGACACTCTTGGGGCTGAAAGGTTGGGTGAGGTTGGGTGAGCAAACGCAGACCCTTTAAAGTAATACTGCCTGGTACCCATCCCATGTGTCCCAAATGTCCAGGTTCAAGGGCATCTTCCTACATCGAAAACATGCATGAGAAACCCAGAAGATGGTACACCGTGTGATTTTGAAAGGTTTCTAAAACGCACCTCATTTCTTATCTCCTTGTGCTCGGGTTCGCCATTCCAGCTACTTTACTAGCAATCTCCCTACTTGGAGAATCAGCACCTTTAACCTCCTGTTCCCTACAGGTTGCAATTTGTCCTGAGGATGAACGGGAAGAGGGGCAACCAATGAGAGACTAGATCTAGGTGTTGGGACAGGCACAGGTCACTCTATTTTCCCATCGGGAAGAAGAATTAACCACAGGCTCAGCCTGCCGCCCAGAAGCAGAATAGGGCCTGAGGCAATCCCGCGCTCTTGCGGCCAGCTCCCAAAAAAGCGAGTTGAAAAATGGAGCCCAGGGACACTGCCATTCACAAACCCGCAGAGTTATAAATGATAACTCTCGTCCACAAATATATTGAGGAAGGCAATGAAGAGGATTTGAAAGCAAGGCAGAATTGCAGGAAACAGGTTTCAGGAGGTAGATTCGAATCGCCTTTAAAGCACATGAAAAGTCGCAAAACGTCGACAATGATGCCCTTGGCCAAAAAGGGCGTATGCGTTTTTTCCTGAATATATTCAGGAAAAAACGCATACGCCCTTTTTGGCCAACCAAGCAACCTGGAAAGGCAAATCAGCGCTACAAAGTAGTCTCGCTTCCCATCGGTCAAAAGGGCCATGCTGCAAAAAGTGTCAAAACCAGAAATGCAGGACAGGCCATGGAGAAATGGCAGCCTTGCTACGCTGATGGGCGGGATGTAAATTGCCAACAGCCACTCTGGAGAAGTGTACGGTGTGTCCAGAAACATCCAAAAAACACAGCTTAGGGAGCATAGGGCACGTCCACTCATGGGCGTATAAATTGGGAAAACTAAAAATCAGCAAGACACAGGCACCCCAAAGTTTACGGCTGCTCTGTTGACAAGAACCTCCACTTCATGACACCTTAAATATCCCAGGAAAAAGAAAAATGGATAAAGAAGTTGTGGTCCTTATGTACAATGGAATATCACTCAGACATGAAATCAATGTCATAAGGCTAGTAGAAGCAAGATGAGTGGATTTAGGTACGACGATTCTAAGCGAAATAAGTCACACAGAAAAAGACACTTATCATAAGCTATCACTTATAGAGGGAATGTAAAAACCGCTACACTTGAACTGAATTACAAAACAGAACAGAGTCTCACGTTTAGAAAACACACTATGGCTGCTTAACGGGAAAGGTGAGGTGGGGTGATGCATAAAACAAGGTTTTCAAATTCGCTCAGATACCGTTCCATACACCCAATATGAAATAGACAAGACCTACTCCTTGCTCAGTGAACTGGACTCAACACCCCCTATTCACCGCAGAAGAATATATGTGACTAGTAAGAATCTTAAAACCTATGTATTGATATCTGTCTGGAAGTGAGTCCAGTGGGTGTAAAGCCGCATAAACACAGCGGTGAAAAGCAGCTAAACCCCATTATAAAAATAAATTACTTTTAAAAACCCGTAAAACAAAGACAGTGAAAGAGAGAGAAATTCTTACAAAATTCTTTCAGGGGCTGTGATGCAACCTGGATTGACCATATCTAGACCCACAGCTGGATGAGACATAAGGGTGGACACTCTTGGGGCTGAAAGGTTGGGTGTGGTTGGGTGAGCAAACGCAGACCCTTTAAAGTAATACTGCCTGGTACCCATCCCATGTGTCCCAAATGTCCAGGTTCAAGGGCATCTTCCTACATCGAAAACATGCATGAGAAACCCAGAAGATGGTACACCGTGTGATTTTGAAAGGTTTCTAAAATGCACCTCATTTCTCATCTCCTTGTGCTCGGGTTCGCCATTCCAGCTACTTTACTAGCAATCTCCCTACTTGGAGAATCAGCACCTTTAACCTCCTGTTCCCTACAGGTTGCAATTTGTCCTGAGGATGAACGGGAAGAGGGGCAACCAATGAGAGACTAGATCTAGGTGTTGGGACAGGCACAGGTCACTCTATTTTCCCATCGGGAAGAAGAATTAACCACAGGCTCAGCCTGCCGCCCAGAAGCAGAATAGGGCCTGAGGCAATCCCGCGCTCTTGCGGCCAGCTCCCAAAAAAGGGAGTTGAAAAATGGAGCCCAGGGACACTGCCATTCACAAACCCACAGAGTTATAAATGATAACTCTCGTCCACAAATATATTGAGGGAAGGCAACGAAGAGGATTTGAAAGCAAGGCAGAATTGCAGGAAACAGGTTTCAGGAGGTAGATTCGAATCGCCTTTAAAGCACATGAAAAGTCGCAAAACGTCGACAATGATGCCCTTGGCCAAAAAGGGCGTATGCGTTTTTTCCTGAATACATTCAGGAAAAAACGCATACGCCCTTTTTGGCCAACCAAGCAACGTGGAAAGGCAAATAAGCGCTACAAAGAAGTCTCGCTTCCCATCGGTCAAAAGGGCCATGCTGCAGAAAGTGTCAAAACCAGAAATGCAGGACAGGCCATAGAGAAATGGCAGCCTTGCTACGCTGATGGGCGGGATGTAAATTGCCAACAGCCACTCTGGAGAAGTGTACGGTGTGTCCAGAAACATCCAAAAAACACAGCTTAGGGAGCATAGGGCACGTCCACTCATGGGCGTATAAATTGGGAAAACTAAAAATCAGCAAGACATAGGCACCCCAAAGTTTACGGCTGCTCTGTTGACAAGAACCTCCACTTCATGACACCTTAAATATCCCAGGAAAGAGAAAAATGGATAAAGAAGTTGTGGTCCTTATGTACAATGGAATATCACTCAGACATGAAATCAATGTCATAAGGCTAGTAGAAGCAAGATGAGTGGATTTAGGTACGACGATTCTAAGCGAAATAAGTCACACAGAAAAAGACACTTATCATAAGCTATCACTTATAGAGGGAATGTAAAAACCGCTACACTTGAACTGAATTACAAAACAGAACAGAGTCTCACGTTTAGAAAACACACTATGGCTGCTTAACGGGAAAGGTGAGGTGGGGTGATTCATAAAACAAGGTTTTCAAATTCGCTCAGATACCGTTCCATACACCCAATATGAAATAGACAAGACCTACTCCTTGCTCAGTGAACTGGACTCAACACCCCCTATTCACCACAGAAGAATATATGTGAATAGTAAGAATCTTAAAACCTATGTATTGATATCTGTCTGGAAGTGAGTCCAGTGGGTGTAAAGCCGCATAAACACAGCCGTGAAAACCAGCTAAACCCCATTATAAAAATAAATTACTTTTAAAAACCCGTAAAACAAAGACAGTGAAAGAGAGAGAAATTCTTACAAAATTCTTTCAGGGGCTGTGATGCAACCTGGATTGACCATATCTAGACCCACAGCTGGATGAGACATAAGGGTGGACACTCTTGGGGCTGAAAGGTTGGGTGAGGTTGGGTGAGCAAACGCAGACCCTTTAAAGTAATACTGCCTGGTACCCATCCCATGTGTCCCAAATCTCCAGGTTCAAGGGCATCTTCCTACATCGAAAACATGCATGAGAAACCCAGAAGGTGGTACACCGTGTGATTTTGAAAGGTGTCTAAAACGCACCTCATTTCTCAACTCCTTGTGCTCGGGATCGCCATTCCACCTACTTTACTAGCAATCTCCCTACTTGGAGAATCAGCACCTTTAACCTCCTGTTCCCTACAGGTTGCAATTTGTCCTGAGGATGAACGGAAGAGGGGCAACCAATGAGAGACTAGATCTAGGTGTTGGGACAGGCACAGGTCACTCTATTTTCCCATCAGGAAGAAGAATTAACCACAGGCTCAGCCTGCCGCCCAGAAGCAGAATAGGGCCTGAGGCAATGCCGCGCTCCTGCGGCCAGCTCCCAAAAAAGCGAGTTGAAAAATGGAGCCCAGGGACACTGCCATTCACAAACCCGCAGAGTTATAAATGATAACTCTCGTCCACAAATATATTGAGGGAAGGCAACGAAGAGGATTTGAAAGCAAGGCAGAATTGCAGGAAACAGGTTTCAGGAGGTAGATTCGAATCGCCTTTAAAGCACATGAAAAGTCGCAAAACGTCGACAATGATGCCCTTGGCCAAAAAGGGCGTATGCATTTTTTCCTGAATATATTCAGGAAAAAACGCATACGCCCTTTTTGGCCAACCAAGCAACCTAGAAAGGCAAATCAGCGCTACAAAGAAGTCTCGCTTCCCATCGGTCAAAAGGGCCATGCTGCAAAAAGTGTCAAAACCAGAAATGCAGGACAGGCCATGGAGAAATGGCAGCCTTGCTACGCTGATGGGCGGGATGTAAATTGCCAACAGCCACTCTGGAGAAGTGTACGGTGTGTCCTGAAACATCTAAAACACACAGCTTAGGGAGCATAGGGCACGTCCACTCATGGGCGTATAAATTGGGAAAACTAAAAATCAGCAAGACACAGGCACCCCAAATTTTAGGGCTGCTGTGTTGACAAGAACCTCCACTTCATGACACCTTAAATATCCCAGGAAAGAGAAAAATGGATAAAGAAGTTGTGGTCCTTATGTACAAAGGAATATCACTCAGACATGAAATCAATGTCATAAGGCTAGAAGAAGCAAGATGAGTGGACTTAGGTACGATGATTCTAAGTGAAATAAGTCACACAGAAAAAAGACACTTATCATAAGCTATCACTTATAGAGGGAATGTAAAAACCGCTACACTTGAACTGAATTACAAAACAGAACAGAGTCACACGTTTAGAAAACACACTATGGCTGCTTAACGGGAAAGGTGAGGTGGGGTGATGCATAAAACAAGGGTTTCAAATTGGCTCAGATACCGTTCCATACACCCAATATGTAATAGAAAAGACCGACTCCTTGCTCAGTGAACTGGACTCAACACCCCCTATTCACCGCACAAGAATATATGTGACTAGTAAGAATCTTAAAACCTATGTATTGATATCTGTCTGGAAGTGAGTCAAGTGGGTGTAAAGCCGCATAAACACAGCCGTGAAAAGCAGCTATACCCCATTATAAAAATAAATTACTTTTAAAAACCCGTAAAACAAAGACAGTGAAAGAGAGAGAAATTCTTACAAAATTCGTTCAGGGGCTGTGATGCAACCTGGATTGACCATATCTAGACCCACAGCAGGATGAGACATAAGGGTGGACACACTTGGGGCTGAGAGTTTGGGTGAGGTTGGGTGAGCAAACACAGACCCTTTAAAGTAATACTGCCTCGTACCCATCCCATGGGTCCCAAATCTCCAGGTTCAAGGGCATATTCCTACATCGAAAACATGCATGAGAAACCCAGAAGGTGGTACACCGTGTGATTTTGAAAGGTGTCTAAAACGCACCTCATTTCTCATCTCCTTGTGCTCGGGATCGCCATTCCAGCTACTTTACTAGCAATCTCCCTACTTGGAGAATCAGCACCTTTAACCTCCTGTTCCCTACAGGTTGCAATTTGTCCTGAGGATGAACGGAAGAGGGGCAACCAATGAGAGACTAGATCTAGGTGTTGGGACAGGCACAGGTCACTCTATTTTCCCATCAGGAAGAAGAATTAACCACAGGCTCAGCCTGCCGCCCAGAAGCAGAATAGGGCCTGAGGCAATGCCGCGCTCCTGCGGCCAGCTCCCAAAAAAGCGAGTTGAAAATGGAGCCCAGGGACACTGCCATTCACAAACCCGCAGAGTTATAAATGATAACTCTCGTCCACAAATATATTGAGGGAAGGCAACGAAGAGGATTTGAAAGGAAGGCAGAATTGCAGGAAACAGGTTTCAGGAGGTAGATTCGAATCGCCTTTAAAGCACATGAAAAGTCGCAAAACGTCGACAATGATGCCCTTGGCCAAAAAGGGCGTATGCGTTTTATCCTGAATATATTCAGGAAAAAACGCATACGCCCTTTTTGGCCAACCAAGCAACCTGGAAAGGCAAATCAGCGCTACAAAGAAGTCTCGCTTCCCATCGGTCAAAAGGGCCATGCTGCAGAAAGTGTCAAAACCAGAAATGCAGGACAGGCCATAGAGAAATGGCAGCCTTGCTACGCTGATGGGCGGGATGTAAATTGCCAACAGCCACTCTGGAGAAGTGTACGGTGTGTCCTGAAACATCCAAAAAACACAGCTTAGGGAGCATAGGGCACGTCCACTCATGGGCGTATAAATTGGGAAAACTAAAAATCAGCAAGACACAGGCACCCCAAAGTTTAGGGCTGCTCTGTTGACAAGAACCTCCACTTCATGACACCTTAAATATCCCAGGAAAGAGAAAAATGGATAAAGAAGTTGTGGTCCTTATGTACAATGGAATATCACTCAGACATGAAATCAATGTCATAAGGCTAGTAGAAGCAAGATGAGTGGATTTAGGTACGACGATTCTAAGCGAAATAAGTCACACAGAAAAAGACACTTATCATAAGCTATCACTTATAGAGGGAATGTAAAAACCGCTACACTTGAACTGAATTACAAAACAGAACAGAGTCTCACGTTTAGAAAACACACTATGGCTGCTTAACGGGAAAGGTGAGGTGGGGTGATTCATAAAACAAGGTTTTCAAATTCGCTCAGATACCGTTCCATACACCCAATATGAAATAGACAAGACCTACTCCTTGCTCAGTGAACTGGACTCAACACCCCCTATTCACCACAGAAGAATATATGTGAATAGTAAGAATCTTAAAACCTATGTATTGATATCTGTCTGGAAGTGAGTCCAGTGGGTGTAAAGCCGCATAAACACAGCCGTGAAAACCAGCTAAACCCCATTATAAAAATAAATTACTTTTAAAAACCCGTAAAACAAAGACAGTGAAAGAGAGAGAAATTCTTACAAAATTCTTTCAGGGGCTGTGATGCAACCTGGATTGACCATATCTAGACCCACAGCTGGATGATACATAAGGGTGGACACTCTTGGGGCTGAAAGGTTGGGTGAGGTTGGGTGAGCAAACGCAGACCCTTTAAAGTAATACTGCCTGGTACCCATCCCATGTGTCCCAAATGTCCAGGTTCAAGGGCATCTTCCTACATCGAAAACATGCATGAGAAACCCAGAAGATGGTACACCGTGTGATTTTGAAAGGTTTCTAAAACGCACCTCATTTCTCATCTCCTTGTGCTCGGGTTCGCCATTCCAGCTACTTTACTAGCAATCTCCCTACTTGGAGAATCAGCACCTTTAACCTCCTGTTCCCTACAGGTTGCAATTTGTCCTGAGGATGAACGGGAAGAGGGGCAACCAATGAGAGACTAGATCTAGGTGTTGGGACAGGCACAGGTCACTCTATTTTCCCATCGGGAAGAAGAATTAACCACAGGCTCAGCCTGCCGCCCAGAAGCAGAATAGGGCCTGAGGCAATCCCGCGCTCTTGCGGCCAGCTCCCAAAAAAGCGAGTTGAAAAATGGAGCCCAGGGACACTGCCATTCACAAACCCGCAGAGTTATAAATGATAACTCTCGTCCACAAATATATTGAGGAAGGCAATGAAGAGGATTTGAAAGCAAGGCAGAATTGCAGGAAACAGGTTTCAGGAGGTAGATTCGAATCGCCTTTAAAGCACATGAAAAGTCGCAAAACGTCGACAATGATGCCCTTGGCCAAAAAGGGCGTATGCGTTTTTTCCTGAATATATTCAGGAAAAAACGCATACGCCCTTTTTGGCCAACCAAGCAACCTGGAAAGGCAAATCAGCGCTACAAAGTAGTCTCGCTTCCCATCGGTCAAAAGGGCCATGCTGCAAAAAGTGTCAAAACCAGAAATGCAGGACAGGCCATGGAGAAATGGCAGCCTTGCTACGCTGATGGGCGGGATGTAAATTGCCAACAGCCACTCTGGAGAAGTGTACGGTGTGTCCTGAAACATCTAAAACACACAGCTTAGGGAGCATAGGGCACGTCCACTCATGGGCGTATAAATTGGGAAAACTAAAAATCAGCAAGACACAGGCACCCCAAAGTTTAGGGCTGCTGTGTTGACAAGAACCTCCACTTCATGACACCTTAAATATCCCAGGAAAGAGAAAAATGGATAAAGAAGTTGTGGTCCTTATGTACAAAGGAATATCACTCAGACATGAAATCAATGTCATAAGGCTAGAAGAAGCAAGATGAGTGGACTTAGGTACGATGATTCTAAGTGAAATAAGTCACACAGAAAAAAGACACTTATCATAAGCTATCACTTATAGAGGGAATGTAAAAACCGCTACACTTGAACTGAATTACAAAACAGAACAGAGTCACACGTTTAGAAAACACACTATGGCTGCTTAACGGGAAAGGTGAGGTGGGGTGATGCATAAAACAAGGGTTTCAAATTGGCTCAGATACCGTTCCATACACCCAATATGTAATAGAAAAGACCGACTCCTTGCTCAGTGAACTGGACTCAACACCCCCTATTCACCGCACAAGAATATATGTGACTAGTAAGAATCTTAAAACCTATGTATTGATATCTGTCTGGAAGTGAGTCAAGTGGGTGTAAAGCCGCATAAACACAGCCGTGAAAAGCAGCTATACCCCATTATAAAAATAAATTACTTTTAAAAACCCGTAAAACGAAGACAGTGAAAGAGAGAGAAATTCTTACAAAATTCGTTCAGGGGCTGTGATGCAACCTGGATTGACCATATCTAGACCCACAGCTGGATGAGACATAAGGGTGGACACACTTGGGGCTGAGAGTTTGGGTGAGGTTGGGTGAGCAAACACAGACCCTTTAAAGTAATACTGCCTGGTACCCATCCCATGGGTCCCAAATCTCCAGGTTCAAGGGCATATTCCTACATCGAAAACATGCATGAGAAACCCAGAAGGTGGTACACCGTGTGATTTTGAAAGGTGTCTAAAACGCACCTCATTTCTCATCTCCTTGTGCTCGGGATCGCCATTCCAGCTACTTTACTAGCAATCTCCCTACTTGGAGAATCAGCACCTTTAACCTCCTGTTCCCTACAGGTTGCAATTTGTCCTGAGGATGAACGGAAGAGGGGCAACCAATGAGAGACTAGATCTAGGTGTTGGGACAGGCACAGGTCACTCTATTTTCCCATCAGGAAGAAGAATTAACCACAGGCTCAGCCTGCCGCCCAGAAGCAGAATAGGGCCTGAGGCAATGCCGCGCTCCTGCGGCCAGCTCCCAAAAAAGCGAGTTGAAAAATGGAGCCCAGGGACACTGCCATTCACAAACCCGCAGAGTTATAAATGATAACTCTCGTCCACAAATATATTGAGGGAAGGCAACGAAGAGGATTTGAAAGCAAGGCAGAATTGCAGGAAACAGGTTTCAGGAGGTAGATTCGAATCGCCTTTAAAGCACATGAAAAGTCGCAAAACGTCGACAATGATGCCCTTGGCCAAAAAGGGCGTATGCATTTTTTCCTGAATATATTCAGGAAAAAACGCATACGCCCTTTTTGGCCAACCAAGCAACCTAGAAAGGCAAATCAGCGCTACAAAGAAGTCTCGCTTCCCATCGGTCAAAAGGGCCATGCTGCAGAAACTATCAAAACCAGAAATGCAGGACAGGCCATAGAGAAATGGCAGCCTTGCTACGCTGATGGGCGGGATATAAATTGCCAACAGCCACTCTGGAGAAGTGTACGGTGTGTCCTGAAACATCGAAAAAACACAGCTTAGGGAGCATAGGGCACGTCCACTCATGGGCGTATAAATTGGGAAAACTAAAAATCAGCAAGACACAGGCACCCCAAAGTTTAGGGCTGCTCTGTTGACAAGAACCTCCACTTCATGACACCTTAAATATCCCAGGAAAGAGAAAAATGGATAAAGAAGTTGTGGTCCTTATGTACAATGGAATATCACTCAGACATGAAATCAATGTCATAAGGCTGGTAGAAGCAAGATGAGTGGATTTAGGTACGACGATTCTAAGCGAAATAAATCACACAGAAAAAGACACTTATCATAAGCTATCACTTATAGAGGGAATGTAAAAACCGCTACACTTGAACTGAATTACAAAACAGAACAGAGTCACACGTTTAGAAAACACACTATGGCTGCTTAACGGGAAAGGCGATGTGGGGTGATGCATAAAACAAGGGTTTCAAATTCGCTCAGATACCGTTCCATACACCCAATATGTAATAGAAAAGACCGACTCCTTGCTCAGTGAACTGGACTCAACACCCCCTATTCACCGCACAAGCATATATGTGACCAGTAAGAATCTTAAAACCTATGTATTGATATCTGTCTGGAAGTGAGTCAAGTGGGTGTAAAGCCGCATAAACACAGCCGTGAAAAGCAGCTAAACCCCATTATAAAAATAAATTACTTTTAAAAACCCGTAAAACAAAGACAGTGAAAGAGAGAGAAATTCTTCCAAAATTCGGTCAGGGGCTGTGATGCAACCTGGATTGACCATATCTAGACACACAGCTGGATGAGACATAAGGGTGGACACTCTTGGGGCTGAAAGGTTATGTGAGGTTGGGTGAGAAACGCACAACCTTTAAAGTAATACTGCGTGGTACGCATCCCATGGGTCCCAAATCTCCAGGTTCAAGGGCATCTTCCTACATCGAAAACATACATGAGAAACCCAGAAGATGGTACACCGTGTGATTTTGAAAGGTTTCTAAAAGGCACCTCATTTCTCATCTCCTTGTGCTGGGGTTCGCCATTCCAGGTACTTTACTAGCAATCTCCCTACTTGGTGAATCAGCACCTTTAACCTCCTGTTCCCTACAGGTTGCAATTTGTCCTGAGGATGAACGGGAAGAGGGGCAACCAATGAGAGACTAGATCTAGGTGTTGGGACAGGCACAGGTCACTCTATTTTCCCATCAGGAAGAAGAATTAACCACAGGCTCAGCCTGCCGCCCAGAAGCAGAATAGGGCCTGAGGCAATCCCGCGCTCTTAAGGCCAGCTCCCAAAAAAGCGAGTTGAAAAATGGAGCCCAGGGACACTGCCATTCACAAACCCGCAGAGTTATAAATGATAACTCTCGTCCACAAATATATTGAGGGAAGGCAACGAAGAGGATTTGAAAGCAAGGCAGAATTGCAGGAAACAGGTTTCAGGAGGTAGATTCGAATCGCCTTTAAAGCACATGAAAAGTCGCAAAACGTCGACAATGATGCCCTTGGCCAAAAAGGGCGTATGCGTTTTTTCCTGAATATATTCAGGAAAAAACGCATACGCCCTTTTTGGCCAACCAAGCAACCTGGAAAGGCAAATCAGCGCTACAAAGTAGTCTCGCTTCCCATCGGTCAAAAGGGCCATGCTGCAAAAAGTGTCAAAACCAGAAATGCAGGACAGGCCATGGAGAAATGGCAGCCTTGCTACGCTGATGGGCGGGATGTAAATTGCCAACAGCCACTCTGGAGAAGTGTACGGTGTGTCCTGAAACATCTAAAACACACAGCTTAGGGAGCATAGGGCACGTCCACTCATGGGCGTATAAATTGGGAAAACTAAAAATCAGCAAGACACAGGCACCCCAAATTTTAGGGCTGCTGTGTTGACAAGAACCTCCACTTCATGACACCTTAAATATCCCAGGAAAGAGAAAAATGGATAAAGAAGTTGTGGTCCTTATGTACAAAGGAATATCACTCAGACATGAAATCAATGTCATAAGGCTAGAAGAAGCAAGATGAGTGGACTTAGGTACGATGATTCTAAGTGAAATAAGTCACACAGAAAAAAGACACTTATCATAAGCTATCACTTATAGAGGGAATGTAAAAACCGCTACACTTGAACTGAATTACAAAACAGAACAGAGTCACACGTTTAGAAAACACACTATGGCTGCTTAACGGGAAAGGTGAGGTGGGGTGATGCATAAAACAAGGGTTTCAAATTGGCTCAGATACCGTTCCATACACCCAATATGTAATAGAAAAGACCGACTCCTTGCTCAGTGAACTGGACTCAACACCCCCTATTCACCGCACAAGAATATATGTGACTAGTAAGAATCTTAAAACCTATGTATTGATATCTGTCTGGAAGTGAGTCAAGTGGGTGTAAAGCCGCATAAACACAGCCGTGAAAAGCAGCTATACCCCATTATAAAAATAAATTACTTTTAAAAACCCGTAAAACAAAGACAGTGAAAGAGAGAGAAATTCTTACAAAATTCGTTCAGGGGCTGTGATGCAACCTGGATTGACCATATCTAGACCCACAGCAGGATGAGACATAAGGGTGGACACACTTGGGGCTGAGAGTTTGGGTGAGGTTGGGTGAGCAAACACAGACCCTTTAAAGTAATACTGCCTCGTACCCATCCCATGGGTCCCAAATCTCCAGGTTCAAGGGCATATTCCTACATCGAAAACATGCATGAGAAACCCAGAAGGTGGTACACCGTGTGATTTTGAAAGGTGTCTAAAACGCACCTCATTTCTCATCTCCTTGTGCTCGGGATCGCCATTCCAGCTACTTTACTAGCAATCTCCCTACTTGGAGAATCAGCACCTTTAACCTCCTGTTCCCTACAGGTTGCAATTTGTCCTGAGGATGAACGGAAGAGGGGCAACCAATGAGAGACTAGATCTAGGTGTTGGGACAGGCACAGGTCACTCTATTTTCCCATCAGGAAGAAGAATTAACCACAGGCTCAGCCTGCCGCCCAGAAGCAGAATAGGGCCTGAGGCAATGCCGCGCTCCTGCGGCCAGCTCCCAAAAAAGCGAGTTGAAAATGGAGCCCAGGGACACTGCCATTCACAAACCCGCAGAGTTATAAATGATAACTCTCGTCCACAAATATATTGAGGGAAGGCAACGAAGAGGATTTGAAAGGAAGGCAGAATTGCAGGAAACAGGTTTCAGGAGGTAGATTCGAATCGCCTTTAAAGCACATGAAAAGTCGCAAAACGTCGACAATGATGCCCTTGGCCAAAAAGGGCGTATGCGTTTTATCCTGAATATATTCAGGAAAAAACGCATACGCCCTTTTTGGCCAACCAAGCAACCTGGAAAGGCAAATCAGCGCTACAAAGAAGTCTCGCTTCCCATCGGTCAAAAGGGCCATGCTGCAGAAAGTGTCAAAACCAGAAATGCAGGACAGGCCATAGAGAAATGGCAGCCTTGCTACGCTGATGGGCGGGATGTAAATTGCCAACAGCCACTCTGGAGAAGTGTACGGTGTGTCCTGAAACATCCAAAAAACACAGCTTAGGGAGCATAGGGCACGTCCACTCATGGGCGTATAAATTGGGAAAACTAAAAATCAGCAAGACACAGGCACCCCAAAGTTTAGGGCTGCTCTGTTGACAAGAACCTCCACTTCATGACACCTTAAATATCCCAGGAAAGAGAAAAATGGATAAAGAAGTTGTGGTCCTTATGTACAATGGAATATCACTCAGACATGAAATCAATGTCATAAGGCTAGTAGAAGCAAGATGAGTGGATTTAGGTACGACGATTCTAAGCGAAATAAGTCACACAGAAAAAGACACTTATCATAAGCTATCACTTATAGAGGGAATGTAAAAACCGCTACACTTGAACTGAATTACAAAACAGAACAGAGTCTCACGTTTAGAAAACACACTATGGCTGCTTAACGGGAAAGGTGAGGTGGGGTGATTCATAAAACAAGGTTTTCAAATTCGCTCAGATACCGTTCCATACACCCAATATGAAATAGACAAGACCTACTCCTTGCTCAGTGAACTGGACTCAACACCCCCTATTCACCACAGAAGAATATATGTGAATAGTAAGAATCTTAAAACCTATGTATTGATATCTGTCTGGAAGTGAGTCCAGTGGGTGTAAAGCCGCATAAACACAGCCGTGAAAACCAGCTAAACCCCATTATAAAAATAAATTACTTTTAAAAACCCGTAAAACAAAGACAGTGAAAGAGAGAGAAATTCTTCCAAAATTCGGTCAGGGGCTGTGATGCAACCTGGATTGACCATATCTAGACACACAGCTGGATGAGACATAAGGGTGGACACTCTTGGGGCTGAAAGGTTATGTGAGGTTGGGTGAGAAACGCACAACCTTTAAAGTAATACTGCGTGGTACGCATCCCATGGGTCCCAAATCTCCAGGTTCAAGGGCATCTTCCTACATCGAAAACATACATGAGAAACCCAGAAGATGGTACACCGTGTGATTTTGAAAGGTTTCTAAAAGGCACCTCATTTCTCATCTCCTTGTGCTGGGGTTCGCCATTCCAGGTACTTTACTAGCAATCTCCCTACTTGGTGAATCAGCACCTTTAACCTCCTGTTCCCTACAGGTTGCAATTTGTCCTGAGGATGAACGGGAAGAGGGGCAACCAATGAGAGACTAGATCTAGGTGTTGGGACAGGCACAGGTCACTCTATTTTCCCATCAGGAAGAAGAATTAACCACAGGCTCAGCCTGCCGCCCAGAAGCAGAATAGGGCCTGAGGCAATCCCGCGCTCTTAAGGCCAGCTCCCAAAAAAGCGAGTTGAAAAATGGAGCCCAGGGACACTGCCATTCACAAACCCGCAGAGTTATAAATGATAACTCTCGTCCACAAATATATTGAGGGAAGGCAACGAAGAGGATTTGAAAGCAAGGCAGAATTGCAGGAAACAGGTTTCAGGAGGTAGATTCGAATCGCCTTTAAAGCACATGAAAAGTCGCAAAACGTCGACAATGATGCCCTTGGCCAAAAAGGGCGTATGCGTTTTTTCCTGAATATATTCAGGAAAAAACGCATACGCCCTTTTTGGCCAACCAAGCAACCTGGAAAGGCAAATCAGCGCTACAAAGTAGTCTCGCTTCCCATCGGTCAAAAGGGCCATGCTGCAAAAAGTGTCAAAACCAGAAATGCAGGACAGGCCATGGAGAAATGGCAGCCTTGCTACGCTGATGGGCGGGATGTAAATTGCCAACAGCCACTCTGGAGAAGTGTACGGTGTGTCCTGAAACATCTAAAACACACAGCTTAGGGAGCATAGGGCACGTCCACTCATGGGCGTATAAATTGGGAAAACTAAAAATCAGCAAGACACAGGCACCCCAAATTTTAGGGCTGCTGTGTTGACAAGAACCTCCACTTCATGACACCTTAAATATCCCAGGAAAGAGAAAAATGGATAAAGAAGTTGTGGTCCTTATGTACAAAGGAATATCACTCAGACATGAAATCAATGTCATAAGGCTAGAAGAAGCAAGATGAGTGGACTTAGGTACGATGATTCTAAGTGAAATAAGTCACACAGAAAAAAGACACTTATCATAAGCTATCACTTATAGAGGGAATGTAAAAACCGCTACACTTGAACTGAATTACAAAACAGAACAGAGTCACACGTTTAGAAAACACACTATGGCTGCTTAACGGGAAAGGTGAGGTGGGGTGATGCATAAAACAAGGGTTTCAAATTGGCTCAGATACCGTTCCATACACCCAATATGTAATAGAAAAGACCGACTCCTTGCTCAGTGAACTGGACTCAACACCCCCTATTCACCGCACAAGAATATATGTGACTAGTAAGAATCTTAAAACCTATGTATTGATATCTGTCTGGAAGTGAGTCAAGTGGGTGTAAAGCCGCATAAACACAGCCGTGAAAAGCAGCTATACCCCATTATAAAAATAAATTACTTTTAAAAACCCGTAAAACAAAGACAGTGAAAGAGAGAGAAATTCTTACAAAATTCGTTCAGGGGCTGTGATGCAACCTGGATTGACCATATCTAGACCCACAGCAGGATGAGACATAAGGGTGGACACACTTGGGGCTGAGAGTTTGGGTGAGGTTGGGTGAGCAAACACAGACCCTTTAAAGTAATACTGCCTCGTACCCATCCCATGGGTCCCAAATCTCCAGGTTCAAGGGCATATTCCTACATCGAAAACATGCATGAGAAACCCAGAAGGTGGTACACCGTGTGATTTTGAAAGGTGTCTAAAACGCACCTCATTTCTCATCTCCTTGTGCTCGGGATCGCCATTCCAGCTACTTTACTAGCAATCTCCCTACTTGGAGAATCAGCACCTTTAACCTCCTGTTCCCTACAGGTTGCAATTTGTCCTGAGGATGAACGGAAGAGGGGCAACCAATGAGAGACTAGATCTAGGTGTTGGGACAGGCACAGGTCACTCTATTTTCCCATCAGGAAGAAGAATTAACCACAGGCTCAGCCTGCCGCCCAGAAGCAGAATAGGGCCTGAGGCAATGCCGCGCTCCTGCGGCCAGCTCCCAAAAAAGCGAGTTGAAAATGGAGCCCAGGGACACTGCCATTCACAAACCCGCAGAGTTATAAATGATAACTCTCGTCCACAAATATATTGAGGGAAGGCAACGAAGAGGATTTGAAAGGAAGGCAGAATTGCAGGAAACAGGTTTCAGGAGGTAGATTCGAATCGCCTTTAAAGCACATGAAAAGTCGCAAAACGTCGACAATGATGCCCTTGGCCAAAAAGGGCGTATGCGTTTTATCCTGAATATATTCAGGAAAAAACGCATACGCCCTTTTTGGCCAACCAAGCAACCTGGAAAGGCAAATCAGCGCTACAAAGAAGTCTCGCTTCCCATCGGTCAAAAGGGCCATGCTGCAGAAAGTGTCAAAACCAGAAATGCAGGACAGGCCATAGAGAAATGGCAGCCTTGCTACGCTGATGGGCGGGATGTAAATTGCCAACAGCCACTCTGGAGAAGTGTACGGTGTGTCCTGAAACATCCAAAAAACACAGCTTAGGGAGCATAGGGCACGTCCACTCATGGGCGTATAAATTGGGAAAACTAAAAATCAGCAAGACACAGGCACCCCAAAGTTTAGGGCTGCTCTGTTGACAAGAACCTCCACTTCATGACACCTTAAATATCCCAGGAAAGAGAAAAATGGATAAAGAAGTTGTGGTCCTTATGTACAATGGAATATCACTCAGACATGAAATCAATGTCATAAGGCTAGTAGAAGCAAGATGAGTGGATTTAGGTACGACGATTCTAAGCGAAATAAGTCACACAGAAAAAGACACTTATCATAAGCTATCACTTATAGAGGGAATGTAAAAACCGCTACACTTGAACTGAATTACAAAACAGAACAGAGTCTCACGTTTAGAAAACACACTATGGCTGCTTAACGGGAAAGGTGAGGTGGGGTGATTCATAAAACAAGGTTTTCAAATTCGCTCAGATACCGTTCCATACACCCAATATGAAATAGACAAGACCTACTCCTTGCTCAGTGAACTGGACTCAACACCCCCTATTCACCACAGAAGAATATATGTGAATAGTAAGAATCTTAAAACCTATGTATTGATATCTGTCTGGAAGTGAGTCCAGTGGGTGTAAAGCCGCATAAACACAGCCGTGAAAACCAGCTAAACCCCATTATAAAAATAAATTACTTTTAAAAACCCGTAAAACAAAGACAGTGAAAGAGAGAGAAATTCTTACAAAATTCTTTCAGGGGCTGTGATGCAACCTGGATTGACCATATCTAGACCCACAGCTGGATGATACATAAGGGTGGACACTCTTGGGGCTGAAAGGTTGGGTGAGGTTGGGTGAGCAAACGCAGACCCTTTAAAGTAATACTGCCTGGTACCCATCCCATGTGTCCCAAATGTCCAGGTTCAAGGGCATCTTCCTACATCGAAAACATGCATGAGAAACCCAGAAGATGGTACACCGTGTGATTTTGAAAGGTTTCTAAAACGCACCTCATTTCTCATCTCCTTGTGCTCGGGTTCGCCATTCCAGCTACTTTACTAGCAATCTCCCTACTTGGAGAATCAGCACCTTTAACCTCCTGTTCCCTACAGGTTGCAATTTGTCCTGAGGATGAACGGGAAGAGGGGCAACCAATGAGAGACTAGATCTAGGTGTTGGGACAGGCACAGGTCACTCTATTTTCCCATCGGGAAAAAGAATTAACCACAGGCTCAGCCTGCCGCCCAGAAGCAGAATAGGGCCTGAGGCAATCCCGCGCTCTTGCGGCCAGCTCCCAAAAAAGCGAGTTGAAAAATGGAGCCCAGGGACACTGCCATTCACAAACCCGCAGAGTTATAAATGATAACTCTCGTCCACAAATATATTGAGGAAGGCAATGAAGAGGATTTGAAAGCAAGGCAGAATTGCAGGAAACAGGTTTCAGGAGGTAGATTCGAATCGCCTTTAAAGCACATGAAAAGTCGCAAAACGTCGACAATGATGCCCTTGGCCAAAAAGGGCGTATGCGTTTTTTCCTGAATATATTCAGGAAAAAACGCATACGCCCTTTTTGGCCAACCAAGCAACCTGGAAAGGCAAATCAGCGCTACAAAGTAGTCTCGCTTCCCATCGGTCAAAAGGGCCATGCTGCAAAAAGTGTCAAAACCAGAAATGCAGGACAGGCCATGGAGAAATGGCAGCCTTGCTACGCTGATGGGCGGGATGTAAATTGCCAACAGCCACTCTGGAGAAGTGTACGGTGTGTCCTGAAACATCTAAAACACACAGCTTAGGGAGCATAGGGCACGTCCACTCATGGGCGTATAAATTGGGAAAACTAAAAATCAGCAAGACACAGGCACCCCAAAGTTTAGGGCTGCTGTGTTGACAAGAACCTCCACTTCATGACACCTTAAATATCCCAGGAAAGAGAAAAATGGATAAAGAAATTGTGGTCCTTATGTACAAAGGAATATCACTCAGACATGAAATCAATGTCATAAGGCTAGAAGAAGCAAGATGAGTGGACTTAGGTACGATGATTCTAAGTGAAATAAGTCACACAGAAAAAAGACACTTATCATAAGCTATCACTTATAGAGGGAATGTAAAAACCGCTACACTTGAACTGAATTACAAAACAGAACAGAGTCACACGTTTAGAAAACACACTATGGCTGCTTAACGGGAAAGGTGAGGTGGGGTGATGCATAAAACAAGGGTTTCAAATTGGCTCAGATACCGTTCCATACACCCAATATGTAATAGAAAAGACCGACTCCTTGCTCAGTGAACTGGACTCAACACCCCCTATTCACCGCACAAGAATATATGTGACTAGTAAGAATCTTAAAACCTATGTATTGATATCTGTCTGGAAGTGAGTCAAGTGGGTGTAAAGCCGCATAAACACAGCCGTGAAAAGCAGCTATACCCCATTATAAAAATAAATTACTTTTAAAAACCCGTAAAACAAAGACAGTGAAAGAGAGAGAAATTCTTACAAAATTCGTTCAGGGGCTGTGATGCAACCTGGATTGACCATATCTAGACCCACAGCTGGATGAGACATAAGGGTGGACACACTTGGGGCTGAGAGTTTGGGTGAGGTTGGGTGAGCAAACACAGACCCTTTAAAGTAATACTGCCTGGTACCCATCCCATGGGTCCCAAATCTCCAGGTTCAAGGGCATATTCCTACATCGAAAACATGCATGAGAAACCCAGAAGGTGGTACACCGTGTGATTTTGAAAGGTGTCTAAAACGCACCTCATTTCTCATCTCCTTGTGCTCGGGATCGCCATTCCAGCTACTTTACTAGCAATCTCCCTACTTGGAGAATCAGCACCTTTAACCTCCTGTTCCCTACAGGTTGCAATTTGTCCTGAGGATGAACGGAAGAGGGGCAACCAATGAGAGACTAGATCTAGGTGTTGGGACAGGCACAGGTCACTCTATTTTCCCATCAGGAAGAAGAATTAACCACAGGCTCAGCCTGCCGCCCAGAAGCAGAATAGGGCCTGAGGCAATGCCGCGCTCCTGCGGCCAGCTCCCAAAAAAGCGAGTTGAAAATGGAGCCCAGGGACACTGCCATTCACAAACCCGCAGAGTTATAAATGATAACTCTCGTCCACAAATATATTGAGGGAAGGCAACGAAGAGGATTTGAAAGGAAGGCAGAATTGCAGGAAACAGGTTTCAGGAGGTAGATTCGAATCGCCTTTAAAGCACATGAAAAGTCGCAAAACGTCGACAATGATGCCCTTGGCCAAAAAGGGCGTATGCGTTTTTTCCTGAATATATTCAGGAAAAAACGCATACGCCCTTTTTGGCCAACCAAGCAACCTGGAAAGGCAAATCAGCGCTACAAAGAAGTCTCGCTTCCCATCGGTCAAAAGGGCCATGCTGCAGAAAGTGTCAAAACCAGAAATGCAGGACAGGCCATAGAGAAATGGCAGCCTTGCTACGCTGATGGGCGGGATGTAAATTGCCAACAGCCACTCTGGAGAAGTGTACGGTGTGTCCTGAAACATCGAAAAAACACAGCTTAGGGAGCATAGGGCACGTCCACTCATGGGCGTATAAATTGGGAAAACTAAAAATCAGCAAGACACAGGCACCCCAAAGTTTAGGGCTGCTCTGTTGACAAGAACCTCCACTTCATGACACCTTAAATATCCCAGGAAAGAGAAAAATGGATAAAGAAGTTGTGGTCCTTATGTACAATGGAATATCACTCAGACATGAAATCAATGTCATAAGGCTAGTAGAAGCAAGATGAGTGGATTTAGGTACGACGATTCTAAGCGAAATAAGTCACACAGAAAAAGACACTTATCATAAGCTATCACTTATAGAGGGAATGTAAAAACCGCTACACTTGAACTGAATTACAAAACAGAACAGAGTCTCACGTTTAGAAAACACACTATGGCTGCTTAACGGTAAAGGTGAGGTGGGGTGATGCATAAAACAAGGTTTTCAAATTCGCTCAGATACCGTTCCATACACCCAATATGAAATAGACAAGACCTACTCCTTGCTCAGTGAACTGGACTCAACACCCCCTATTCACCGCAGAAGAATATATGTGACTAGTAAGAATCTTAAAACCTATGTATTGATATCTGTCTGGAAGTGAGTCCAGTGGGTGTAAAGCTGCATAAACACAGCGGTGAAAAGCAGCTAAACCCCATTATAAAAATAAATTACTTTTAAAAACCCGTAAAACAAAGACAGTGAAAGACAGAGAAATTCTTACAAAATTCTTTCAGGGGCTGTGATGCAACCTGGATTGACCATATCTAGACCCACAGCTGGATGAGACATAAGGGTGGACACTCTTGGGGCTGAAAGGTTGGGTGAGGTTGGGTGAGCAAACGCAGACCCTTTAAAGTAATACTGCCTGGTACCCATCCCATGTGTCCCAAATGTCCAGGTTCAAGGGCATCTTCCTACATCGAAAACATGCATGAGAAACCCAGAAGATGGTACACCGTGTGATTTTGAAAGGTTTCTAAAACGCACCTCATTTCTCATCTCCTTGTGCTCGGGTTCGCCATTCCAGCTACTTTACTAGCAATCTCCCTACTTGGAGAATCAGCACCTTTAACCTCCTGTTCCCTACAGGTTGCAATTTGTCCTGAGGATGAACGGGAAGAGGGGCAACCAATGAGAGACTAGATCTAGGTGTTGGGACAGGCACAGGTCACTCTATTTTCCCATCGGGAAGAAGAATTAACCACAGGCTCAGCCTGCCGCCCAGAAGCAGAATAGGGCCTGAGGCAATCCCGCGCTCTTGCGGCCAGCTCCCAAAAAAGGGAGTTGAAAAATGGAGCCCAGGGACACTGCCATTCACAAACCCGCAGAGTTATAAATGATAACTCTCGTCCACAAATATATTGAGGGAAGGCAACGAAGAGGATTTGAAAGCAAGGCAGAATTGCAGGAAACAGGTTTCAGGAGGTAGATTCGAATCGCCTTTAAAGCACATGAAAAGTCGCAAAACGTCGACAATGATGCCCTTGGCCAAAAAGGGCGTATGCGTTTTTTCCTGAATACATTCAGGAAAAAACGCATACGCCCTTTTTGGCCAACCAAGCAACGTGGAAAGGCAAATCAGCGCTACAAAGAAGTCTCGCTTCCCATCGGTCAAAAGGGCCATGCTGCAGAAAGTGTCAAAACCAGAAATGCAGGACAGGCCATAGAGAAATGGCAGCCTTGCTACGCTGATGGGCGGGATGTAAATTGCCAACAGCCACTCTGGAGAAGTGTACGGTGTGTCCAGAAACATCCAAAAAACACAGCTTAGGGAGCATAGGGCACGTCCACTCATGGGCGTATAAATTGGGAAAACTAAAAATCAGCAAGACATAGGCACCCCAAAGTTTACGGCTGCTCTGTTGACAAGAACCTCCACTTCATGACACCTTAAATATCCCAGGAAAGAGAAAAATGGATAAAGAAGTTGTGGTCCTTATGTACAATGGAATATCACTCAGACATGAAATCAATGTCATAAGGCTAGTAGAAGCAAGATGAGTGGATTTAGGTATGACGATTCTAAGCGAAATAAGTCACACAGAAAAAGACACTTATCATAAGCTATCACTTATAGAGGGAATGTAAAAACCGCTACACTTGAACTGAATTACAAAACAGAACAGAGTCTCACGTTTAGAAAACACACTATGGCTGCTTAACGGGAAAGGTGAGGTGGGGTGATTCATAAAACAAGGTTTTCAAATTCGCTCAGATACCGTTCCATACACCCAATATGAAATAGACAAGACCTACTCCTTGCTCAGTGAACTGGACTCAACACCCCCTATTCACCACAGAAGAATATATGTGAATAGTAAGAATCTTAAAACCTATGTATTGATATATGTCTGGAAGTGAGTCCAGTGGGTGTAAAGCCGCATAAACACAGCCGTGAAAACCAGCTAAACCCCATTATAAAAATAAATTACTTTTAAAAACCCGTAAAACAAAGACAGTGAAAGAGAGAGAAATTCTTACAAAATTCTTTCAGGGGCTGTGATGCAACCTGGATTGACCATATCTAGACCCACAGCTGGATGAGACATAAGGGTGGACACTCTTGGGGCTGAAAGGTTGGGTGAGGTTGGGTGAGCAAACGCAGACCCTTTAAAGTAATACTGCCTGGTACCCATCCCATGTGTCCCAAATGTCCAGGTTCAAGGGCATCTTCCTACATCGAAAACATGCATGAGAAACCCAGAAGATGGTACACCGTGTGATTTTGAAAGGTTTCTAAAACGCACCTCATTTCTCATCTCCTTGTGCTCGGGTTCGCCATTCCAGCTACTTTACTAGCAATCTCCCTACTTGGAGAATCAGCACCTTTAACCTCCTGTTCCCTACAGGTTGCAATTTGTCCTGAGGATGAACGGGAAGAGGGGCAACCAATGAGAGACTAGATCTAGGTGTTGGGACAGGCACAGGTCACTCTATTTTCCCATCGGGAAGAAGAATTAACCACAGGCTCAGCCTGCCGCCCAGAAGCAGAATAGGGCCTGAGGCAATCCCGCGCTCTTGCGGCCAGCTCCCAAAAAAGCGAGTTGAAAAATGGAGCCCAGGGACACTGCCATTCACAAACCCGCAGAGTTATAAATGATAACTCTCGTCCACAAATATATTGAGGAAGGCAATGAAGAGGATTTGAAAGCAAGGCAGAATTGCAGGAAACAGGTTTCAGGAGGTAGATTCGAATCGCCTTTAAAGCACATGAAAAGTCGCAAAACGTCGACAATGATGCCCTTGGCCAAAAAGGGCGTATGCGTTTTTTCCTGAATATATTCAGGAAAAAACGCATACGCCCTTTTTGGCCAACCAAGCAACCTGGAAAGGCAAATCAGCGCTACAAAGTAGTCTCGCTTCCCATCGGTCAAAAGGGCCATGCTGCAAAAAGTGTCAAAACCAGAAATGCAGGACAGGCCATGGAGAAATGGCAGCCTTGCTACGCTGATGGGCGGGATGTAAATTGCCAACAGCCACTCTGGAGAAGTGTACGGTGTGTCCAGAAACATCCAAAAAACACAGCTTAGGGAGCATAGGGCACGTCCACTCATGGGCGTATAAATTGGGAAAACTAAAAATCAGCAAGACACAGGCACCCCAAAGTTTACGGCTGCTCTGTTGACAAGAACCTCCACTTCATGACACCTTAAATATCCCAGGAAAGAGAAAAATGGATAAAGAAGTTGTGGTCCTTATGTACAATGGAATATCACTCAGACATGAAATCAATGTCATAAGGCTAGTAGAAGCAAGATGAGTGGATTTAGGTACGACGATTCTAAGCGAAATAAGTCACACAGAAAAAGACACTTATCATAAGCTATCACTTATAGAGGGAATGTAAAAACCGCTACACTTGAACTGAATTACAAAACAGAACAGAGTCTCACGTTTAGAAAACACACTATGGCTGCTTAACGGGAAAGGTGAGGTGGGGTGATGCATAAAACAAGGTTTTCAAATTCGCTCAGATACCGTTCCATACACCCAATATGAAATAGACAAGACCTACTCCTTGCTCAGTGAACTGGACTCAACACCCCCTATTCACCGCAGAAGAATATATGTGACTAGTAAGAATCTTAAAACCTATGTATTGATATCTGTCTGGAAGTGAGTCCAGTGGGTGTAAAGCCGCATAAACACAGCGGTGAAAAGCAGCTAAACCCCATTATAAAAATAAATTACTTTTAAAAACCCGTAAAACAAAGACAGTGAAAGAGAGAGAAATTCTTACAAAATTCTTTCAGGGGCTGTGATGCAACCTGGATTGACCATATCTAGACCCACAGCTGGATGAGACATAAGGGTGGACACTCTTGGGGCTGAAAGGTTGGGTGTGGTTGGGTGAGCAAACGCAGACCCTTTAAAGTAATACTGCCTGGTACCCATCCCATGTGTCCCAAATGTCCAGGTTCAAGGGCATCTTCCTACATCGAAAACATGCATGAGAAACCCAGAAGATGGTACACCGTGTGATTTTGAAAGGTTTCTAAAATGCACCTCATTTCTCATCTCCTTGTGCTCGGGTTCGCCATTCCAGCTACTTTACTAGCAATCTCCCTACTTGGAGAATCAGCACCTTTAACCTCCTGTTCCCTACAGGTTGCAATTTGTCCTGAGGATGAACGGGAAGAGGGGCAACCAATGAGAGACTAGATCTAGGTGTTGGGACAGGCACAGGTCACTCTATTTTCCCATCGGGAAGAAGAATTAACCACAGGCTCAGCCTGCCGCCCAGAAGCAGAATAGGGCCTGAGGCAATCCCGCGCTCTTGCGGCCAGCTCCCAAAAAAGGGAGTTGAAAAATGGAGCCCAGGGACACTGCCATTCACAAACCCACAGAGTTATAAATGATAACTCTCGTCCACAAATATATTGAGGGAAGGCAACGAAGAGGATTTGAAAGCAAGGCAGAATTGCAGGAAACAGGTTTCAGGAGGTAGATTCGAATCGCCTTTAAAGCACATGAAAAGTCGCAAAACGTCGACAATGATGCCCTTGGCCAAAAAGGGCGTATGCGTTTTTTCCTGAATACATTCAGGAAAAAACGCATACGCCCTTTTTGGCCAACCAAGCAACGTGGAAAGGCAAATAAGCGCTACAAAGAAGTCTCGCTTCCCATCGGTCAAAAGGGCCATGCTGCAGAAAGTGTCAAAACCAGAAATGCAGGACAGGCCATAGAGAAATGGCAGCCTTGCTACGCTGATGGGCGGGATGTAAATTGCCAACAGCCACTCTGGAGAAGTGTACGGTGTGTCCAGAAACATCCAAAAAACACAGCTTAGGGAGCATAGGGCACGTCCACTCATGGGCGTATAAATTGGGAAAACTAAAAATCAGCAAGACATAGGCACCCCAAAGTTTACGGCTGCTCTGTTGACAAGAACCTCCACTTCATGACACCTTAAATATCCCAGGAAAGAGAAAAATGGATAAAGAAGTTGTGGTCCTTATGTACAATGGAATATCACTCAGACATGAAATCAATGTCATAAGGCTAGTAGAAGCAAGATGAGTGGATTTAGGTACGACGATTCTAAGCGAAATAAGTCACACAGAAAAAGACACTTATCATAAGCTATCACTTATAGAGGGAATGTAAAAACCGCTACACTTGAACTGAATTACAAAACAGAACAGAGTCTCACGTTTAGAAAACACACTATGGCTGCTTAACGGGAAAGGTGAGGTGGGGTGATTCATAAAACAAGGTTTTCAAATTCGCTCAGATACCGTTCCATACACCCAATATGAAATAGACAAGACCTACTCCTTGCTCAGTGAACTGGACTCAACACCCCCTATTCACCACAGAAGAATATATGTGAATAGTAAGAATCTTAAAACCTATGTATTGATATCTGTCTGGAAGTGAGTCCAGTGGGTGTAAAGCCGCATAAACACAGCCGTGAAAACCAGCTAAACCCCATTATAAAAATAAATTACTTTTAAAAACCCGTAAAACAAAGACAGTGAAAGAGAGAGAAATTCTTACAAAATTCTTTCAGGGGCTGTGATGCAACCTGGATTGACCATATCTAGACCCACAGCTGGATGAGACATAAGGGTGGACACTCTTGGGGCTGAAAGGTTGGGTGAGGTTGGGTGAGCAAACGCAGACCCTTTAAAGTAATACTGCCTGGTACCCATCCCATGTGTCCCAAATCTCCAGGTTCAAGGGCATCTTCCTACATCGAAAACATGCATGAGAAACCCAGAAGGTGGTACACCGTGTGATTTTGAAAGGTGTCTAAAACGCACCTCATTTCTCAACTCCTTGTGCTCGGGATCGCCATTCCACCTACTTTACTAGCAATCTCCCTACTTGGAGAATCAGCACCTTTAACCTCCTGTTCCCTACAGGTTGCAATTTGTCCTGAGGATGAACGGAAGAGGGGCAACCAATGAGAGACTAGATCTAGGTGTTGGGACAGGCACAGGTCACTCTATTTTCCCATCAGGAAGAAGAATTAACCACAGGCTCAGCCTGCCGCCCAGAAGCAGAATAGGGCCTGAGGCAATGCCGCGCTCCTGCGGCCAGCTCCCAAAAAAGCGAGTTGAAAAATGGAGCCCAGGGACACTGCCATTCACAAACCCGCAGAGTTATAAATGATAACTCTCGTCCACAAATATATTGAGGGAAGGCAACGAAGAGGATTTGAAAGCAAGGCAGAATTGCAGGAAACAGGTTTCAGGAGGTAGATTCGAATCGCCTTTAAAGCACATGAAAAGTCGCAAAACGTCGACAATGATGCCCTTGGCCAAAAAGGGCGTATGCATTTTTTCCTGAATATATTCAGGAAAAAACGCATACGCCCTTTTTGGCCAACCAAGCAACCTAGAAAGGCAAATCAGCGCTACAAAGAAGTCTCGCTTCCCATCGGTCAAAAGGGCCATGCTGCAGAAACTATCAAAACCAGAAATGCAGGACAGGCCATAGAGAAATGGCAGCCTTGCTACGCTGATGGGCGGGATATAAATTGCCAACAGCCACTCTGGAGAAGTGTACGGTGTGTCCTGAAACATCGAAAAAACACAGCTTAGGGAGCATAGGGCACGTCCACTCATGGGCGTATAAATTGGGAAAACTAAAAATCAGCAAGACACAGGCACCCCAAAGTTTAGGGCTGCTCTGTTGACAAGAACCTCCACTTCATGACACCTTAAATATCCCAGGAAAGAGAAAAATGGATAAAGAAGTTGTGGTCCTTATGTACAATGGAATATCACTCAGACATGAAATCAATGTCATAAGGCTGGTAGAAGCAAGATGAGTGGATTTAGGTACGACGATTCTAAGCGAAATAAATCACACAGAAAAAGACACTTATCATAAGCTATCACTTATAGAGGGAATGTAAAAACCGCTACACTTGAACTGAATTACAAAACAGAACAGAGTCACACGTTTAGAAAACACACTATGGCTGCTTAACGGGAAAGGCGATGTGGGGTGATGCATAAAACAAGGGTTTCAAATTCGCTCAGATACCGTTCCATACACCCAATATGTAATAGAAAAGACCGACTCCTTGCTCAGTGAACTGGACTCAACACCCCCTATTCACCGCACAAGCATATATGTGACCAGTAAGAATCTTAAAACCTATGTATTGATATCTGTCTGGAAGTGAGTCAAGTGGGTGTAAAGCCGCATAAACACAGCCGTGAAAAGCAGCTAAACCCCATTATAAAAATAAATTACTTTTAAAAACCCGTAAAACAAAGACAGTGAAAGAGAGAGAAATTCTTCCAAAATTCGGTCAGGGGCTGTGATGCAACCTGGATTGACCATATCTAGACACACAGCTGGATGAGACATAAGGGTGGACACTCTTGGGGCTGAAAGGTTATGTGAGGTTGGGTGAGAAACGCACAACCTTTAAAGTAATACTGCGTGGTACGCATCCCATGGGTCCCAAATCTCCAGGTTCAAGGGCATCTTCCTACATCGAAAACATACATGAGAAACCCAGAAGATGGTACACCGTGTGATTTTGAAAGGTTTCTAAAAGGCACCTCATTTCTCATCTCCTTGTGCTGGGGTTCGCCATTCCAGGTACTTTACTAGCAATCTCCCTACTTGGTGAATCAGCACCTTTAACCTCCTGTTCCCTACAGGTTGCAATTTGTCCTGAGGATGAACGGGAAGAGGGGCAACCAATGAGAGACTAGATCTAGGTGTTGGGACAGGCACAGGTCACTCTATTTTCCCATCAGGAAGAAGAATTAACCACAGGCTCAGCCTGCCGCCCAGAAGCAGAATAGGGCCTGAGGCAATCCCGCGCTCTTAAGGCCAGCTCCCAAAAAAGCGAGTTGAAAAATGGAGCCCAGGGACACTGCCATTCACAAACCCGCAGAGTTATAAATGATAACTCTCGTCCACAAATATATTGAGGGAAGGCAACGAAGAGGATTTGAAAGCAAGGCAGAATTGCAGGAAACAGGTTTCAGGAGGTAGATTCGAATCGCCTTTAAAGCACATGAAAAGTCGCAAAACGTCGACAATGATGCCCTTGGCCAAAAAGGGCGTATGCGTTTTTTCCTGAATATATTCAGGAAAAAACGCATACGCCCTTTTTGGCCAACCAAGCAACCTGGAAAGGCAAATCAGCGCTACAAAGTAGTCTCGCTTCCCATCGGTCAAAAGGGCCATGCTGCAAAAAGTGTCAAAACCAGAAATGCAGGACAGGCCATGGAGAAATGACAGCCTTGCTACGCTGATGGGCGGGATGTAAATTGCCAACAGCCACTCTGGAGAAGTGTACGGTGTGTCCTGAAACATCTAAAACACACAGCTTAGGGAGCATAGGGCACGTCCACTCATGGGCGTATAAATTGGGAAAACTAAAAATCAGCAAGACACAGGCACCCCAAATTTTAGGGCTGCTGTGTTGACAAGAACCTCCACTTCATGACACCTTAAATATCCCAGGAAAGAGAAAAATGGATAAAGAAGTTGTGGTCCTTATGTACAAAGGAATATCACTCAGACATGAAATCAATGTCATAAGGCTAGAAGAAGCAAGATGAGTGGACTTAGGTACGATGATTCTAAGTGAAATAAGTCACACAGAAAAAAGACACTTATCATAAGCTATCACTTATAGAGGGAATGTAAAAACCGCTACACTTGAACTGAATTACAAAACAGAACAGAGTCACACGTTTAGAAAACACACTATGGCTGCTTAACGGGAAAGGTGAGGTGGGGTGATGCATAAAACAAGGGTTTCAAATTGGCTCAGATACCGTTCCATACACCCAATATGTAATAGAAAAGACCGACTCCTTGCTCAGTGAACTGGACTCAACACCCCCTATTCACCGCACAAGAATATATGTGACTAGTAAGAATCTTAAAACCTATGTATTGATATCTGTCTGGAAGTGAGTCAAGTGGGTGTAAAGCCGCATAAACACAGCCGTGAAAAGCAGCTATACCCCATTATAAAAATAAATTACTTTTAAAAACCCGTAAAACAAAGACAGTGAAAGAGAGAGAAATTCTTACAAAATTCGTTCAGGGGCTGTGATGCAACCTGGATTGACCATATCTAGACCCACAGCAGGATGAGACATAAGGGTGGACACACTTGGGGCTGAGAGTTTGGGTGAGGTTGGGTGAGCAAACACAGACCCTTTAAAGTAATACTGCCTCGTACCCATCCCATGGGTCCCAAATCTCCAGGTTCAAGGGCATATTCCTACATCGAAAACATGCATGAGAAACCCAGAAGGTGGTACACCGTGTGATTTTGAAAGGTGTCTAAAACGCACCTCATTTCTCATCTCCTTGTGCTCGGGATCGCCATTCCAGCTACTTTACTAGCAATCTCCCTACTTGGAGAATCAGCACCTTTAACCTCCTGTTCCCTACAGGTTGCAATTTGTCCTGAGGATGAACGGAAGAGGGGCAACCAATGAGAGACTAGATCTAGGTGTTGGGACAGGCACAGGTCACTCTATTTTCCCATCAGGAAGAAGAATTAACCACAGGCTCAGCCTGCCGCCCAGAAGCAGAATAGGGCCTGAGGCAATGCCGCGCTCCTGCGGCCAGCTCCCAAAAAAGCGAGTTGAAAATGGAGCCCAGGGACACTGCCATTCACAAACCCGCAGAGTTATAAATGATAACTCTCGTCCACAAATATATTGAGGGAAGGCAACGAAGAGGATTTGAAAGGAAGGCAGAATTGCAGGAAACAGGTTTCAGGAGGTAGATTCGAATCGCCTTTAAAGCACATGAAAAGTCGCAAAACGTCGACAATGATGCCCTTGGCCAAAAAGGGCGTATGCGTTTTATCCTGAATATATTCAGGAAAAAACGCATACGCCCTTTTTGGCCAACCAAGCAACCTGGAAAGGCAAATCAGCGCTACAAAGAAGTCTCGCTTCCCATCGGTCAAAAGGGCCATGCTGCAGAAAGTGTCAAAACCAGAAATGCAGGACAGGCCATAGAGAAATGGCAGCCTTGCTACGCTGATGGGCGGGATGTAAATTGCCAACAGCCACTCTGGAGAAGTGTACGGTGTGTCCTGAAACATCCAAAAAACACAGCTTAGGGAGCATAGGGCACGTCCACTCATGGGCGTATAAATTGGGAAAACTAAAAATCAGCAAGACACAGGCACCCCAAAGTTTAGGGCTGCTCTGTTGACAAGAACCTCCACTTCATGACACCTTAAATATCCCAGGAAAGAGAAAAATGGATAAAGAAGTTGTGGTCCTTATGTACAATGGAATATCACTCAGACATGAAATCAATGTCATAAGGCTAGTAGAAGCAAGATGAGTGGATTTAGGTACGACGATTCTAAGCGAAATAAGTCACACAGAAAAAGACACTTATCATAAGCTATCACTTATAGAGGGAATGTAAAAACCGCTACACTTGAACTGAATTACAAAACAGAACAGAGTCTCACGTTTAGAAAACACACTATGGCTGCTTAACGGGAAAGGTGAGGTGGGGTGATTCATAAAACAAGGTTTTCAAATTCGCTCAGATACCGTTCCATACACCCAATATGAAATAGACAAGACCTACTCCTTGCTCAGTGAACTGGACTCAACACCCCCTATTCACCACAGAAGAATATATGTGAATAGTAAGAATCTTAAAACCTATGTATTGATATCTGTCTGGAAGTGAGTCCAGTGGGTGTAAAGCCGCATAAACACAGCCGTGAAAACCAGCTAAACCCCATTATAAAAATAAATTACTTTTAAAAACCCGTAAAACAAAGACAGTGAAAGAGAGAGAAATTCTTACAAAATTCTTTCAGGGGCTGTGATGCAACCTGGATTGACCATATCTAGACCCACAGCTGGATGAGACATAAGGGTGGACACTCTTGGGGCTGAAAGGTTGGGTGAGGTTGGGTGAGCAAACGCAGACCCTTTAAAGTAATACTGCCTGGTACCCATCCCATGTGTCCCAAATGTCCAGGTTCAAGGGCATCTTCCTACATCGAAAACATGCATGAGAAACCCAGAAGATGGTACACCGTGTGATTTTGAAAGGTTTCTAAAACGCACCTCATTTCTCATCTCCTTGTGCTCGGGTTCGCCATTCCAGCTACTTTACTAGCAATCTCCCTACTTGGAGAATCAGCACCTTTAACCTCCTGTTCCCTACAGGTTGCAATTTGTCCTGAGGATGAACGGGAAGAGGGGCAACCAATGAGAGACTAGATCTAGGTGTTGGGACAGGCACAGGTCACTCTATTTTCCCATCGGGAAGAAGAATTAACCACAGGCTCAGCCTGCCGCCCAGAAGCAGAATAGGGCCTGAGGCAATCCCGCGCTCTTGCGGCCAGCTCCCAAAAAAGCGAGTTGAAAAATGGAGCCCAGGGACACTGCCATTCACAAACCCGCAGAGTTATAAATGATAACTCTCGTCCACAAATATATTGAGGAAGGCAATGAAGAGGATTTGAAAGCAAGGCAGAATTGCAGGAAACAGGTTTCAGGAGGTAGATTCGAATCACCTTTAAAGCACATGAAAAGTCGCAAAACATCGACAATGATGCCCTTGGCCAAAAAGGGCGTATGCGTTTTTTCCTGAATATATTCAGGAAAAAACGCATACGCCCTTTTTGGCCAACCAAGCAACCTGGAAAGGCAAATCAGCGCTACAAAGTAGTCTCGCTTCCCATCGGTCAAAAGGGCCATGCTGCAAAAAGTGTCAAAACCAGAAATGCAGGACAGGCCATGGAGAAATGGCAGCCTTGCTACGCTGATGGGCGGGATGTAAATTGCCAACAGCCACTCTGGAGAAGTGTACGGTGTGTCCTGAAACATCTAAAACACACAGCTTAGGGAGCATAGGGCACGTCCACTCATGGGCGTATAAATTGGGAAAACTAAAAATCAGCAAGACACAGGCACCCCAAAGTTTAGGGCTGCTGTGTTGACAAGAACCTCCACTTCATGACACCTTAAATATCCCAGGAAAGAGAAAAATGGATAAAGAAGTTGTGGTCCTTATGTACAAAGGAATATCACTCAGACATGAAATCAATGTCATAAGGCTAGAAGAAGCAAGATGAGTGGACTTAGGTACGATGATTCTAAGTGAAATAAGTCACACAGAAAAAAGACACTTATCATAAGCTATCACTTATAGAGGGAATGTAAAAACCGCTACACTTGAACTGAATTACAAAACAGAACAGAGTCACACGTTTAGAAAACACACTATGGCTGCTTAACGGGAAAGGTGAGGTGGGGTGATGCATAAAACAAGGGTTTCAAATTGGCTCAGATACCGTTCCATACACCCAATATGTAATAGAAAAGACCGACTCCTTGCTCAGTGAACTGGACTCAACACCCCCTATTCACCGCACAAGAATATATGTGACTAGTAAGAATCTTAAAACCTATGTATTGATATCTGTCTGGAAGTGAGTCAAGTGGGTGTAAAGCCGCATAAACACAGCCGAGAAAAGCAGCTATACCCCATTATAAAAATAAATTACTTTTAAAAACCCGTAAAACAAAGACAGTGAAAGAGAGAGAAATTCTTACAAAATTCGTTCAGGGGCTGTGATGCAACCTGGATTGACCATATCTAGACCCACAGCTGGATGAGACATAAGGGTGGACACACTTGGGGCTGAGAGTTTGGGTGAGGTTGGGTGAGCAAACACAGACCCTTTAAAGTAATACTGCCTCGTACCCATCCCATGGGTCCCAAATCTCCAGGTTCAAGGGCATATTCCTACATCGAAAACATGCATGAGAAACCCAGAAGGTGGTACACCGTGTGATTTTGAAAGGTGTCTAAAACGCACCTCATTTCTCATCTCCTTGTGCTCGGGATCGCCATTCCAGCTACTTTACTAGCAATCTCCCTACTTGGAGAATCAGCACCTTTAACCTCCTGTTCCCTACAGGTTGCAATTTGTCCTGAGGATGAACGGAAGAGGGGCAACCAATGAGAGACTAGATCTAGGTGTTGGGACAGGCACAGGTCACTCTATTTTCCCATCAGGAAGAAGAATTAACCACAGGCTCAGCCTGCCGCCCAGAAGCAGAATAGGGCCTGAGGCAATGCCGCGCTCCTGCGGCCAGCTCCCAAAAAAGCGAGTTGAAAATGGAGCCCAGGGACACTGCCATTCACAAACCCGCAGAGTTATAAATGATAACTCTCGTCCACAAATATATTGAGGGAAGGCAACGAAGAGGATTTGAAAGCAAGGCAGAATTGCAGGAAACAGGTTTCAGGAGGTAGATTCGAATCGCCTTTAAAGCACATGAAAAGTCGCAAAACGTCGACAATGATGCCCTTGGCCAAAAAGGGCGTATGCATTTTTTCCTGAATATATTCAGGAAAAAACGCATACGCCCTTTTTGGCCAACCAAGCAACCTGGAAAGGCAAATCAGCGCTACAAAGAAGTCTCGCTTCCCATCGGTCAAAAGGGCCATGCTGCAGAAACTATCAAAACCAGAAATGCAGGACAGGCCATAGAGAAATGGCAGCCTTGCTACGCTGATGGGCGGGATATAAATTGCCAACAGCCACTCTGGAGAAGTGTACGGTGTGTCCTGAAACATCGAAAAAACACAGCTTAGGGAGCATAGGGCACGTCCACTCATGGGCGTATAAATTGGGAAAACTAAAAATCAGCAAGACACAGGCACCCCAAAGTTTAGGGCTGCTCTGTTGACAAGAACCTCCACTTCATGACACCTTAAATATCCCAGGAAAGAGAAAAATGGATAAAGAAGTTGTGGTCCTTATGTACAATGGAATATCACTCAGACATGAAATCAATGTCATAAGGCTGGTAGAAGCAAGATGAGTGGATTTAGGTACGACGATTCTAAGCGAAATAAATCACACAGAAAAAGACACTTATCATAAGCTATCACTTATAGAGGGAATGTAAAAACCGCTACACTTGAACTGAATTACAAAACAGAACAGAGTCACACGTTTAGAAAACACACTATGGCTGCTTAACGGGAAAGGCGATGTGGGGTGATGCATAAAACAAGGGTTTCAAATTCGCTCAGATACCGTTCCATACCCCCAATATGTAATAGAAAAGACCGACTCCTTGCTCAGTGAACTGGACTCAACACCCCCTATTCACCGCACAAGAATATATGTGACCAGTAAGAATCTTAAAACCTATGTATTGATATCTGTCTGGAAGTGAGTCAAGTGGGTGTAAAGCCGCATAAACACAGCCGTGAAAAGCAGCTAAACCCCATTATAAAAATAAATTACTTTTAAAAACCCGTAAAACAAAGACACTGAAAGAGAGAGAAATTCTTCCAAAATTCGGTCAGGGGCTGTGATGCAACCTGGATTGACCATATCTAGACACACAGCTGGATGAGACGTAAGGGTGGACACTCTTGGGGCTGAAAGGTTATGTGAGGTTGGGTGAGAAACGCACAACCTTTAAAGTAATACTGCGTGGTACGCATCCCATGGGTCCCAAATCTCCAGGTTCAAGGGCATCTTCCTACATCGAAAACATACATGAGAAACCCAGAAGATGGTACACCGTGTGATTTTGAAAGGTTTCTAAAAGGCACCTCATTTCTCATCTCCTTGTGCTGGGGTTCGCCATTCCAGGTACTTTACTAGCAATCTCCCTACTTGGTGAATCAGCACCTTTAACCTCCTGTTCCCTACAGGTTGCAATTTGTCCTGAGGATGAACGGGAAGAGGGGCAACCAATGAGAGACTAGATCTAGGTGTTGGGACAGGCACAGGTCACTCTATTTTCCCATCAGGAAGAAGAATTAACCACAGGCTCAGCCTGCCGCCCAGAAGCAGAATAGGGCCTGAGGCAATCCCGCGCTCTTAAGGCCAGCTCCCAAAAAAGCGAGTTGCAAAATGGAGCCCAGGGACACTGCCATTCACAAACCCGCAGAGTTATAAATGATAACTCTCGTCCACAAATATATTGAGGGAAGGCAACGAAGAGGATTTGAAAGCAAGGCAGAATTGCAGGAAACAGGTTTCAGGAGGTAGATTCGAATCGCCTTTAAAGCACATGAAAAGTCGCAAAACGTCGACAATGATGCCCTTGGCCAAAAAGGGCGTATGCGTTTTTTCCTGAATATATTCAGGAAAAAACGCATACGCCCTTTTTGGCCAACCAAGCAACCTGGAAAGGCAAATCAGCGCTACAAAGTAGTCTCGCTTCCCATCGGTCAAAAGGGCCATGCTGCAAAAAGTGTCAAAACCAGAAATGCAGGACAGGCCATGGAGAAATGGCAGCCTTGCTACGCTGATGGGCGGGATGTAAATTGCCAACAGCCACTCTGGAGAAGTGTACGGTGTGTCCTGAAACATCTAAAACACACAGCTTAGGGAGCATAGGGCACGTCCACTCATGGGCGTATAAATTGGGAAAACTAAAAATCAGCAAGACACAGGCACCCCAAAGTTTAGGGCTGCTGTGTTGACAAGAACCTCCACTTCATGACACCTTAAATATCCCAGGAAAGAGAAAAATGGATAAAGAAGTTGTGGTCCTTATGTACAAAGGAATATCACTCAGACATGAAATCAATGTCATAAGGCTAGAAGAAGCAAGATGAGTGGACTTAGGTACGATGATTCTAAGTGAAATAAGTCACACAGAAAAAAGACACTTATCATAAGCTATCACTTATAGAGGGAATGTAAAAACCGCTACACTTGAACTGAATTACAAAACAGAACAGAGTCACACGTTTAGAAAACACACTATGGCTGCTTAACGGGAAAGGTGAGGTGGGGTGATGCATAAAACAAGGGTTTCAAATTGGCTCAGATACCGTTCCATACACCCAATATGTAATAGAAAAGACCGACTCCTTGCTCAGTGAACTGGACTCAACACCCCCTATTCACCGCACAAGAATATATGTGACTAGTAAGAATCTTAAAACCTATGTATTGATATCTGTCTGGAAGTGAGTCAAGTGGGTGTAAAGCCGCATAAACACAGCCGTGAAAAGCAGCTATACCCCATTATAAAAATAAATTACTTTTAAAAACCCGTAAAACAAAGACAGTGAAAGAGAGAGAAATTCTTACAAAATTCGTTCAGGGGCTGTGATGCAACCTGGATTGACCATATCTAGACCCACAGCTGGATGAGACATAAGGGTGGACACACTTGGGGCTGAGAGTTTGGGTGAGGTTGGGTGAGCAAACACAGACCCTTTAAAGTAATACTGCCTGGTACCCATCCCATGGGTCCCAAATCTCCAGGTTCAAGGGCATATTCCTACATCGAAAACATGCATGAGAAACCCAGAAGGTGGTACACCGTGTGATTTTGAAAGGTGTCTAAAACGCACCTCATTTCTCATCTCCTTGTGCTCGGGATCGCCATTCCAGCTACTTTACTAGCAATCTCCCTACTTGGAGAATCAGCACCTTTAACCTCCTGTTCCCTACAGGTTGCAATTTGTCCTGAGGATGAACGGAAGAGGGGCAACCAATGAGAGACTAGATCTAGGTGTTGGGACAGGCACAGGTCACTCTATTTTCCCATCAGGAAGAAGAATTAACCACAGGCTCAGCCTGCCGCCCAAAGCAGAATAGGGCCTGAGGCAATGCCGCGCTCCTGCGGCCAGCTCCCAAAAAAGCGAGTTGAAAATGGAGCCCAGGGACACTGCCATTCACAAACCCGCAGAGTTATAAATGATAACTCTCGTCCACAAATATATTGAGGGAAGGCAACGAAGAGGATTTGAAAGGAAGGCAGAATTGCAGGAAACAGGTTTCAGGAGGTAGATTCGAATCGCCTTTAAAGCACATGAAAAGTGGCAAAACTTCGACAATGATGCCATTGGCCAAAAAGGGCGTATGCGTTTTATCCTGAATATATTCAGGAAAAAACGCATACGCCCTTTTTGGCCAACCAAGCAACCTGGAAAGGCAAATCAGCGCTACAAAGAAGTCTCGCTTCCCATCGGTCAAAAGGGCCATGCTGCAGAAAGTGTCAAAACCAGAAATGCAGGACAGGCCATAGAGAAATGGCAGCCTTGCTACGCTGATGGGCGGGATGTAAATTGCCAACAGCCACTCTGGAGAAGTGTACGGTGTGTCCTGAAACATCGAAAAAACACAGCTTAGGGAGCATAGGGCACGTCCACTCATGGGCGTATAAATTGGGAAAACTAAAAATCAGCAAGACACAGGCACCCCAAAGTTTAGGGCTGCTCTGTTGACAAGAACCTCCACTTCATGACACCTTAAATATCCCAGGAAAGAGAAAAATGGATAAAGAAGTTGTGGTCCTTATGTACAATGGAATATCACTCAGACATGAAATCAATGTCATAAGGCTAGTAGAAGCAAGATGAGTGGATTTAGGTACGACGATTCTAAGCGAAATAAGTCACACAGAAAAAGACACTTATCATAAGCTATCACTTATAGAGGGAATGTAAAAACCGCTACACTTGAACTGAATTACAAAACAGAACAGAGTCTCACGTTTAGAAAACACACTATGGCTGCTTAACGGTAAAGGTGAGGTGGGGTGATGCATAAAACAAGGTTTTCAAATTCGCTCAGATACCGTTCCATACACCCAATATGAAATAGACAAGACCTACTCCTTGCTCAGTGAACTGGACTCAACACCCCCTATTCACCGCAGAAGAATATATGTGACTAGTAAGAATCTTAAAACCTATGTATTGATATCTGTCTGGAAGTGAGTCCAGTGGGTGTAAAGCCGCATAAACACAGCCGTGAAAACCAGCTAAACCCCATTATAAAAATAAATTACTTTTAAAAACCCGTAAAACAAAGACAGTGAAAGACAGAGAAATTCTTACAAAATTCTTTCAGGGGCTGTGATGCAACCTGGATTGACCATATCTAGACCCACAGCTGGATGAGACATAAGGGTGGACACTCTTGGGGCTGAAAGGTTGGGTGAGGTTGGGTGAGCAAACGCAGACCCTTTAAAGTAATACTGCCTGGTACCCATCCCATGTGTCCCAAATGTCCAGGTTCAAGGGCATCTTCCTACATCGAAAACATGCATGAGAAACCCAGAAGATGGTACACCGTGTGATTTTGAAAGGTTTCTAAAACGCACCTCATTTCTCATCTCCTTGTGCTCGGGTTCGCCATTCCAGCTACTTTACTAGCAATCTCCCTACTTGGAGAATCAGCACCTTTAACCTCCTGTTCCCTACAGGTTGCAATTTGTCCTGAGGATGAACGGGAAGAGGGGCAACCAATGAGAGACTAGATCTAGGTGTTGGGACAGGCACAGGTCACTCTATTTTCCCATCGGGAAGAAGAATTAACCACAGGCTCAGCCTGCCGCCCAGAAGCAGAATAGGGCCTGAGGCAATCCCGCGCTCTTCCGGCCAGCTCCCAAAAAAGGGAGTTGAAAAATGGAGCCCAGGGACACTGCCATTCACAAACCCGCAGAGTTATAAATGATAACTCTCGTCCACAAATATATTGAGGGAAGGCAACGAAGAGGATTTGAAAGCAAGGCAGAATTGCAGGAAACAGGTTTCAGGAGGTAGATTCGAATCGCCTTTAAAGCACATGAAAAGTCGCAAAACGTCGACAATGATGCCCTTGGCCAAAAAGGGCGTATGCGTTTTTTCCTGAATACATTCAGGAAAAAACGCATACGCCCTTTTTGGCCAACCAAGCAACGTGGAAAGGCAAATCAGCGCTACAAAGAAGTCTCGCTTCCCATCGGTCAAAAGGGCCATGCTGCAGAAAGTGTCAAAACCAGAAATGCAGGACAGGCCATAGAGAAATGGCAGCCTTGCTACGCTGATGGGCGGGATGTAAATTGCCAACAGCCACTCTGGAGAAGTGTACGGTGTGTCCAGAAACATCCAAAAAACACAGCTTAGGGAGCATAGGGCACGTCCACTCATGGGCGTATAAATTGGGAAAACTAAAAATCAGCAAGACATAGGCACCCCAAAGTTTACGGCTGCTCTGTTGACAAGAACCTCCACTTCATGACACCTTAAATATCCCAGGAAAGAGAAAAATGGATAAAGAAGTTGTGGTCCTTATGTACAATGGAATATCACTCAGACATGAAATCAATGTCATAAGGCTAGTAGAAGCAAGATGAGTGGATTTAGGTACGACGATTCTAAGCGAAATAAGTCACACAGAAAAAGACACTTATCATAAGCTATCACTTATAGAGGGAATGTAAAAACCGCTACACTTGAACTGAATTACAAAACAGAACAGAGTCTCACGTTTAGAAAACACACTATGGCTGCTTAACGGGAAAGGTGAGGTGGGGTGATTCATAAAACAAGGTTTTCAAATTCGCTCAGATACCGTTCCATACACCCAATATGAAATAGACAAGACCTACTCCTTGCTCAGTGAACTGGACTCAACACCCCCTATTCACCACAGAAGAATATATGTGAATAGTAAGAATCTTAAAACCTATGTATTGATATCTGTCTGGAAGTGAGTCCAGTGGGTGTAAAGCCGCATAAACACAGCCGTGAAAACCAGCTAAACCCCATTATAAAAATAAATTACTTTTAAAAACCCGTAAAACAAAGACAGTGAAAGAGAGAGAAATTCTTACAAAATTCTTTCAGGGGCTGTGATGCAACCTGGATTGACCATATCTAGACCCACAGCTGGATGAGACATAAGGGTGGACACTCTTGGGGCTGAAAGGTTGGGTGAGGTTGGGTGAGCAAACGCAGACCCTTTAAAGTAATACTGCCTGGTACCCATCCCATGTGTCCCAAATGTCCAGGTTCAAGGGCATCTTCCTACATCGAAAACATGCATGAGAAACCCAGAAGATGGTACACCGTGTGATTTTGAAAGGTTTCTAAAACGCACCTCATTTCTCATCTCCTTGTGCTCGGGTTCGCCATTCCAGCTACTTTACTAGCAATCTCCCTACTTGGAGAATCAGCACCTTTAACCTCCTGTTCCCTACAGGTTGCAATTTGTCCTGAGGATGAACGGGAAGAGGGGCAACCAATGAGAGACTAGATCTAGGTGTTGGGACAGGCACAGGTCACTCTATTTTCCCATCGGGAAGAAGAATTAACCACAGGCTCAGCCTGCCGCCCAGAAGCAGAATAGGGCCTGAGGCAATCCCGCGCTCTTGCGGCCAGCTCCCAAAAAAGCGAGTTGAAAAATGGAGCCCAGGGACACTGCCATTCACAAACCCGCAGAGTTATAAATGATAACTCTCGTCCACAAATATATTGAGGAAGGCAATGAAGAGGATTTGAAAGCAAGGCAGAATTGCAGGAAACAGGTTTCAGGAGGTAGATTCGAATCGCCTTTAAAGCACATGAAAAGTCGCAAAACGTCGACAATGATGCCCTTGGCCAAAAAGGGCGTATGCGTTTTTTCCTGAATATATTCAGGAAAAAACGCATACGCCCTTTTTGGCCAACCAAGCAACCTGGAAAGGCAAATCAGCGCTACAAAGTAGTCTCGCTTCCCATCGGTCAAAAGGGCCATGCTGCAAAAAGTGTCAAAACCAGAAATGCAGGACAGGCCATGGAGAAATGGCAGCCTTGCTACGCTGATGGGCGGGATGTAAATTGCCAACAGCCACTCTGGAGAAGTGTACGGTGTGTCCTGAAACATCTAAAACACACAGCTTAGGGAGCATAGGGCACGTCCACTCATGGGCGTATAAATTGGGAAAACTAAAAATCAGCAAGACACAGGCACCCCAAAGTTTAGGGCTGCTCTGTTGACAAGAACCTCCACTTCATGACACCTTAAATATCCCAGGAAAGAGAAAAATGGATAAAGAAATTGTGGTCCTTATGTACCATGGAATATCACGCAGACATGAAATCAATATCATAAGGCTAGAAGAAGCAAGATGAGTGGACTTAGGTACGATGATTCTAAGTGAAATAAGTCACACAGAAAAAGACACTTATCATAAGCTATCACTTATAGAGGGAATGTAAAAACCGCTACACTTGAACTGAGTTACAAAACAGGACAGAATCACACGTTTAGAAAACACACTATGGCTGCTTAACGGGAAAGGTGAGGTGGGGTGATGCATAAAACAAGGGTTTCAAATTGGCTCAGATACCATTCCATACACCCAATATGTAATAGAAAAGACCGACTAATTGCTCAGTGAACTGGACTCAACACCCCCTATTCACCGCACAAGAATATATGTGACTAGTAAGAATCTTAAAACCTATGTATTGATATCTGTCTGGAAGTGAGTCAAGTGGGTGTAAAGCCGCATAAACACAGCCGTGAAAAGCAGATAACCCCATTATAAAAATAAATTACTTTTAAAAACCCGTAAAACAAAGACAGTGAAAGAGAGAGAAATTCTTACAAAATTCGTTCAGAGGCTGTGATGCAACCTGGATTGACCATATCTAGACCCACAGCTGGATGAGACATAAGGGTGGACACACTTGGGGCTGAGAGGTTGGGTGAGGTTGGGTGAGCAAACACAGACCCTTTAAATTAATACTGCCTGGTACCCATCCCATGGGTCCCAAATCTCCAGGTTCAAGGGCATCTTCCTACATCGAAAACATGCATGAGAAACCCAGAAGGTGGTACACCGTGTGATTTTGAAAGGTGTCTAAAACGCACCTCATTTCTCAACTCCTTGTGCTCGGGATCGCCATTCCACCTACTTTACTAGCAATCTCCCTACTTGGAGAATCAGCACCTTTAACCTCCTGTTCCCTACAGGTTGCAATTTGTCCTGAGGATGAACGGAAGAGGGGCAACCAATGAGAGACTAGATCTAGGTGTTGGGACAGGCACAGGTCACTCTATTTTCCCATCAGGAAGAAGAATTAACCACAGGCTCAGCCTGCCGCCCAGAAGCAGAATAGGGCCTGAGGCAATGCCGCGCTCCTGCGGCCAGCTCCCAAAAAAGCGAGTTGAAAAATGGAGCCCAGGGACACTGCCATTCACAAACCCGCAGAGTTATAAATGATAACTCTCGTCCACAAATATATTGAGGGAAGGCAACGAAGAGGATTTGAAAGCAAGGCAGAATTGCAGGAAACAGGTTTCAGGAGGTAGATTCGAATCGCCTTTAAAGCACATGAAAAGTCGCAAAACGTCGACAATGATGCCCTTGGCCAAAAAGGGCGTATGCATTTTTTCCTGAATATATTCAGGAAAAAACGCATACGCCCTTTTTGGCCAACCAAGCAACCTGGAAAGGCAAATCAGCGCTACAAAGAAGTCTCGCTTCCCATCGGTCAAAAGGGCCATGCTGCAGAAACTATCAAAACCAGAAATGCAGGACAGGCCATAGAGAAATGGCAGCCTTGCTACGCTGATGGGCGGGATATAAATTGCCAACAGCCACTCTGGAGAAGTGTACGGTGTGTCCTGAAACATCGAAAAAACACAGCTTAGGGAGCATAGGGCACGTCCACTCATGGGCGTATAAATTGGGAAAACTAAAAATCAGCAAGACACAGGCACCCCAAAGTTTAGGGCTGCTCTGTTGACAAGAACCTCCACTTCATGACACCTTAAATATCCCAGGAAAGAGAAAAATGGATAAAGAAGTTGTGGTCCTTATGTACAATGGAATATCACTCAGACATGAAATCAATGTCATAAGGCTGGTAGAAGCAAGATGAGTGGATTTAGGTACGACGATTCTAAGCGAAATAAATCACACAGAAAAAGACACTTATCATAAGCTATCACTTATAGAGGGAATGTAAAAACCGCTACACTTGAACTGAATTACAAAACAGAACAGAGTCACACGTTTAGAAAACACACTATGGCTGCTTAACGGGAAAGGCGATGTGGGGTGATGCATAAAACAAGGGTTTCAAATTCGCTCAGATACCGTTCCATACACCCAATATGTAATAGAAAAGACCGACTCCTTGCTCAGTGAACTGGACTCAACACCCCCTATTCACCGCACAAGAATATATGTGACCAGTAAGAATCTTAAAACCTATGTATTGATATCTGTCTGGAAGTGAGTCAAGTGGGTGTAAAGCCGCATAAACACAGCCGTGAAAAGCAGCTAAACCCCATTATAAAAATAAATTACTTTTAAAAACCCGTAAAACAAAGACAGTGAAAGAGAGAGAAATTCTTCCAAAATTCGGTCAGGGGCTGTGATGCAACCTGGATTGACCATATCTAGACACACAGCTGGATGAGACATAAGGGTGGACACTCTTGGGGCTGAAAGGTTATGTGAGGTTGGGTGAGAAACGCACAACCTTTAAAGTAATACTGCGTGGTACGCATCCCATGGGTCCCAAATCTCCAGGTTCAAGGGCATCTTCCTACATCGAAAACATACATGAGAAACCCAGAAGATGGTACACCGTGTGATTTTGAAAGGTTTCTAAAAGGCACCTCATTTCTCATCTCCTTGTGCTGGGGTTCGCCATTCCAGGTACTTTACTAGCAATCTCCCTACTTGGTGAATCAGCACCTTTAACCTCCTGTTCCCTACAGGTTGCAATTTGTCCTGAGGATGAACGGGAAGAGGGGCAACCAATGAGAGACTAGATCTAGGTGTTGGGACAGGCACAGGTCACTCTATTTTCCCATCAGGAAGAAGAATTAACCACAGGCTCAGCCTGCCGCCCAGAAGCAGAATAGGGCCTGAGGCAATCCCGCGCTCTTAAGGCCAGCTCCCAAAAAAGCGAGTTGAAAAATGGAGCCCAGGGACACTGCCATTCACAAACCCGCAGAGTTATAAATGATAACTCTCGTCCACAAATATATTGAGGGAAGGCAACGAAGAGGATTTGAAAGCAAGGCAGAATTGCAGGAAACAGGTTTCAGGAGGTAGATTCGAATCGCCTTTAAAGCACATGAAAAGTCGCAAAACGTCGACAATGATGCCCTTGGCCAAAAAGGGCGTATGCGTTTTTTCCTGAATATATTCAGGAAAAAACGCATACGCCCTTTTTGGCCAACCAAGCAACCTGGAAAGGCAAATCAGCGCTACAAAGTAGTCTCGCTTCCCATCGGTCAAAAGGGCCATGCTGCAAAAAGTGTCAAAACCAGAAATGCAGGACAGGCCATGGAGAAATGGCAGCCTTGCTACGCTGATGGGCGGGATGTAAATTGCCAACAGCCACTCTGGAGAAGTGTACGGTGTGTCCTGAAACATCTAAAACACACAGCTTAGGGAGCATAGGGCACGTCCACTCATGGGCGTATAAATTGGGAAAACTAAAAATCAGCAAGACACAGGCACCCCAAAGTTTAGGGCTGCTGTGTTGACAAGAACCTCCACTTCATGACACCTTAAATATCCCAGGAAAGAGAAAAATGGATAAAGAAGTTGTGGTCCTTATGTACAATGGAATATCACTCAGACATGAAATCAATGTCATAAGGCTAGTAGAAGCAAGATGAGTGGACTTAGGTACGACGATTCTAAGTGAAATAAGTCACACAGAAAAAGACACTTATCATAAGCTATCACTTATAGAGGGAATGTAAAAACCGCTACACTTGAACTGAATTACAAAACAGAACAGAGTCACACGTTTAGAAAACACACTATGGCTGCTTAACGGGAAAGGTGAGGTGGGGTGATGCATAAAACAAGGGTTTCAAATTGGCTCAGATACCGTTCCATACACCCAATATGTAATAGAAAAGACCGACTCCTTGCTCAGTGAACTGGACTCAACACCCCCTATTCACCGCACAAGAATATATGTGACTAGTAAGAATCTTAAAACCTATGTATTGATATCTGTCTGGAAGTGAGTCAAGTGGGTGTAAAGCCGCATAAACACAGCCGTGAAAAGCAGCTATACCCCATTATAAAAATAAATTACTTTTAAAAACCCGTAAAACAAAGACAGTGAAAGAGAGAGAAATTCTTACAAAATTCGTTCAGGGGCTGTGATGCAACCTGGATTGACCATATCTAGACCCACAGCTGGATGAGACATAAGGGTGGACACACTTGGGGCTGAGAGTTTGGGTGAGGTTGGGTGAGCAAACACAGACCCTTTAAAGTAATACTGCCTGGTACCCATCCCATGGGTCCCAAATCTCCAGGTTCAAGGGCATATTCCTACATCGAAAACATGCATGAGAAACCCAGAAGGTGGTACACCGTGTGATTTTGAAAGGTGTCTAAAACGCACCTCATTTCTCATCTCCTTGTGCTCGGGATCGCCATTCCAGCTACTTTACTAGCAATCTCCCTACTTGGAGAATCAGCACCTTTAACCTCCTGTTCCCTACAGGTTGCAATTTGTCCTGAGGATGAACGGAAGAGGGGCAACCAATGAGAGACTAGATCTAGGTGTTGGGACAGGCACAGGTCACTCTATTTTCCCATCAGGAAGAAGAATTAACCACAGGCTCAGCCTGCCGCCCAGAAGCAGAATAGGGCCTGAGGCAATGCCGCGCTCCTGCGGCCAGCTCCCAAAAAAGCGAGTTGAAAATGGAGCCCAGGGACACTGCCATTCACAAACCTGCAGAGTTATAAATGATAACTCTCGTCCACAAATATATTGAGGGAAGGCAACGAAGAGGATTTGAAAGGAAGGCAGAATTGCAGGAAACAGGTTTCAGGAGGTAGATTCGAATCGCCTTTAAAGCACATGAAAAGTCGCAAAACGTCGACAATGATGCCCTTGGCCAAAAAGGGCGTATGCGTTTTATCCTGAATATATTCAGGAAAAAACGCATACGCCCTTTTTGGACAACCAAGCAACCTGGAAAGGCAAATCAGCGCTACAAAGAAGTCTCGCTTCCCATCGGTCAAAAGGGCCATGCTGCAGAAAGTGTCAAAACCAGAAATGCAGGACAGGCCATAGAGAAATGGCAGCCTTGCTACGCTGATGGGCGGGATGTAAATTGCCAACAGCCACTCTGGAGAAGTGTACGGTGTGTCCTGAAACATCCAAAAAACACAGCTTAGGGAGCATAGGGCACGTCCACTCATGGGCGTATAAATTGGGAAAACTAAAAATCAGCAAGACACAGGCACCCCAAAGTTTAGGGCTGCTCTGTTGACAAGAACCTCCACTTCATGACACCTTAAATATCCCAGGAAAGAGAAAAATGGATAAAGAAGTTGTGGTCCTTATGTACAATGGAATATCACTCAGACATGAAATCAATGTCATAAGGCTAGTAGAAGCAAGATGAGTGGATTTAGGTACGACGATTCTAAGCGAAATAAGTCACACAGAAAAAGACACTTATCATAAGCTATCACTTATAGAGGGAATGTAAAAACCGCTACACTTGAACTGAATTACAAAACAGAACAGAGTCTCACGTTTAGAAAACACACTATGGCTGCTTAACGGGAAAGGTGAGGTGGGGTGATGCATAAAACAAGGTTTTCAAATTCGCTCAGATACCGTTCCATACACCCAATATGTAATAGACAAGACCTACTCCTTGCTCAGTGAACTGGACTCAACACCCCCTATTCACCGCACAAGAATATATGTGACTAGTAAGAATCTTAAAACCTATGTATTGATATCTGTCTGGAAGTGAGTCAAGTGGGTGTAAAGCCGCATAAACACAGCCGTGAAAAGCAGCTATACCCCATTATAAAAATAAATTACTTTTAAAAACCCGTAAAACAAAGACAGTGAAAGAGAGAGAAATTCTTACAAAATTCGTTCAGGGGCTGTGATGCAACCTGGATTGACCATATCTAGACCCACAGCTGGATGAGACATAAGGGTGGACACACTTGGGGCTGAGAGTTTGGGTGAGGTTGGGTGAGCAAACACAGACCCTTTAAATTAATACTGCCTGGTACCCATCCCATGGGTCCCAAATCTCCAGGTTCAAGGGCATATTCCTACATCGAAAACATGCATGAGAAACCCAGAAGATGGTACACCGTGTGATTTTGAAAGGTTTCTAAAACGCACCTCATTTCTCATCTCCTTGTGCTCGGGTTCGCCATTCCAGCTACTTTACTAGCAATCTCCCTACTTGGAGAATCAGCACCTTTAACCTCCTGTTTCCTACAGGTTGCAATTTGTCCTGAGGATGAACGGAAGAGGGGCAACCAATGAGAGACTAGATCTAGGTGTTGGGACAGGCACAGATCACTCTATTTTCCCATCGGGAAGAAGAATTAACCACAGGCTCAGCCTGCCGCCCAGAAGCAGAATAGGGCCTGAGGCAATCCCGCGCTCTTGCGGCCAGCTCCCAAAAAAGGGAGTTGAAAAATGGAGCCCAGGGACACTGCCATTCACAAACCCGCAGAGTTATAAATGATAACTCTCGTCCACAAATATATTGAGGGATGGCAACGAAGAGGATTTGAAAGCAAGGCAGAATTGCAGGAAACAGGTTTCAGGAGGTAGATTCGAATCGCCTTTAAAGCACATGAAAAGTCGCAAAACGTCGACAATGATGCCCTTGGCCAAAAAGGGCGTATGCGTTTTATCCTGAATATATTCAGGAAAAAACGCATACGCCCTTTTTGGCCAACCAAGCAACCTGGAAAGGCAAATCAGCGCTACAAAGAAGTCTCGCTTCCCATCGGTCAAAAGGGCCATGCTGCAGAAAGTGTCAAAACCAGAAATGCAGGACAGGCCATAGAGAAATGGCAGCCTTGCTACGCTGATGGGCGGGATGTAAATTGCCAACAGCCACTCTGGAGAAGTGTACGGTGTGTCCTGAAACATCCAAAAAACACAGCTTAGGGAGCATAGGGCACGTCCACTCATGGGCGTATAAATTGGGAAAACTAAAAATCAGCAAGACACAGGCACCCCAAAGTTTAGGGCTGCTCTGTTGACAAGAACCTCCACTTCATGACACCTTAAATATCCCAGGAAAGAGAAAAATGGATAAAGAAGTTGTGGTCCTTATGTACAATGGAATATCACTCAGACATGAAATCAATGTCATAAGGCTAGTAGAAGCAAGATGAGTGGATTTAGGTATGACGATTCTAAGCGAAATAAGTCACACAGAAAAAGACACTTATCATAAGCTATCACTTATAGAGGGAATGTAAAAACCGCTACACTTGAACTGAATTACAAAACAGAACAGAGTCTCACGTTTAGAAAACACACTATGGCTGCTTAACGGGAAAGGTGAGGTGGGGTGATTCATAAAACAAGGTTTTCAAATTCGCTCAGATACCGTTCCATACACCCAATATGAAATAGACAAGACCTACTCCTTGCTCAGTGAACTGGACTCAACACCCCCTATTCACCGCACAAGAATATATGTGACTAGTAAGAATCATAAAACCTATGTATTGATATCTGTCTGGAAGTGAGTCCAGTGGGTGTAAAGCCGCATAAACACAGCCGTGAACACCAGCTAAACCCCATTATAAAAATAAATTACTTTTAAAAACCCGTAAAACAAAGACAGTGAAAGAGAGAGAAATTCTTACAAAATTCTTTCAGGGGCTGTGATGCAACCTGGATTGACCATATCTAGACCCACAGCTGGATGAGACATAAGGGTGGACACTCTTGGGGCTGAAAGGTTGGGTGAGTTTGGGTGAGTAAACGCAGACCCTTTAAAGTAATACTGCCTGGTACCCATCCCATGGGTCCCAAATCTCCAGGTTCAAGGGCATCTTCCTACATCGAAAACATGCATGAGAAACCCAGAAGATGGTACACCATGTGATTTTGAAAGGTTTCTAAAACGCACCTCATTTCTCATCTCCTTGTGCTCGGGTTCGCCATTCCAGCTACTTTACTAGTAATCTCCCTACTTGGAGAATCAGCACCTTTAACCTCCTGTTCCCTACAGGTTGCAATTTGTCCTGAGGATGAACGGGAAGAGGGGCAACCAATGAGAGATTGGATCTAGGTGTTGGGACAGGCACAGGTCACTCTATTTTCCCATCGGGAAGAAGAATTAACCACAGGCTCAGCCTGCCGCCCAGAAGCAGAATAGGGCCTGAGGCAATCCCGCGCTCTTGTGGCCAGCTCCCAAAAAAGCGAGTTGAAAAATGGAGCCCAGGGACACTGCCATTCACAAACCAGCAGAGTTATAAATGATAACTCTCGTCCACAAATATATTGAGGAAGGCAGTGAAGAGGATTTGAAAGCAAGGCAGAATTGCAGGAAACAGGTTTCAGGAGGTAGATTCGAATCGCCTTTAAAGCACATGAAAAGTCGCAAAACGTCGACAATGATGCCCTTGGCCAAAAAGGGCGTATGCGTTTTTTCCTGAATATATTCAGGAAAAAACGCATACGCCCTTTTTGGCCAACCAAGCAACCTGGAAAGGCAAATCAGCGCTACAAAGAAGTCTCGCTTCCCATCGGTCAAAAGGGCCATGCTGCAGAAAGTGTCAAAACCAGAAATGCAGGACAGGCCATAGAGAAATGGCAGCCTTGCTACGCTGATGGGCGGGATGTAAATTGCCAACAGCCACTCTGGAGAAGTGTACGGTGTGTCCTGAAACATCCAAAAAACACAGCTTAGGGAGCATAGGGCACGTCCACTCATGGGCGTATAAATTGGGAAAACTAAAAATCAGCAAGACACAGGCACCCCAAAGTTTAGGGCTGCTCTGTTGACAAGAACCTCCACTTCATGACACCTTAAATATCCCAGGAAAGAGAAAAATGGATAAAGAAGTTGTGGTCCTTATGTACAATGGAATATCACTCAGACATGAAATCAATGTCATAAGGCTGGTAGAAGCAAGATGAGTGGATTTAGGTACGACGATTCTAAGCGAAATAAGTCACACAGAAAAAGACACTTATCATAAGCTATCACTTATAGAGGGAATGTAAAAACCGCTACACTTGAACTGAATTACAAAACAGAACAGAGTCTCACGTTTAGAAAACACACTATGGCTGCTTAACGGGAAAGGTGAGGTGGGGTGATTCATAAAACAAGGTTTTCAAATTCGCTCAGATACCGTTCCATACACCCAATATGAAATAGACAAGACCTACTCCTTGCTCAGTGAACTGGACTCAACACCCCCTATTCACCGCAGAAGAATATATGTGACTAGTAAGAATCTTAAAACCTATGTATTCATATCTGTCTGGAAGTGAGTCAAGTGGGTGTAAAGCCGCATAAACACAGCCGTGAAAACCAGCTAAACCCCATTATAAAAATAAATTACTTTTAAAAACCCGTAAAACAAAGACAGTGAAAGAGAGAGAAATTCTTACAAAATTCTGTCAGGGGCTGTGATGCAACCTGGATTGACCATATCTAGACCCACAGCTGGATGAGACATAAGGGTGGACACTCTTGGGGCTGAAAGGTTGGGTGAGGTTGGGTGAGCAAACGCAGACCCTTTAAAGTAATACTGCCTGGTACCCATCCCATGGGTCCCAAATCTCCAGGTTCAAGGGCATCTTCCTACATCGAAAACATGCATGAGAAACCCAGAAGATGGTACACCGTGTGATTTTGAAAGGTTTCTAAAACGCACCTCATTTCTCATCTCCTTGTGCTCGGGTTCGCCATTCCAGCTACTTTACTAGCAATCTCCCTACTTGGAGAATCAGCACCTTTAACCTCCTGTTCCCTACAGGTTGCAATTTGTCCTGAGGATGAACGGGAAGAGGGGCAACCAATGAGAGACTAGATCTAGGTGTTGGGACAGGCACAGGTCACTCTATTTTCCCATCGGGAAGAAGAATTAACCACAGGCTCAGCCTGCCGCCCAGAAGCAGAATAGGGCCTGAGGCAATCCCGCGCTCTTGTGGCCAGCTCCCAAAAAAGCGAGTTGAAAAATGGAGCCCAGGGACACTGCCATTCACAAACCAGCAGAGTTATAAATGATAACTCTCGTCCACAAATATATTGAGGAAGGCAATGAAGAGGATTTGAAAGCAAGGCAGAATTGCAGGAAACAGGTTTCAGGAGGTAGATTCGAATCGCCTTTAAAGCACATGAAAAGTCGCAAAACGTCCACAATGATGCCCTTGGCCAAAAAGGGCGTATGCGTTTTTTCCTGAATATATTCAGGAAAAAACGCATACGCCCTTTTTGGCCAACCAAGCAACCTGGAAAGGCAAATCAGCGCTACAAAGAAGTCTCGCTTCCCATCGGTCAAAAGGGCCATGCTGCAAAAAGTGTCAAAACCAGAAATGCAGGACAGGAAATGGAGAAATGGCAGCCTTGCTACGCTGATGGGCGGGATGTAAATTGCCAACAGCCACTCTGGAGAAGTGTACGGTGTGTCCTGAAACATCTAAAACACACAGCTTAGGGAGCATAGGGCACGTCCACTCATGGGCGTATAAATTGGGAAAACTAAAAATCAGCAAGACACAGGCACCCCAAAGTTTAGGGCTGCTCTGTTGACAAGAACCTCCACTTCATGACACCTTAAATATCCCAGGAAAGAGAAAAATGGATAAAGAAGTTGTGGTCCTAATGTACAATGGAATATCACGCAGACATGAAATCAATATCATAAGGCTAGAAGAAGCAAGATGAGTGGACTTAGGTACGATGATTCTAAGTGAAATAAGTCACACAGAAAAAGACACTTATCATAAGCTATCACTTATAGAGGGAATGTAAAAACCGCTACACTTGAACTGAGTTACAAAACAGGACAGAATCACACGTTTAGAAAACACACTATGGCTGCTTAACGGGAAAGGTGAGGTGGGGTGATGCATAAAACAAGGGTTTCAAATTCGCTCAGATACCATTCAATACACCCAATATGTAATAGAAAAGACCGACTCCTTGCTCAGTGAACTGGACTCAACACCCCCTATTCACCGCACAAGAATATATGTGACTAGTAAGAATCTTAAAACCTATGCATTGATATCTGTCTGGAAGTGAGTCAAGTGGGTGTAAAGCCGCATAAACACAGCCGTGAAAAGCAGATAACCCCATTATAAAAATAAATTACTTTTAAAAACCCGTAAAACAAAGACAGTGAAAGAGAGAGAAATTCTTACAAAATTCGTTCAGAGGCTGTGATGCAACCTGGATTGACCATATCTAGACCCACAGCTGGATGAGACATAAGGGTGGACACACTTGGGGCTGAGAGGTTGGGTGAGGTTGGGTGAGCAAACACAGACCCTTTAAATTAATACTGCCTGGTACCCATCCCATGGGTCCCAAATCTCCAGGTTCAAGGGCATCTTCCTACATCGAAAACATGCATGAGAAACCCAGAAGGTGGTACACCGTGTGATTTTGAAAGGTGTCTAAAACGCACCTCATTTCTCATCTCCTTGTGCTCGGGATCGCCATTCCACCTACTTTACTAGCAATCTCCCTACTTGGAGAATCAGCACCTTTAACCTCCTGTTCCCTACAGGTTGCAATTTGTCCTGAGGATGAACGGAAGAGGGGCAACCAATGAGAGACTAGATCTAGGTGTTGGGACAGGCACAGGTCACTCTATTTTCCCATCAGGAAGAAGAATTAACCACAGGCTCAGCCTGCCGCCCAGAAGCAGAATAGGGCCTGAGGCAATGCCGCGCTCCTGCGGCCAGCTCCCAAAAAAGCGAGTTGAAAAATGGAGCCCAGGGACACTGCCATTCACAAACCCGCAGAGTTATAAATGATAACTCTCGTCCACAAATATATTGAGGGAAGGCAACGAAGAGGATTTGAAAGCAAGGCAGAATTGCAGGAAACAGGTTTCAGGAGGTAGATTCGAATCGCCTTTAAAGCACATGAAAAGTCGCAAAACGTCGACAATGATGCCCTTGGCCAAAAAGGGTATATGCGTTTTTTCCTGAATATATTGAGGAAAAAACGCATACGCCCTTTTTGGCCAACCAAGCAACCTGGAAAGGCAAATCAGCGCTACAAAGAAGTCTCGCTTCCCATCGGTCAAAAGGGCCATGCTGCAGAAAGTGTCAAAACCAGAAATGCAGGACAGGCCATAGAGAAATGGCAGCCTTGCTATGCTGATGGGCGGGATGTAAATTGCCAACAGCCACTCTGGAGAAGTGTACGGTGTGTCCTGAAACATCGAAAAAACACAGCTTAGGGAGCATAGGGCACGTCCACTCATGGGCGTATAAATTGGGAAAACTAAAAATCAGCAAGACACAGGCACCCCAAAGTTTAGGGCTGCTCTGTTGACAAGAACCTCCACTTCATGACACCTTAAATATCCCAGGAAAGAGAAAAATGGATAAAGAAGTTGTGGTCCTTATGTACAATGGAATATCACTCAGACATGAAATCAATGTCATAAGGCTAGTAGAAGCAAGATGAGTGGATTTAGGTACGACGAATCTAAGCGAAATAAGTCACACAGAAAAAGACACTTATCATAAGCTATCACTTATAGAGGGAATGTAAAAACCGCTACACTTGAACTGAATTACAAAACAAAACAGAGTCTCACGTTTAGAAAACACACTATGGCTGCTTAACGGGAAAGGTGAGGTGGGGTGATTCATAAAACAAGGTTTTCAAATTCGCTCAGATACCGTTCCATACACCCAATATGAAATAGACAAGACCTACTCCTTGCTCAGTGAACTGGACTCAACACCCCCTATTCACCGCAGAAGAATATATGTGACTAGTAAGAATCTTAAAACCTATGTATTGATATCTGTCTGGAAGTGAGTCCAGTGGGTGTAAAGCCGCATAAACACAGCCGTGAAAACCAGCTAAACCCCATTATAAAAATAAATTACTTTTAAAAACCCGTAAAACAAAGACAGTGAAAGAGAGAGAAATTCTTACAAAATTCTTTCAGGGGCTGTGATGCAACCTGGATTGACCATATCTAGACCCACAGCTGGATGAGACATAAGGGTGGACACTCTTGGGGCTGAAAGGTTGGGTGAGGTTGGGTGAGCAAACGCAGACCCTTTAAAGTAATACTGCCTGGTACCCATCCCATGGGTCCCAAATCTCCAGGTTCAAGGGCATCTTCCTACATCGAAAACATGCATGAGAAACCCAGAAGATGGTACACCGTGTGATTTTGAAAGGTTTCTAAAACGCACCTCATTTCTCATCTCCTTGTGCTCGGGTTCGCCATTCCAGCTACTTTACTAGCAATCTCCCTACTTGGAGAATCAGCACCTTTAACCTCCTGTTCCCTACAGGTTGCAATTTGTCCTGAGGATGAACGGGAAGAGGGGCAACCAATGAGAGACTAGATCTAGGTGTTGGGACAGGCACAGGTCACTCTATTTTCCCATCGGGAAGAAGAATTAACCACAGGCTCAGCCTGCCGCCCAGAAGCAGAATAGGGCCTGAGGCAATCCCGCGCTCTTGTGGCCAGCTCCCAAAAAAGCGAGTTGAAAAATGGAGCCCAGGGACACTGCCATTCACAAACCCGCAGAGTTATAAATGATAACTTTCGTCCACAAATATATTGAGGAAGGCAATGAAGAGGATTTGAAAGCAAGGCAGAATTGCAGGAAACAGGTTTCAGGAGGTAGATTCGAATCGCCTTTAAAGCACATGAAAAGTCGCAAAACGTCGACAATGATGCCCTTGGCCAAACAGGGCATATGCGTTTTTTCCTGAATATATTCAGGAAAAAACGCATACGCACTTTTTGGCCAACCAAGCAACCTGGAAAGGCAAATCAGCGCTACAAAGTAGTCTCGCTTCCCATCGGTCAAAAGGGCCATGCTGCAAAAAGTGTCAAAACCAGAAATGCAGGACAGGCCATGGAGAAATGGCAGCCTTGCTACGCTGATGGGCGGGATGTAAATTGCCAACAGCCACTCTGGAGAAGTGTACGGTGTGTCCTGAAACATCTAAAACACACAGCTTAGGGAGCATAGGGCACGTCCACTCATGGGCGTATAAATTGGGAAAACTAAAAATCAGCAAGACACAGGCACCCCAAAGTTTAGGGCTGCTCTGTTGACAAGAACCTCCACTTCATGACACCTTAAATATCCCAGGAAAGAGAAAAATGGATAAAGAAGTTGTGGTCCTTATGTACCATGGAATATCACTCAGACATGAAATCAATGTCATAAGGCTGGTAGAAGCAAGATGAGTGGATTTAGGTACGACGATTCTAAGCGAAATAAGTCACACAGAAAAAGACACTTATCATAAGCTATCACTTATAGAGGGAATGTAAAAACCGCTACACTTGAACTGAATTACAAAACAGAACAGAGTCACACGTTTAGAAAACACACTATGGCTGCTTAACGGGAAAGGCGAGGTGGGGTGATGCATAAAACAAGGTTTTCAAATTCGCTCAGATACCGTTCCATACACCCAATATGAAATAGACAAGACCTACTCCTTGCTCAGTGAACTGGACTCAACACCCCCTTTTCACCGCAGAAGAATATATGTGACTAGTAAGAATCTTAAAACCTATATATTGATATCTGTATGGAAGTGAGTCCAGTGGGTGTAAAGCCGCATAAACACAGCCGTGAAAACCAGCTAAACCCCATTATAAAAATAAATTACTTTTAAAAACCCGTAAAACAAAGACAGTGAAAGAGAGAGAAATTCTTACAAAATTCTTTCAGGGGCTGTGATGCAACCTGGATTGACCATATCTAGACCCACAGCTGGATGAGACATAAGGGTGGACACACTTGGGGCTGAGAGGTTGGGTGAGGTTGGGTGAGCAAACACAGACCCTTTAAAGTAATACTGCCTGGTACCCATCCCATGGGTCCCAAATCTCCAGGTTCAAGGGCATATTCCTACATCGAATACATGCATGAGAAACCCAGAAGGTGGTACACCGTGTGATTTTGAAAGGTTTCTAAAACGCACCTCATTTCTCGTCTCCTTGTGCTCGGATTCGCCATTCCAGCTACTTTACTAGCAATCTCCCTACTTGGAGAATCAGCACCTTTAACCTCCTGTTCCCTACAGGTTGCAATTTGTCCTGAGGATGAACGGAAGAGGGGCAACCAATGAGAGACTAGATCTAGGTGTTGGGACAGGCACAGGTCACTCTATTTTCCCATCAGGAAGAAGAATTAACCACAGGCTCAGCCTGCCGCCCAGAAGCAGAATAGGGCCTGAGGCAATCCCGCGCTCTTAAGGCCAGCTCCCAAAAAAGGGTGTTGAAAAATGGAGCCCAGGGACACTGCCATTCACAAACCCGCAGAGTTATAAATGATAACTCTCGTCCACAAATATATTGAGGGAAGGCAACGAAGAGGATTTGAAAGCAAGGCAGAATTGCAGGGAACAGGTTTCAGGAGGTAGATTCGAATCGCCTTTAAAGCACATGAAAAGTCGCAAAACGTCGACAATGATGCCCTTGGCCAAAAAGGGCGTATGCGTTTTTTCCTGAATATATTCAGGAAAAAACGCATACGCCCTTTTTGGCCAACCAAGCAACCTGGAAAGGCAAATCAGCGCTACAAAGAAGTCTCGCTTCCCATCGGTCAAAAGGGCCATGCTGCAGAAAGTGTCAAAACCAGAAATGCAGGACAGGCCATAGAGAAATGGCAGCCTTGCTACGCTGATGGGCGGGATGTAAATTGCCAACAGCCACTCTGGAGAAGTGTACGGTGTGTCCTGAAACATCCAAAAAACACAGCTTAGGGAGCATAGGGCACGTCCACTCATGGGCGTATAAATTGGGAAAACTAAAAATCAGCAAGACACAGGCACCCCAAAGTTTAGGGCTGCTCTGTTGACAAGAACCTCCACTTCATGACACCTTAAATATCCCAGGAAAGAGAAAAATGGATAAAGAAGTTGTGGTCCTTATGTACAATGGAATATCACTCAGACATGAAATCAATGTCATAAGGCTAGTAGAAGCAAGATGAGTGGATTTAGGTACGACGATTCTAAGCGAAATAAGTCACACAGAAAAAGACACTTATCATAAGCTATCACTTATAGAGGGAATGTAAAAACCGCTACACTTGAACTGAATTACAAAACAGAACAGAGTCTCACGTTTAGAAAACACACTATGGCTGCTTAACGGGAAAGGTGAGGTGGGGTGATGCATAAAACAAGGTTTTCAAATTCGCTCAGATACCGTTCCATACACCCAATATGTAATAGACAAGACCTACTCCTTGCTCAGTGAACTGGACTCAACACCCCCTATTCACCGCACAAGAATATATGTGACTAGTAAGAATCTTAAAACCTATGTATTGATATCTGTCTGGAAGTGAGTCAAGTGGGTGTAAAGCCGCATAAACACAGCCGTGAAAAGCAGCTATACCCCATTATAAAAATAAATTACTTTTAAAAACCCGTAAAACAAAGACAGTGAAAGAGAGAGAAATTCTTACAAAATTCGTTCAGGGGCTGTGATGCAACCTGGATTGACCATATCTAGACCCACAGCTGGATGAGACATAAGGGTGGACACACTTGGGGCTGAGAGTTTGGGTGAGGTTGGGTGAGCAAACACAGACCCTTTAAATTAATACTGCCTGGTACCCATCCCATGGGTCCCAAATCTCCAGGTTCAAGGGCATATTCCTACATCGAAAACATGCATGAGAAACCCAGAAGATGGTACACCGTGTGATTTTGAAAGGTTTCTAAAACGCACCTCATTTCTCATCTCCTTGTGCTCGGGTTCGCCATTCCAGCTACTTTACTAGCAATCTCCCTACTTGGAGAATCAGCACCTTTAACCTCCTGTTTCCTACAGGTTGCAATTTGTCCTGAGGATGAACGGAAGAGGGGCAACCAATGAGAGACTAGATCTAGGTGTTGGGACAGGCACAGATCACTCTATTTTCCCATCGGGAAGAAGAATTAACCACAGGCTCAGCCTGCCGCCCAGAAGCAGAATAGGGCCTGAGGCAATCCCGCGCTCTTGCGGCCAGCTCCCAAAAAAGGGAGTTGAAAAATGGAGCCCAGGGACACTGCCATTCACAAACCCGCAGAGTTATAAATGATAACTCTCGTCCACAAATATATTGAGGGATGGCAACGAAGAGGATTTGAAAGCAAGGCAGAATTGCAGGAAACAGGTTTCAGGAGGTAGATTCGAATCGCCTTTAAAGCACATGAAAAGTCGCAAAACGTCGACAATGATGCCCTTGGCCAAAAAGGGCGTATGCGTTTTATCCTGAATATATTCAGGAAAAAACGCATACGCCCTTTTTGGCCAACCAAGCAACCTGGAAAGGCAAATCAGCGCTACAAAGAAGTCTCGCTTCCCATCGGTCAAAAGGGCCATGCTGCAGAAAGTGTCAAAACCAGAAATGCAGGACAGGCCATAGAGAAATGGCAGCCTTGCTACGCTGATGGGCGGGATGTAAATTGCCAACAGCCACTCTGGAGAAGTGTACGGTGTGTCCTGAAACATCCAAAAAACACAGCTTAGGGAGCATAGGGCACGTCCACTCATGGGCGTATAAATTGGGAAAACTAAAAATCAGCAAGACACAGGCACCCCAAAGTTTAGGGCTGCTCTGTTGACAAGAACCTCCACTTCATGACACCTTAAATATCCCAGGAAAGAGAAAAATGGATAAAGAAGTTGTGGTCCTTATGTACAATGGAATATCACTCAGACATGAAATCAATGTCATAAGGCTAGTAGAAGCAAGATGAGTGGATTTAGGTATGACGATTCTAAGCGAAATAAGTCACACAGAAAAAGACACTTATCATAAGCTATCACTTATAGAGGGAATGTAAAAACCGCTACACTTGAACTGAATTACAAAACAGAACAGAGTCTCACGTTTAGAAAACACACTATGGCTGCTTAACGGGAAAGGTGAGGTGGGGTGATTCATAAAACAAGGTTTTCAAATTCGCTCAGATACCGTTCCATACACCCAATATGAAATAGACAAGACCTACTCCTTGCTCAGTGAACTGGACTCAACACCCCCTATTCACCGCACAAGAATATATGTGACTAGTAAGAATCATAAAACCTATGTATTGATATCTGTCTGGAAGTGAGTCCAGTGGGTGTAAAGCCGCATAAACACAGCCGTGAACACCAGCTAAACCCCATTATAAAAATAAATTACTTTTAAAAACCCGTAAAACAAAGACAGTGAAAGAGAGAGAAATTCTTACAAAATTCTTTCAGGGGCTGTGATGCAACCTGGATTGACCATATCTAGACCCACAGCTGGATGAGACATAAGGGTGGACACTCTTGGGGCTGAAAGGTTGGGTGAGTTTGGGTGAGTAAACGCAGACCCTTTAAAGTAATACTGCCTGGTACCCATCCCATGGGTCCCAAATCTCCAGGTTCAAGGGCATCTTCCTACATCGAAAACATGCATGAGAAACCCAGAAGATGGTACACCATGTGATTTTGAAAGGTTTCTAAAACGCACCTCATTTCTCATCTCCTTGTGCTCGGGTTCGCCATTCCAGCTACTTTACTAGCAATCTCCCTACTTGGAGAATCAGCACCTTTAACCTCCTGTTCCCTACAGGTTGCAATTTGTCCTGAGGATGAACGGGAAGAGGGGCAACCAATGAGAGATTGGATCTAGGTGTTGGGACAGGCACAGGTCACTCTATTTTCCCATCGGGAAGAAGAATTAACCACAGGCTCAGCCTGCCGCCCAGAAGCAGAATAGGGCCTGAGGCAATCCCGCGCTCTTGTGGCCAGCTCCCAAAAAAGCGAGTTGAAAAATGGAGCCCAGGGACACTGCCATTCACAAACCAGCAGAGTTATAAATGATAACTCTCGTCCACAAATATATTGAGGAAGGCAGTGAAGAGGATTTGAAAGCAAGGCAGAATTGCAGGAAACAGGTTTCAGGAGGTAGATTCGAATCGCCTTTAAAGCACATGAAAAGTCGCAAAACGTCGACAATGATGCCCTTGGCCAAAAAGGGCGTATGCGTTTTTTCCTGAATATATTCAGGAAAAAACGCATACGCCCTTTTTGGCCAACCAAGCAACCTGGAAAGGCAAATCAGCGCTACAAAGAAGTCTCGCTTCCCATCGGTCAAAAGGGCCATGCTGCAGAAAGTGTCAAAACCAGAAATGCAGGACAGGCCATAGAGAAATGGCAGCCTTGCTACGCTGATGGGCGGGATGTAAATTGCCAACAGCCACTCTGGAGAAGTGTACGGTGTGTCCTGAAACATCCAAAAAACACAGCTTAGGGAGCATAGGGCACGTCCACTCATGGGCGTATAAATTGGGAAAACTAAAAATCAGCAAGACACAGGCACCCCAAAGTTTAGGGCTGCTCTGTTGACAAGAACCTCCACTTCATGACACCTTAAATATCCCAGGAAAGAGAAAAATGGATAAAGAAGTTGTGGTCCTTATGTACAATGGAATATCACTCAGACATGAAATCAATGTCATAAGGCTGGTAGAAGCAAGATGAGTGGATTTAGGTACGACGATTCTAAGCGAAATAAGTCACACAGAAAAAGACACTTATCATAAGCTATCACTTATAGAGGGAATGTAAAAACCGCTACACTTGAACTGAATTACAAAACAGAACAGAGTCTCACGTTTAGAAAACACACTATGGCTGCTTAACGGGAAAGGTGAGGTGGGGTGATTCATAAAACAAGGTTTTCAAATTCGCTCAGATACCGTTCCATACACCCAATATGAAATAGACAAGACCTACTCCTTGCTCAGTGAACTGGACTCAACACCCCCTATTCACCGCAGAAGAATATATGTGACTAGTAAGAATCTTAAAACCTATGTATTCATATCTGTCTGGAAGTGAGTCAAGTGGGTGTAAAGCCGCATAAACACAGCCGTGAAAACCAGCTAAACCCCATTATAAAAATAAATTACTTTTAAAAACCCGTAAAACAAAGACAGTGAAAGAGAGAGAAATTCTTACAAAATTCTGTCAGGGGCTGTGATGCAACCTGGATTGACCATATCTAGACCCACAGCTGGATGAGACATAAGGGTGGACACTCTTGGGGCTGAAAGGTTGGGTGAGGTTGGGTGAGCAAACGCAGACCCTTTAAAGTAATACTGCCTGGTACCCATCCCATGGGTCCCAAATCTCCAGGTTCAAGGGCATCTTCCTACATCGAAAACATGCATGAGAAACCCAGAAGATGGTACACCGTGTGATTTTGAAAGGTTTCTAAAACGCACCTCATTTCTCATCTCCTTGTGCTCGGGTTCGCCATTCCAGCTACTTTACTAGCAATCTCCCTACTTGGAGAATCAGCACCTTTAACCTCCTGTTCCCTACAGGTTGCAATTTGTCCTGAGGATGAACGGGAAGAGGGGCAACCAATGAGAGACTAGATCTAGGTGTTGGGACAGGCACAGGTCACTCTATTTTCCCATCGGGAAGAAGAATTAACCACAGGCTCAGCCTGCCGCCCAGAAGCAGAATAGGGCCTGAGGCAATCCCGCGCTCTTGTGGCCAGCTCCCAAAAAAGCGAGTTGAAAAATGGAGCCCAGGGACACTGCCATTCACAAACCAGCAGAGTTATAAATGATAACTCTCGTCCACAAATATATTGAGGAAGGCAATGAAGAGGATTTGAAAGCAAGGCAGAATTGCAGGAAACAGGTTTCAGGAGGTAGATTCGAATCGCCTTTAAAGCACATGAAAAGTCGCAAAACGTCCACAATGATGCCCTTGGCCAAAAAGGGCGTATGCGTTTTTTCCTGAATATATTCAGGAAAAAACGCATACGCCCTTTTTGGCCAACCAAGCAACCTGGAAAGGCAAATCAGCGCTACAAAGAAGTCTCGCTTCCCATCGGTCAAAAGGGCCATGCTGCAAAAAGTGTCAAAACCAGAAATGCAGGACAGGAAATGGAGAAATGGCAGCCTTGCTACGCTGATGGGCGGGATGTAAATTGCCAACAGCCACTCTGGAGAAGTGTACGGTGTGTCCTGAAACATCTAAAACACACAGCTTAGGGAGCATAGGGCACGTCCACTCATGGGCGTATAAATTGGGAAAACTAAAAATCAGCAAGACACAGGCACCCCAAAGTTTAGGGCTGCTCTGTTGACAAGAACCTCCACTTCATGACACCTTAAATATCCCAGGAAAGAGAAAAATGGATAAAGAAGTTGTGGTCCTAATGTACAATGGAATATCACGCAGACATGAAATCAATATCATAAGGCTAGAAGAAGCAAGATGAGTGGACTTAGGTACGATGATTCTAAGTGAAATAAGTCACACAGAAAAAGACACTTATCATAAGCTATCACTTATAGAGGGAATGTAAAAACCGCTACACTTGAACTGAGTTACAAAACAGGACAGAATCACACGTTTAGAAAACACACTATGGCTGCTTAACGGGAAAGGTGAGGTGGGGTGATGCATAAAACAAGGGTTTCAAATTCGCTCAGATACCATTCAATACACCCAATATGTAATAGAAAAGACCGACTCCTTGCTCAGTGAACTGGACTCAACACCCCCTATTCACCGCACAAGAATATATGTGACTAGTAAGAATCTTAAAACCTATGCATTGATATCTGTCTGGAAGTGAGTCAAGTGGGTGTAAAGCCGCATAAACACAGCCGTGAAAAGCAGATAACCCCATTATAAAAATAAATTACTTTTAAAAACCCGTAAAACAAAGACAGTGAAAGAGAGAGAAATTCTTACAAAATTCGTTCAGAGGCTGTGATGCAACCTGGATTGACCATATCTAGACCCACAGCTGGATGAGACATAAGGGTGGACACACTTGGGGCTGAGAGGTTGGGTGAGGTTGGGTGAGCAAACACAGACCCTTTAAATTAATACTGCCTGGTACCCATCCCATGGGTCCCAAATCTCCAGGTTCAAGGGCATCTTCCTACATCGAAAACATGCATGAGAAACCCAGAAGGTGGTACACCGTGTGATTTTGAAAGGTGTCTAAAACGCACCTCATTTCTCATCTCCTTGTGCTCGGGATCGCCATTCCACCTACTTTACTAGCAATCTCCCTACTTGGAGAATCAGCACCTTTAACCTCCTGTTCCCTACAGGTTGCAATTTGTCCTGAGGATGAACGGAAGAGGGGCAACCAATGAGAGACTAGATCTAGGTGTTGGGACAGGCACAGGTCACTCTATTTTCCCATCAGGAAGAAGAATTAACCACAGGCTCAGCCTGCCGCCCAGAAGCAGAATAGGGCCTGAGGCAATGCCGCGCTCCTGCGGCCAGCTCCCAAAAAAGCGAGTTGAAAAATGGAGCCCAGGGACACTGCCATTCACAAACCCGCAGAGTTATAAATGATAACTCTCGTCCACAAATATATTGAGGGAAGGCAACGAAGAGGATTTGAAAGCAAGGCAGAATTGCAGGAAACAGGTTTCAGGAGGTAGATTCGAATCGCCTTTAAAGCACATGAAAAGTCGCAAAACGTCGACAATGATGCCCTTGGCCAAAAAGGGTATATGCGTTTTTTCCTGAATATATTGAGGAAAAAACGCATACGCCCTTTTTGGCCAACCAAGCAACCTGGAAAGGCAAATCAGCGCTACAAAGAAGTCTCGCTTCCCATCGGTCAAAAGGGCCATGCTGCAGAAAGTGTCAAAACCAGAAATGCAGGACAGGCCATAGAGAAATGGCAGCCTTGCTATGCTGATGGGCGGGATGTAAATTGCCAACAGCCACTCTGGAGAAGTGTACGGTGTGTCCTGAAACATCGAAAAAACACAGCTTAGGGAGCATAGGGCACGTCCACTCATGGGCGTATAAATTGGGAAAACTAAAAATCAGCAAGACACAGGCACCCCAAAGTTTAGGGCTGCTCTGTTGACAAGAACCTCCACTTCATGACACCTTAAATATCCCAGGAAAGAGAAAAATGGATAAAGAAGTTGTGGTCCTTATGTACAATGGAATATCACTCAGACATGAAATCAATGTCATAAGGCTAGTAGAAGCAAGATGAGTGGATTTAGGTACGACGAATCTAAGCGAAATAAGTCACACAGAAAAAGACACTTATCATAAGCTATCACTTATAGAGGGAATGTAAAAACCGCTACACTTGAACTGAATTACAAAACAAAACAGAGTCTCACGTTTAGAAAACACACTATGGCTGCTTAACGGGAAAGGTGAGGTGGGGTGATTCATAAAACAAGGTTTTCAAATTCGCTCAGATACCGTTCCATACACCCAATATGAAATAGACAAGACCTACTCCTTGCTCAGTGAACTGGACTCAACACCCCCTATTCACCGCAGAAGAATATATGTGACTAGTAAGAATCTTAAAACCTATGTATTGATATCTGTCTGGAAGTGAGTCCAGTGGGTGTAAAGCCGCATAAACACAGCCGTGAAAACCAGCTAAACCCCATTATAAAAATAAATTACTTTTAAAAACCCGTAAAACAAAGACAGTGAAAGAGAGAGAAATTCTTACAAAATTCTTTCAGGGGCTGTGATGCAACCTGGATTGACCATATCTAGACCCACAGCTGGATGAGACATAAGGGTGGACACTCTTGGGGCTGAAAGGTTGGGTGAGGTTGGGTGAGCAAACGCAGACCCTTTAAAGTAATACTGCCTGGTACCCATCCCATGGGTCCCAAATCTCCAGGTTCAAGGGCATCTTCCTACATCGAAAACATGCATGAGAAACCCAGAAGATGGTACACCGTGTGATTTTGAAAGGTTTCTAAAACGCACCTCATTTCTCATCTCCTTGTGCTCGGGTTCGCCATTCCAGCTACTTTACTAGCAATCTCCCTACTTGGAGAATCAGCACCTTTAACCTCCTGTTCCCTACAGGTTGCAATTTGTCCTGAGGATGAACGGGAAGAGGGGCAACCAATGAGAGACTAGATCTAGGTGTTGGGACAGGCACAGGTCACTCTATTTTCCCATCGGGAAGAAGAATTAACCACAGGCTCAGCCTGCCGCCCAGAAGCAGAATAGGGCCTGAGGCAATCCCGCGCTCTTGTGGCCAGCTCCCAAAAAAGCGAGTTGAAAAATGGAGCCCAGGGACACTGCCATTCACAAACCCGCAGAGTTATAAATGATAACTTTCGTCCACAAATATATTGAGGAAGGCAATGAAGAGGATTTGAAAGCAAGGCAGAATTGCAGGAAACAGGTTTCAGGAGGTAGATTCGAATCGCCTTTAAAGCACATGAAAAGTCGCAAAACGTCGACAATGATGCCCTTGGCCAAACAGGGCATATGCGTTTTTTCCTGAATATATTCAGGAAAAAACGCATACGCACTTTTTGGCCAACCAAGCAACCTGGAAAGGCAAATCAGCGCTACAAAGTAGTCTCGCTTCCCATCGGTCAAAAGGGCCATGCTGCAAAAAGTGTCAAAACCAGAAATGCAGGACAGGCCATGGAGAAATGGCAGCCTTGCTACGCTGATGGGCGGGATGTAAATTGCCAACAGCCACTCTGGAGAAGTGTACGGTGTGTCCTGAAACATCTAAAACACACAGCTTAGGGAGCATAGGGCACGTCCACTCATGGGCGTATAAATTGGGAAAACTAAAAATCAGCAAGACACAGGCACCCCAAAGTTTAGGGCTGCTCTGTTGACAAGAACCTCCACTTCATGACACCTTAAATATCCCAGGAAAGAGAAAAATGGATAAAGAAGTTGTGGTCCTTATGTACCATGGAATATCACTCAGACATGAAATCAATGTCATAAGGCTGGTAGAAGCAAGATGAGTGGATTTAGGTACGACGATTCTAAGCGAAATAAGTCACACAGAAAAAGACACTTATCATAAGCTATCACTTATAGAGGGAATGTAAAAACCGCTACACTTGAACTGAATTACAAAACAGAACAGAGTCACACGTTTAGAAAACACACTATGGCTGCTTAACGGGAAAGGCGAGGTGGGGTGATGCATAAAACAAGGTTTTCAAATTCGCTCAGATACCGTTCCATACACCCAATATGAAATAGACAAGACCTACTCCTTGCTCAGTGAACTGGACTCAACACCCCCTTTTCACCGCAGAAGAATATATGTGACTAGTAAGAATCTTAAAACCTATATATTGATATCTGTATGGAAGTGAGTCCAGTGGGTGTAAAGCCGCATAAACACAGCCGTGAAAACCAGCTAAACCCCATTATAAAAATAAATTACTTTTAAAAACCCGTAAAACAAAGACAGTGAAAGAGAGAGAAATTCTTACAAAATTCTTTCAGGGGCTGTGATGCAACCTGGATTGACCATATCTAGACCCACAGCTGGATGAGACATAAGGGTGGACACACTTGGGGCTGAGAGGTTGGGTGAGGTTGGGTGAGCAAACACAGACCCTTTAAAGTAATACTGCCTGGTACCCATCCCATGGGTCCCAAATCTCCAGGTTCAAGGGCATATTCCTACATCGAATACATGCATGAGAAACCCAGAAGGTGGTACACCGTGTGATTTTGAAAGGTTTCTAAAACGCACCTCATTTCTCGTCTCCTTGTGCTCGGATTCGCCATTCCAGCTACTTTACTAGCAATCTCCCTACTTGGAGAATCAGCACCTTTAACCTCCTGTTCCCTACAGGTTGCAATTTGTCCTGAGGATGAACGGAAGAGGGGCAACCAATGAGAGACTAGATCTAGGTGTTGGGACAGGCACAGGTCACTCTATTTTCCCATCAGGAAGAAGAATTAACCACAGGCTCAGCCTGCCGCCCAGAAGCAGAATAGGGCCTGAGGCAATCCCGCGCTCTTAAGGCCAGCTCCCAAAAAAGGGTGTTGAAAAATGGAGCCCAGGGACACTGCCATTCACAAACCCGCAGAGTTATAAATGATAACTCTCGTCCACAAATATATTGAGGGAAGGCAACGAAGAGGATTTGAAAGCAAGGCAGAATTGCAGGGAACAGGTTTCAGGAGGTAGATTCGAATCGCCTTTAAAGCACATGAAAAGTCGCAAAACGTCGACAATGATGCCCTTGGCCAAAAAGGGCGTATGCGTTTTTTCCTGAATATATTCAGGAAAAAACGCATACGCCCTTTTTGGCCAACCAAGCAACCTGGAAAGGCAAATCAGCGCTACAAAGTAGTCTCGCTTCCCATCGGTCAAAAGGGCCATGCTGCAAAAAGTGTCAAAACCAGAAATGCAGGACAGGCCATGGAGAAATGGCAGCCTTGCTACGCTGATGGGCGGGATGTAAATTGCCAACAGCCACTCTGGAGAAGTGTACGGTGTGTCCTGAAACATCTAAAACACACAGCTTAGGGAGCATAGGGCACGTCCACTCATGGGCGTATAAATTGGGAAAACTAAAAATCAGCAAGACACAGGCACCCCAAAGTTTAGGGCTGCTCTGTTGACAAGAACCTCCACTTCATGACACCTTAAATATCCCAGGAAAGAGAAAAATGGATAAAGAAGTTGTGGTCCTTATGTACCATGGAATATCACGCAGACATGAAATCAATATCATAAGGCTAGAAGAAGCAAGATGAGTGGACTTAGGTACGATGATTCTAAGTGAAATAAGTCACACAGAAAAAGACACTTATCATAAGCTATCTCTTATAGAGGGAATGTAAAAACCGCTACACTTGAACTGAATTACAAAACAGAACAGAGTCACACGTTTAGAAAACACACTATGGCTGCTTAACGGGAAAGGCGATGTGGCGTGATGCATAAAACAAGGGTTTCAAATTCGCTCAGATACCGTTCCATACACCCAATATGTAATAGAAAAGACCGACTCCTTGCTCAGTGAACTGGACTCAACACCCCCTATTCACCGCACAAGAATATATGTGACTAGTAAGAATCTTAAAACCTATGTATTGATATCTGTCTGGAAGTGAGTCAAGTGGGTGTAAAGCCGCATAAACACAGCCGTGAAAAGCAGCTATACCCCATTATAAAAATAAATTACTTTTAAAAACCCGTAAAACAAAGACAGTGAAAGAGAGAGAAATTCTTACAAAATTATTTCAGGGGCTGTGATGCAACCTGGTTTGACCATATCTAGACCCACAGCTGGATGAGACATAAGGGTGGACACACTTGGGGCTGAGGGTTTGGGTGAGGTTGGGTGAGCAAACACAGACCCTTTAAATTAATACTGCCTGGTACCCATCCCATGGGTCCCAAATCTCCAGGTTCAAGGGCATATTCCTACATCGAAAACATGCATGAGAAACCCAGAAGGTGGTACACCGTGTGATTTTGAAAGGTGTCTAAAACGCACCTCATTTCTCATCTCCTTGTGCTCGGGATCGCCATTCCAGCTACTTTACTAGCAATCTCCCTACTTGGAGAATCAGCACCTTTAACCTCCTGTTCCCTACAGGTTGCAATTTGTCCTGAGGATGAACGGAAGAGGGGCAACCAATGAGAGACTAGATCTAGGTGTTGGGACAGGCACAGGTCACTCTATTTTCCCATCGGGAAGAAGAATTAACCACAGGCTCAGCCTGCCGCCCAGAAGCAAAATAGGGCCTGTGGCAATCCCGCGCTCTTGCGGCCAGCTCCCAAAAAAGCGAGTTGAAAAATGGAGCCCAGGGACACTGCCATTCACAAACCCACAGAGTTATAAATGATAACTCTCGTCCACAAATATATTGAGGAAGGCAATGAAGAGGATTTGAAAGCAAGGCAGAATTGCAGGAAACAGGTTTCAGGAGGTAGATTCGAATCGCCTTTAAAGCACATGAAAAGTCGCAAAACGTCGACAATGATGCCCTTGGCCAAAAAGGGCGTATGCGTTTTTTCCTGAATATATTCAGGAAAAAACGCATACGCCCTTTTTGGCCAACCAAGCAACCTGGAAAGGCAAATCAGCGCTACAAAGTAGTCTCGCTTCCCATCGGTCAAAAGGGCCATGCTGCAAAAAGTGTCAAAACCAGAAATGCAGGACAGGCCATGGAGAAATGGCAGCCTTGCTACGCTGATGGGCGGGATGTAAATTGCCAACAGCCACTCTGGAGAAGTGTACGGTGTGTCCTGAAACATCGAAAAAACACAGCTTAGGGAGCATAGGGCACGTCCACTCATGGGCGTATAAATTGGGAAAACTAAAAATCAGCAAGACACAGGCACCCCAAAGTTTAGGGCTGCTCTGTTGACAAGAACCTCCACTTCATGACACCTTAAATATCCCAGGAAAGAGAAAAATGGATAAAGAAGTTGTGGTCCTTATGTACCATGGAATATCACGCAGACATGAAATCAATATCATAAGGCTAGAAGAAGCAAGATGAGTGGACTTAGGTACGATGATTCTAAGTGAAATAAGTCACACAGAAAAAGACACTTATCATAAGCTATCACTTATAGAGGGAATGTAAAAACCGCTACACTTGAACTGAGTTACAAAACAGGACAGAATCACACGTTTAGAAAACACACTATGGCTGCTTAACGGGAAAGGTGAGGTGGGGTGATTCATAAAACAAGGTTTTCAAATTCGCTCAGATACCGTTCCATACACCCAATATGAAATAGACAAGACCTACTCCTTGCTCAGTGAACTGGACTCAACACCCCCTATTCACCGCAGAAGAATATATGTGACTAGTAAGAATCTTAAAACCTATGTATTGATATCTGTCTGGAAGTGAGTCCAGTGGGTGTAAAGCCGCATAAACACAGCCGTGAAAACCAGCTAAACCCCATTATAAAAATAAATTACTTTTAAAAACCCGTAAAACAAAGACAGTGAAAGAGAGAGAAATTCTTACAAAATTCGTTCAGAGGCTGTGATGCAACCTGGATTGACCATATCTAGACCCACAGCTGGATGAGACATAAGGGTGGACACACTTGGGGCTGAGAGGTTGGGTGAGGTTGGGTGAGCAAACACAGACCCTTTAAATTAATACTGCCTGGTACCCATCCCATGGGTCCCAAATCTCCAGGTTCAAGGGCATCTTCCTACATCGAAAACATGCATGAGAAACCCAGAAGGTGGTACACCGTGTGATTTTGAAAGGTGTCTAAAACGCACCTCATTTCTCATCTCCTTGTGCTCGGGATCGCCATTCCACCTACTTTACTAGCAATCTCCCTACTTGGAGAATCAGCACCTTTAACCTCCTGTTCCCTACAGGTTGCAATTTGTCCTGAGGATGAACGGAAGAGGGGCAACCAATGAGAGACTAGATCTAGGTGTTGGGACAGGCACAGGTCACTCTATTTTCCCATCAGGAAGAAGAATTAACCACAGGCTCAGCCTGCCGCCCAGAAGCAGAATAGGGCCTGAGGCAATGCCGCGCTCCTGCGGCCAGCTCCCAAAAAAGCGAGTTGAAAAATGGAGCCCAGGGACACTGCCATTCACAAACCCGCAGAGTTATAAATGATAACTCTCGTCCACAAATATATTGAGGGAAGGCAACGAAGAGGATTTGAAAGCAAGGCAGAATTGCAGGAAACAGGTTTCAGGAGGTAGATTCGAATCGCCTTTAAAGCACATGAAAAGTCGCAAAACGTCGACAATGATGCCCTTGGCCAAAAAGGGTATATGCGTTTTTTCCTGAATATATTGAGGAAAAAACGCATACGCCCTTTTTGGCCAACCAAGCAACCTGGAAAGGCAAATCAGCGCTACAAAGAAGTCTCGCTTCCCATCGGTCAAAAGGGCCATGCTGCAGAAAGTGTCAAAACCAGAAATGCAGGACAGGCCATAGAGAAATGGCAGCCTTGCTATGCTGATGGGCGGGATGTAAATTGCCAACAGCCACTCTGGAGAAGTGTACGGTGTGTCCTGAAACATCGAAAAAACACAGCTTAGGGAGCATAGGGCACGTCCACTCATGGGCGTATAAATTGGGAAAACTAAAAATCAGCAAGACACAGGCACCCCAAAGTTTAGGGCTGCTCTGTTGACAAGAACCTCCACTTCATGACACCTTAAATATCCCAGGAAAGAGAAAAATGGATAAAGAAGTTGTGGTCCTTATGTACAATGGAATATCACTCAGACATGAAATCAATGTCATAAGGCTAGTAGAAGCAAGATGAGTGGATTTAGGTACGACGAATCTAAGCGAAATAAGTCACACAGAAAAAGACACTTATCATAAGCTATCACTTATAGAGGGAATGTAAAAACCGCTACACTTGAACTGAATTACAAAACAAAACAGAGTCTCACGTTTAGAAAACACACTATGGCTGCTTAACGGGAAAGGTGAGGTGGGGTGATTCATAAAACAAGGTTTTCAAATTCGCTCAGATACCGTTCCATACACCCAATATGAAATAGACAAGACCTACTCCTTGCTCAGTGAACTGGACTCAACACCCCCTATTCACCGCAGAAGAATATATGTGACTAGTAAGAATCTTAAAACCTATGTATTGATATCTGTCTGGAAGTGAGTCCAGTGGGTGTAAAGCCGCATAAACACAGCCGTGAAAACCAGCTAAACCCCATTATAAAAATAAATTACTTTTAAAAACCCGTAAAACAAAGACAGTGAAAGAGAGAGAAATTCTTACAAAATTCTTTCAGGGGCTGTGATGCAACCTGGATTGACCATATCTAGACCCACAGCTGGATGAGACATAAGGGTGGACACTCTTGGGGCTGAAAGGTTGGGTGAGGTTGGGTGAGCAAACGCAGACCCTTTAAAGTAATACTGCCTGGTACCCATCCCATGGGTCCCAAATCTCCAGGTTCAAGGGCATCTTCCTACATCGAAAACATGCATGAGAAACCCAGAAGATGGTACACCGTGTGATTTTGAAAGGTTTCTAAAACGCACCTCATTTCTCATCTCCTTGTGCTCGGGTTCGCCATTCCAGCTACTTTACTAGCAATCTCCCTACTTGGAGAATCAGCACCTTTAACCTCCTGTTCCCTACAGGTTGCAATTTGTCCTGAGGATGAACGGGAAGAGGGGCAACCAATGAGAGACTAGATCTAGGTGTTGGGACAGGCACAGGTCACTCTATTTTCCCATCGGGAAGAAGAATTAACCACAGGCTCAGCCTGCCGCCCAGAAGCAGAATAGGGCCTGAGGCAATCCCGCGCTCTTGTGGCCAGCTCCCAAAAAAGCGAGTTGAAAAATGGAGCCCAGGGACACTGCCATTCACAAACCCGCAGAGTTATAAATGATAACTTTCGTCCACAAATATATTGAGGAAGGCAATGAAGAGGATTTGAAAGCAAGGCAGAATTGCAGGAAACAGGTTTCAGGAGGTAGATTCGAATCGCCTTTAAAGCACATGAAAAGTCGCAAAACGTCGACAATGATGCCCTTGGCCAAACAGGGCATATGCGTTTTTTCCTGAATATATTCAGGAAAAAACGCATACGCACTTTTTGGCCAACCAAGCAACCTGGAAAGGCAAATCAGCGCTACAAAGTAGTCTCGCTTCCCATCGGTCAAAAGGGCCATGCTGCAAAAAGTGTCAAAACCAGAAATGCAGGACAGGCCATGGAGAAATGGCAGCCTTGCTACGCTGATGGGCGGGATGTAAATTGCCAACAGCCACTCTGGAGAAGTGTACGGTGTGTCCTGAAACATCTAAAACACACAGCTTAGGGAGCATAGGGCACGTCCACTCATGGGCGTATAAATTGGGAAAACTAAAAATCAGCAAGACACAGGCACCCCAAAGTTTAGGGCTGCTCTGTTGACAAGAACCTCCACTTCATGACACCTTAAATATCCCAGGAAAGAGAAAAATGGATAAAGAAGTTGTGGTCCTTATGTACCATGGAATATCACTCAGACATGAAATCAATGTCATAAGGCTGGTAGAAGCAAGATGAGTGGATTTAGGTACGACGATTCTAAGCGAAATAAGTCACACAGAAAAAGACACTTATCATAAGCTATCACTTATAGAGGGAATGTAAAAACCGCTACACTTGAACTGAATTACAAAACAGAACAGAGTCACACGTTTAGAAAACACACTATGGCTGCTTAACGGGAAAGGCGAGGTGGGGTGATGCATAAAACAAGGTTTTCAAATTCGCTCAGATACCGTTCCATACACCCAATATGAAATAGACAAGACCTACTCCTTGCTCAGTGAACTGGACTCAACACCCCCTTTTCACCGCAGAAGAATATATGTGACTAGTAAGAATCTTAAAACCTATATATTGATATCTGTATGGAAGTGAGTCCAGTGGGTGTAAAGCCGCATAAACACAGCCGTGAAAACCAGCTAAACCCCATTATAAAAATAAATTACTTTTAAAAACCCGTAAAACAAAGACAGTGAAAGAGAGAGAAATTCTTACAAAATTCTTTCAGGGGCTGTGATGCAACCTGGATTGACCATATCTAGACCCACAGCTGGATGAGACATAAGGGTGGACACACTTGGGGCTGAGAGGTTGGGTGAGGTTGGGTGAGCAAACACAGACCCTTTAAAGTAATACTGCCTGGTACCCATCCCATGGGTCCCAAATCTCCAGGTTCAAGGGCATATTCCTACATCGAATACATGCATGAGAAACCCAGAAGGTGGTACACCGTGTGATTTTGAAAGGTTTCTAAAACGCACCTCATTTCTCGTCACCTTGTGCTCGGGTTCGCCATTCCAGCTACTTTACTAGCAATCTCCCTACTTGGAGAATCAGCACCTTTAACCTCCTGTTCCCTACAGGTTGCAATTTGTCCTGAGGATGAACGGAAGAGGGGCAACCAATGAGAGACTAGATCTAGGTGTTGGGACAGGCACAGGTCACTCTATTTTCCCATCAGGAAGAAGAATTAACCACAGGCTCAGCCTGCCGCCCAGAAGCAGAATAGGGCCTGAGGCAATCCCGCGCTCTTAAGGCCAGCTCCCAAAAAAGGGTGTTGAAAAATGGAGCCCAGGGACACTGCCATTCACAAACCCGCAGAGTTATAAATGATAACTCTCGTCCACAAATATATTGAGGGAAGGCAACGAAGAGGATTTGAAAGCAAGGCAGAATTGCAGGGAACAGGTTTCAGGAGGTAGATTCGAATCGCCTTTAAAGCACATGAAAAGTCGCAAAACGTCGACAATGATGCCCTTGGCCAAAAAGGGCGTATGCGTTTTTTCCTGAATATATTCAGGAAAAAACGCATACGCCCTTTTTGGCCAACCAAGCAACCTGGAAAGGCAAATCAGCGCTACAAAGTAGTCTCGCTTCCCATCGGTCAAAAGGGCCATGCTGCAAAAAGTGTCAAAACCAGAAATGCAGGACAGGCCATGGAGAAATGGCAGCCTTGCTACGCTGATGGGCGGGATGTAAATTGCCAACAGCCACTCTGGAGAAGTGTACGGTGTGTCCTGAAACATCTAAAACACACAGCTTAGGGAGCATAGGGCACGTCCACTCATGGGCGTATAAATTGGGAAAACTAAAAATCAGCAAGACACAGGCACCCCAAAGTTTAGGGCTGCTCTGTTGACAAGAACCTCCACTTCATGACACCTTAAATATCCCAGGAAAGAGAAAAATGGATAAAGAAGTTGTGGTCCTTATGTACCATGGAATATCACGCAGACATGAAATCAATATCATAAGGCTAGAAGAAGCAAGATGAGTGGACTTAGGTACGATGATTCTAAGTGAAATAAGTCACACAGAAAAAGACACTTATCATAAGCTATCTCTTATAGAGGGAATGTAAAAACCGCTACACTTGAACTGAATTACAAAACAGAACAGAGTCACACGTTTAGAAAACACACTATGGCTGCTTAACGGGAAAGGCGATGTGGCGTGATGCATAAAACAAGGGTTTCAAATTCGCTCAGATACCGTTCCATACACCCAATATGTAATAGAAAAGACCGACTCCTTGCTCAGTGAACTGGACTCAACACCCCCTATTCACCGCACAAGAATATATGTGACTAGTAAGAATCTTAAAACCTATGTATTGATATCTGTCTGGAAGTGAGTCAAGTGGGTGTAAAGCCGCATAAACACAGCCGTGAAAAGCAGCTATACCCCATTATAAAAATAAATTACTTTTAAAAACCCGTAAAACAAAGACAGTGAAAGAGAGAGAAATTCTTACAAAATTATTTCAGGGGCTGTGATGCAACCTGGATTGACCATATCTAGACCCACAGCTGGATGAGACATAAGGGTGGACACACTTGGGGCTGAGGGTTTGGGTGAGGTTGGGTGAGCAAACACAGACCCTTTAAATTAATACTGCCTGGTACCCATCCCATGGGTCCCAAATCTCCAGGTTCAAGGGCATATTCCTACATCGAAAACATGCATGAGAAACCCAGAAGGTGGTACACCGTGTGATTTTGAAAGGTGTCTAAAACGCACCTCATTTCTCATCTCCTTGTGCTCGGGATCGCCATTCCAGCTACTTTACTAGCAATCTCCCTACTTGGAGAATCAGCACCTTTAACCTCCTGTTCCCTACAGGTTGCAATTTGTCCTGAGGATGAACGGAAGAGGGGCAACCAATGAGAGACTAGATCTAGGTGTTGGGACAGGCACAGGTCACTCTATTTTCCCATCGGGAAGAAGAATTAACCACAGGCTCAGCCTGCCACCCAGAAGCAAAATAGGGCCTGTGGCAATCCCGCGCTCTTGCGGCCAGCTCCCAAAAAAGCGAGTTGAAAAATGGAGCCCAGTACCTGCCATTCACAAACCCACAGAGTTATAAATGATAACTCTCGTCCACAAATATATTGAGGAAGGCAATGAAGAGGATTTGAAAGCAAGGCAGAATTGCAGGAAACAGGTTTCAGGAGGTAGATTCGAATCGCCTTTAAAGCACATGAAAAGATCGCAAAACGTCGACAATGATGCCCTTGGCCAAAAAGGGCGTATGCGTTTTTTCCTGAATATATTCAGGAAAAAACGCATACGCCCTTTTTGGCCAACCAAGCAACCTGGAAAGGCAAATCAGCGCTACAAAGTAGTCTCGCTTCCCATCGGTCACAAAGGGCCATGCTGCAAAAAGTGTCAAAACCAGAAATGCAGACAGGCCATGGAGAAATGGCAGCCTTGCTACGCTGATGGGCGGGATGTAAATTGCCAACAGCCACTCTGGAGAAGTGTACGGTGTGTCCTGAAACATCGAAAAAACACAGCTTAGGGAGCATAGGGCACGTCCACTCATGGGCGTATAAATTGGGAAAACTAAAATCAGCAAGACACAGGCACCCCAAAGTTTAGGGCTGCTCTGTTGACCTAAGAACCTCCACTTCATGACACCTTAAATATCCCAGGAAAGAGAAAAATGGATAAAGAAGTTGTGGTCCTTATGTACCAAGGAATATCACGCAGACATGAAATCAATATCATAAGGCTAGAAGAAGCAAGATGAGTGGACTTAGGTACGATGATTCTAAGTGAAATAAGTCACACAGAAAAAGACACTTATCATAAGCTATCACTTATAGAGGGAATGTAAAAACCGCTACACTTGAACTGAGTTACAAAACAGGACAGAATCACACGTTTAGAAAACACACTATGGCTGCTTAACGGGAAAGGTGAGGTGGGGTGATTCATAAAACAAGGTTTTCAAATTCGCTCAGATACCGTTCCATACACCCAATATGAAATAGACAAGACCTACTCCTTGCTCAGTGAACTGGACTCAACACCCCCTATTCACCGCAGAAGAATATATGTGACTAGTAAGAATCTTAAAACCTATGTATTGATATCTGTCTGGAAGTGAGTCCAGTGGGTGTAAAGCCGCATAAACACAGCCGTGAAAACCAGCTAAACCCCATTATAAAAATAAATTACTTTTAAAAACCCGTAAAACAAAGACAGTGAAAGAGAGAGAAATTCTTACAAAATTCGTTCAGAGGCTGTGATGCAACCTGGATTGACCATATCTAGACCCACAGCTGGATGAGACATAAGGGTGGACACACTTGGGGCTGAGAGGTTGGGTGAGGTTGGGTGAGCAAACACAGACCCTTTAAATTAATACTGCCTGGTACCCATCCCATGGGTCCCAAATCTCCAGGTTCAAGGGCATCTTCCTACATCGAAAACATGCATGAGAAACCCAGAAGGTGGTACACCGTGTGATTTTGAAAGGTGTCTAAAACGCACCTCATTTCTCATCTCCTTGTGCTCGGGATCGCCATTCCACCTACTTTACTAGCAATCTCCCTACTTGGAGAATCAGCACCTTTAACCTCCTGTTCCCTACAGGTTGCAATTTGTCCTGAGGATGAACGGAAGAGGGGCAACCAATGAGAGACTAGATCTAGGTGTTGGGACAGGCACAGGTCACTCTATTTTCCCATCAGGAAGAAGAATTAACCACAGGCTCAGCCTGCCGCCCAGAAGCAGAATAGGGCCTGAGGCAATGCCGCGCTCCTGCGGCCAGCTCCCAAAAAAGCGAGTTGAAAAATGGAGCCCAGGGACACTGCCATTCACAAACCCGCAGAGTTATAAATGATAACTCTCGTCCACAAATATATTGAGGGAAGGCAACGAAGAGGATTTGAAAGCAAGGCAGAATTGCAGGAAACAGGTTTCAGGAGGTAGATTCGAATCGCCTTTAAAGCACATGAAAAGTCGCAAAACGTCGACAATGATGCCCTTGGCCAAAAAGGGTATATGCGTTTTTTCCTGAATATATTGAGGAAAAAACGCATACGCCCTTTTTGGCCAACCAAGCAACCTGGAAAGGCAAATCAGCGCTACAAAGAAGTCTCGCTTCCCATCGGTCAAAAGGGCCATGCTGCAGAAAGTGTCAAAACCAGAAATGCAGGACAGGCCATAGAGAAATGGCAGCCTTGCTATGCTGATGGGCGGGATGTAAATTGCCAACAGCCACTCTGGAGAAGTGTACGGTGTGTCCTGAAACATCGAAAAAACACAGCTTAGGGAGCATAGGGCACGTCCACTCATGGGCGTATAAATTGGGAAAACTAAAAATCAGCAAGACACAGGCACCCCAAAGTTTAGGGCTGCTCTGTTGACAAGAACCTCCACTTCATGACACCTTAAATATCCCAGGAAAGAGAAAAATGGATAAAGAAGTTGTGGTCCTTATGTACAATGGAATATCACTCAGACATGAAATCAATGTCATAAGGCTAGTAGAAGCAAGATGAGTGGATTTAGGTACGACGAATCTAAGCGAAATAAGTCACACAGAAAAAGACACTTATCATAAGCTATCACTTATAGAGGGAATGTAAAAACCGCTACACTTGAACTGAATTACAAAACAAAACAGAGTCTCACGTTTAGAAAACACACTATGGCTGCTTAACGGGAAAGGTGAGGTGGGGTGATTCATAAAACAAGGTTTTCAAATTCGCTCAGATACCGTTCCATACACCCAATATGAAATAGACAAGACCTACTCCTTGCTCAGTGAACTGGACTCAACACCCCCTATTCACCGCAGAAGAATATATGTGACTAGTAAGAATCTTAAAACCTATGTATTGATATCTGTCTGGAAGTGAGTCCAGTGGGTGTAAAGCCGCATAAACACAGCCGTGAAAACCAGCTAAACCCCATTATAAAAATAAATTACTTTTAAAAACCCGTAAAACAAAGACAGTGAAAGAGAGAGAAATTCTTACAAAATTCTTTCAGGGGCTGTGATGCAACCTGGATTGACCATATCTAGACCCACAGCTGGATGAGACATTATGGTGGACACTCTTGGGGCTGAAAGGTTGGGTGAGGTTGGGTGAGCAAACGCAGACCCTTTAAAGTAATACTGCCTGGTACCCATCCCATGGGTCCCAAATCTCCAGGTTCAAGGGCATCTTCCTACATCGAAAACATGCATGAGAAACCCAGAAGATGGTACACCGTGTGATTTTGAAAGGTTTCTAAAACGCACCTCATTTCTCATCTCCTTGTGCTCGGGTTCGCCATTCCAGCTACTTTACTAGCAATCTCCCTACTTGGAGAATCAGCACCTTTAACCTCCTGTTCCCTACAGGTTGCAATTTGTCCTGAGGATGAACGGGAAGAGGGGCAACCAATGAGAGACTAGATCTAGGTGTTGGGACAGGCACAGGTCACTCTATTTTCCCATCGGGAAGAAGAATTAACCACAGGCTCAGCCTGCCGCCCAGAAGCAGAATAGGGCCTGAGGCAATCCCGCGCTCTTGTGGCCAGCTCCCAAAAAAGCGAGTTGAAAATGGAGCCCAGGGACACTGCCATTCACAACCCGCAGAGTTATAAATGATAACTTTCGTCCACAAATATATTGAGGAAGGCAATGAAGAGGATTTGAAAGCAAGGCAGAATTGCAGGAAACAGGTTTCAGGAGGTAGATTCGAATCGCCTTTAAAGCACATGAAAAGTCGCAAAACGTCGACAATGATGCCCTTGGCCAAACAGGGCATATGCGTTTTTTCCTGAATATATTCAGGAAAAAACGCATACGCACTTTTTGGCCAACCAAGCAACCTGGAAAGGCAAATCAGCGCTACAAAGTAGTCTCGCTTCCCATCGGTCAAAAGGGCCATGCTGCAAAAAGTGTCAAACCAGAAATGCAGGACAGGCCATGGAGAAATGGCAGCCTTGCTACGCTGATGGGCGGGATGTAAATTGCCAACAGCCACTCTGGAGAAGTGTACGGTGTGTCCTGAAACATCTAAAACACACAGCTTAGGGAGCATAGGGCACGTCCACTCATGGGCGTATAAATTGGGAAAACTAAAAATCAGCAAGACACAGGCACCCCAAAGTTTAGGGCTGCTCTGTTGACAAGAACCTCCACTTCATGACACCTTAAATATCCCAGGAAAGAGAAAAATGGATAAAGAAGTTGTGGTCCTTATGTACCATGGAATATCACTCAGACATGAAATCAATGTCATAAGGCTGGTAGAAGCAAGATGAGTGGATTTAGGTACGACGATTCTAAGCGAAATAAGTCACACAGAAAAAGACACTTATCATAAGCTATCACTTATAGAGGGAATGTAAAAACCGCTACACTTGAACTGAATTACAAAACAGAACAGAGTCACACGTTTAGAAAACACACTATGGCTGCTTAACGGGAAAGGCGAGGTGGGGTGATGCATAAAACAAGGTTTTCAAATTCGCTCAGATACCGTTCCATACACCCAATATGAAATAGACAAGACCTACTCCTTGCTCAGTGAACTGGACTCAACACCCCCTTTTCACCGCAGAAGAATATATGTTGACTAGTAAGAATCTTAAAACCTATATATTGATATCTGTATGGAAGTGAGTCCAGTGGGTGTAAAGCCGCATAAACACAGCCGTGAAAACCAGCTAAACCCCATTATAAAAATAAATTACTTTTAAAAACCCGTAAAACAAAGACAGTGAAAGAGAGAGAAATTCTTACAAAATTCTTTCAGGGGCTGTGATGCAACCTGGATTGACCATATCTAGACCCACAGCTGGATGAGACATAAGGGTGGACACACTTGGGGGCTGAGAGGTTGGGTGAGGTTGGGTGAGCAAACACAGACCCTTTAAAGTAATACTGCCTGGTACCCATCCCATGGGTCCCAAATCTCCAGGTTCAAGGGCATATTCCTACATCGAATACATGCATGAGAAACCCAGAAGGTGGTACACCGTGTGATTTTGAAAGGTTTCTAAAACGCACCTCATTTCTCGTCACCTTGTGCTCGGGTTCGCCATTCCAGCTACTTTACTAGCAATCTCCCTACTTGGAGAATCAGCACCTTTAACCTCCTGTTCCCTACAGGTTGCAATTTGTCCTGAGGATGAACGGAAGAGGGGCAACCAATGAGAGACTAGATCTAGGTGTTGGGACAGGCACAGGTCACTCTATTTTCCCATCAGGAAGAAGAATTAACCACAGGCTCAGCCTGCCGCCCAGAAGCAGAATAGGGCCTGAGGCAATCCCGCGCTCTTAAGGCCAGCTCCCAAAAAAGGGTGTTGAAAAATGGAGCCCAGGGACACTGCCATTCACAAACCCGCAAGAGTTATAAATGATAACTCTCGTCCACAAATATATTGAGGGAAGGCAACGAAGAGGATTTGAAAGCAAGGCAGAATTGCAGGGAACAGGTTTCAGGAGGTAGATTCGAATCGCCTTTTAAAGCACATGAAAAGTCGCAAAACGTCGACAATGATGCCCTTGCCAAAAAGGGCGTATGCGTTTTTTCCTGAATATATTCAGGAAAAAACGCATACGCCCTTTTTGGCCAACCAAGCAACCTGGAAAGGCAAATCAGCGCTACAAAGTAGTCTCGCTTCCATCGGTCAAAAGGGCCATGCTGCAAAAGTGTCAAAAGCCAGAAATGCAGGACAGGCCATGGAGAAATGGCAGCCTTGCTACGCTGATGGGCGGGATGTAAATTGCCAACAGCCACTCTGGAGAAGTGTACGGTGTGTCCTGAAACATCTAAAACACACAGCTTAGGGAGCATAGGGCACGTCCACTCATGGGCGTATAAATTGGGAAAACTAAAATCAGCAAGACACAGGCACCCCAAAGTTTAGGGCTGCTCTGTTGACAAGAACCTCCACTTCATGACACCTTAAATATCCCAGGAAAGAGAAAAATGGATAAAGAAGTTGTGGTCCTTATGTACCATGGAATATCACGCAGACATGAAATCAATATCATAAGGCTAGAAGAAGCAAGATGAGTGGACTTAGGTACGATGATTCTAAGTGAAATAAGTCACACAGAAAAAGACACTTATCATAAGCTATCTCTTATAGAGGGAATGTAAAAACCGCTACACTTGAACTGAATTACAAAACAGAACAGAGTCACACGTTTAGAAAACACACTATGGCTGCTTAACGGGAAAGGCGATGTGGCGTGATGCATAAAACAAGGGTTTCAAATTCGCTCAGATACCGTTCCATACACCCAATATGTAATAGAAAAGACCGACTCCTTGCTCAGTGAACTGGACTCAACACCCCCTATTCACCACACAAGAATATATGTGACTAGTAAGAATCTTAAAACCTATGTATTGATATCTGTCTGGAAGTGAGTCAAGTGGGTGTAAAGCCGCATAAACACAGCCGTGAAAAGCAGCTATACCCCATTATAAAAATAAATTACTTTTAAAAACCCGTAAAACAAAGACAGTGAAAGAGAGAGAAATTCTTACAAAATTATTTCAGGGGCTGTGATGCAACCTGGATTGACCATATCTAGACCCACAGCTGGATGAGACATAAGGGTGGACACACTTGGGGCTGAGGGTTTGGGTGAGGTTGGGTGAGCAAACACAGACCCTTTAAATTAATACTGCCTGGTACCCATCCCATGGGTCCCAAATCTCCAGGTTCAAGGGCATATTCCTACATCGAAAACATGCATGAGAAACCCAGAAGGTGGTACACCGTGTGATTTTGAAAGGTGTCTAAAACGCACCTCATTTCTCATCTCCTTGTGCTCGGGATCACCATTCCAGCTACTTTACTAGCAATCTCCCTACTTGGAGAATCAGCACCTTTAACCTCCTGTTCCCTACAGGTTGCAATTTGTCCTGAGGATGAACGGAAGAGGGGCAACCAATGAGAGACTAGATCTAGGTGTTGGGACAGGCACAGGTCACTCTATTTTCCCATCGGGAAGAAGAATTAACCACAGGCTCAGCCTGCCGCCCAGAAGCAAAATAGGGCCTGTGGCAATCCCGCGCTCTTGCGGCCAGCTCCCAAAAAAGCGAGTTGAAAAATGGAGCCCAGGGACACTGCCATTCACAAACCCACAGAGTTATAAATGATAACTCTCGTCCACAAATATATTGAGGAAGGCAATGAAGAGGATTTGAAAGCAAGGCAGAATTGCAGGAAACAGGTTTCAGGAGGTAGATTCGAATCGCCTTTAAAGCACATGAAAAGTCGCAAAACGTCGACAATGATGCCCTTGGCCAAAAAGGGCGTATGCGTTTTTTCCTGAATATATTCAGGAAAAAACGCATACGCCCTTTTTGGCCAACCAAGCAACCTGGAAAGGCAAATCAGCGCTACAAAGTAGTCTCGCTTCCCATCGGTCAAAAGGGCCATGCTGCAAAAAGTGTCAAAACCAGAAATGCAGGACAGGCCATGGAGAAATGGCAGCCTTGCTACGCTGATGGGCGGGATGTAAATTGCCAACAGCCACTCTGGAGAAGTGTACGGTGTGTCCTGAAACATCGAAAAAACACAGCTTAGGGAGCATAGGGCACGTCCACTCATGGGCGTATAAATTGGGAAAACTAAAAATCAGCAAGACACAGGCACCCCAAAGTTTAGGGCTGCTCTGTTGACAAGAACCTCCACTTAATGACACCTTAAATATCCCAGGAAAGAGAAAAATGGATAAAGAAGTTGTGGTCCTTATGTACCATGGAATATCACGCAGACATGAAATCAATATCATAAGGCTAGAAGAAGCAAGATGAGTGGACTTAGGTACGATGATTCTAAGTGAAATAAGTCACACAGAAAAAGACACTTATCATAAGCTATCACTTATAGAGGGAATGTAAAAACCGCTACACTTGAACTGAGTTACAAAACAGGACAGAATCACACGTTTAGAAAACACACTATGGCTGCTTAACGGGAAAGGTGAGGTGGGGTGATTCATAAAACAAGGTTTTCAAATTCGCTCAGATACCGTTCCATACACCCAATATGAAATAGACAAGACCTACTCCTTGCTCAGTGAACTGGACTCAACACCCCCTATTCACCGCAGAAGAATATATGTGACTAGTAAGAATCTTAAAACCTATGTATTGATATCTGTCTGGAAGTGAGTCCAGTGGGTGTAAAGCCGCATAAACACAGCCGTGAAAACCAGCTAAACCCCATTATAAAAATAAATTACTTTTAAAAACCCGTAAAACAAAGACAGTGAAAGAGAGAGAAATTCTTACAAAATTCGTTCAGGGGCTGTGATGCAACCTGGATTGAGCATATCTAGACCCACAGCTGGATGTGACATAAGGGTGGACACTCTTGGGGCTGAAAGGTTGGGTGAGGTTGGGTGAGCAAACGCAGACCCTTTAAAGTAATACTGCCTGGTACCCATCCCATGGGTCCCAAATCTCCAGGTTCAAGGGCATCTTCCTACATCGAAAACATGCATGAGAAACCCAGAAGATGGTACACCGTGTGATTTTGAAAGGTTTCTAAAACGCACCTCATTTCTCATCTCCTTGTGCTCGGGTTCGCCATTCCAGCTACTTTACTAGCAATCTCCCTACTTGGAGAATCAGCACCTTTAACCTCCTGTTCCCTACAGGTTGCAATTTGTCCTGAGGATGAACGGGAAGAGGGGCAACCAATGAGAGACTAGATCTAGGTGTTGGGACAGGCACAGGTCACTCTATTTTCCCATCGGGAAGAAGAATTAACCACAGGCTCAGCCTGCCGCCCAGAAGCAGAATAGGGCCTGAGGCAATCCCGCGCTCTTGTGGCCAGCTCCCAAAAAAGCGAGTTGAAAAATGGAGCCCAGGGACACTGCCATTCACAAACCAGCAGAGTTATAAATGATAACTCTCGTCCACAAATATATTGAGGAAGGCAATGAAGAGGATTTGAAAGCAAGGCAGAATTGCAGGAAACAGGTTTCAGGAGGTAGATTCGAATCGCCTTTAAAGCACATGAAAAGTCGCAAAACGTCCACAATGATGCCCTTGGCCAAAAAGGGCGTATGCGTTTTTTCCTGAATATATTCAGGAAAAAACGCATACGCCCTTTTTGGCCAACCAAGCAACCTGGAAAGGCAAATCAGCGCTACAAAGAAGTCTCGCTTCCCATCGGTCAAAAGGGCCATGCTGCAAAAAGTGTCAAAACCAGAAATGCAGGACAGGCCATGGAGAAATGGCAGCCTTGCTACGCTGATGGGCGGGATGTAAATTGCCAACAGCCACTCTGGAGAAGTGTACGGTGTGTCCTGAAACATCTAAAACACACAGCTTAGGGAGCATAGGGCACGTCCACTCATGGGCGTATAAATTGGGAAAACTAAAAATCAGCAAGACACAGGCACCCCAAAGTTTAGGGCTGCTCTGTTGACAAGAACCTCCACTTCATGACACCTTAAATATCCCAGGAAAGAGAAAAATGGATAAAGAAGTTGTGGTCCTAATGTACAATGGAATATCACGCAGACATGAAATCAATATCATAAGGCTAGAAGAAGCAAGATGAGTGGACTTAGGTACGATGATTCTAAGTGAAATAAGTCACACAGAAAAAGACACTTATCATAAGCTATCACTTATAGAGGGAATGTAAAAACCGCTACACTTGAACTGAGTTACAAAACAGGACAGAATCACACGTTTAGAAAACACACTATGGCTGCTTAACGGGAAAGGTGAGGTGGGGTGATGCATAAAACAAGGGTTTCAAATTCGCTCAGATACCATTCAATACACCCAATATGTAATAGAAAAGACCGACTCATTGCTCAGTGAACTGGACTCAACACCCCCTATTCACCGCACAAGAATATATGTGACTAGTAAGAATCTTAAAACCTATGCATTGATATCTGTCTGGAAGTGAGTCAAGTGGGTGTAAAGCCGCATAAACACAGCCGTGAAAAGCAGATAACCCCATTATAAAAATAAATTACTTTTAAAAACCCGTAAAACAAAGACAGTGAAAGAGAGAGAAATTCTTACAAAATTCGTTCAGAGGCTGTGATGCAACCTGGATTGACCATATCTAGACCCACAGCTGGATGAGACATAAGGGTGGACACACTTGGGGCTGAGAGGTTGGGTGAGGTTGGGTGAGCAAACACAGACCCTTTAAATTAATACTGCCTGGTACCCATCACATGGGTCCCAAATCTCCAGGTTCAAGGGCATCTTCCTACATCGAAAACATGCATGAGAAACCCAGAAGATGGTACACCTTGTGATTTTGAAAGGTGTCTAAAACGCACCTCATTTCTCATCTCCTTGTGCTCGGGATCGCCATTCCACCTACTTTACTAGCAATCTCCCTACTTGGAGAATCAGCACCTTTAACCTCCTGTTCCCTACAGGTTGCAATTTGTCCTGAGGATGAACGGAAGAGGGGCAACCAATGAGAGACTAGATCTAGGTGTTGGGACAGGCACAGGTCACTCTATTTTCCCATCAGGAAGAAGAATTAACCACAGGCTCAGCCTGCCGCCCAGAAGCAGAATAGGGCCTGAGGCAATGCCGCGCTCCTGCGGCCAGCTCCCAAAAAAGCGAGTTGAAAAATGGAGCCCAGGGACACTGCCATTCACAAACCCGCAGAGTTATAAATGATAACTCTCGTCCACAAATATATTGAGGGAAGGCAACGAAGAGGATTTGAAAGCAAGGCAGAATTGCAGGAAACAGGTTTCAGGAGGTAGATTCGAATCGCCTTTAAAGCACATGAAAAGTCGCAAAACGTCGACAATGATGCCCTTGGCCAAAAAGGGTATATGCGTTTTTTCCTGAATATATTGAGGAAAAAACGCATACGCCCTTTTTGGCCAACCAAGCAACCTGGAAAGGCAAATCAGCGCTACAAAGAAGTCTCGCTTCCCATCGGTCAAAAGGGCCATGCTGCAGAAAGTGTCAAAACCAGAAATGCAGGACAGGCCATAGAGAAATGGCAGCCTTGCTATGCTGATGGGCGGGATGTAAATTGCCAACAGCCACTCTGGAGAAGTGTACGGTGTGTCCTGAAACATCGAAAAAACACAGCTTAGGGAGCATAGGGCACGTCCACTCATGGGCGTATAAATTGGGAAAACTAAAAATCAGCAAGACACAGGCACCCCAAAGTTTAGGGCTGCTCTGTTGACAAGAACCTCCACTTCATGACACCTTAAATATCCCAGGAAAGAGAAAAATGGATAAAGAAGTTGTGGTCCTTATGTACAATGGAATATCACTCAGACATGAAATCAATGTCATAAGGCGAGTAGAAGCAAGATGAGTGGATTTAGGTACGACGAATCTAAGCGAAATAAGTCACACAGAAAAAGACACTTATCATAAGCTATCACTTATAGAGGGAATGTAAAAACCGCTACACTTGAAATGAATTACAAAACAGAACAGAGTCTCACGTTTAGAAAACACACTATGGCTGCTTAACGGGAAAGGTGAGGTGGGGTGATTCATAAAACAAGGTTTTCAAATTCGCTCAGATACCGTTCCATACACCCAATATGAAATAGACAAGACCTACTCCTTGCTCAGTGAACTGGACTCAACACCCCCTATTCACCGCAGAAGAATATATGTGACTAGTAAGAATCTTAAAACCTATGTATTGATATCTGTCTGGAAGTGAGTCCAGCGGGTGTAAAGCCGCATAAACACAGCCGTGAAAACCAGCTAAACCCCATTATAAAAATAAATTACTTTTAAAAACCCGTAAAACAAAGACAGTGAAAGAGAGAGAAATTCTTACAAAATTCTTTCAGGGGCTGTGATGCAACCTGGATTGACCATATCTAGACCCACAGCTGGATGAGACATAAGGGTGGACACTCTTGGGGCTGAAAGGTTGGGTGAGGTTGGGTGAGCAAACGCAGACCCTTTAAAGTAATACTGCCTGGTACCCATCCCATGGGTCCCAAATCTCCAGGTTCAAGGGCATCTTCCTACATCGAAAACATGCATGAGAAACCCAGAAGGTGGTACACCGTGTGATTTTGAAAGGTTTCTAAAACGCACCTCATTTCTCATCTCCTTGTGCTCGGGTTCGCCATTCCAGCTACTTTACTAGCAATCTCCCTACTTGGAGAATCAGCACCTTTAACCTCCTGTTCCCTACAGGTTGCAATTTGGCCTGAGGATGAACGGAAGAGGGGCAACCAATGAGAGACTAGATCTAGGTGTTGGGACAGGCACAGGTCACTCTATTTTCCCATCAGGAAGAAGAATTAACCACAGGCTCAGCCTGCCGCCCAGAAGCAGAATAGGGCCTGAGGCAATGCCGCGCTCTTAAGGCCAGCTCCCAAAAAAGGGAGTTGAAAAATGGAGCCCAGGGACACTGCCATTCACAAACCCGCAGAGTTATAAATGATAACTCTCGTCCACAAATATATTGAGGGAAGGCAACGAAGAGGATTTGAAAGCAAGGCAGAATTGCAGGAAACAGGTTTCAGGAGGTAGATTCGAATCGCCTTTAAAGCACATGAAAAGTCGCAAAACGTCGACAATGATGCCCTTGGCCAAAAAGTGCGTACGCGTTTTTTCCTGAATATATTCAGGAAAAAACGCGTACGCCCTTTTTGGCCAACCAAGCAACCTGGAAAGGCAAATCAGCGCTACAAAGAAGTCTCGCTTCCCATCGGTCAAAAGGGCCATTCTGCAAAAAGTGTCAAAACCAGAAATGCAGGACAGGCCATGGAGAAATGGCAGCCTTGCTACGCTGATGGGCGGGATGTAAATTGCCAACAGCCACTCTGGAGAAGTGTACGGTGTGTCTTGAAACATCTAAAACACACAGCTTAGGGAGCATAGGGCACGTTCACTCATGGGCGTATAAATTGGGAAAACTAAAAATCAGCAAGACACAGGCACCCCAAAGTTTAGGGCTGCTCTGTTGACAAGAACCTCCACTTCATGACACCTGAAATATCCCAGGAAAGAGAAAAATGGATAAAGAAGTTGTGGTCCTTATGTACCATGGAATATCACTCAGACATGAAATCAATGTCATAAGGCTGGTAGAAGCAAGATGAGTGGATTTAGGTACGACGATTCTAAGCGAAATAAGTCACACAGAAAAAGACACTTATCATAAGCTATCACTTATAGAGGGAATGTAAAAACCGCTACACTTGAACTGAATTACAAAACAGAACAGAGTCACACGTTTAGAAAACACACTATGGCTGCTTAACGGGAAAGGCGAGGTGGGGTGATGCATAAAACAAGGTTTTCAAATTCGCTCAGATACCGTTCCATACACCCAATATGAAATAGACAAGACCTACTCCTTGCTCAGTGAACTGGACTCAACACCCCCTATTCACCGCAGAAGAATATATGTGACTAGTAAGAATCTTAAAACCTATGTATTGATATCTGTCTGGAAGTGAGTCCAGTGGGTGTAAAGCCGCATAAACACAGCCGTGAAAACCAGCTAAACCTCATTATAAAAATAAATTACTTTTAAAAACCCGTAAAACAAAGACAGTGAAAGAGAGAGAAATTCTTACAAAATTCGTTCAGGGGCTGTGATGCAACCTGGATTGACCATATCTAGACCCACAGCTGGATGAGACATAAGGGTGGACACACTTGGGGCTGAGAGGTTGGGTGAGGTTGGGTGAGCAAACACAGACCCTTTAAAGTAATACTGCCTGGTACCCATCCCATGGGTCCCAAATCTCCAGGTTCAAGGGCATATTCCTACATCGAAAACATTCATGAGAAACCCAGAAGGTGGTACACCGTGTGATTTTGAAAGGTTTCTAAAACGCACCCCATTTCTCATCTCCTTGTGCTCGGGATCGCCATTCCAGCTACTTTACTAGCAATCTCCCTACTTGGAGAATCAGCACCTTTAACCTCCTGTTCCCTACAGGTTGCAATTTGTCCTGAGGATGAACGGAAGAGGGGCAACCAATGAGAGACTAGATCTAGGTGTTGGGACAGGCACAGGTCACTCTATTTTCCCATCAGGAAGAAGAATTAACCACAGGCTCAGCCTGCCGCCCAGAAGCAGAATAGGGCCTGAGGCAATGCCGCGCTCCTGCGGCCAGCTCCCAAAAAAGCGAGTTGAAAATCTAGCCCAGGGACACTGCCATTCACAAACCCGCAGAGTTATAAATGATAACTCTCGTCCACAAATATATTGAGGGAAGGCAACGAAGAGGATTTGAAAGGAAGGCAGAATTGCAGGAAACAGGTTTCAGGAGGTAGATTCGAATCGCCTTTAAAGCACATGAAAAGTCACAAAACGTCGACAATGATGCCCTTGGCCAAAAAGGGCGTATGCGTTTTATCCTGAATATATTCAGGAAAAAACGCATACGCCCTTTTTGGCCAACCAAGCAACCTGGAAAGGCAAATCAGCGCTACAAAGAAGTCTCGCTTCCCATCGGTCAAAAGGGCCATGCTGCAGAATGTGTCAAAACCAGAAATGCAGGACAGGCCATAGAGAAATGGCAGCCTTGCTACGCTGATGGGCGGGATGTAAATTGCCAACAGCCACTCTGGAGAAGTGTACGTTGTGTCCTGAAACATCGAAAAAACACAGCTTAGGGAGCATAGGGCACGTCCACTCATGGGCGTATAAATTGGGAAAACTAAAAATCAGCAAGACACAGGCACCGCAAAGTTTAGGGCTGCTCTGTTGACAAGAACCTCCACTTCATGACACCTTAAATATCCCAGGAAAGAGAAAAATGGATAAAGAAGTTGTGGTCCTTATGTACAATGGAATATCACTCAGACATGAAATCAATGTCATAAGGCTAGTAGAAGCAAGATGAGTGGATTTAGGTACGACGATTCTAAGCGAAATAAGTCACACAGAAAAAGACACTTATCATAAGCTATCACTTATAGAGGGAATGTAAAAACCGCTACACTTGAACTGAATTACAAAACAGAACAGAGTCTCACGTTTAGAAAACACACTATGGCTGCTTAACGGGAAAGGTGAGGTGGGGTGATGCATAAAACAAGGTTTTCAAATTCGCTCAGATACCGTTCCATACACCCAATATGAAATAGACAAGACCTACTCCTTGCTCAGTGAACTGGACTCAACACCCCCTATTCACCGCAGAAGAATATATGTGACTAGTAAGAATCTTAAACCCTATGTATTGATATCTGTCTGGAAGTGAGTCCAGTGGGTGTAAAGCCGCATAAACACAGCCGTGAAAAGCAGCTAAACCCCATTATAAAAATAAATTACTTTTAAAAACCCGTAAAACAAAGACAGTGAAAGAGAGAGAAATTCTTACAAAATTCTTTCAGGGGCTGTGATGCAACCTGGATTGACCATATCTAGACCCACAGCTGGATGAGACATAAGGGTGGACACTCTTGGGGCTGAAAGGTTGGGTGAGGTTGGGTGAGCAAACGCAGACCCTTTAAAGTAATACTGCCTGGTACCCATCCCATGGGTCCCAAATCTCCAGGTTCAAGGGCATCTTCCTACATCGAAAACATGCATGAGAAACCCAGAAGATGGTACACCGTGTGATTTTGAAAGGTTTCTAAAACGCACCTCATTTCTCATCTCCTTGTGCTCGGGTTCGCCATTCCAGCTACTTTACTAGCAATCTCCCTACTTGGAGAATAAGCACCTTTAACCTCCTGTTCCCTACAGGTTGCAATTTGTCCTGAGGATGAACGGGAAGAGGGGCAACCAATGAGAGACTAGATCTAGGTGTTGGGACAGGCACAGGTCACTCTATTTTCCCATCGGGAAGAAGAATTAACCACAGGCTCAGCCTGCCGCCCAGAAGCAGAATAGGGCCTGAGGCAATCCCGCGCTCTTGTGGCCAGCTCCCAAAAAAGCGAGTTGAAAAATGGAGCCCAGGGACACTGCCATTCACAAACCCGCAGAGTTATAAATGATAACTTTCGTCCACAAATATATTGAGGAAGGCAATGAAGAGGATTTGAAAGCAAGGCAGAATTGCAGGAAACAGGTTTCAGGAGGTAGATTCGAATCGCCTTTAAAGCACATGAAAAGTCGCAAAACGTCGACAATGATGCCCTTGGCCAAACAGGGCGTATGCGTTTTTTCCTGAATATATTCAGGAAAAAACGCATACGCACTTTTTGGCCAACCAAGCAACCTGGAAAGGCAAATCAGCGCTACAAAGTAGTCTCGCTTCCCATCGGTCAAAAGGGCCATGCTGCAAAAAGTGTCAAAACCAGAAATGCAGGACAGGCCATGGAGAAATGGCAGCCTTGCTACGCTGATGGGCGGGATGTAAATTGCCAACAGCCACTCTGGAGAAGTGTACGGTGTGTCCTGAAACATCGAAAAAACACAGCTTAGGGAGCATAGGGCACGTCCACTCATGGGCGTATAAATTGGGAAAACTAAAAATCAGCAAGACACAGGCACCCCAAAGTTTAGGGCTGCTCTGTTGACAAGAACCTCCACTTCATGACACCTTAAATATCCCAGGAAAGAGAAAAATGGATAAAGAAGTTGTGGTCCTTATGTACCATGGAATATCACGCAGACATGAAATCAATATCATAAGGCTAGAAGAAGCAAGATGAGTGGACTTAGGTACGATGATTCTAAGTGAAATAAGTCACACAGAAAAAGACACTTATCATAAGCTATCACTTATAGAGGGAATGTAAAAACCGCTACACTTGAACTGAGTTACAAAACAGGACAGAATCACACGTTTAGAAAACACACTATGGCTGCTTAACGGGAAAGGTGAGGTGGGGTGATTCATAAAACAAGGTTTTCAAATTCGCTCAGATACCGTTCCATACACCCAATATGAAATAGACAAGACCTACTCCTTGCTCAGTGAACTGGACTCAACACCCCCTATTCACCGCAGAAGAATATATGTGACTAGTAAGAATCTTAAAACCTATGTATTGATATCTGTCTGGAAGTGAGTCCAGTGGGTGTAAAGCCGCATAAACACAGCCGTGAAAACCAGCTAAACCCCATTATAAAAATAAATTACTTTTAAAAACCCGTAAAACAAAGACAGTGAAAGAGAGAGAAATTCTTACAAAATTCGTTCAGAGGCTGTGATGCAACCTGGATTGACCATATCTAGACCCACAGCTGGATGAGACATAAGGGTGGACACACTTGGGGCTGAGAGGTTGGGTGAGGTTGGGTGAGCAAACACAGACCCTTTAAATTAATACTGCCTGGTACCCATCCCATGGGTCCCAAATCTCCAGGTTCAAGGGCATCTTCCTACATCGAAAACATGCATGAGAAACCCAGAAGGTGGTACACCGTGTGATTTTGAAAGGTGTCTAAAACGCACCTCATTTCTCATCTCCTTGTGCTCGGGATCGCCATTCCACCTACTTTACTAGCAATCTCCCTACTTGGAGAATCAGCACCTTTAACCTCCTGTTCCCTACAGGTTGCAATTTGTCCTGAGGATGAACGGAAGAGGGGCAACCAATGAGAGACTAGATCTAGGTGTTGGGACAGGCACAGGTCACTCTATTTTCCCATCAGGAAGAAGAATTAACCACAGGCTCAGCCTGCCGCCCAGAAGCAGAATAGGGCCTGAGGCAATGCCGCGCTCCTGCGGCCAGCTCCCAAAAAAGCGAGTTGAAAAATGGAGCCCAGGGACACTGCCATTCACAAACCCGCAGAGTTATAAATGATAACTCTCGTCCACAAATATATTGAGGGAAGGCAACGAAGAGGATTTGAAAGCAAGGCAGAATTGCAGGAAACAGGTTTCAGGAGGTAGATTCGAATCGCCTTTAAAGCACATGAAAAGTCGCAAAACGTCGACAATGATGCCCTTGGCCAAAAAGGGTATATGCGTTTTTTCCTGAATATATTGAGGAAAAAACGCATACGCCCTTTTTGGCCAACCAAGCAACCTGGAAAGGCAAATCAGCGCTACAAAGAAGTCTCGCTTCCCATCGGTCAAAAGGGCCATGCTGCAGAAAGTGTCAAAACCAGAAATGCAGGACAGGCCATAGAGAAATGGCAGCCTTGCTATGCTGATGGGCGGGATGTAAATTGCCAACAGCCACTCTGGAGAAGTGTACGGTGTGTCCTGAAACATCGAAAAAACACAGCTTAGGGAGCATAGGGCACGTCCACTCATGGGCGTATAAATTGGGAAAACTAAAAATCAGCAAGACACAGGCACCCCAAAGTTTAGGGCTGCTCTGTTGACAAGAACCTCCACTTCATGACACCTTAAATATCCCAGGAAAGAGAAAAATGGATAAAGAAGTTGTGGTCCTTATGTACAATGGAATATCACTCAGACATGAAATCAATGTCATAAGGCTAGTAGAAGCAAGATGAGTGGATTTAGGTACGACGAATCTAAGCGAAATAAGTCACACAGAAAAAGACACTTATCATAAGCTATCACTTATAGAGGGAATGTAAAAACCGCTACACTTGAACTGAATTACAAAACAAAACAGAGTCTCACGTTTAGAAAACACACTATGGCTGCTTAACGGGAAAGGTGAGGTGGGGTGATTCATAAAACAAGGTTTTCAAATTCGCTCAGATACCGTTCCATACACCCAATATGAAATAGACAAGACCTACTCCTTGCTCAGTGAACTGGACTCAACACCCCCTATTCACCGCAGAAGAATATATGTGACTAGTAAGAATCTTAAAACCTATGTATTGATATCTGTCTGGAAGTGAGTCCAGTGGGTGTAAAGCCGCATAAACACAGCCGTGAAAACCAGCTAAACCCCATTATAAAAATAAATTACTTTTAAAAACCCGTAAAACAAAGACAGTGAAAGAGAGAGAAATTCTTACAAAATTCTTTCAGGGGCTGTGATGCAACCTGGATTGACCATATCTAGACCCACAGCTGGATGAGACATAAGGGTGGACACTCTTGGGGCTGAAAGGTTGGGTGAGGTTGGGTGAGCAAACGCAGACCCTTTAAAGTAATACTGCCTGGTACCCATCCCATGGGTCCCAAATCTCCAGGTTCAAGGGCATCTTCCTACATCGAAAACATGCATGAGAAACCCAGAAGATGGTACACCGTGTGATTTTGAAAGGTTTCTAAAACGCACCTCATTTCTCATCTCCTTGTGCTCGGGTTCGCCATTCCAGCTACTTTACTAGCAATCTCCCTACTTGGAGAATCAGCACCTTTAACCTCCTGTTCCCTACAGGTTGCAATTTGTCCTGAGGATGAACGGGAAGAGGGGCAACCAATGAGAGACTAGATCTAGGTGTTGGGACAGGCACAGGTCACTCTATTTTCCCATCGGGAAGAAGAATTAACCACAGGCTCAGCCTGCCGCCCAGAAGCAGAATAGGGCCTGAGGCAATCCCGCGCTCTTGTGGCCAGCTCCCAAAAAAGCGAGTTGAAAAATGGAGCCCAGGGACACTGCCATTCACAAACCCGCAGAGTTATAAATGATAACTTTCGTCCACAAATATATTGAGGAAGGCAATGAAGAGGATTTGAAAGCAAGGCAGAATTGCAGGAAACAGGTTTCAGGAGGTAGATTCGAATCGCCTTTAAAGCACATGAAAAGTCGCAAAACGTCGACAATGATGCCCTTGGCCAAACAGGGCATATGCGTTTTTTCCTGAATATATTCAGGAAAAAACGCATACGCACTTTTTGGCCAACCAAGCAACCTGGAAAGGCAAATCAGCGCTACAAAGTAGTCTCGCTTCCCATCGGTCAAAAGGGCCATGCTGCAAAAAGTGTCAAAACCAGAAATGCAGGACAGGCCATGGAGAAATGGCAGCCTTGCTACGCTGATGGGCGGGATGTAAATTGCCAACAGCCACTCTGGAGAAGTGTACGGTGTGTCCTGAAACATCTAAAACACACAGCTTAGGGAGCATAGGGCACGTCCACTCATGGGCGTATAAATTGGGAAAACTAAAAATCAGCAAGACACAGGCACCCCAAAGTTTAGGGCTGCTCTGTTGACAAGAACCTCCACTTCATGACACCTTAAATATCCCAGGAAAGAGAAAAATGGATAAAGAAGTTGTGGTCCTTATGTACCATGGAATATCACTCAGACATGAAATCAATGTCATAAGGCTGGTAGAAGCAAGATGAGTGGATTTAGGTACGACGATTCTAAGCGAAATAAGTCACACAGAAAAAGACACTTATCATAAGCTATCACTTATAGAGGGAATGTAAAAACCGCTACACTTGAACTGAATTACAAAACAGAACAGAGTCACACGTTTAGAAAACACACTATGGCTGCTTAACGGGAAAGGCGAGGTGGGGTGATGCATAAAACAAGGTTTTCAAATTCGCTCAGATACCGTTCCATACACCCAATATGAAATAGACAAGACCTACTCCTTGCTCAGTGAACTGGACTCAACACCCCCTTTTCACCGCAGAAGAATATATGTGACTAGTAAGAATCTTAAAACCTATATATTGATATCTGTATGGAAGTGAGTCCAGTGGGTGTAAAGCCGCATAAACACAGCCGTGAAAACCAGCTAAACCCCATTATAAAAATAAATTACTTTTAAAAACCCGTAAAACAAAGACAGTGAAAGAGAGAGAAATTCTTACAAAATTCTTTCAGGGGCTGTGATGCAACCTGGATTGACCATATCTAGACCCACAGCTGGATGAGACATAAGGGTGGACACACTTGGGGCTGAGAGGTTGGGTGAGGTTGGGTGAGCAAACACAGACCCTTTAAAGTAATACTGCCTGGTACCCATCCCATGGGTCCCAAATCTCCAGGTTCAAGGGCATATTCCTACATCGAATACATGCATGAGAAACCCAGAAGGTGGTACACCGTGTGATTTTGAAAGGTTTCTAAAACGCACCTCATTTCTCGTCACCTTGTGCTCGGGTTCGCCATTCCAGCTACTTTACTAGCAATCTCCCTACTTGGAGAATCAGCACCTTTAACCTCCTGTTCCCTACAGGTTGCAATTTGTCCTGAGGATGAACGGAAGAGGGGCAACCAATGAGAGACTAGATCTAGGTGTTGGGACAGGCACAGGTCACTCTATTTTCCCATCAGGAAGAAGAATTAACCACAGGCTCAGCCTGCCGCCCAGAAGCAGAATAGGGCCTGAGGCAATCCCGCGCTCTTAAGGCCAGCTCCCAAAAAAGGGTGTTGAAAAATGGAGCCCAGGGACACTGCCATTCACAAACCCGCAGAGTTATAAATGATAACTCTCGTCCACAAATATATTGAGGGAAGGCAACGAAGAGGATTTGAAAGCAAGGCAGAATTGCAGGGAACAGGTTTCAGGAGGTAGATTCGAATCGCCTTTAAAGCACATGAAAAGTCGCAAAACGTCGACAATGATGCCCTTGGCCAAAAAGGGCGTATGCGTTTTTTCCTGAATATATTCAGGAAAAAACGCATACGCCCTTTTTGGCCAACCAAGCAACCTGGAAAGGCAAATCAGCGCTACAAAGTAGTCTCGCTTCCCATCGGTCAAAAGGGCCATGCTGCAAAAAGTGTCAAAACCAGAAATGCAGGACAGGCCATGGAGAAATGGCAGCCTTGCTACGCTGATGGGCGGGATGTAAATTGCCAACAGCCACTCTGGAGAAGTGTACGGTGTGTCCTGAAACATCTAAAACACACAGCTTAGGGAGCATAGGGCACGTCCACTCATGGGCGTATAAATTGGGAAAACTAAAAATCAGCAAGACACAGGCACCCCAAAGTTTAGGGCTGCTCTGTTGACAAGAACCTCCACTTCATGACACCTTAAATATCCCAGGAAAGAGAAAAATGGATAAAGAAGTTGTGGTCCTTATGTACCATGGAATATCACGCAGACATGAAATCAATATCATAAGGCTAGAAGAAGCAAGATGAGTGGACTTAGGTACGATGATTCTAAGTGAAATAAGTCACACAGAAAAAGACACTTATCATAAGCTATCTCTTATAGAGGGAATGTAAAAACCGCTACACTTGAACTGAATTACAAAACAGAACAGAGTCACACGTTTAGAAAACACACTATGGCTGCTTAACGGGAAAGGCGATGTGGCGTGATGCATAAAACAAGGGTTTCAAATTCGCTCAGATACCGTTCCATACACCCAATATGTAATAGAAAAGACCGACTCCTTGCTCAGTGAACTGGACTCAACACCCCCTATTCACCGCACAAGAATATATGTGACTAGTAAGAATCTTAAAACCTATGTATTGATATCTGTCTGGAAGTGAGTCAAGTGGGTGTAAAGCCGCATAAACACAGCCGTGAAAAGCAGCTATACCCCATTATAAAAATAAATTACTTTTAAAAACCCGTAAAACAAAGACAGTGAAAGAGAGAGAAATTCTTACAAAATTATTTCAGGGGCTGTGATGCAACCTGGATTGACCATATCTAGACCCACAGCTGGATGAGACATAAGGGTGGACACACTTGGGGCTGAGGGTTTGGGTGAGGTTGGGTGAGCAAACACAGACCCTTTAAATTAATACTGCCTGGTACCCATCCCATGGGTCCCAAATCTCCAGGTTCAAGGGCATATTCCTACATCGAAAACATGCATGAGAAACCCAGAAGGTGGTACACCGTGTGATTTTGAAAGGTGTCTAAAACGCACCTCATTTCTCATCTCCTTGTGCTCGGGATCGCCATTCCAGCTACTTTACTAGCAATCTCCCTACTTGGAGAATCAGCACCTTTAACCTCCTGTTCCCTACAGGTTGCAATTTGTCCTGAGGATGAACGGAAGAGGGGCAACCAATGAGAGACTAGATCTAGGTGTTGGGACAGGCACAGGTCACTCTATTTTCCCATCGGGAAGAAGAATTAACCACAGGCTCAGCCTGCCACCCAGAAGCAAAATAGGGCCTGTGGCAATCCCGCGCTCTTGCGGCCAGCTCCCAAAAAAGCGAGTTGAAAAATGGAGCCCAGGGACACTGCCATTCACAAACCCACAGAGTTATAAATGATAACTCTCGTCCACAAATATATTGAGGAAGGCAATGAAGAGGATTTGAAAGCAAGGCAGAATTGCAGGAAACAGGTTTCAGGAGGTAGATTCGAATCGCCTTTAAAGCACATGAAAAGTCGCAAAACGTCGACAATGATGCCCTTGGCCAAAAAGGGCGTATGCGTTTTTTCCTGAATATATTCAGGAAAAAACGCATACGCCCTTTTTGGCCAACCAAGCAACCTGGAAAGGCAAATCAGCGCTACAAAGTAGTCTCGCTTCCCATCGGTCAAAAGGGCCATGCTGCAAAAAGTGTCAAAACCAGAAATGCAGGACAGGCCATGGAGAAATGGCAGCCTTGCTACGCTGATGGGCGGGATGTAAATTGCCAACAGCCACTCTGGAGAAGTGTACGGTGTGTCCTGAAACATCGAAAAAACACAGCTTAGGGAGCATAGGGCACGTCCACTCATGGGCGTATAAATTGGGAAAACTAAAAATCAGCAAGACACAGGCACCCCAAAGTTTAGGGCTGCTCTGTTGACAAGAACCTCCACTTCATGACACCTTAAATATCCCAGGAAAGAGAAAAATGGATAAAGAAGTTGTGGTCCTTATGTACCATGGAATATCACGCAGACATGAAATCAATATCATAAGGCTAGAAGAAGCAAGATGAGTGGACTTAGGTACGATGATTCTAAGTGAAATAAGTCACACAGAAAAAGACACTTATCATAAGCTATCACTTATAGAGGGAATGTAAAAACCGCTACACTTGAACTGAGTTACAAAACAGGACAGAATCACACGTTTAGAAAACACACTATGGCTGCTTAACGGGAAAGGTGAGGTGGGGTGATTCATAAAACAAGGTTTTCAAATTCGCTCAGATACCGTTCCATACACCCAATATGAAATAGACAAGACCTACTCCTTGCTCAGTGAACTGGACTCAACACCCCCTATTCACCGCAGAAGAATATATGTGACTAGTAAGAATCTTAAAACCTATGTATTGATATCTGTCTGGAAGTGAGTCCAGTGGGTGTAAAGCCGCATAAACACAGCCGTGAAAACCAGCTAAACCCCATTATAAAAATAAATTACTTTTAAAAACCCGTAAAACAAAGACAGTGAAAGAGAGAGAAATTCTTACAAAATTCGTTCAGAGGCTGTGATGCAACCTGGATTGACCATATCTAGACCCACAGCTGGATGAGACATAAGGGTGGACACACTTGGGGCTGAGAGGTTGGGTGAGGTTGGGTGAGCAAACACAGACCCTTTAAATTAATACTGCCTGGTACCCATCCCATGGGTCCCAAATCTCCAGGTTCAAGGGCATCTTCCTACATCGAAAACATGCATGAGAAACCCAGAAGGTGGTACACCGTGTGATTTTGAAAGGTGTCTAAAACGCACCTCATTTCTCATCTCCTTGTGCTCGGGATCGCCATTCCACCTACTTTACTAGCAATCTCCCTACTTGGAGAATCAGCACCTTTAACCTCCTGTTCCCTACAGGTTGCAATTTGTCCTGAGGATGAACGGAAGAGGGGCAACCAATGAGAGACTAGATCTAGGTGTTGGGACAGGCACAGGTCACTCTATTTTCCCATCAGGAAGAAGAATTAACCACAGGCTCAGCCTGCCGCCCAGAAGCAGAATAGGGCCTGAGGCAATGCCGCGCTCCTGCGGCCAGCTCCCAAAAAAGCGAGTTGAAAAATGGAGCCCAGGGACACTGCCATTCACAAACCCGCAGAGTTATAAATGATAACTCTCGTCCACAAATATATTGAGGGAAGGCAACGAAGAGGATTTGAAAGCAAGGCAGAATTGCAGGAAACAGGTTTCAGGAGGTAGATTCGAATCGCCTTTAAAGCACATGAAAAGTCGCAAAACGTCGACAATGATGCCCTTGGCCAAAAAGGGTATATGCGTTTTTTCCTGAATATATTGAGGAAAAAACGCATACGCCCTTTTTGGCCAACCAAGCAACCTGGAAAGGCAAATCAGCGCTACAAAGAAGTCTCGCTTCCCATCGGTCAAAAGGGCCATGCTGCAGAAAGTGTCAAAACCAGAAATGCAGGACAGGCCATAGAGAAATGGCAGCCTTGCTATGCTGATGGGCGGGATGTAAATTGCCAACAGCCACTCTGGAGAAGTGTACGGTGTGTCCTGAAACATCGAAAAAACACAGCTTAGGGAGCATAGGGCACGTCCACTCATGGGCGTATAAATTGGGAAAACTAAAAATCAGCAAGACACAGGCACCCCAAAGTTTAGGGCTGCTCTGTTGACAAGAACCTCCACTTCATGACACCTTAAATATCCCAGGAAAGAGAAAAATGGATAAAGAAGTTGTGGTCCTTATGTACAATGGAATATCACTCAGACATGAAATCAATGTCATAAGGCTAGTAGAAGCAAGATGAGTGGATTTAGGTACGACGAATCTAAGCGAAATAAGTCACACAGAAAAAGACACTTATCATAAGCTATCACTTATAGAGGGAATGTAAAAACCGCTACACTTGAACTGAATTACAAAACAAAACAGAGTCTCACGTTTAGAAAACACACTATGGCTGCTTAACGGGAAAGGTGAGGTGGGGTGATTCATAAAACAAGGTTTTCAAATTCGCTCAGATACCGTTCCATACACCCAATATGAAATAGACAAGACCTACTCCTTGCTCAGTGAACTGGACTCAACACCCCCTATTCACCGCAGAAGAATATATGTGACTAGTAAGAATCTTAAAACCTATGTATTGATATCTGTCTGGAAGTGAGTCCAGTGGGTGTAAAGCCGCATAAACACAGCCGTGAAAACCAGCTAAACCCCATTATAAAAATAAATTACTTTTAAAAACCCGTAAAACAAAGACAGTGAAAGAGAGAGAAATTCTTACAAAATTCTTTCAGGGGCTGTGATGCAACCTGGATTGACCATATCTAGACCCACAGCTGGATGAGACATTATGGTGGACACTCTTGGGGCTGAAAGGTTGGGTGAGGTTGGGTGAGCAAACGCAGACCCTTTAAAGTAATACTGCCTGGTACCCATCCCATGGGTCCCAAATCTCCAGGTTCAAGGGCATCTTCCTACATCGAAAACATGCATGAGAAACCCAGAAGATGGTACACCGTGTGATTTTGAAAGGTTTCTAAAACGCACCTCATTTCTCATCTCCTTGTGCTCGGGTTCGCCATTCCAGCTACTTTACTAGCAATCTCCCTACTTGGAGAATCAGCACCTTTAACCTCCTGTTCCCTACAGGTTGCAATTTGTCCTGAGGATGAACGGGAAGAGGGGCAACCAATGAGAGACTAGATCTAGGTGTTGGGACAGGCACAGGTCACTCTATTTTCCCATCGGGAAGAAGAATTAACCACAGGCTCAGCCTGCCGCCCAGAAGCAGAATAGGGCCTGAGGCAATCCCGCGCTCTTGTGGCCAGCTCCCAAAAAAGCGAGTTGAAAAATGGAGCCCAGGGACACTGCCATTCACAAACCCGCAGAGTTATAAATGATAACTTTCGTCCACAAATATATTGAGGAAGGCAATGAAGAGGATTTGAAAGCAAGGCAGAATTGCAGGAAACAGGTTTCAGGAGGTAGATTCGAATCGCCTTTAAAGCACATGAAAAGTCGCAAAACGTCGACAATGATGCCCTTGGCCAAACAGGGCATATGCGTTTTTTCCTGAATATATTCAGGAAAAAACGCATACGCACTTTTTGGCCAACCAAGCAACCTGGAAAGGCAAATCAGCGCTACAAAGTAGTCTCGCTTCCCATCGGTCAAAAGGGCCATGCTGCAAAAAGTGTCAAAACCAGAAATGCAGGACAGGCCATGGAGAAATGGCAGCCTTGCTACGCTGATGGGCGGGATGTAAATTGCCAACAGCCACTCTGGAGAAGTGTACGGTGTGTCCTGAAACATCTAAAACACACAGCTTAGGGAGCATAGGGCACGTCCACTCATGGGCGTATAAATTGGGAAAACTAAAAATCAGCAAGACACAGGCACCCCAAAGTTTAGGGCTGCTCTGTTGACAAGAACCTCCACTTCATGACACCTTAAATATCCCAGGAAAGAGAAAAATGGATAAAGAAGTTGTGGTCCTTATGTACCATGGAATATCACTCAGACATGAAATCAATGTCATAAGGCTGGTAGAAGCAAGATGAGTGGATTTAGGTACGACGATTCTAAGCGAAATAAGTCACACAGAAAAAGACACTTATCATAAGCTATCACTTATAGAGGGAATGTAAAAACCGCTACACTTGAACTGAATTACAAAACAGAACAGAGTCACACGTTTAGAAAACACACTATGGCTGCTTAACGGGAAAGGCGAGGTGGGGTGATGCATAAAACAAGGTTTTCAAATTCGCTCAGATACCGTTCCATACACCCAATATGAAATAGACAAGACCTACTCCTTGCTCAGTGAACTGGACTCAACACCCCCTTTTCACCGCAGAAGAATATATGTGACTAGTAAGAATCTTAAAACCTATATATTGATATCTGTATGGAAGTGAGTCCAGTGGGTGTAAAGCCGCATAAACACAGCCGTGAAAACCAGCTAAACCCCATTATAAAAATAAATTACTTTTAAAAACCCGTAAAACAAAGACAGTGAAAGAGAGAGAAATTCTTACAAAATTCTTTCAGGGGCTGTGATGCAACCTGGATTGACCATATCTAGACCCACAGCTGGATGAGACATAAGGGTGGACACACTTGGGGCTGAGAGGTTGGGTGAGGTTGGGTGAGCAAACACAGACCCTTTAAAGTAATACTGCCTGGTACCCATCCCATGGGTCCCAAATCTCCAGGTTCAAGGGCATATTCCTACATCGAATACATGCATGAGAAACCCAGAAGGTGGTACACCGTGTGATTTTGAAAGGTTTCTAAAACGCACCTCATTTCTCGTCACCTTGTGCTCGGGTTCGCCATTCCAGCTACTTTACTAGCAATCTCCCTACTTGGAGAATCAGCACCTTTAACCTCCTGTTCCCTACAGGTTGCAATTTGTCCTGAGGATGAACGGAAGAGGGGCAACCAATGAGAGACTAGATCTAGGTGTTGGGACAGGCACAGGTCACTCTATTTTCCCATCAGGAAGAAGAATTAACCACAGGCTCAGCCTGCCGCCCAGAAGCAGAATAGGGCCTGAGGCAATCCCGCGCTCTTAAGGCCAGCTCCCAAAAAAGGGTGTTGAAAAATGGAGCCCAGGGACACTGCCATTCACAAACCCGCAGAGTTATAAATGATAACTCTCGTCCACAAATATATTGAGGGAAGGCAACGAAGAGGATTTGAAAGCAAGGCAGAATTGCAGGGAACAGGTTTCAGGAGGTAGATTCGAATCGCCTTTAAAGCACATGAAAAGTCGCAAAACGTCGACAATGATGCCCTTGGCCAAAAAGGGCGTATGCGTTTTTTCCTGAATATATTCAGGAAAAAACGCATACGCCCTTTTTGGCCAACCAAGCAACCTGGAAAGGCAAATCAGCGCTACAAAGTAGTCTCGCTTCCCATCGGTCAAAAGGGCCATGCTGCAAAAAGTGTCAAAACCAGAAATGCAGGACAGGCCATGGAGAAATGGCAGCCTTGCTACGCTGATGGGCGGGATGTAAATTGCCAACAGCCACTCTGGAGAAGTGTATGGTGTGTCCTGAAACATCTAAAACACACAGCTTAGGGAGCATAGGGCACGTCCACTCATGGGCGTATAAATTGGGAAAACTAAAAATCAGCAAGACACAGGCACCCCAAAGTTTAGGGCTGCTCTGTTGACAAGAACCTCCACTTCATGACACCTTAAATATCCCAGGAAAGAGAAAAATGGATAAAGAAGTTGTGGTCCTTATGTACCATGGAATATCACGCAGACATGAAATCAATATCATAAGGCTAGAAGAAGCAAGATGAGTGGACTTAGGTACGATGATTCTAAGTGAAATAAGTCACACAGAAAAAGACACTTATCATAAGCTATCTCTTATAGAGGGAATGTAAAAACCGCTACACTTGAACTGAATTACAAAACAGAACAGAGTCACACGTTTAGAAAACACACTATGGCTGCTTAACGGGAAAGGCGATGTGGCGTGATGCATAAAACAAGGGTTTCAAATTCGCTCAGATACCGTTCCATACACCCAATATGTAATAGAAAAGACCGACTCCTTGCTCAGTGAACTGGACTCAACACCCCCTATTCACCACACAAGAATATATGTGACTAGTAAGAATCTTAAAACCTATGTATTGATATCTGTCTGGAAGTGAGTCAAGTGGGTGTAAAGCCGCATAAACACAGCCGTGAAAAGCAGCTATACCCCATTATAAAAATAAATTACTTTTAAAAACCCGTAAAACAAAGACAGTGAAAGAGAGAGAAATTCTTACAAAATTATTTCAGGGGCTGTGATGCAACCTGGATTGACCATATCTAGACCCACAGCTGGATGAGACATAAGGGTGGACACACTTGGGGCTGAGGGTTTGGGTGAGGTTGGGTGAGCAAACACAGACCCTTTAAATTAATACTGCCTGGTACCCATCCCATGGGTCCCAAATCTCCAGGTTCAAGGGCATATTCCTACATCGAAAACATGCATGAGAAACCCAGAAGGTGGTACACCGTGTGATTTTGAAAGGTGTCTAAAACGCACCTCATTTCTCATCTCCTTGTGCTCGGGATCACCATTCCAGCTACTTTACTAGCAATCTCCCTACTTGGAGAATCAGCACCTTTAACCTCCTGTTCCCTACAGGTTGCAATTTGTCCTGAGGATGAACGGAAGAGGGGCAACCAATGAGAGACTAGATCTAGGTGTTGGGACAGGCACAGGTCACTCTATTTTCCCATCGGGAAGAAGAATTAACCACAGGCTCAGCCTGCCGCCCAGAAGCAAAATAGGGCCTGTGGCAATCCCGCGCTCTTGCGGCCAGCTCCCAAAAAAGCGAGTTGAAAAATGGAGCCCAGGGACACTGCCATTCACAAACCCACAGAGTTATAAATGATAACTCTCGTCCACAAATATATTGAGGAAGGCAATGAAGAGGATTTGAAAGCAAGGCAGAATTGCAGGAAACAGGTTTCAGGAGGTAGATTCGAATCGCCTTTAAAGCACATGAAAAGTCGCAAAACGTCGACAATGATGCCCTTGGCCAAAAAGGGCGTATGCGTTTTTTCCTGAATATATTCAGGAAAAAACGCATACGCCCTTTTTGGCCAACCAAGCAACCTGGAAAGGCAAATCAGCGCTACAAAGTAGTCTCGCTTCCCATCGGTCAAAAGGGCCATGCTGCAAAAAGTGTCAAAACCAGAAATGCAGGACAGGCCATGGAGAAATGGCAGCCTTGCTACGCTGATGGGCGGGATGTAAATTGCCAACAGCCACTCTGGAGAAGTGTACGGTGTGTCCTGAAACATCGAAAAAACACAGCTTAGGGAGCATAGGGCACGTCCACTCATGGGCGTATAAATTGGGAAAACTAAAAATCAGCAAGACACAGGCACCCCAAAGTTTAGGGCTGCTCTGTTGACAAGAACCTCCACTTCATGACACCTTAAATATCCCAGGAAAGAGAAAAATGGATAAAGAAGTTGTGGTCCTTATGTACCATGGAATATCACGCAGACATGAAATCAATATCATAAGGCTAGAAGAAGCAAGATGAGTGGACTTAGGTACGATGATTCTAAGTGAAATAAGTCACACAGAAAAAGACACTTATCATAAGCTATCACTTATAGAGGGAATGTAAAAACCGCTACACTTGAACTGAGTTACAAAACAGGACAGAATCACACGTTTAGAAAACACACTATGGCTGCTTAACGGGAAAGGTGAGGTGGGGTGATTCATAAAACAAGGTTTTCAAATTCGCTCAGATACCGTTCCATACACCCAATATGAAATAGACAAGACCTACTCCTTGCTCAGTGAACTGGACTCAACACCCCCTATTCACCGCAGAAGAATATATGTGACTAGTAAGAATCTTAAAACCTATGTATTGATATCTGTCTGGAAGTGAGTCCAGTGGGTGTAAAGCCGCATAAACACAGCCGTGAAAACCAGCTAAACCCCATTATAAAAATAAATTACTTTTAAAAACCCGTAAAACAAAGACAGTGAAAGAGAGAGAAATTCTTACAAAATTCGTTCAGGGGCTGTGATGCAACCTGGATTGAGCATATCTAGACCCACAGCTGGATGTGACATAAGGGTGGACACTCTTGGGGCTGAAAGGTTGGGTGAGGTTGGGTGAGCAAACGCAGACCCTTTAAAGTAATACTGCCTGGTACCCATCCCATGGGTCCCAAATCTCCAGGTTCAAGGGCATCTTCCTACATCGAAAACATGCATGAGAAACCCAGAAGATGGTACACCGTGTGATTTTGAAAGGTTTCTAAAACGCACCTCATTTCTCATCTCCTTGTGCTCGGGTTCGCCATTCCAGCTACTTTACTAGCAATCTCCCTACTTGGAGAATCAGCACCTTTAACCTCCTGTTCCCTACAGGTTGCAATTTGTCCTGAGGATGAACGGGAAGAGGGGCAACCAATGAGAGACTAGATCTAGGTGTTGGGACAGGCACAGGTCACTCTATTTTCCCATCGGGAAGAAGAATTAACCACAGGCTCAGCCTGCCGCCCAGAAGCAGAATAGGGCCTGAGGCAATCCCGCGCTCTTGTGGCCAGCTCCCAAAAAAGCGAGTTGAAAAATGGAGCCCAGGGACACTGCCATTCACAAACCAGCAGAGTTATAAATGATAACTCTCGTCCACAAATATATTGAGGAAGGCAATGAAGAGGATTTGAAAGCAAGGCAGAATTGCAGGAAACAGGTTTCAGGAGGTAGATTCGAATCGCCTTTAAAGCACATGAAAAGTCGCAAAACGTCCACAATGATGCCCTTGGCCAAAAAGGGCGTATGCGTTTTTTCCTGAATATATTCAGGAAAAAACGCATACGCCCTTTTTGGCCAACCAAGCAACCTGGAAAGGCAAATCAGCGCTACAAAGAAGTCTCGCTTCCCATCGGTCAAAAGGGCCATGCTGCAAAAAGTGTCAAAACCAGAAATGCAGGACAGGCCATGGAGAAATGGCAGCCTTGCTACGCTGATGGGCGGGATGTAAATTGCCAACAGCCACTCTGGAGAAGTGTACGGTGTGTCCTGAAACATCTAAAACACACAGCTTAGGGAGCATAGGGCACGTCCACTCATGGGCGTATAAATTGGGAAAACTAAAAATCAGCAAGACACAGGCACCCCAAAGTTTAGGGCTGCTCTGTTGACAAGAACCTCCACTTCATGACACCTTAAATATCCCAGGAAAGAGAAAAATGGATAAAGAAGTTGTGGTCCTAATGTACAATGGAATATCACGCAGACATGAAATCAATATCATAAGGCTAGAAGAAGCAAGATGAGTGGACTTAGGTACGATGATTCTAAGTGAAATAAGTCACACAGAAAAAGACACTTATCATAAGCTATCACTTATAGAGGGAATGTAAAAACCGCTACACTTGAACTGAGTTACAAAACAGGACAGAATCACACGTTTAGAAAACACACTATGGCTGCTTAACGGGAAAGGTGAGGTGGGGTGATGCATAAAACAAGGGTTTCAAATTCGCTCAGATACCATTCAATACACCCAATATGTAATAGAAAAGACCGACTCATTGCTCAGTGAACTGGACTCAACACCCCCTATTCACCGCACAAGAATATATGTGACTAGTAAGAATCTTAAAACCTATGCATTGATATCTGTCTGGAAGTGAGTCAAGTGGGTGTAAAGCCGCATAAACACAGCCGTGAAAAGCAGATAACCCCATTATAAAAATAAATTACTTTTAAAAACCCGTAAAACAAAGACAGTGAAAGAGAGAGAAATTCTTACAAAATTCGTTCAGAGGCTGTGATGCAACCTGGATTGACCATATCTAGACCCACAGCTGGATGAGACATAAGGGTGGACACACTTGGGGCTGAGAGGTTGGGTGAGGTTGGGTGAGCAAACACAGACCCTTTAAATTAATACTGCCTGGTACCCATCCCATGGGTCCCAAATCTCCAGGTTCAAGGGCATCTTCCTACATCGAAAACATGCATGAGAAACCCAGAAGATGGTACACCTTGTGATTTTGAAAGGTGTCTAAAACGCACCTCATTTCTCATCTCCTTGTGCTCGGGATCGCCATTCCACCTACTTTACTAGCAATCTCCCTACTTGGAGAATCAGCACCTTTAACCTCCTGTTCCCTACAGGTTGCAATTTGTCCTGAGGATGAACGGAAGAGGGGCAACCAATGAGAGACTAGATCTAGGTGTTGGGACAGGCACAGGTCACTCTATTTTCCCATCAGGAAGAAGAATTAACCACAGGCTCAGCCTGCCGCCCAGAAGCAGAATAGGGCCTGAGGCAATGCCGCGCTCCTGCGGCCAGCTCCCAAAAAAGCGAGTTGAAAAATGGAGCCCAGGGACACTGCCATTCACAAACCCGCAGAGTTATAAATGATAACTCTCGTCCACAAATATATTGAGGGAAGGCAACGAAGAGGATTTGAAAGCAAGGCAGAATTGCAGGAAACAGGTTTCAGGAGGTAGATTCGAATCGCCTTTAAAGCACATGAAAAGTCGCAAAACGTCGACAATGATGCCCTTGGCCAAAAAGGGTATATGCGTTTTTTCCTGAATATATTGAGGAAAAAACGCATACGCCCTTTTTGGCCAACCAAGCAACCTGGAAAGGCAAATCAGCGCTACAAAGAAGTCTCGCTTCCCATCGGTCAAAAGGGCCATGCTGCAGAAAGTGTCAAAACCAGAAATGCAGGACAGGCCATAGAGAAATGGCAGCCTTGCTATGCTGATGGGCGGGATGTAAATTGCCAACAGCCACTCTGGAGAAGTGTACGGTGTGTCCTGAAACATCGAAAAAACACAGCTTAGGGAGCATAGGGCACGTCCACTCATGGGCGTATAAATTGGGAAAACTAAAAATCAGCAAGACACAGGCACCCCAAAGTTTAGGGCTGCTCTGTTGACAAGAACCTCCACTTCATGACACCTTAAATATCCCAGGAAAGAGAAAAATGGATAAAGAAGTTGTGGTCCTTATGTACAATGGAATATCACTCAGACATGAAATCAATGTCATAAGGCGAGTAGAAGCAAGATGAGTGGATTTAGGTACGACGAATCTAAGCGAAATAAGTCACACAGAAAAAGACACTTATCATAAGCTATCACTTATAGAGGGAATGTAAAAACCGCTACACTTGAAATGAATTACAAAACAGAACAGAGTCTCACGTTTAGAAAACACACTATGGCTGCTTAACGGGAAAGGTGAGGTGGGGTGATTCATAAAACAAGGTTTTCAAATTCGCTCAGATACCGTTCCATACACCCAATATGAAATAGACAAGACCTACTCCTTGCTCAGTGAACTGGACTCAACACCCCCTATTCACCGCAGAAGAATATATGTGACTAGTAAGAATCTTAAAACCTATGTATTGATATCTGTCTGGAAGTGAGTCCAGCGGGTGTAAAGCCGCATAAACACAGCCGTGAAAACCAGCTAAACCCCATTATAAAAATAAATTACTTTTAAAAACCCGTAAAACAAAGACAGTGAAAGAGAGAGAAATTCTTACAAAATTCTTTCAGGGGCTGTGATGCAACCTGGATTGACCATATCTAGACCCACAGCTGGATGAGACATAAGGGTGGACACTCTTGGGGCTGAAAGGTTGGGTGAGGTTGGGTGAGCAAACGCAGACCCTTTAAAGTAATACTGCCTGGTACCCATCCCATGGGTCCCAAATCTCCAGGTTCAAGGGCATCTTCCTACATCGAAAACATGCATGAGAAACCCAGAAGGTGGTACACCGTGTGATTTTGAAAGGTTTCTAAAACGCACCTCATTTCTCATCTCCTTGTGCTCGGGTTCGCCATTCCAGCTACTTTACTAGCAATCTCCCTACTTGGAGAATCAGCACCTTTAACCTCCTGTTCCCTACAGGTTGCAATTTGGCCTGAGGATGAACGGAAGAGGGGCAACCAATGAGAGACTAGATCTAGGTGTTGGGACAGGCACAGGTCACTCTATTTTCCCATCAGGAAGAAGAATTAACCACAGGCTCAGCCTGCCGCCCAGAAGCAGAATAGGGCCTGAGGCAATGCCGCGCTCTTAAGGCCAGCTCCCAAAAAAGGGAGTTGAAAAATGGAGCCCAGGGACACTGCCATTCACAAACCCGCAGAGTTATAAATGATAACTCTCGTCCACAAATATATTGAGGGAAGGCAACGAAGAGGATTTGAAAGCAAGGCAGAATTGCAGGAAACAGGTTTCAGGAGGTAGATTCGAATCGCCTTTAAAGCACATGAAAAGTCGCAAAACGTCGACAATGATGCCCTTGGCCAAAAAGTGCGTACGCGTTTTTTCCTGAATATATTCAGGAAAAAACGCGTACGCCCTTTTTGGCCAACCAAGCAACCTGGAAAGGCAAATCAGCGCTACAAAGAAGTCTCGCTTCCCATCGGTCAAAAGGGCCATTCTGCAAAAAGTGTCAAAACCAGAAATGCAGGACAGGCCATGGAGAAATGGCAGCCTTGCTACGCTGATGGGCGGGATGTAAATTGCCAACAGCCACTCTGGAGAAGTGTACGGTGTGTCTTGAAACATCTAAAACACACAGCTTAGGGAGCATAGGGCACGTTCACTCATGGGCGTATAAATTGGGAAAACTAAAAATCAGCAAGACACAGGCACCCCAAAGTTTAGGGCTGCTCTGTTGACAAGAACCTCCACTTCATGACACCTGAAATATCCCAGGAAAGAGAAAAATGGATAAAGAAGTTGTGGTCCTTATGTACCATGGAATATCACTCAGACATGAAATCAATGTCATAAGGCTGGTAGAAGCAAGATGAGTGGATTTAGGTACGACGATTCTAAGCGAAATAAGTCACACAGAAAAAGACACTTATCATAAGCTATCACTTATAGAGGGAATGTAAAAACCGCTACACTTGAACTGAATTACAAAACAGAACAGAGTCACACGTTTAGAAAACACACTATGGCTGCTTAACGGGAAAGGCGAGGTGGGGTGATGCATAAAACAAGGTTTTCAAATTCGCTCAGATACCGTTCCATACACCCAATATGAAATAGACAAGACCTACTCCTTGCTCAGTGAACTGGACTCAACACCCCCTATTCACCGCAGAAGAATATATGTGACTAGTAAGAATCTTAAAACCTATGTATTGATATCTGTCTGGAAGTGAGTCCAGTGGGTGTAAAGCCGCATAAACACAGCCGTGAAAACCAGCTAAACCTCATTATAAAAATAAATTACTTTTAAAAACCCGTAAAACAAAGACAGTGAAAGAGAGAGAAATTCTTACAAAATTCGTTCAGGGGCTGTGATGCAACCTGGATTGACCATATCTAGACCCACAGCTGGATGAGACATAAGGGTGGACACACTTGGGGCTGAGAGGTTGGGTGAGGTTGGGTGAGCAAACACAGACCCTTTAAAGTAATACTGCCTGGTACCCATCCCATGGGTCCCAAATCTCCAGGTTCAAGGGCATATTCCTACATCGAAAACATTCATGAGAAACCCAGAAGGTGGTACACCGTGTGATTTTGAAAGGTTTCTAAAACGCACCCCATTTCTCATCTCCTTGTGCTCGGGATCGCCATTCCAGCTACTTTACTAGCAATCTCCCTACTTGGAGAATCAGCACCTTTAACCTCCTGTTCCCTACAGGTTGCAATTTGTCCTGAGGATGAACGGAAGAGGGGCAACCAATGAGAGACTAGATCTAGGTGTTGGGACAGGCACAGGTCACTCTATTTTCCCATCAGGAAGAAGAATTAACCACAGGCTCAGCCTGCCGCCCAGAAGCAGAATAGGGCCTGAGGCAATGCCGCGCTCCTGCGGCCAGCTCCCAAAAAAGCGAGTTGAAAATCTAGCCCAGGGACACTGCCATTCACAAACCCGCAGAGTTATAAATGATAACTCTCGTCCACAAATATATTGAGGGAAGGCAACGAAGAGGATTTGAAAGGAAGGCAGAATTGCAGGAAACAGGTTTCAGGAGGTAGATTCGAATCGCCTTTAAAGCACATGAAAAGTCACAAAACGTCGACAATGATGCCCTTGGCCAAAAAGGGCGTATGCGTTTTATCCTGAATATATTCAGGAAAAAACGCATACGCCCTTTTTGGCCAACCAAGCAACCTGGAAAGGCAAATCAGCGCTACAAAGAAGTCTCGCTTCCCATCGGTCAAAAGGGCCATGCTGCAGAATGTGTCAAAACCAGAAATGCAGGACAGGCCATAGAGAAATGGCAGCCTTGCTACGCTGATGGGCGGGATGTAAATTGCCAACAGCCACTCTGGAGAAGTGTACGTTGTGTCCTGAAACATCGAAAAAACACAGCTTAGGGAGCATAGGGCACGTCCACTCATGGGCGTATAAATTGGGAAAACTAAAAATCAGCAAGACACAGGCACCGCAAAGTTTAGGGCTGCTCTGTTGACAAGAACCTCCACTTCATGACACCTTAAATATCCCAGGAAAGAGAAAAATGGATAAAGAAGTTGTGGTCCTTATGTACAATGGAATATCACTCAGACATGAAATCAATGTCATAAGGCTAGTAGAAGCAAGATGAGTGGATTTAGGTACGACGATTCTAAGCGAAATAAGTCACACAGAAAAAGACACTTATCATAAGCTATCACTTATAGAGGGAATGTAAAAACCGCTACACTTGAACTGAATTACAAAACAGAACAGAGTCTCACGTTTAGAAAACACACTATGGCTGCTTAACGGGAAAGGTGAGGTGGGGTGATGCATAAAACAAGGTTTTCAAATTCGCTCAGATACCGTTCCATACACCCAATATGAAATAGACAAGACCTACTCCTTGCTCAGTGAACTGGACTCAACACCCCCTATTCACCGCAGAAGAATATATGTGACTAGTAAGAATCTTAAACCCTATGTATTGATATCTGTCTGGAAGTGAGTCCAGTGGGTGTAAAGCCGCATAAACACAGCCGTGAAAAGCAGCTAAACCCCATTATAAAAATAAATTACTTTTAAAAACCCGTAAAACAAAGACAGTGAAAGAGAGAGAAATTCTTACAAAATTCTTTCAGGGGCTGTGATGCAACCTGGATTGACCATATCTAGACCCACAGCTGGATGAGACATAAGGGTGGACACTCTTGGGGCTGAAAGGTTGGGTGAGGTTGGGTGAGCAAACGCAGACCCTTTAAAGTAATACTGCCTGGTACCCATCCCATGGGTCCCAAATCTCCAGGTTCAAGGGCATCTTCCTACATCGAAAACATGCATGAGAAACCCAGAAGATGGTACACCGTGTGATTTTGAAAGGTTTCTAAAACGCACCTCATTTCTCATCTCCTTGTGCTCGGGTTCGCCATTCCAGCTACTTTACTAGCAATCTCCCTACTTGGAGAATCAGCACCTTTAACCTCCTGTTCCCTACAGGTTGCAATTTGTCCTGAGGATGAACGGGAAGAGGGGCAACCAATGAGAGACTAGATCTAGGTGTTGGGACAGGCACAGGTCACTCTATTTTCCCATCGGGAAGAAGAATTAACCACAGGCTCAGCCTGCCGCCCAGAAGCAGAATAGGGCCTGAGGCAATCCCGCGCTCTTGTGGCCAGCTCCCAAAAAAGCGAGTTGAAAAATGGAGCCCAGGGACACTGCCATTCACAAACCCGCAGAGTTATAAATGATAACTTTCGTCCACAAATATATTGAGGAAGGCAATGAAGAGGATTTGAAAGCAAGGCAGAATTGCAGGAAACAGGTTTCAGGAGGTAGATTCGAATCGCCTTTAAAGCACATGAAAAGTCGCAAAACGTCGACAATGATGCCCTTGGCCAAACAGGGCGTATGCGTTTTTTCCTGAATATATTCAGGAAAAAACGCATACGCACTTTTTGGCCAACCAAGCAACCTGGAAAGGCAAATCAGCGCTACAAAGTAGTCTCGCTTCCCATCGGTCAAAAGGGCCATGCTGCAAAAAGTGTCAAAACCAGAAATGCAGGACAGGCCATGGAGAAATGGCAGCCTTGCTACGCTGATGGGCGGGATGTAAATTGCCAACAGCCACTCTGGAGAAGTGTACGGTGTGTCCTGAAACATCTAAAACACACAGCTTAGGGAGCATAGGGCACGTCCACTCATGGGCGTATAAATTGGGAAAACTAAAAATCAGCAAGACACAGGCACCCCAAAGTTTAGGGCTGCTCTGTTGACAAGAACCTCCACTTCATGACACCTTAAATATCCCAGGAAAGAGAAAAATGGATAAAGAAGTTGTGGTCCTTATGTACCATGGAATATCACTCAGACATGAAATCAATGTCATAAGGCTGGTAGAAGCAAGATGAGTGGATTTAGGTACGACGATTCTAAGCGAAATAAGTCACACAGAAAAAGACACTTATCATAAGCTATCACTTATAGAGGGAATGTAAAAACCGCTACACTTGAACTGAATTACAAAACAGAACAGAGTCTCACGTTTAGAAAACACACTATGGCTGCTTAACGGGAAAGGTGAGGTGGGGTGATGCATAAAACAAGGGTTTCAAATTCGCTCAGATACCATTCCATACACCCAATATGTAATAGAAAAGACCGACTAATTGCTCAGTGAACTGGACTCAACACCCCCTATTCACCGCACAAGAATATATGTGACTAGTAAGAATCTTAAAACCTATGTATTGATATCTGTCTGGAAGTGAGTCAAGTGGGTGTAAAGCCGCATAAACACAGCCGTGAAAAGCAGATAACCCCATTATAAAAATAAATTACTTTTAAAAACCCGTAAAACAAAGACAGTGAAAGAGAGAGAAATTCTTACAAAATTCGTTCAGAGGATGTGATGCAACCTGGATTGACCATATCTAGACCCAGAGCTGGATGAGACATAAGGGTGGACACACTTGGGGCTGAGAGGTTGGGTGAGGTTGGGTGAGCAAACACAGACCCTTTAAATTAATACTGCCTGGTACCCATCCCATGGGTCCCAAATCTCCAGGTTCAAGGGCATCTTCCTACATCGAAAACATGCATGAGAAACCCAGAAGGTGGTACACCGTGTGATTTTGAAAGGTGTCTAAAACGCACCTCATTTCTCATCTCCTTGTGCTCGGGATCGCCATTCCACCTACTTTACTAGCAATCTCCCTACTTGGAGAATCAGCACCTTTAACCTCCTGTTCCCTACAGGTTGCAATTTGTCCTGAGGATGAACGGAAGAGGGGCAACAAATGAGAGACTAGATCTAGGTGTTGGGACAGGCACAGGTCACTCTATTTTCCCATCAGGAAGAAGAATTAACCACAGGCTCAGCCTGCCGCCCAGAAGCAGAATAGGGCCTGAGGCAATCCCGCGCTCTTAAGGCCAGCTCCCAAAAAAAGGAGTTGAAAAATGGAGCCCAGGGACACTGCCATTCACAAACCCGCAGAGTTATAAATGATAACTCTCGTCCACAAATATATTGAGGGAAGGCAACGAAGAGGATTTGAAAGCAAGGCAGAATTGCAGGAAACAGGTTTCAGGAGGTAGATTCGAATCGCCTTTAAAGCACATAAAAAGTCGCAAAACGTCAACAATGATGCCCTTGGCCAAAAAGGGCGTATGCGTTTTTTCCTGAATATATTCAGGAAAAAACGCATACGCCCTTTTTGGCCAACCAAGCAACCTGGAAAGGCAAATCAGCGCTACAAAGTAGTTTCGCTTCCCATCGGTCAAAAGGGCCATGCTGCCAAAATTTTCAAAACCAGAAATGCAGGACAGGCCATGGAGAAATGGCAGCCTTGCTACGCTGATGGGCGGGATGTAAATTGCCAACAGCCACTCTGGAGAAGTGTACGGTGTGTCCTGAAACATCTAAAACACACAGCTTAGGGAGCATAGGGCACGTCCACTCATGGGCGTATAAATTGGGAAAACTAAAAATCAGCAAGACACAGGCACCCCAAAGTTTAGGGCTGCTCTGTTGACAAGAACCTCCACTTCATGACACCTTAAATATCCCAGGAAAGAGAAAAATGGATAAAGAAGTTGTGGTCCTTATGTACAAAGGAATATCACTCAGACATGAAATCAATGTCATAAGGCTAGAAGAAGCAAGATGAGTGGACTTAGGTACAATGATTCTAAGTGAAATAAGTCACACAGAAAAAGACACTTATCATAAGCTATCACTTATAGAGGGAATGTAAAAACCGCTACACTTGAACTGAATTACAAAACAGAACAGAGTCACACCTTTAGAAAACACACTATGGCTGCTTAACGGGAAAGGTGAGGTGGGGTGATGCATAAAACAAGGTTTTCAAATTGGCTCAGATACCGTTCCATACACCCAATATGTAATAGAAAAGACCGACTCCTTGCACAGTGAACTGGACTCAAAACCCCCTATTCACCGCACAAGAATATATGTGACTAGTAAGAATCTTAAAACCTATGTATTGATATCTGTCTGGAAGTGAGTCAAGTGGGTGTAAAGCCGCATAAACACAGCCGTGAAAAGCAGCTATACCCCATTATAAAAATAAATTACTTTTAAAAACCCGTAAAACAAAGACAGTGAAAGAGAGAGAAATTCTTACAAAATTCGTTCAGGGGGTGTGATGCAACCTGGATTGACCATATCTAGACCCACAGCTGGATGAGACATAAGGGTGGACACACTTGGGGCTGAGAGGTTGGGTGAGGTTGGGTCAGCAAACACAGACCCTTTAAAGTAATACTGCCTGGTACCCATCCCATGGGTCCCAAATCTCCAGGTTCAAGGGCATATTCCTACATCGGAAACATGCATGAGAAACCCAGAAGGTGGTACACCGTGTGATTTTGAAAGGTTTCTAAAACGCACCTCATTTCTCATCTCCTTGTGCTCGGGTTCGCCATTCCAGCTACATTACTAGCAATCTCCCTACTTGGAGAATCAGCACCTTTAACCTCCTGTTCCCTACAGGTTGCAATTTGTCCTGAGGATGAACGGAAGAGGGGCAACCAATGAGAGACTAGATCTAGGTGTTGGGACAGGCACAGGTCACTCTATTTTCCCATCAGGAAGAAGAATTAACCACAGGCTCAGCCTGCCGCCCAGAAGCAGAATAGGGCCTGAGGCAATGCCGCGCTCTTAAGGCCAGCTCCCAAAAAAGGGAGTTGAAAAATGGAGCCCAGGGACACTGCCATTCACAAACCCGCAGAGTTATAAATGATAACTCTCGTCCACAAATATATTGAGGGAAGGCAACGAAGAGGATTTGAAAGCAAGGCAGAATTGCAGGAAACAGGTTTCAGGAGGTAGATTCGAATCGCCTTTAAAGCACATGAAAAGTCGCAAAACGTTGACAATGATGCCCTTGGCCAAAAAGGGCGTACGCGTTTTTTCCTGAATATATTCAGGAAAAAACGCGTACGCCCTTTTTGGCCAACCAAGCAACCTGGAAAGGCAAATCAGCGCTACAAAGAAGTCTCGCTTCCCATCGGTCAAAAGGGCCATTCTGCAAAAAGTGTCAAAACCAGAAATGCAGGACAGGCCATGGAGAAATGGCAGCCTTGCTACGCTGATGGGCGGGATGTAAATTGCCAACAGCCACTCTGGAGAAGTGTACGGTGTGTCCTGAAACATCTAAAACACACAGCTTAGGGAGCATAGGGCACGTTCACTCATGGGCGTATAAATTGGGAAAACTAAAAATCAGCAAGACACAGGCACCCCAAAGTTTAGGGCTGCTCTGTTGACAAGAACCTCCACTTCATGACACCTTAAATATCCCAGGAAAGAGAAAAATGGATAAAGAAGTTGTGGTCCTTATGTACCATGGAATATCACTCAGACATGAAATCAATGTCATAAGGCTGGTAGAAGCAAGATGAGTGGATTTAGGTACGACGATTCTAAGCGAAATAAGTCACACAGAAAAAGACACTTATCATAAGCTATCACTTATAGAGGGAATGTAAAAACCGCTACACTTGAACTGAATTACAAAACAGAACAGAGTCACGTTTAGAAAACACACTATGGCTGCTTAACGGGAAAGGCGAGGTGGGGTGATGCATAAAACAAGGTTTTCAAATTCGCTCAGATACCGTTCCATACACCCAATATGAAATAGACAAGACCTACTCCTTGCTCAGTGAACTGGACTCAACACCCCCTATTCACCACAGAAGAATATATGTGACTAGTAAGAATCTTAAAACCTATGTATTGATATCTGTCTGGAAGTGAGTCCAGTGGGTGTAAAGCCGCATAAACACAGCCGTGAAAACCAGCTAAACCCCATTATAAAAATAAATTACTTTTAAAAACCCGTAAAACAAAGACAGTGAAAGAGCGAGAAATTCTTACAAAATTCTTTCAGGGGCTGTGATGCAACCTGGATTGACCATATCTAGACCCACAGCTGGATGAGACATAAGGGTGGACACACTTGGGGCTGAGAGGTTGGGTGAGGTTGGGTGAGCAAACACAGACCCTTTAAAGTAATACTGCCTGGTACCCATCCCATGGGTCCCAAATCTCCAGGTTCAAGGGCATATTCCTACATCGAAAACATGCATGAGAAACCCAGAAGGTGGTACACCGTGTGATTTTGAAAGGTGTCTAAAACGCACCTCATTTCTCATCTCCTTGTGCTCGGGATCGCCATTCCAGCTACTTTACTAGCAATCTCCCTACTTGGAGAATCAGCACCTTTAACCTCCCGTTCCCTACAGGTTGCAATTTGTCCTGAGGATGAACGGAAGAGGGGCAACCAATGAGAGACTAGATCTAGGTGTTGGGACAGGCACAGGTCACTCTATTTTCCCATCAGGAAGAAGAATTAACCACAGGCTCAGCCTGCTGCCCAGAAGCAGAATAGGGCCTGAGGCAATCCCGCGCTCTTAAGGCCAGCTCCCAAAAAAGGGAGTTGAAAAATGGAGCCCAGGGACACTGCCATTCACAAACCCGCAGAGTTATAAATGATAACTCTCGTCCACAAATATATTGAGGGAAGGCAACGAAGAGGATTTGAAAGCAAGGCAGAATTGCAGGAAACAGGTTTCAGGAGGTAGATTCGAATCGCCTTTAAAGCACATGAAAAGTCGCAAAACGTCGACAATGATGCCCTTGGCCAAAAAGGGCGTATGCGTTTTTTCCTGAATATATTCAGGAAAAAACGCATACGCCCTTTTAGGCCAACCAAGCAACCTGGAAATGCAAATCAGCGCTACAAAGTAGTCTCGCTTCCCATCGGTCAAAAGGGCCATGCTGCAAAAAGTGTCAAAACCAGAAATGCAGGACAGGCCATGGAGAAATGGCAGCCTTGCTACGCTGATGGGCGGGATGTAAATTGCCAACAGCCACTCTGGAGAAGTGTACGGTGTGTCCTGAAACATCTAAAACACACAGCTTAGGGAGCATAGGGCACGTCCACTCATGGGCGTATAAATTGGGAAAACTAAAAATCAGCAAGACACAGGCACCCCAAAGTTTAGGGCTGCTCTGTTGACAAGAACCTCCACTTCATGACACCTTAAATATCCCAGGAAAGAGAAAAATGGATAAAGAAGTTGTGGTCCTTATGTACCATGGAATATCACGCAGACATGAAATCAATATCATAAGGCTAGAAGAAGCAAGATGAGTGGACTTAGGTACGATGATTCTAAGTGAAATAAGTCACACAGAAAAAGACACTTATCATAAGCTATCACTTATAGAGGGAATGTAAAAACCGCTACACTTGAACTGAGTTACAAAACAGGACAGAATCACACGTTTAGAAAACACACTATGGCTGCTTAACGGGAAAGGTGAGGTGGGGTGATGCATAAAACAAGGGTTTCAAATTCGCTCAGATACCATTCCATACACCCAATATGTAATAGAAAAGACCGACTAATTGCTCAGTGAACTGGACTCAACACCCCCTATTCACCGCACAAGAATATATGTGACTAGTAAGAATCTTAAAACCTATGTATTGATATCTGTCTGGAAGTGAGTCAAGTGGGTGTAAAGCCGCATAAACACAGCCGTGAAAAGCAGATAACCCCATTATAAAAATAAATTACTTTTAAAAACCCGTAAAACAAAGACAGTGAAAGAGAGAGAAATTCTTACAAAATTCGTTCAGAGGATGTGATGCAACCTGGATTGACCATATCTAGACCCAGAGCTGGATGAGACATAAGGGTGGACACACTTGGGGCTGAGAGGTTGGGTGAGGTTGGGTGAGCAAACACAGACCCTTTAAATTAATACTGCCTGGTACCCATCCCATGGGTCCCAAATCTCCAGGTTCAAGGGCATCTTCCTACATCGAAAACATGCATGAGAAACCCAGAAGGTGGTACACCGTGTGATTTTGAAAGGTGTCTAAAACGCACCTCATTTCTCATCTCCTTGTGCTCGGGATCGCCATTCCACCTACTTTACTAGCAATCTACCTACTTGGAGAATCAGCACCTTTAACCTCCTGTTCCCTACAGGTTGCAATTTGTCCTGAGGATGAACGGAAGAGGGGCAACCAATGAGAGACTAGATCTAGGTGTTGGGACAGGCACAGGTCACTCTATTTTCCCATCAGGAAGAAGAATTAACCACAGGCTCAGCCTGCCGCCCAGAAGCAGAATAGGGCCTGAGGCAATCCCGCGCTCTTAAGGCCAGCTCCCAAAAAAGGGAGTTGAAAAATGGAGCCCAGGGACACTGCCATTCACAAACCCGCAGAGTTATAAATGATAACTCTCGTCCACAAATATATTGAGGGAAGGCAACGAAGAGGATTTGAAAGCAAGGCAGAATTGCAGGAAACAGGTTTCAGGAGGTAGATTCGAATCGCCTTTAAAGCACATGAAAAGTCGCAAAACGTCAACAATGATGCCCTTGGCCAAAAAGGGCGTATGCGTTTTTTCCTGAATATATTCAGGAAAAAACGCATACGCCCTTTTTGGCCAACCAAGCAACCTGGAAAGGCAAATCAGCGCTACAAAGTAGTTTCGCTTCCCATCGGTCAAAAGGGCCATGCTGCCAAAATTTTCAAAACCCGAAATGCAGGACAGGCCATGGAGAAATGGCAGCCTTGCTACGCTGATGGGCGGGATGTAAATTGCCAACAGCCACTCTGGAGAAGTGTACGGTGTGTCCTGAAACATCTAAAACACACAGCTTAGGGAGCATAGGGCACGTCCACTCATGGGCGTATAAATTGGGAAAACTAAAAATCAGCAAGACACAGGCACCCCAAAGTTTAGGGCTGCTCTGTTGACAAGAACCTCCACTTCATGACACCTTAAATATCCCAGGAAAGAGAAAAATGGATAAAGAAGTTGTGGTCCTTATGTACAAAGGAATATCACTCAGACATGAAATCAATGTCATAAGGCTAGAAGAAGCAAGATGAGTGGACTTAGGTACGATGATTCTAAGTGAAATAAGTCACACAGAAAAAGACACTTATCATAAGCTATCACTTATAGAGGGAATGTAAAAACCGCTACACTTGAACTGAATTACAAAACAGAACAGAGTCACACGTTTAGAAAACACACTATGGCTGCTTAACGGGAAAGGTGAGGTGGGGTGATGCATAAAACAAGGGTTTCAAATTGGCTCAGATACCGTTCCATACACCCAATATGTAATAGAAAAGACCGACTCCTTGCTCAGTGAACTGGACTCAACACCCCCTATTCACCGCACAAGAATATATGTGAGTAGTAAGAATCTTAAAACCTATGTATTGATATCTGTCTGGAAGTGAGTCAAGTGGGTGTAAAGCCGCATAAACACAGCCGTGAAAAGCAGCTAAACCCCATTATAAAAATAAATTACTTTTAAAAACCCGTAAAACAAAGACAGTGAAAGAGAGAGAAATTCTTACAAAATTCGTTCAGGGGCTGTGATGCAACCTGGATTGACCATATCTAGACCCACAGCTGGATGAGACATAAGGGTGGACACACTTGGGGCTGAGAGGTTGGGTGAGGTTGGGTGAGCAAACACAGACCCTTTAAAGTAATACTGCCTGGTACCCATCCCATGGGTCCCAAATCTCCAGGTTCAAGGGCATATTCCTACATCGAAAACATTCATGAGAAACCCAGAAGGTGGTACACCGTGTGATTTTGAAAGGTTTCTAAAACGCACCCCATTTCTCATCTCCTTGTGCTCGGGATCGCCATTCCAGCTACTTTACTAGCAATCTCCCTACTTGGAGAATCAGCACCTTTAACCTCCTGTTCCCTACAGGTTGCAATTTGTCCTGAGGATGAACGGAAGAGGGGCAACCAATGAGAGACTAGATCTAGGTGTTGGGACAGGCACAGGTCACTCTATTTTCCCATCAGGAAGAAGAATTAACCACAGGCTCAGCCTGCCGCCCAGAAGCAGAATAGGGCCTGAGGCAATGCCGCGCTCCTGCGGCCAGCTCCCAAAAAAGCGAGTTGAAAATCTAGCCCAGGGACACTGCCATTCACAAACCCGCAGAGTTATAAATGATAACTCTCGTCCACAAATATATTGAGGGAAGGCAACGAAGAGGATTTGAAAGGAAGGCAGAATTGCAGGAAACAGGTTTCAGGAGGTAGATTCGAATCGCCTTTAAAGCACATGAAAAGTCACAAAACGTCGACAATGATGCCCTTGGCCAAAAAGGGCGTATGCGTTTTATCCTGAATATATTCAGGAAAAAACGCATACGCCCTTTTTGGCCAACCAAGCAACCTGGAAAGGCAAATCAGCGCTACAAAGAAGTCTCGCTTCCCATCGGTCAAAAGGGCCATGCTGCAGAATGTGTCAAAACCAGAAATGCAGGACAGGCCATAGAGAAATGGCAGCCTTGCTACGCTGATGGGCGGGATGTAAATTGCCAACAGCCACTCTGGAGAAGTGTACGTTGTGTCCTGAAACATCGAAAAAACACAGCTTAGGGAGCATAGGGCACGTCCACTCATGGGCGTATAAATTGGGAAAACTAAAAATCAGCAAGACACAGGCACCGCAAAGTTTAGGGCTGCTCTGTTGACAAGAACCTCCACTTCATGACACCTTAAATATCCCAGGAAAGAGAAAAATGGATAAAGAAGTTGTGGTCCTTATGTACAATGGAATATCACTCAGACATGAAATCAATGTCATAAGGCTAGTAGAAGCAAGATGAGTGGATTTAGGTACGACGATTCTAAGCGAAATAAGTCACACAGAAAAAGACACTTATCATAAGCTATCACTTATAGAGGGAATGTAAAAACCGCTACACTTGAACTGAATTACAAAACAGAACAGAGTCTCACGTTTAGAAAACACACTATGGCTGCTTAACGGGAAAGGTGAGGTGGGGTGATGCATAAAACAAGGTTTTCAAATTCGCTCAGATACCGTTCCATACACCCAATATGAAATAGACAAGACCTACTCCTTGCTCAGTGAACTGGACTCAACACCCCCTATTCACCGCAGAAGAATATATGTGACTAGTAAGAATCTTAAACCCTATGTATTGATATCTGTCTGGAAGTGAGTCCAGTGGGTGTAAAGCCGCATAAACACAGCCGTGAAAAGCAGCTAAACCCCATTATAAAAATAAATTACTTTTAAAAACCCGTAAAACAAAGACAGTGAAAGAGAGAGAAATTCTTACAAAATTCTTTCAGGGGCTGTGATGCAACCTGGATTGACCATATCTAGACCCACAGCTGGATGAGACATAAGGGTGGACACTCTTGGGGCTGAAAGGTTGGGTGAGGTTGGGTGAGCAAACGCAGACCCTTTAAAGTAATACTGCCTGGTACCCATCCCATGGGTCCCAAATCTCCAGGTTCAAGGGCATCTTCCTACATCGAAAACATGCATGAGAAACCCAGAAGATGGTACACCGTGTGATTTTGAAAGGTTTCTAAAACGCACCTCATTTCTCATCTCCTTGTGCTCGGGTTCGCCATTCCAGCTACTTTACTAGCAATCTCCCTACTTGGAGAATCAGCACCTTTAACCTCCTGTTCCCTACAGGTTGCAATTTGTCCTGAGGATGAACGGGAAGAGGGGCAACCAATGAGAGACTAGATCTAGGTGTTGGGACAGGCACAGGTCACTCTATTTTCCCATCGGGAAGAAGAATTAACCACAGGCTCAGCCTGCCGCCCAGAAGCAGAATAGGGCCTGAGGCAATCCCGCGCTCTTGTGGCCAGCTCCCAAAAAAGCGAGTTGAAAAATGGAGCCCAGGGACACTGCCATTCACAAACCCGCAGAGTTATAAATGATAACTTTCGTCCACAAATATATTGAGGAAGGCAATGAAGAGGATTTGAAAGCAAGGCAGAATTGCAGGAAACAGGTTTCAGGAGGTAGATTCGAATCGCCTTTAAAGCACATGAAAAGTCGCAAAACGTCGACAATGATGCCCTTGGCCAAACAGGGCGTATGCGTTTTTTCCTGAATATATTCAGGAAAAAACGCATACGCACTTTTTGGCCAACCAAGCAACCTGGAAAGGCAAATCAGCGCTACAAAGTAGTCTCGCTTCCCATCGGTCAAAAGGGCCATGCTGCAAAAAGTGTCAAAACCAGAAATGCAGGACAGGCCATGGAGAAATGGCAGCCTTGCTACGCTGATGGGCGGGATGTAAATTGCCAACAGCCACTCTGGAGAAGTGTACGGTGTGTCCTGAAACATCTAAAACACACAGCTTAGGGAGCATAGGGCACGTCCACTCATGGGCGTATAAATTGGGAAAACTAAAAATCAGCAAGACACAGGCACCCCAAAGTTTAGGGCTGCTCTGTTGACAAGAACCTCCACTTCATGACACCTTAAATATCCCAGGAAAGAGAAAAATGGATAAAGAAGTTGTGGTCCTTATGTACCATGGAATATCACTCAGACATGAAATCAATGTCATAAGGCTGGTAGAAGCAAGATGAGTGGATTTAGGTACGACGATTCTAAGCGAAATAAGTCACACAGAAAAAGACACTTATCATAAGCTATCACTTATAGAGGGAATGTAAAAACCGCTACACTTGAACTGAATTACAAAACAGAACAGAGTCTCACGTTTAGAAAACACACTATGGCTGCTTAACGGGAAAGGTGAGGTGGGGTGATGCATAAAACAAGGGTTTCAAATTCGCTCAGATACCATTCCATACACCCAATATGTAATAGAAAAGACCGACTAATTGCTCAGTGAACTGGACTCAACACCCCCTATTCACCGCACAAGAATATATGTGACTAGTAAGAATCTTAAAACCTATGTATTGATATCTGTCTGGAAGTGAGTCAAGTGGGTGTAAAGCCGCATAAACACAGCCGTGAAAAGCAGATAACCCCATTATAAAAATAAATTACTTTTAAAAACCCGTAAAACAAAGACAGTGAAAGAGAGAGAAATTCTTACAAAATTCGTTCAGAGGATGTGATGCAACCTGGATTGACCATATCTAGACCCAGAGCTGGATGAGACATAAGGGTGGACACACTTGGGGCTGAGAGGTTGGGTGAGGTTGGGTGAGCAAACACAGACCCTTTAAATTAATACTGCCTGGTACCCATCCCATGGGTCCCAAATCTCCAGGTTCAAGGGCATCTTCCTACATCGAAAACATGCATGAGAAACCCAGAAGGTGGTACACCGTGTGATTTTGAAAGGTGTCTAAAACGCACCTCATTTCTCATCTCCTTGTGCTCGGGATCGCCATTCCACCTACTTTACTAGCAATCTCCCTACTTGGAGAATCAGCACCTTTAACCTCCTGTTCCCTACAGGTTGCAATTTGTCCTGAGGATGAACGGAAGAGGGGCAACAAATGAGAGACTAGATCTAGGTGTTGGGACAGGCACAGGTCACTCTATTTTCCCATCAGGAAGAAGAATTAACCACAGGCTCAGCCTGCCGCCCAGAAGCAGAATAGGGCCTGAGGCAATCCCGCGCTCTTAAGGCCAGCTCCCAAAAAAAGGAGTTGAAAAATGGAGCCCAGGGACACTGCCATTCACAAACCCGCAGAGTTATAAATGATAACTCTCGTCCACAAATATATTGAGGGAAGGCAACGAAGAGGATTTGAAAGCAAGGCAGAATTGCAGGAAACAGGTTTCAGGAGGTAGATTCGAATCGCCTTTAAAGCACATAAAAAGTCGCAAAACGTCAACAATGATGCCCTTGGCCAAAAAGGGCGTATGCGTTTTTTCCTGAATATATTCAGGAAAAAACGCATACGCCCTTTTTGGCCAACCAAGCAACCTGGAAAGGCAAATCAGCGCTACAAAGTAGTTTCGCTTCCCATCGGTCAAAAGGGCCATGCTGCCAAAATTTTCAAAACCAGAAATGCAGGACAGGCCATGGAGAAATGGCAGCCTTGCTACGCTGATGGGCGGGATGTAAATTGCCAACAGCCACTCTGGAGAAGTGTACGGTGTGTCCTGAAACATCTAAAACACACAGCTTAGGGAGCATAGGGCACGTCCACTCATGGGCGTATAAATTGGGAAAACTAAAAATCAGCAAGACACAGGCACCCCAAAGTTTAGGGCTGCTCTGTTGACAAGAACCTCCACTTCATGACACCTTAAATATCCCAGGAAAGAGAAAAATGGATAAAGAAGTTGTGGTCCTTATGTACAAAGGAATATCACTCAGACATGAAATCAATGTCATAAGGCTAGAAGAAGCAAGATGAGTGGACTTAGGTACAATGATTCTAAGTGAAATAAGTCACACAGAAAAAGACACTTATCATAAGCTATCACTTATAGAGGGAATGTAAAAACCGCTACACTTGAACTGAATTACAAAACAGAACAGAGTCACACCTTTAGAAAACACACTATGGCTGCTTAACGGGAAAGGTGAGGTGGGGTGATGCATAAAACAAGGTTTTCAAATTGGCTCAGATACCGTTCCATACACCCAATATGTAATAGAAAAGACCGACTCCTTGCACAGTGAACTGGACTCAAAACCCCCTATTCACCGCACAAGAATATATGTGACTAGTAAGAATCTTAAAACCTATGTATTGATATCTGTCTGGAAGTGAGTCAAGTGGGTGTAAAGCCGCATAAACACAGCCGTGAAAAGCAGCTATACCCCATTATAAAAATAAATTACTTTTAAAAACCCGTAAAACAAAGACAGTGAAAGAGAGAGAAATTCTTACAAAATTCGTTCAGGGGGTGTGATGCAACCTGGATTGACCATATCTAGACCCACAGCTGGATGAGACATAAGGGTGGACACACTTGGGGCTGAGAGGTTGGGTGAGGTTGGGTCAGCAAACACAGACCCTTTAAAGTAATACTGCCTGGTACCCATCCCATGGGTCCCAAATCTCCAGGTTCAAGGGCATATTCCTACATCGGAAACATGCATGAGAAACCCAGAAGGTGGTACACCGTGTGATTTTGAAAGGTTTCTAAAACGCACCTCATTTCTCATCTCCTTGTGCTCGGGTTCGCCATTCCAGCTACATTACTAGCAATCTCCCTACTTGGAGAATCAGCACCTTTAACCTCCTGTTCCCTACAGGTTGCAATTTGTCCTGAGGATGAACGGAAGAGGGGCAACCAATGAGAGACTAGATCTAGGTGTTGGGACAGGCACAGGTCACTCTATTTTCCCATCAGGAAGAAGAATTAACCACAGGCTCAGCCTGCCGCCCAGAAGCAGAATAGGGCCTGAGGCAATGCCGCGCTCTTAAGGCCAGCTCCCAAAAAAGGGAGTTGAAAAATGGAGCCCAGGGACACTGCCATTCACAAACCCGCAGAGTTATAAATGATAACTCTCGTCCACAAATATATTGAGGGAAGGCAACGAAGAGGATTTGAAAGCAAGGCAGAATTGCAGGAAACAGGTTTCAGGAGGTAGATTCGAATCGCCTTTAAAGCACATGAAAAGTCGCAAAACGTTGACAATGATGCCCTTGGCCAAAAAGGGCGTACGCGTTTTTTCCTGAATATATTCAGGAAAAAACGCGTACGCCCTTTTTGGCCAACCAAGCAACCTGGAAAGGCAAATCAGCGCTACAAAGAAGTCTCGCTTCCCATCGGTCAAAAGGGCCATTCTGCAAAAAGTGTCAAAACCAGAAATGCAGGACAGGCCATGGAGAAATGGCAGCCTTGCTACGCTGATGGGCGGGATGTAAATTGCCAACAGCCACTCTGGAGAAGTGTACGGTGTGTCCTGAAACATCTAAAACACACAGCTTAGGGAGCATAGGGCACGTTCACTCATGGGCGTATAAATTGGGAAAACTAAAAATCAGCAAGACACAGGCACCCCAAAGTTTAGGGCTGCTCTGTTGACAAGAACCTCCACTTCATGACACCTTAAATATCCCAGGAAAGAGAAAAATGGATAAAGAAGTTGTGGTCCTTATGTACCATGGAATATCACTCAGACATGAAATCAATGTCATAAGGCTGGTAGAAGCAAGATGAGTGGATTTAGGTACGACGATTCTAAGCGAAATAAGTCACACAGAAAAAGACACTTATCATAAGCTATCACTTATAGAGGGAATGTAAAAACCGCTACACTTGAACTGAATTACAAAACAGAACAGAGTCACGTTTAGAAAACACACTATGGCTGCTTAACGGGAAAGGCGAGGTGGGGTGATGCATAAAACAAGGTTTTCAAATTCGCTCAGATACCGTTCCATACACCCAATATGAAATAGACAAGACCTACTCCTTGCTCAGTGAACTGGACTCAACACCCCCTATTCACCACAGAAGAATATATGTGACTAGTAAGAATCTTAAAACCTATGTATTGATATCTGTCTGGAAGTGAGTCCAGTGGGTGTAAAGCCGCATAAACACAGCCGTGAAAACCAGCTAAACCCCATTATAAAAATAAATTACTTTTAAAAACCCGTAAAACAAAGACAGTGAAAGAGCGAGAAATTCTTACAAAATTCTTTCAGGGGCTGTGATGCAACCTGGATTGACCATATCTAGACCCACAGCTGGATGAGACATAAGGGTGGACACACTTGGGGCTGAGAGGTTGGGTGAGGTTGGGTGAGCAAACACAGACCCTTTAAAGTAATACTGCCTGGTACCCATCCCATGGGTCCCAAATCTCCAGGTTCAAGGGCATATTCCTACATCGAAAACATGCATGAGAAACCCAGAAGGTGGTACACCGTGTGATTTTGAAAGGTGTCTAAAACGCACCTCATTTCTCATCTCCTTGTGCTCGGGATCGCCATTCCAGCTACTTTACTAGCAATCTCCCTACTTGGAGAATCAGCACCTTTAACCTCCCGTTCCCTACAGGTTGCAATTTGTCCTGAGGATGAACGGAAGAGGGGCAACCAATGAGAGACTAGATCTAGGTGTTGGGACAGGCACAGGTCACTCTATTTTCCCATCAGGAAGAAGAATTAACCACAGGCTCAGCCTGCCGCCCAGAAGCAGAATAGGGCCTGAGGCAATCCCGCGCTCTTAAGGCCAGCTCCCAAAAAAGGGAGTTGAAAAATGGAGCCCAGGGACACTGCCATTCACAAACCCGCAGAGTTATAAATGATAACTCTCGTCCACAAATATATTGAGGGAAGGCAACGAAGAGGATTTGAAAGCAAGGCAGAATTGCAGGAAACAGGTTTCAGGAGGTAGATTCGAATCGCCTTTAAAGCACATGAAAAGTCGCAAAACGTCGACAATGATGCCCTTGGCCAAAAAGGGCGTATGCGTTTTTTCCTGAATATATTCAGGAAAAAACGCATACGCCCTTTTAGGCCAACCAAGCAACCTGGAAATGCAAATCAGCGCTACAAAGTAGTCTCGCTTCCCATCGGTCAAAAGGGCCATGCTGCAAAAAGTGTCAAAACCAGAAATGCAGGACAGGCCATGGAGAAATGGCAGCCTTGCTACGCTGATGGGCGGGATGTAAATTGCCAACAGCCACTCTGGAGAAGTGTACGGTGTGTCCTGAAACATCTAAAACACACAGCTTAGGGAGCATAGGGCACGTCCACTCATGGGCGTATAAATTGGGAAAACTAAAAATCAGCAAGACACAGGCACCCCAAAGTTTAGGGCTGCTCTGTTGACAAGAACCTCCACTTCATGACACCTTAAATATCCCAGGAAAGAGAAAAATGGATAAAGAAGTTGTGGTCCTTATGTACCATGGAATATCACGCAGACATGAAATCAATATCATAAGGCTAGAAGAAGCAAGATGAGTGGACTTAGGTACGATGATTCTAAGTGAAATAAGTCACACAGAAAAAGACACTTATCATAAGCTATCACTTATAGAGGGAATGTAAAAACCGCTACACTTGAACTGAGTTACAAAACAGGACAGAATCACACGTTTAGAAAACACACTATGGCTGCTTAACGGGAAAGGTGAGGTGGGGTGATGCATAAAACAAGGGTTTCAAATTGGCTCAGATACCGTTCCATACACCCAATATGTAATAGACAAGACCTACTCCTTGCTCAGTGAACTGGACTCAACACCCCCTATTCACCGCACAAGAATATATGTGACTAGTAAGAATCTTAAAACCTATGTATTGATATCTGTCTGGAAGTGAGTCAAGTGGGTGTAAAGCCGCATAAACACAGCCGTGAAAAGCAGATAACCCCATTATAAAAATAAATTACTTTTAAAAACCCGTAAAACAAAGACAGTGAAAGAGAGAGAAATTCTTACAAAATTCGTTCAGAGGATGTGATGCAACCTGGATTGACCATATCTAGACCCAGAGCTGGATGAGACATAAGGGTGGACACACTTGGGGCTGAGAGGTTGGGTGAGGTTGGGTGAGCAAACACAGACCCTTTAAATTAATACTGCCTGGTACCCATCCCATGGGTCCCAAATCTCCAGGTTCAAGGGCATCTTCCTACATCGAAAACATGCATGAGAAACCCAGAAGGTGGTACACCGTGTGATTTTGAAAGGTGTCTAAAACGCACCTCATTTCTCATCTCCTTGTGCTCGGGATCGCCATTCCACCTACTTTACTAGCAATCTACCTACTTGGAGAATCAGCACCTTTAACCTCCTGTTCCCTACAGGTTGCAATTTGTCCTGAGGATGAACGGAAGAGGGGCAACCAATGAGAGACTAGATCTAGGTGTTGGGACAGGCACAGGTCACTCTATTTTCCCATCAGGAAGAAGAATTAACCACAGGCTCAGCCTGCCGCCCAGAAGCAGAATAGGGCCTGAGGCAATCCCGCGCTCTTAAGGCCAGCTCCCAAAAAAGGGAGTTGAAAAATGGAGCCCAGGGACACTGCCATTCACAAACCCGCAGAGTTATAAATGATAACTCTCGTCCACAAATATATTGAGGGAAGGCAACGAAGAGGATTTGAAAGCAAGGCAGAATTGCAGGAAACAGGTTTCAGGAGGTAGATTCGAATCGCCTTTAAAGCACATGAAAAGTCGCAAAACGTCAACAATGATGCCCTTGGCCAAAAAGGGCGTATGCGTTTTTTCCTGAATATATTCAGGAAAAAACGCATACGCCCTTTTTGGCCAACCAAGCAACCTGGAAAGGCAAATCAGCGCTACAAAGTAGTTTCGCTTCCCATCGGTCAAAAGGGCCATGCTGCCAAAATTTTCAAAACCAGAAATGCAGGACAGGCCATGGAGAAATGGCAGCCTTGCTACGCTGATGGGCGGGATGTAAATTGCCAACAGCCACTCTGGAGAAGTGTACGGTGTGTCCTGAAACATCTAAAACACACAGCTTAGGGAGCATAGGGCACGTCCACTCATGGGCGTATAAATTGGGAAAACTAAAAATCAGCAAGACACAGGCACCCCAAAGTTTAGGGCTGCTCTGTTGACAAGAACCTCCACTTCATGACACCTTAAATATCCCAGGAAAGAGAAAAATGGATAAAGAAGTTGTGGTCCTTATGTACAAAGGAATATCACTCAGACATGAAATCAATGTCATAAGGCTAGAAGAAGCAAGATGAGTGGACTTAGGTACGATGATTCTAAGTGAAATAAGTCACACAGAAAAAGACACTTATCATAAGCTATCACTTATAGAGGGAATGTAAAAACCGCTACACTTGAACTGAATTACAAAACAGAACAGAGTCACACGTTTAGAAAACACACTATGGCTGCTTAACGGGAAAGGTGAGGTGGGGTGATGCATAAAACAAGGGTTTCAAATTGGCTCAGATACCGTTCCATACACCCAATATGTAATAGAAAAGACCGACTCCTTGCTCAGTGAACTGGACTCAACACCCCCTATTCACCGCACAAGAATATATGTGAGTAGTAAGAATCTTAAAACCTATGTATTGATATCTGTCTGGAAGTGAGTCAAGTGGGTGTAAAGCCGCATAAACACAGCCGTGAAAAGCAGCTAAACCCCATTATAAAAATAAATTACTTTTAAAAACCCGTAAAACAAAGACAGTGAAAGAGAGAGAAATTCTTACAAAATTCTTTCAAGGGCTGTGATGCAACCTGGATTGACCATATCTAGACCCACAGCTGCATGAGACATAAGGGTGGACACTCTTGGGGCTGAAAGGTTGGGTGAGGTTGGGTGAGCAAACGCAGACCCTTTAAAGTAATACTGCCTGGTACCCATCCCATGGGTCCCAAATCTCCAGGTTCAAGGGCATCTTCCTACATCGAAAACATGCATGAGAAACCCAGAAGATGGTACACCGTGTGATTTTGAAAGGTTTCTAAAACGCACCGCATTTCTCATCTCCTTGTGCTCGGGTTCGCCATTCCAGCTACTTTACTAGCAATCTCCCTACTTGGAGAATCAGCACCTTTAACCTCCTGTTCCCTACAGGTTGCAATTTGTCCTGAGGATGAACGGGAAGAGGGGCAACCAATGAGAGACTAGATCTAGGTGTTGGGACAGGCACAGGTCACTCTATTTTCCCATCGGGAAGAAGAATTAACCACAGGCTCAGCCTGCCGCCCAGAGGAAGAATAGGGCCTGAGGCAATCCCGCGCTCTTGTGGCCAGCTCCCAAAAAAGCGAGTTGAAAAATGGAGCCCAGGGACACTGCCATTCACAAACCCGCAGAGTTATAAATGATAACTCTCGTCCACAAATATATTGAGGAAGGCCATGAAGAGGATTTGAAAGCAAGGCAGAATTGCAGGAAACAGGTTTCAGGAGGTAGATTCGAATCGCCTTTAAAGCACCTGAAAAGTCGCAAAACGTCGACAATGATGCCCTTGGCCAAAAAGGGCGTATGCGTTTTTTCCTGAATATATTCAGGAAAAAACGCATACGCACTTTTTGGCCAACCAAGCAACCTGGAAAGGCAAATCAGCGCTACAAAGTAGTCTCGCTTCCCATCGGTCAAAAGGGCCATGCTGCAAAAAGTGTCAAAACCAGAAATGCAGGACAGGCCATGGAGAAATGGCAGCCTTGCTACGCTGATGGGCGGGATGTAAATTGCCAACAGCCACTCTGGAGAAGTGTACGGTGTGTCCTGAAACATCTAAAACACACAGCTTAGGGAGCATAGGGCACGTCCACTCATGGGCGTATAAATTGGGAAAACTAAAAATCAGCAAGACAGAGGCACCCCAAAGTTTAGGGCTGCTCTGTTGACAAGAACCTCCACTTCATGACACCTTAAATATCCCAGGAAAGAGAAAAATGGATAAAGAAGTTGTGGTCCTTATGTACCATGGAATATCACTCAGACATGAAATCAATGTCATAAGGCTGGTAGAAGCAAGATGAGTGGATTTAGGTACGACGATTCTAAGCGAAATAAGTCACACAGAAAAAGACACTTATCATAAGCTATCACTTATAGAGGGAATGTAAAAACCGCTACACTTGAACTGAATTACAAAACAGAACAGAGTCACACGTTTAGAAAACACACTATGGCTGCTTAACGGGAAAGGCGAGGTGGGGTGATGCATAAAACAAGGTTTTCAAATTCGCTCAGATACCGTTCCATACACCCAATATGAAATAGACAAGACCTACTCCTTGCTCAGTGAACTGGACTCAACACCCCCTTTTCACCGCAGAAGAATATATGTGACTAGTAAGAATCTTAAAACCTATATATTGATATCTGTATGGAAGTGAGTCCAGTGGGTGTAAAGCCGCATAAACACAGCCGTGAAAACCAGCTAAACCCCATTATAAAAATAAATTACTTTTAAAAACCCGTAAAACAAAGACAGTGAAAGAGAGAGAAATTCTTACAAAATTCTTTCAGGGGCTGTGATGCAACCTGGATTGACCATATCTAGACCCACAGCTGGATGAGACATAAGGGTGGACACACTTGGGGCTGAGAGGTTGGGTGAGGTTGGGTGAGCAAACACAGACCCTTTAAAGTAATACTGCCTGGTACCCATCCCATGGGTCCCAAATCTCCAGGTTCAAGGGCATATTCCTACATCGAAAACATGCATGAGAAACCCAGAAGGTGGTACACCGTGTGATTTTGAAAGGTTTCTAAAACGCACCTCATTTCTCATCTCCTTGTGCTCGGGTTCGCCATTCCAGCTACTTTACTAGCAATCTCCCTACTTGGAGAATCAGCACCTTTAACCTCCTGTTCCCTACAGGTTGCAATTTGTCCTGAGGATGAACGGAAGAGGGGCAACCAATGAGAGACTAGATCTAGGTGTTGGGACAGGCACAGGTCACTCTATTTTCCCATCAGGAAGAAGAATTAACCACAGGCTCAGCCTGCCGCCCAGAAGCAGAATAGGGCCTGAGGCAATCCCGCGCTCTTAAGGCCAGCTCCCAAAAAAGGGAGTTGAAAAATGGAGCCCAGGGACACTGCCATTCACAAACCCGCAGAGTTATAAATGATAACTCTCGTCCACAAATATATTGAGGGAAGGCAACGAAGAGGATTTGAAAGCAAGGCAGAATTGCAGGAAACAGGTTTCAGGAGGTAGATTCGAATCGCCTTTAAAGCACATGAAAAGTCGCAAAACGTCGACAATGATGCCCTTGGCCAAAAAGGGCGTATGCGTTTTTTCCTGAATATATTCAGGAAAAAACGCATACGCCCTTTTAGGCCAACCAAGCAACCTGGAAATGCAAATCAGCGCTACAAAGTAGTCTCGCTTCCCATCGGTCAAAAGGGCCATGCTGCAAAAAGTGTCAAAACCAGAAATGCAGGACAGGCCATGGAGAAATGGCAGCCTTGCTACGCTGATGGGCGGGATGTAAATTGCCAACAGCCACTCTGGAGAAGTGTACGGTGTGTCCTGAAACATCTAAAACACACAGCTTAGGGAGCATAGGGCACGTCCACTCATGGGCGTATAAATTGGGAAAACTAAAAATCAGCAAGACACAGGCACCCCAAAGTTTAGGGCTGCTCTGTTGACAAGAACCTCCACTTCATGACACCTTAAATATCCCAGGAAAGAGAAAAATGGATAAAGAAGTTGTGGTCCTTATGTACCATGGAATATCACGCAGACATGAAATCAATATCATAAGGCTAGAAGAAGCAAGATGAGTGGACTTAGGTACGATGATTCTAAGTGAAATAAGTCACACAGAAAAAGACACTTATCATAAGCTATCACTTATAGAGGGAATGTAAAAACCGCTACACTTGAACTGAGTTACAAAACAGGACAGAATCACACGTTTAGAAAACACACTATGGCTGCTTAACGGGAAAGGTGAGGTGGGGTGATGCATAAAACAAGGGTTTCAAATTCGCTCAGATACCATTCCATACACCCAATATGTAATAGAAAAGACCGACTAATTGCTCAGTGAACTGGACTCAACACCCCCTATTCACCGCACAAGAATATATGTGACTAGTAAGAATCTTAAAACCTATGTATTGATATCTGTCTGGAAGTGAGTCAAGTGGGTGTAAAGCCGCATAAACACAGCCGTGAAAAGCAGATAACCCCATTATAAAAATAAATTACTTTTAAAAACCCGTAAAACAAAGACAGTGAAAG